>NC_133933.1:116628254-117262485 GCF_031877795.1 Strix aluco
AATCTGAGTATTTATGGTGGAAGTTATCTGCTACTCTGATATGTTCTAGATTAAAGGAAGAGATTTAACATCTATGTGAATCAAATCCCACAGCATGTTATGATGTGATTCTGTGACTGAACTTGAACAATTTTGTAGCTTTCTAGTGTGCCATAATTCAAAAAGTTAACATACACCGAAACACTGTTTCAAGTTCAGGCCTGATGAATCAGCAATGGCTTCATCTCAGTTCAGCTGCACCAAGCACTGCAGGTTTCAGTACCATGATGACTATCTGAACTCTTCATATTTATTAGACATTAGTTTCCTGATTTGTCTGTGGGGGGGATAACACTGTGCCTACAGGGCAACAAGTGGACCTTAAGCTCCCTCTGCTACACTTCCAGTAAAACTTGTTCAGTGTTCCTGCTGACTGTCAGCCATGTGCACTAACAGGGAAAACAAGCAGCACACTGTAAGCTCCCTGTACCGTATTAAAAATTAAATAATATCAGTTTACTTTGGGGGCACAGCATAGCTGATCTGGGCAACTAATATTGTGGGAGTGATTCCTGATAACTGGCTTCAGGCTGTACAGATACAAGGGTGGGTTCTGAAGATGCCCAGCCAGCATACAACCAGTCTGACAGGAGAGACCTCTCACTTCAGATGACAATGCTATACAAGATCTTATGGAAATAAACAGCCTTTATCATCACCAACATCCAGATTTATTCCTTTTCTCTCACCCCATTTATTTATATTGTTACTGACATTCAGGAATTAATTATTTGTCAAAAAATGGTATGTGTCACTTAACGTTATCTTCAGCACAAAACATTTGAGTGGTACCAGACCAAGGAACAATTCAGTAAGCATTAAGGGGAAATCTGACTTACTAGATATGGAAAGGAAGTTGTAACCACTGCAGAGCACACTCACCCCATATCGGCCTGCCAGCATCTGATTGACTGTTGCATCTACTGCAGCCAGCTTTACTTTTCCCTTTGTTTGCTCCTTCACCTCGGTGGCAGCAGCTGCCCATTCTGGCTCCAGGCTGAAAAACAATGAGTACAAGTACTTTAAGCTCTCAGAGCTAGCAAAGGTTACCACATTCCAACATTATGTAACGTACTCGGGGGGAAAAAATAAAAGTCTCTGCAGAAAATGACAGCTAGGAGGGTTGTTCCAAGTGAGACTGAAGTCCTGCATCTGAAGGAATGAAAAGGTTAGTGTAACTTCTGGATCTTACTTCCCCAATAACTGGGAATTTTACTGCCGAGGAGCACAGCCAGGACAGCACCAAGGTGTCCTGAGCAGGAGAAGCCCACACACTTTTGTTAAAGCACCTTACAGAAAACCCCACTTCTGATATGCCAGAGATGCAAGGTCTCTTTTAGGGGATTAAGGGTATCACACAAAAACGAGCACTAATGGGAAGCGAATTGTCAAAGAAAAACCTCATTTACTTTTTGCAGTGCCCACACCACGGGGCATAAAACTCCACCATCCACACATTGTCACTATTTATGACGTTCTTATCAAAGCTGTCATCAGTCAGCTCAATCACATCCTTCTTATCTCCACCTCCACTCTCCCGGCTCTGTAAGAAACAAACAGACCCTCACATAAGTAACCAAAATTGGTTTCCCACACAAGCCTTCTCCTGTGTGTCATGTCGTACCAAACGGTCTTTATTTGAATGAGATATAAACCAGGCAGTGTTAGGTCATACAACTCTCCCATTTTAGAGCTGATAATACACACAGCCTACTCCCACAGCACTTTCAAAAAAACCAGCAAGCGAACCTTCTCTTCAAAAAAAAAAAAAAAGAGAGAAAAATCAGGTCAAACAAGAATATGTGGGAACGCTTCCACACTTCATGCTCTGATCTGTCCAAGAACACAGTGCTCTCCAGCCCCCTCACCCCACTGTGCCCTGGTTTCCAGGCAAAACAAATGTGTGAGTGCAATACACACTATGGAGTACAGTCCATCCAGGTCTTCTATCCAGCCAACTCGAGGATGTTGGAGTGTACTTGATCCATAATTTAGAAACAGTAGTAGGAGACAAACTTTTCAATTTACCTTCAGGGAGAAATCCAGCAAGCCAACTTCAGAACACTACCAAATTAAAAAAAACTCAGGGAACTGGGGGTCCTGGTAGACAAGAGGAACATGAGCCAGCACTGCACCCCTGTGGCAAAGGTGGCCAGCAGCCTCCTGAACTGCACTAGGCAGAGTTGCCAGCAGGACTTGGGGAGGTGATCCTTCCCTCTGCTCAGCACTGTGTGAGACACCCAGAGTGCTGGGTCTAGTACTGAGCTCCCCAGTATAAGAGATGTGCACACACTGGAGCAAGTCCAGCCAAAGGTCAAAGCTAGTTAAGGGCTTTGAGCATCTGACACATGATGAGAGGTTGAGAAAGCTGGGATCGTTCAGCTGGAAAAAGAGAAGGCTCACCATGAATCCTGTGAATGTATATAAATATCTGAGTGGAGGGGAATAAAGAAAACAAAGGCAGACTTCTTTCTCTGCAGTGCCCAGTGAAAGAACAAAAAGGGTCTAAGTTGAAACACAAGAATTTAATTTCAACATGAGAGAAAACTTTTCTACTGTGATGGTGATTAAACACTGGGACAGGTTACCCAACGAGTGCAGTCTGTGGGGAGCCTCAGGCCTTGAGGATACTCACAGATTGATGGGACAAAGCCCTGAGCAATCTGCTCTAGCTGACCCTGCACTGGGCAGCTGAACTGGACTAGACAACCTCCAGAGGTCCCTTCCAACTTCAACTATTCTGTGAACTGAGTCAGGACCACAAGCTCTGATCTCCTGTACAGGATAGTCTCCAGTTGAAAACAAACATACATTCCCTCAAATACCTGTTTCCCAGAGCTATATCCTCCACTTCTGCCACTAAGACGCTCTTTCACCAAGGACCGAAGAGCACTTAGAGCAGCATCAACAATAGCATCGCTTGTCCTGCCACCTGTAATGCAGCAAAATGAGTGATTAAAGCATTAAAAATCCAGTTTAAGGTAGGCCCTGACTTAATTACAAACTTAATATTCTCTTACCCTTAGGATTTTTCAGGAAAAGCAAGACTGGGCTATGACTGATATGGTACTAGTGGTGGGACATCACTGACTTAAACACAAACAGCAGGATTGACTTCACTCCGCTTTTCAACTACCCACCTTATCTGATGGGGGCTGACTGTGGCAAGCTCCCAGTAAACAGGAAGAAAGGAATAACATGAGGGTGGTGAGGCACTGGAACAGGTTGCCCAGAGAAGTTGTGGATGCCCCATCGCTGGAAAAGTTCAAGGCCAGGCTGGATGGAGCTTTGAGCAACCTGGTCTAGTGGAAGGTGTCCCTGGCCACAGCAGGGGGGTTGGACTGGATGATCATTAAGATCCTTTCCAACTCAAACCATTGTATGATTCTACAAATAATTCTTTGGATCTGCCTATCAACCCCCATCAGCTACAAACTGCAGGTGGGACTGTTAGCCCATGCTAAGACATGCACAGTTTGGTCAAACAAGTCCCACCCATCTGTCTCTGAGTTACTACAAGCACTAGACAGGAAGGAAATACTACACAAGACAGCATTAACAGCTACCATAATTACTGTATTCAGGGAAGTTTTTAAACATGCAACACGCGAAAGAGCACCACATTTACCCTGGTAATCTTCTGCTTTGTTTTTATTGGCCCCAAATATCTTGATAGTTGGAAACCCTCTGACTCCATACTGTCCACCCAAGGACTGATGTTTGTCTGCATCTACTGCACCTACTTTCACTACACCCTGTGGAAATAAAAACAAAAATTAAGACAAGCCTTCTACAGGGATTTAACACATTTTTATATACTGTGTATGCTGGAGAGAGTTATTAGGAGAGCAAGAAAACAGTCACCAGAAGAGAGGTGTTATGCCCCTAAAAGCACTAAACTACAGAACATCATACATGCTCGTTTCTTTCTTCATCCTCACACACTAGATTTAAAATTGTTTGGAGGTTTTTTTTGTTGTTTTTATTTGTTTTAAAAAGAAGGGGAATATATTTTACATAGGCAAGAGTTCAGCAAATCATGACCAAATTTTCTGTAATTGAAGAAATACTCATCACCAACAGCTTACAAAACTGTTTTCAAATATTCAGTTCATGCTGTTCCTGTACTTCAGAGGCAGGTGACAGGACAGTGAGGAATAAAAGAGAAACATGCTATTTTGGGGGATTGCTGGATTCTAATGTCTTCTGGTGCTGTTGAAAGCAGCCCTGGAAAACAGTAATGGGAATTCAGAGGGACAGAATTGACTTGCTTCCTCTATAATACAATGACTTCTTTTAAAAAAAAGAAAAAACCCACAAAAATCCTGACTGAAGTGCCTCTGACAAGTATGATTAAAAAGTGATATGGTTTTGGGGACCAAACCCCATCTCCATGTTTCCAAGCTATATGACAAACAGCCAAACTCTCCTCAATCCACTGCCACAAGCACATTGGAAAGGTTACTTACTTTTAATGCTGTTGCTGCTTTCTTCCACTCAGGCGTTAGTCTTTGACAATGACCACACCTTTTAGAAAAAAAAATCCCACCAGTAATTGTCATTCAGAACTGACAACTATTTCATAAAGTACAGAGTGGTCTTGCTGGGTTTGCAATTACAGAACAGTAACTCACAGCAAACTGTAGGGGACTTAAGATCTACTCCTAAAGAGGGGAAGAGGCTATGCCACATCACATCATCACTCAGACTTCTGAAGAAAAACCTCCACATGTATTATGTAAGTGCATACACA
This sequence comes from Strix aluco, assembly GCF_031877795.1. Taxonomy (NCBI): domain Eukaryota; kingdom Metazoa; phylum Chordata; class Aves; order Strigiformes; family Strigidae; genus Strix; species Strix aluco. The sequence goes on from NC_133933.1 coordinate 116,633,047, forward strand.
CACACATCTCAAAAGCTACCTGGCTTTCCTAACACAGATGCAAAGATTCGCACACTAGTCTGCTTGTTGCAAGCCAAAATGGACCTGTAATGAGGCCTGAAAAATTATTCTAGAGGTAACTTCTTAAGGAGCAAGAATTTGTGGCAAATTTCCTGTAGGTGCTTGAGGGAGAAGATCAACAGCTGACCTGCAACTAGTGTATAATCACAACATCACAAGTCTGTGGGGAAAGAGGAGCTGCCAATCTACCTGTTCTACACTTTATTGTCATTGTTCAGTAAAGCTTCCTGTTGCCTGTAAAGCTGCAGCAATACTAGAAGAGACACAGCAAGCTTCCCCTAAACCTCTGTCCAAACAGTCAGGCCATTGCAATGAAAGGCCCCTTTCTCCAGAATATAGAGCTTGGGATAGCAGTAGCACAGAGGACTTGTGCAAAGATGGAATATACATCACCAGAATTTACATGGAAGAGACTCCATGCTCTGGACATGAGCAGGATGGGAGATAGAGGTGCTAAATTAAGACACACAAAGGCAGTATTTTTCAATGGAAACTGGAAATTCTAAGTGCAAACTCCAATATGTGTTTTCACATCAGATTCAGGTTCAGAAAGACAGAAGTGAGGGGACTCACTTACCTACTGCACTTTGATCAGCCACTTCTAATACTAATTTTTGCAGAAAAAAATTGAATAGTAGAGTGGCATATAAGGTTCTGCTATTAAATCCTAATTGCCAATTTGAAACCAAATCCTGCCTTTTTCCCTTGTGAGGATATTTAAAATAGGAATCCCAACTACAGCAATTTTGCTAGTCAGGAGGCCGTCGAGCTGATAACTGTACTGCCAACAACCAAATGAAACCCTGGACTGATCAGCAGCAGATTCCTAGGCTGCTCCTCCATGATAAGAGCAAGCAAGTACACAGCTGTAATTCTTACCATGGGGCGTAGAACTCCACGAGCCACAGGCTCTCACTCTGAATGACTTCCTTGTTGAAGTTAGTTGGTGTTAGCTCTATCACGTCATCACTGGCCGAATATAAACCGTTAACTGCCAGGAATAACGTGCAGCTCACTGTGCCTACAAAAAAAAGCAAAGCAATCAGCATTCCTGCAGAACGTTTATGATTCTCTTGTTGCCATGGCTAAATCATCTCTCCGTTCCCTGCAAATTAGCAGGGGGAAAAAAGAAGGGGGGGTGGGGAGGGAAGGGATTCCAGTTTGACCAGGAAAAAAAAGGAAGTTAAGGTGAGATATATGCTTTCCCTCCTCACTTAAATCATGATTCCACAAGATCATATAATATATTATCTGTGCCTAAAGCGAGCTGGAGTTACGCTACTCCTCCTGCGGCTATCCGGAGAGCATTCTGTCAAAGCTACTACCCTAACTATTACTGGTACCAGACCAGAACTTCCACAGGGATCTCCATGATCAGCTACGGTTTTCTTCAGGTCTTTCTCATACAAACTCCTAAGGTAACTGCCCACACCTCTTGCACAGCAGGCACTCAAACACATCTTTCACAGGATCACACATAATGCAGGACTGTCCCAACTAGTCTTAGTACAGTTACACTGATTTTAGGACCACCACTTGATGGACTGGTAGTGTAAGAAGCTCCTTCATTTTTGCTCATGAGGATCTTAGACTACCATTGATTTATCTCTCTAGCAACAGACTGGAAAACAAGAGCTAAATCTCTCTGGTTAACAACTCAAGCACCCTTAGAATGCTAAAAAAAAAAAATCATTAAAAGGTATAAGGAAATTGCTTTCTCTTGAGAAAGACTTCATACTTCTGGTTACTTATGGATCTTATTGCTTGAGACTCTGCACATAAAACCTCGTAATCCTTCCTTCTACCTAGTCAGGGAGATTAAGAGATGACTTGATGAAAGATGACAAGCATCTCTGTAGCAAAACCCACACAGCAAAAGACTTTTCTTAATCCACCGAAGACTGGAGGGAGTAAGAGCTCAGACACTGAAGTTAGAACTGGGCAAAAAATAGTTACCTTTGCTGCAAGTGGTTAATAACTTGCATAGGAAACCACATATTCTCTCTCAATACTGAACATGAGAAAGATACAGTTCAGTGATGCAGAAACTCTACAGCACATGGTACACACTGCACAGCATCACCTACGCATTATCAGTTCTGCTCAAGAAAAGCCAGTTTCATTACACCTATTCTGCAGGTGAGAAAATCTGACAGAAATAACATCTTTCAGGTTACTCAACCAGAGATCAGGACTGAACTGCCACACTGCAACCCAGCACCCCATCCATTGCACCACTCCCCCACTTAACAGCTTCTTCTAGCCTTAGGACCCAACCCTTTTCTTTTGGGGTGATCCTAGTTGGTTTCTACCAACAGATTTACACATTAGATTGGCTCTCTCCCTTCAGAAAGCCCACACACAAGCAGCACTTCATCAGCACTGGAGAACTGACTTCCAAGGCAATCTGTGGCTGTCACAGCATGTTACGGTGACCTACAGTAGCAGCTGCCATTGGGGTAGAGCAAGAAAATAAGGATGGAAAAAGCTATTTGAGTGCTACAGTCACTCTCAAGAGAGAAATTCTCCTCTAGATGGAGTGAGGCCATTAAATTGAAATCAGCCTATTTTGGCATCACTTGAATAGATCTCTGGAAGATTACATTCACAAGCTGAACAGTGTTCACTCGGCCCTTTCTGTCACTTCAAATAAGTAAGTTCTAGTTTATGCAAAATCACCTGCTAAAGAGAACTTATGACAGAAAGCACATGGTGAAATTCACCTAGTCACATATTACTGCCTTTTTTTTAAACTCATGGACTGGTGGCATAATTTTCCTTTCTATAGTGAAATATTCAAGGTTTAATTCATCTTCAGCAAACAAAAAGGCCATTTTCCTACAAACATCTAAGCCAGGAAAATGCAAATCCGTCCTTGATATTAAGGCAAAAAAAAAATCTCAGATAATCTGATTTCAAAAGTTGTTTTCTAATGCAACCAAATTACATAGACAGGAGTATTGTAAAACCAACTAAGGCAGCTCCATGCTGGTAGTACTAGTCCCCATCAAAAAGCTAAGTTGTAACTCTCAGGATCTGCGAAAAAAAGCTTTTGCTACACGATGATGATGATTCTGTGAACCTTCCCCTCGACATACCCACCCCTCCTGCAGCAGAGCTCGGTGTGCTGAAGTTCACACACCCCTGCACATGAGCCTTCCCCTTTCAGCCCCGTGCAGTGTCAGTGCACCTTCAGTATTTCTATAAAAAGGTCCGAGCGGGACTACTTAACAGGTTTACCGATTTATTCAGCACAGAAGACTCAGCAGCAGGGGGAGGGGAAGAGGAAGTACAGTTCCCCACGGACTCCTCCTTTTGTCTTCAGCCATTACTTTCTTACTGCCCTTACAGCACTAGATTCCAGGACAGGGCCGCCAGGCAAGTAAAACATCACCGCTTACTGGAAATCAATGCGGGTTTTTTTTATTAGGGCGACAGACAAGCACTGTTTCCTGCTGTTGTTGCCGGGATCTTTAGGCTGCCTACCTGCGCTCCGGTACCTCACCGAGCACCGTGGGCGGTGCGCCCCGCGGCCCCTCGCCGGCACAGCGGCTCGGACCGGCAACGGCCGGACCGCGACTGCGGGCGCTGCCCCCGCTCCACGAGTGACCCGCCCCACCGCCGGCCACCCCGGAGCGCGGCCCGCACGGCCGACAGCCCTCGCCCCTCCCCGAGCGGCAGACGGGCGCACGGCGGCTCCGAGCCCGTCCCCAGCTCCCACCCGCCGCCACCGGCCCACACCCCCGGCGGGGCCCAGGAGGAGGGAAGCCGCGGCCCGCTGCTGCTGCTGCTGCTGCTGCTGCTGCTGCTGCTGCTGCCGCCGCCGCCCCCCCCACCCCCACCCCCGCAGGCTGCCCCCGCGCCCCTCTGCGGCTCCTACCCCACCAGAGACGGCCCACGGCACGCGCCCCCATGGCTGCCCCCCGCTCCCTCCGCTTGCCGCTACTAGAGCCCGTCCGCCCCGCCCCCCACCCACGCGCCGCGCGTTTCCCGTCGTGGCCGTCGCCCATTGGCCGTGCCGGCGCTCGCGCACTGGGGCAGCCAATGGAGGGCGGCCGCGTCAGGCCGCGGCGGGGCGCGGGCGGGCGGAAGAGGCGCTGAGTGGCGGGGGGGGCCGGGCCGGTCCTGCCCGGGAGCTGCCAGGGGCAGGAGGGCGGCAGAGGTGCGGTGCCTGGTGAGCGCCCTCAGCAGGTTGCCCCGGGGAAGGGGCGCTCCGCTTGCCTCCAGCAGCTTCTCACAGCCAGAATGCCCTCAGCCACTCCCCGCCTCGCAGCGCTGGGGGCGGGTGTCTGGGCCTGGGCTGAAACCCACCCAGGCCTTGAATGGGAAGGAGGGAGGCCAGTGTTTTGTTGGATTGGTGCCCGGGCTGCTTTTGTACGGCCTGGAAATGCGAAACAGAAGTCTCAAGGTCTTAACAGTCTAAAGGGTGTCACTGTGAAAAAGCGACGCAGGCATCTAGATCTGAAAAAAAACCTGTTTGCAAATCACAAGGTTGTATGTAAAAGTAGACATTAGCCCGGCTGCATCTGCTGTAGGCCGGGGAAATAAAAGTAGGGGGAGGGGAGAACTGGTGCATGCTGATACAAGTGCTGTTAAAACCTGGATAACCTGCTTGCATCCAACAGAGACTTGGAAAATTTGGGTCCAGCAGCACAACATGTATTACATAGGCAATTTTGTATGAAAAAATCGGCATCCCAGTTCAAAAGCTCCGGGAGCAACTGACTCAAAAAGCTGGTGGTTTTGTCCCCCTCTTGTAATGGTCACACATTGCAGGAGGGTACTAAGAGCTTGGGGCTGTGTTGTTGGTGGGCATATATCCAGGCAAAGGCTTTTGCAGAGATAAGATTCCATGATTGAGCTGTGAATTTTTTAGTGTACTATTAGTACTAATAGTGTACTACTATTTTTTAGTAGTAGCTGGACTTAATGTACCATTGAAATAGAATTTTTCAGCAGTTGGATTTGAAGTGGTCTAAATTTTACCCCCATTCACACACTCTTTGCTTCATGCTCACAAGTAGCACTTATCAGTATAATTGTCCTGCTTTTTAAGAGTATGAAATGGTTAACATGGTAGTGAGAATAAGCAGCCATTTTCACCCTCAATTTGTTTCAGAAATGGAGGCCCAGGAATGCATGAAATAAAAGTTTTGATCAGAATGGCTACAAAATGCTGACACCTTGGCATTTCCATCCATTAAAATGCAGCCTGCTGAGCAGGCAGGTTCAAGTTTTGTGGCAATTCCTAGATCTTAATATAAAACATACCTCTTATTTTACTGACTCCTAAAGCAAACAGGAGGTGCTTTGCAGACCATTCTTCCTAAGGGAAGGAGTATTTCTCTTAAGTTGCTTTTATGTTCCACCAGTATGATGCATACAGTAAATATGACACCTTGGGGCACTACTGAGTGGTTAGTATGACATTAGCTCCAGGTAAAATCCTCAAAACCAGAAATAATTAAAGGATAGTTTTATGGCATGTACATTGATAAAGGGGAGGAGTGGCTAATAGAAGGAACTGCATAGAGGTAGTGTGTTTTATTTTTCATCAGTGTCATGCAACACTAAGTTGAATGGCAGTGTTTAACGTTTCTATAGCACCAAGAAGCATGTGTTAAAGTACTTATTGCCCAATAAGAAGCTTTTAACACAGATGTTTACTGACTTCCTAGTGACTTTCTACAGGAAGCAATTCTACACCAGGAGCAATTCAACATTTTTATGTGTGTTCTGGAAATACACATAAGATAGTGCTGATAAAACCCACACCAAGACAAATATTAGTGGAGTGATAAATAATGATGAAAACAGGGCAACGATACAGGATATTTGATAAATGAGCTGCCTTCAGACAAAACGCATTCAGGGTTTGAATGAGTTCGCATGGGGCTTTACTACCTCAGTGAAGACAGTACTTGAATGGAGCCTCTGAAAGAGATTTAGATGCTGTTTGTCCATTGCGGCATGAACTTCTGTGATTTTACTGGCAAAAAATCTCATGTGACTCATGGCTACATAAAACGGGAAATAATGGAAAGATACTTTGTCTGTAGAGGTCAGGGAGACAGGTTATTGAGTCTGTATTTAAAAATGCATAGGTAATTGCAGGGACAGGATTAGAAGGGACTTTTCAGATTTCCACGGTCAGCACACTGATACAGCAGACATCGTTCCATGTACGAGTCTGTGGGACCTCATGGATGTGTGCAGGGAGCCGTCTGATACAAAATCTGAAATCAGTTACCAGAGAAAGGAAATACAGTGTTTGAAGAACACTTGTACAGAACAGGCAGCAAGAGGATTAATGTTATAAATGCGAGGAATATTCTTGTATTGCAGGGATAGTGCCTGGTTCCTGCCCTGGCAGATGAGTAGGAGGAGTATGACGGACAGGGATTCTGGCTTTACAAGTTCTGGGTACTTTCTGACACCAAAACTGAGACATGGTTGAGTGTTCCTGGAATGCAGTTCACAGTAAAGCAAGCTTCACCTGAAGGAGCATTTGTCATTTGTGTTATTAACATGCATTTAATCTTAGTGGCTTGTAATTACCAGAAGGCAATGGACAGAAGCTTTTTCTGGAGACAGAAAAAACAGGGGAAGCCTTAGAGCTAGTAAAAAGTGGTGGGGATAAGGATTGCTGCCTGGAACAACTGGCTTTGTTGCTAGCAGAGGGGACCCAGCTGCTGCACGGCCTCAGAAGGAACAATGAATGGAGTTTAAGACAAGCTATTCTCTGCTTAGTGAGTCTTATTATCTGTTTAGGATGAGACTGAGGTGAAGGTTTGGAAGCTGTAAAAAGGCCTTTTGCTGGGCTCATTTCATACACATGACCAGAACTGACCATGTTTGAAGAAGGAGGGGAAGACTTGGAGGCAGCAGAAATTGAGGGGCCTTCACTAACTGGCAGGTGTAGCGCTACAAATATTCCAGGCTCCAGCATCTGCTATTCAGAGATGCAACAGACATCGTCAGCTTCAGAGCCCATTTACCTTGATCAGGATGAGGCTGTCACAAGGAGTGAACTCAGTGTTATCCTAAACTAGATATAATTGTTTTAGCCTTATCCCCACCACAGCTGTAATCAGCTACCTTTCCTCTTCTATTACTTAAATGGAGCATTCCCCTATTCAGGGGAGCCTTTCTCTCCCAAGTCTTTACTGTCATGGTCATTCAGGTCCCCAACATTCCCCTTTTCTGTATCATAAATTATTTGGGATTAGCTTGTTACACAGTCATTTTATAATCACTTCTGGACTCTCAAAATGTCATTGAAAAAACAGTAGTTTTAGATGCACCTAGTCTGACCTGCTCATGTAGCCACATCATGTGGTGCACCAATACGAAGTTTACTCTTTATGCATAACAGCAGAAGGCATTCTGTTTTCCAGTACCAGATGTCTCATTTCTTAAGTTATGTCTTGGTAACAAATGAGCTGGGTAGCAAATGACATACACTGCTGTAGAAAGTGACCTGCCATTCAGCTGGACCACACAAGAGGCAGCATGATTGCAGTATGCTTCAGAAGGATTTTCAGAAGTGGCCTTTTATAAATACTTGTTGGCTGCAGTATACCTTAGAGGTCCCTCCCTTGAGCTGTGAAGCCTCTGTTACTCAGGTGTTCCAGAACACAGGCACACCTTTGAAACAACAGCAAGGGTCTATTTTCTTAGTGCTTACAACCTTAATAGCTGCCAGACCAGTGTTAGCGTTGCCAGTGTAGAAGTTTGGGAGGAGTGGCCAGTGCTGACGGAGACAAAGTTACTAGTCTGGCATCATTTCATTCCGGTGCCTCTGGAAGCAGTGACAGCAGGAATGTGGGGACACCCAGCTGAAAGCTAATTGCTTTATTTTCAACAGTGTTCATTTTCACCTATCTCAATTCCCTGAGCCATTTGCATAAGGGCAGGTGCAGGTTCAGAGGCAGGAGTCTGGCAGGACCCCAAAAGTCCTGACTTTTAGGAGCTTAAGATACCATAGACTGAAGCCTCATATTTCATCATCAAAAGGAAAATGGGTAATAAGGATCTAGTTTGTTGAGGTTGCCTCTGTGCTGACTGGAAACTTGTGAGCAGCAAGAGAGCAGATGATGCAGGAGAGAATCTCTCAGACCAGATACCAGGAGATCAGAGAGGGCACAACCCTTCTCAGGTAACATTATTGATGATCTAGGTGAGGGGATCAAGTGCACCCTCAGTAAGTTTGCAGACAACACCAAGTTGGGTGGGAGTGTTGATCGGCTCGAGGATAGTGAGGCTCTACAGAGGGATCTGGACAGGCTGGAGCGATGGGCTAAAGCCAGCTGCATGAGTTTCAATAAGGCCAAATGCCAGGTTCTGCGCTTTGGCCACAACAACCCCCAGCAGTGCTACAGCCTTGGGGAGGAGTGGCTGGAGAGCTGCCAGTCAGAGAGGGACCTGGGGGTGTTGATTGACAGCCGGCTGAACAGGAGCCAGCAGTGTGCCCAGGTGACCAAGAAGGCCAATGGCATCCTGGCTTGTATCAGAAATAGTACAGCCAGCAGGGACAGGGAAGAGATCTTACCCCTGTACTGGGCACTGGTGAGGCCGCACCTCGATTACTGTGTTCAGTTTTGGGCCCCTCACTACAAAAAGGACATTGAGCGTGTCCAGAGAAGGGCAACGAAGCTGGTGCAGGGTCTGGAGCACTGGGATTGTTTAGTTTGGAGAAGAGGAGGCTGAGGGGAGAGCTCATCGCCCTCTACAACTACCTGAAAGGAGGTTGCAGAGAACTGGGGACGAGTCTCTTTAATGAAGTAACAAGCAATAGGCCAAGAGGGAATGGCCTCAAGTTGCGCCAGGGAAGGTTTAGACTGAATATTAGGAAGCATTTCTTTACAGAACGGGTTGTTAGGCGTTGGAATGGGCTGCCCAGGGAGGTGGTGGAGTCCCCATCCCTGGAGGTGTTTAAGAGCAGGGTCGACATAGCACTTAGGGATATGGTGTAGTTGGGAACGGTCAGTGTTAGGTTAATGGTTGAACTAGATGATCTTCAAGGTCTTTTCCAACCTTGATGATTCTGTGATTCTGTATTGCAAATTCCTTATGGGAGGAAGAGGATTATAGAACATGAGCATCCAGTTTGGAATATCAGAGGCACAAAAGCTTTTCAAAATCACTTAGTTAATGCATGAGAGTATTTCCAAAATTTGTCCAGATGAGTATATGATGACAATACCTCCTGTGCCCAAGTTCCAAACAGGGAGTAGTAACAGAATGGAAAAATTAATTCTTGTTTTGCTGATAAAGATTGAACGTCCTCGTGGGTCCATTTCTCTTGTTTTCTTGAGCTTGACCAAGCTACTTGCAAGCACAGCTAATCTCAAACCTTCTAGCTTGAAGTATCTAACAAGGTTTGGCAGCAAAGAAACAGTATTTTCCGCAGCTAAATAAAATATTTAGCCTCTTCCTGACAGATACACCGGAACATTCTGGATTAAAAGAAAAAATTACACAAAACCATTTCAACTAAACCAATAACTTTTTCAGGAAGCAACATGATGCCTGGTGAGGAGACCATACCCCAGACCACAGGATCCTTTAGGATCCAGGTGATTAACATTACTGCAGTTGGGCCTCACTTTTGTGCTAAATATGCAAGTTCAGTCTCCTCTTGAATCTCAGGGTTGTCTAAATCGTATATAGTTGTATAGAAGGCCAGACTGACTGTTGTTTTGCAAGTCACCTTGGGATTGTCAAGAAAAGACAAGTATAATAGATACCTAATATTATGGAAGGTAAGCTTCTTGTCATTTTTCAGTTTAATGGCTGGCTTGATTTATTTGACCATTATGGCCAAGAAAAAAATTTGTGGTGATAAAGTAAGCATAGCTATCATTTCTTAAGAAAAATAGGTTTGATTTGAGTGTATCACATATAGATTGACCTGTTATATAGAAGGGCCTTGGAGCTCATTGTGAATTTCCCTGAGCACAGCTTGTTCTCCTTGGTGAGGAGAACCTTAGTCCTGCAGCTTGAATTCTGACTATGCCTATCCTGAGAAAGAACCAGAGGAATTGTTGCAACCAAGGGAAATTTCAACAAGGGAAATTCTGGTTAGATGTTGGGAAAACATTTTTCACTTTGAGAGTGACTTGGAACATTGGAGCACAGAGAATTTAGAACCTTCATCCCTGGAGGTGTTAAAACTCAGCTAAGTATGACCCTGAGCAACCAGACTTAACTTTGGCTCTGAAGATCACCTCCAGTGGTCCTAATTAACCCTCAGAAGACCCATCCCTGCCATCTGCCTTATTCAGTGGACACAGCATTACTAGTATAGTTAAAGCTTTATTTTGCATGACAAACTATTTCTGTGCAAGGCTTTCTGATGAGGTAAGCTTTTACCACTCAAGGGGTTTTGCTTAGTAGCTGTGCATAATTCTACACATCTAATCACTGTAACTCTGCTAGACAAGCACTGCATGTATATGCACAGCATCTCTGTGGCCATTTAACATCTTCGCTCAATAAAATCAAAGCATCAGCCCATTGAAAATCTAAGGGCCGGCACCACAGACCTGAATTAAAATTCCTGTCAGATTCTATTACAGGGAATGTAAATAACAAAAAAAATCAGATGATTTCTAGTTGTCCCTGAAGGGCTGAAGCTACATATATCTTGTTACAAACAGGTATCTCTGCAGAAATCTGTGTTCTCAGACATCTCATGTGCATCTCATGAGTCTGCCTCAGCTCCCCCTCTTGGTGTCTTGCTTAATAAGTCATTGAATATAGAAATGCAGTTGCTTTAGCTCTTCCGGGCTATAGTGGTTCTCTTCTACCCCTGAACAGGAGAGTTTGCCTTAAACCACAGCACACATGTCTCATAAGGCCTGACTTTGCCTGTGTTATAGTGGAGCTTTCAGAAGTGTTTATTTTAAAGGTTAATCAAGAAGATTAAAGAATCATGTGGAACAAGACTAAGAGAAGTAGATATTGAGGGAGTTGAAAAATACAGCAGTGTATGTACACCCAGGGAAACTGTAAAAAGAAGGGGAAAATACCAAATGTGGCAGTGGAGTATTTCAGAGGTTTTATAGATGCAAATCTCTGCTAGGTTGTTTGTGTTGGATGGATGGAAGCCCAGTCTGGCTGGAAGAGGGAACCTGCACAACCAGCCAGCTCCAGTGGTCCCTGTGTCCCTGGGGGTGCTGGCTGATGGGGCAGGGTGCTGCAGCCCCATCCTGCTCCTCTCCTTTCACTTCGGTCAGTCCAGGATGGCAGTGCACTCCGCCAGAGTATTTCCATGCAATGGCAGGCTGTATTTTTGACTGGCCATCAGATTGCGTTTCTACTGTGATTGACTGCTCTGCCTTGTCCTAAAGGCACAGGTGTTTCCATGTGGCTCATCTACTGCACTGGTAGGAAAGCATATAGGACACTATAAAAAATGATAAAAGACAGTGAAGGGAAACTCAAGCTCAAAAAAATGGTATCAGGACTAAACTATGTGAGACATCATTTTGAAAGCATAGCCTGAATATTGCCTGTCAGGCTGTAGACAGTACAGGCAAGGTCACACTAAAATAGAAACGTATCCTGTTAGAACCAGGATCAGGAACCCAAGGAAGAAAATGCATCAATGAGATCCACAGACAGTATTATTCTGAAAGAAGTTGTTAAGTATAAAGAGGTAGATCAAAGACTTATGGGAACAATGAGCGAGATTGGTGAGATTGAGTCTGGGGAACTGCAGGCCAGTCTGCCTGGGAGACTGATTTGAACCTCTGGCACTCTGAGCCACTGAAGTCTAGAAATACCTGGAGGTGTAATCCTGACCCCCCTACAAACCATGGCAAGTTTTGCCTGGTTTCAATAGATTTTTGTTCAGTTAGTTCTGGTGAGCAGCAAACATAAAGCAAAGGTAAAGGCACTGTATGGATTGGAAAAGCTGAGCTAGTTTCTGCTTCCACATGACTCCAGGAGAAGGAGACATGACTTAGATGAAGTTATTAAAAATTGTAATTTACTGCCTCACTAGCAGCACATTGATACATTACAGGTTAATGTGGTGGTAAGAATCTGTTCTCTGTAACCTTGTGGAGATTTATTTTAACTTACAGTAAAAGTGAAGGAGTTGATTTGTGAGTGGCATGGAGACAGTGGATAGGGAACAGCTGCTTATTGTGTAATACGTGAACTAGAATTAGTCGTTAGGAAGCAACAAATGAAAACAAAAGGCATTTTGTTCAAATCCAGAAATGCAGATACTTTTTCCTGTGAGTAGTTAAACTATTGAACTCCTTGCTGCAGGATTTTTTGAATGTTAGAAATTTTAATGGATTAAAAAAATGACGGGACAGAGTCATGGAAAGAAAAGCCACTCATGGCTGGTTAGCCATGAACCCTGTCATGGAAAGTCCCTGAACCACAAAATAATGAGGGCTGAGACTGCTGGGAAAATGTAACTGTTTTTTGCTGTTATTAGCTTCTTCCAAGGTACAGTGCTGGATGACTCTTTGGCCTGCTTTCGTATTGCAGTTTTATGTTGTCAAATGCTTATCTTTTATTAAGAAGTTGATTATTTTGGGGATGGAGTTGAATGAAGCTTATATAGGACAGCTACCAGCAAGCTTGTTTGCTCTTCTGTAATTTCTAACCTGAGTTGCTAATGGGCAACAGAAATTTCCTCATTAGTTGAATAATATATAAGCCTGCATCTATTTGCACCATGACAAAAAAATTGAAACTGCTTTGCTAAAAAAAGAATCCAATAACTTAAAATTGTTTTAGAGAAGGGCATCAAGGTGACAGAGGTTTAGAAAGATGAACTGGAATGACCTATTTCACAGAATCACACAGAATCACAGAATCATTCAGGTTGGAAAAGACCCTTGGGATCATCGAGTCCAACCATCAGCCCTACTCTACAAAGTTCTCCCATACACCATATCCCCCAACATCTCATCCAAACGACCCTTAAACACATCCAGGGATGGTGACTCCACCACCTCCCTGGGCAGCCGATTCCACTGTCTGACCACTCTTTCTGTGAAAAATTTTTTCATAATGTCCGGTCTAAACCTCCCCTGTTGCAGTTTAAAACAATTCATTCTTGTTCTGTCGCTAATTACCTGTGAGAAGATACCAGCACCAACCTCTGAACAATGTCCTTTCAGGTAGCTGTAGAGAGTGATGAGGTCTCCCCTCAGCCTTCTCCTCCTCAAACTAAACAGTCCCTAAATAATGAGTACATGCTGAGTAGGTAGGTGAAAATAGATAACAAATATCTGTATAGTACAAATATCCAGGTGATCAAGGAAGTTTTTTACTAGAGTGTGTGGAAGAAGAAGGAGAGGTGGGAAGAAATGTAAGGACGAGTTCATGAAAGGTGTTTGTTGGAAGAGCTACTGATAACGGCCAAGCCTCGGGGGTGGCCCCTGATGCCAGGAGTTTTCTCTGCAGTGGAGAAGGAGGCAGAAGGGTAGACCGCCCAGTTTCCCCTGCCCTTTAGCTGTTTTTATACTCCTCTGTTTCAGCACTGGTGCAGGTTACCGCCCTAATGAATCCAGAATTATTGCTAGGTATCAGCTAATGCAATGAATACCCACTAGATGTCACTGTGCCATTTCTCAGTCTGTTTACGTGCCCTTCACAAAACGGAGCAGAATCTCTTCATTTCAATGGCACCTCTGATGCTTTTAGCTGATGGGAATCTTGGCAGAACATCTGAAGACGAGTGTCAGTAATTTTGTGTGCATATAACCCAACAGACACTTATGGCAACACTATGCTAGAAAACAACAGGATAGGTTATTCATTACTGAGGTAATGCTAAGAAGACTAGTTGCTATTCAACAGAGAGCATCAGTGGCCATTACTTTGTAAGAAGTTTGTAATATTTTCCTACAAGCTCTTCTTTGTGCTCAGCCTGAGTTGCCATGTGTCCGTGTCTGTGAGCTTGGAGACAGTCAGTAAAATCCTCACTCAGGGCTACTGAGTAGGGGCACAAACGCACAAGAGTTCTGTAAAGCACCTAAGCATTATTAAAAAAAATCCTATAGATGGCACCTTCTTCTGTGTTGCAACAAATTGTCACCTATTTAACACTGCTTCATGTTGCCTCCATTGTGACATGTTACCTCCTTGTGATTTTACTGGTGCTGTTGTATGCTACCTCTTTAACCACTATTGAATCAGAAGATTTTAGTGAAGTTTAGAAAGTTCTGATAGGGATAAACCACACTATCCCCAAGCTAAGAGCTTCCCCTGGGCTAATGTTGTGGCTTAACCCCATCTGGCAGCTAAGCCCCACACAGCTGTTTGCTCACTCCCCCACAGCAGGATGGGGGAGAGAATAAGAAAAGTGAGAAAACTCATGGGTTGAGGTAAAGATGGTTTAGTAGGTAAAGCAAAAGCTGTGCACGCAAGCAAAGCAAAACAAGAAATTCATTCACCACTTCCCATTGGCAGGCGGGTATTCAGCCATCTCCAGGAAAGCAGGGCTCCATCATGTGTGACAGTGACTTGGGAAGACAAAACACCATAACTCCGAATGTCCCACTCTTCCTTCTGCTTCTCCCAGCTTTATATATGCTGAGCATGATGTTGTATGGTCTGGGATATCCCTTTGGTCAGTTGGGGTCAGCTGTCCTGGCTGTGCCCCCTCCCAACTTCTTGTGCACCCCCAGCCCACTCGCTGGTGGGGTGATGTGAGAGGCAGAAAAGGCCTTGACTCTGTGTAAGCACTGTAACTAAAGCATCTCGCAGTTATCAACACTGTTTCCAGCACAAATCCAAAACATAGCCCCATACTAGCTACTCTGAAGAAAATTAACTCTACCCCAGCCCAAATCAACACAGCTAAATATTCCTTAGAGAAGATTTAGCGCATTAGCCCTTAGTTTGCTTTGGAATATACTTTTGTGTCCCCCTACAGCTGTAGTTTTGTGCTGACTTTCTCTCAACTTGACCCTAAACCTAATTCTAGAGTGTTCCTCGGACTGGGCACCCCAAACCTTCTCCCAGTTACACCATGTTCAAGTGAGGATACTTTTTGCAGCCCTCTCTGTCTTCTTCCAGCGCTGCTCCAACTGTGGTCTTGTTCTTGCTCTCAGACCTAATGCTGACCCTAGCAATAACCTAAACTGTAGACCAGACACCTTGCTGAATCCAGGGACTAATTATTCCTGGTAAGAGCTCTAGTAAAGCCAATGCTTTACTTCAGTGTTGGGTTGAGAGAAAGTCCAGAGCTGCAGAAGCAGGGCTGATGGCACTCTTCCAAAGTGACTTCTGGCATTAATCGTTAGTTTACTTGGAAAGAGACTTTCCAGCCCTTAATAGCTGTAGCTTTGAGTTTATCTCTTGGCTCTGAACTGAACTGTAACCCTTGGCTGGACCTTAGACAAGGTACCCAAGCTTTTTGTCCAGCTAAACAGTCCCCATGGGAGAGATCTTTCTTGCAGCCCTGAGCTTTCTTTGGCAGCCCTTTTCCAGCTCCACCCCAGCTGCAGCCCTGGGCTGTCTCTGTCTCTCAGCACCCAACACTAGGCTGAGCTGTTGACCAAAGACCACTTAGATATGGGGATGAAATCAGTGCCTCTAATTCACTTAAGCTGGTGGATCTCTGACAAGAAAACTTTGTGGGTGTGCATGTTTGGTGAGTTCCGGAGAATCTGCAAAACTTAGCAAACTTGCAAAAAAAACCCTCACCCAAAACCAAACGGTACAGGTTACTCATTATCAGGGTAATACTAAGAAGATAAGAATATGTAAGTGTTACATTGGAAAACAGAAAAAAAAAAAAAAGGCTTTTATCTTGTAAAGGATCTTGTGACTTTCTCCTATGCACTCAATTTTGCTCTGAGCCTTGTTTGCCACAGGCACATCTTTGTGAGTGTATGGATAGCGAGAGCAACAGTGCAGGCACAGGTCTGTATGGCAGCTCCGTGTATGTTTGATGGCATGACAAAGACAAGATGTGACAGATACAGAATTTTTCAGGAAGGATGCTAAAATGAAACAGCAGCCAGTTTCACTTGAGTCCTTCCAGTACAAAAACATTTAAATATAGTCAATCGGGTGTTAATAACATTGCAATTTGCAGAAGACCCATGGAAAGAGAGGCTGAGCATGAGCTATGCTGCAGCAGAACACAGAGCCACCATGAAAGCTACAGGGGTCCCTTTTGTCCTGCAGCTGGCCAGCCTAGCCAGGCCAGTCGTGTGATGAGCCAAAAGCTATATGACTAGAACCAGCTGGAGTCCTAACTCAGTGCTGCCTACACTTGTTGGTTTAACAGGTGGAATCCAGGCTCTCTCTGGAGTGATGCCCTTTGTTTTTCAAACATTGGTTCAGTTGCCTTGTGAGTTCTGCAGTTTTTCATTTGAGTGACAAATGAGTGACAAGCAAGAAATCAAAGCACCTTATCTCCAGACACCAGCTGGTACTCTGTCTGGACTCAACTGATGTCATTTAGAAGTATGTGAAATCTGTATTAAGCATCTGAAAAGGCATGTGTTTTCCGTTAATGTTTGGATCCTGCTGGATTCTAGTTCTTGCAATACCACAGGTTTTCTGTGCCAGAATTTACAAGTCTAACTTATCTTACAAGACTAACTTATCTTCCTCTCACTCAGTCTGCTATTGTCACTAATTAAAACATGTCATCCATGAGAAGACTAATTATCACTACTGTACTAAGAAGCAGGCTGAGGAAAGGGTGTTGCTAGGAGATCAGAGCTGTGGCACATGTTTATTCTTTGGAAGCTAAAGGTCTGGAGGACTATCTCATTTTTACCTTTTTTTTTTTTTTTTAATTGGGGAGAATGACTTGGATGAAGTCCTCAGAGGAGTCCTGGGGGCTGTTTTCCTAACTAACCTGCTTGTGTACTATCAGAAAATGGTTTGCTTAAGAATATTTGGAAAGTCTCTTGCCATCTGTGCCTGTGCAGGTAGGCATGTTCATTCAGATACTCACACATCTAGAAGGGGATGTGTTGGGGAAAATGGAGGGAGTGAAGGAATAGAAATGGATGGACTAGAGACCCCCGTGCTCTATTGTAGAAATTCTCTGGGAGAGAAATTAGAGGATCATTTGGGACAAGATAATATTGATTTTCTCTGAATGCCTGTGGTCAGGTGGAGGCAGGGTCTCTTACCAGATATCCATCTTGGACCTTAGAAAACTTTCCCCTGTAAGTCTTTAAGTTAAACTAACATATTACTTTGAATACTTTTTGTTGCAGAGAATCAAAATGTTCTGAAAATGTTGTAGTTTTGTGCATTTCAAAAATTCTTGATTAGTTTGAATCATGAACTGAATCGATGGCACATGAACAGATATCTTTACTATAGGACATTGTAGGGAATTGGGGAGTGTGTGGGAAATATGATCTTTCCTTTTCTCACCCACTGCTACCACAGGATTGCCCAAGTTCAGTCTGAGCCTGCTGCTCCTTGCAGTGCTCTTAAAAAGCTGGCAGATGGTGCTGCTTACCTTTGATATACAACATATTTTATCTTTGTACTGTTGGTACTTTCAAGACAGTTTGTTCATACAGGTGTTGTATGCTGGAGAATGGAGATCAAGGGAGGAGGAGAAGAGTAAAAAGGGGTGAACAGGAGTGAGTCTTACAATCCTTAAGATTTTGATCGAAGATAACATAAGTAAGCTAGTTGGAACTACTGCATTAACATGACCAGTTGCATTGTTTGCTAACGTTAAAATTGAAACTCATGCAAAATCAGACATACTGTGTCATATCTTTAACTGAGTACTCATAAATTGATGTAGCCATCAACTTTAGGGCAAGAAGGGTACATTCTTCTAGTCTAGGCTGACCTGGGTTAAAGTAAAGGTTCTTGGGTTTACCCAGATTAATTGCTGTCTGAACTAGTCCATATCTTTTAGACAAGCAGACAACTGCAGTTTAAAAATGAACAAAGGTCAAGAATTAGATCAGTATTAATTTATCCCAGCAGAGGAAATGATACATTACATTTTGTGTACTGAATTTTACAGTGCTTTTGTAGAAGAAAAAGATCACATTGCCTCATACTGCATTGCATCTTTGTAGGAAATAATGCTTCACTGTTGTAGAAATAATATTATAAAGCTCAAAACCAGATGTTATATGGAGAGAAAGGTTATTTTATTTACAAAAAAGCCAGTTTCTCCCATCCTCATGCCTACAAGCACCAAGAACATGTGTCCAAGTAGCCTGCCCAGCATTCAGGCATCTAGAAGGTGATCTGGTGGATCAGGTGGAAAGGTGGTCTGGTCCATATTTCTTGTGGTGAAAAAATGTACAAAGAACTCTGATTACTGAGTACTCATCATGTCTCCTGGGTTCTCCTTAGGTTGATGACCATTTAATAGTTTTGGATAAGCTTTTTTGAACCCATAGAAGCTGATGGTGACTTTGATCTTTTGTCTCACCATCCCACTGCATCTCACTCAGAATTTACGCATGGTCCTTTGTCTCCTTATGAGCATATTTTAAGGATCCAGCCTTGTTGGAATCCCAGAATGGTTGAAGTTGGAAGGGACCTCTGGAGATTGTCTAGTCCAATACCCCTGCTCAAAGCCAGGTTAACCAAAGCAGGTTGTTTAAGACTTTGTCAAGTTGGATTTTGAATATTTCCAAGAGCAGAGACTACTATTTTTAACCACTCCTTTCTTAGGTTTGAACGAAATTTCCTGTTCCTCATCTTCTCACCATCATCTTGTAATGTCTTGAGTCTTTGTTTTAGTCTTGATGTAGGCTGTTCTTTCTTTTCAGGCTCTTCTTTTTTTCCCCAACCTGAGTGTGAAGCATGCAGAAGCTGTTGGCAGATACGCTATGATCTTGATGACATGCTAATCTAGGTGCCATCAACACATGTTATTCTTACACCTCCACTTCTTCCATGCATTCTGGTGCATCCACATCTGGACATTTCCCTTCTTTCTCTGCTGGGACCCATCCTAAAGTTTATGTTACAAATCTATACATCATCAATGTCATATAGAAACACTCACTTTAAATCAGGCAAATGTTAGTGCAGAATCACAAGGTATAAGGGAAATGGATGTAGCAGAGTAAGACATTTTCCTTGTCACCCAACTTAGAGAAATAAGCTTAATTGCAGAGAACAGGGCAATGTTTCAAATTAAAAACCACGAATTCTCCTGTCAGCACAGCCTAAGACAGGGAAATAAGATCTTGAATGTTAATTTAGGAGACTGACAATCTGTTAATGAAGGGGAATGCAAGAACATGTCCTTGTAACATTGCTAAAAGTTGGAATAAGTGGTTTCTTGAATGTTGAAGGACATTTGTTTAATGAGTAGGATCCTGTATGGATGCTAAGACATTCAAAAGGAGGACTCATGAAACCGAGGAGTATATTTGTCAGTGACTGCTTCAGAACATCTTTGCTTTATTCAAAGGGAATAGTACCCATTTAGGAAGGTTCATGTACATGTAATTACCAAAATTGGTCTGTATTCCCATTGTGAAATGTGAAGTTTTAGGAACACAGGATTCTTCATCGCTTATGAGAGTTACTTGTGTGAGATGTAAAGACAATATTTATGTACTTAGCTGATTTTTCTCCAATAGTGATTGAAGCACAGTCTTGAAGGAAACTTACAGGATGTTTCACTACTTGAGACCTGAGTGCCACAGTTGCTCACAAAATGCTGATTTTGTGTTTATTGGCATGTATTCACCTTTGGGCTTCACAGCGCTTTGCAGCTACCACATTGGGCTCTCAGGTGAGCAGCCACCAATATGCTGCCCTTCAACAAGGCAGAAGAGAAAAAGCTGACTGCTTTTACGTGTCATCAGATCTACTGTGCTTGGGTCGAGGTGACTCAGATGCCAAGGAAAGGCCTGTTTTTCACAGCTCTTGCATAGCTAAATCTTCGGAAATCACACTGACAGGCCAGCAATACAATAGACAGATTGGATGGATTTAAATGTCTGCCTTTTATCATCTAAGTTTCAAATGTACATCCTTAGCCTCTGGAGGTGCCTCCTGAGAAATAAACAGTATGATCATACCAGCTGGCCACACATGGCACTGTGATTAGTGAAAGGTCAATATGCAAGTATGCATTACTAGGAGGCAAGGTGTAATTTGGGCAAGTATCACTATTGTTAGAACCTGTGTTTGAACCTCTGAGCCTGTGTAGGTCTGATGTTACATGCTGGCTCTTTGCTCTCACAGTAACCTGCCCAGAATATTTCTGGTAAACCCCTCAAAAAAGCCAGGTGCTTTCCTTACACTGCTGCACATGAAAACAGTAACACCAACAGTGAACGCAAAATACAGAGTCTAGATTTCACAAAGGGGAATAATTTATGGTTAATTTTATGTTATATTTTTAGTCTTAAACATATAAGGCAAATTTTCCTCTTTTTACCACCAAATTGATCAATTTCAATGTAATTACAGCAGAGCTGTTAGGAGAGAATATGACTCTCTTGGCTTCATTGTTTTGGGCAGTTGTACCGCTACTGGTAAACTAAGCAAAACCTGGATTCCTTTTTTGGCCTTGAGTCCAATTGGCCTGGTGTGGCCATTACCACGCTGTGGAGCTCTTTAGCTTCTGAAAAATGTTGTGTGCATCTGGATTGATCCCTGGCTTGCATTAACTCCAGAACTGTACCCGAGGATTGTGTACAAAAGTGCCAGTTGGTCTGGGACAAAATTGTACCATGGATTAGTCTAATGATGTAGCCACTCTAGAAAATCAAATGTCCAGGCCTACACCTCTAGCTTAGTTGATTAGTACAAACATAGCCTTATACGTTTCAGCATAGCTTGTTTTTTCACAGTAGACATAGTTCCTACCTGACTTCTAGAGCCAGGAGAAGAGATGCAAAGCAAAATTTCCATGTGATTCTTTTCCTTCCACAAAACTCAGTAACTTTTCTACTAAAAACACTTAATCCATATTTTTGAAGTGATATATTTGTTAAAGTGAGTTTCTTTCTGATTAGAAAAGCCCAGGGGACAAATGCAGAAAAAGAAGCACCTAGCACGGGAGTCGTCTGCTTGGCTTCCACGTCAAAGCATTACATAGATAATGAAGCAATCTTAGGCTGCCTTTGAGAGATAACTACTAATTTCATACCAAACCAGATATCTAGATAGGTCAGGTGAGTTGCATATTTCTATCCAGGGACTGTACTAAGAACCTGGGTGAATGCAATATCTAACCTTCAGGTAGATAAAACCTGAGCAAGTGGATTCCTGCCCATTATGGCTAGTATTAGTTCCTCCAGATACTTTGCCCACATATGACAAACTCCTCAGTTGTTTCAGAAACCTTCTGTTGCAGAAAACTCAAATGATTTTTGTGGCTGTGAAACATGCTTGTGGAAACATCTACCTCTGCTTCCTCGGGGGTGTTTTAGGCACCACCAGAGCTGTGTGAGACTGTCACTTTCCCCTTTGTTTTACATAAGCCGTGCAAAGAGAGCCCTTAAATTCACTTTAATCATCAGTGATTCATCTCCTCTAGTTTGTGTCAAAAAATAATTAACTTTGGTTTGCTAATCTGCATATCTCATTAATGCAAACTCTAAAGACAAGGAAATAAAGAGCTGTCATTCAAAGCCACTTCATCCTGTTCATGCTGTGAGGAGCTGGGGAACAGAGCTCTCCAGCTGGGACAGATGGGCAAAGGAAGCTGGGCATGGGAGTCAGCGTGGCAGCTTGGCTGCAACCACCACCTCCATCCTCCTACCCTACTCTTATTTTCTGTTCCTTGTTCATACCTCCTAAGACAGGTCAGTGCAAGTCTTGAAGGCTGGTACAGGCTGAGGCTGCACCTGGAATAAGCCACAGAAGCGTAAGAACAAGTTGTTTCTACCGAGGCAGAGGATAAATCCTGACTCTTTGCTCCAAAACCCCCTGAGGACAAGCAGGAGGGCAGCGCAGGACAACTTGTGGATAGAGAGGTCTCAGAATAACAAAGGCTATGAGCTTGCTGCTCTGTTCTGTCAGAAAGGGAATGATTCCCCAGTCTGAGCTTTTCCCTGCAGAGAAAAATTTGTCTAGGATTCATGTCAGGTAAGTATACAGAGGTCACATTCTTGTGGGTGAGTTTTAAGTTGATCTCTATTTGAAGAAGTGGTCTAAAAATGCATGTAGGCTGGGCTGCAGAAGATTAGAAGAAATCCTTAAAGCTGACACTAAAATCCACTATGGAGAGATTTAAATTGTTCCCTAGCAATAGTTGGGGAAAATTTTTCTAAAAATATGATACAGAGAATTTAATAGTCCCCTGAAGAGTTACTGCAGGAGTTATGGAGACAAAATTTAATCATAAAAATATGAACTAAAGGGATTTTAGCTCTGCTTTAATTACTAATTTCAGTGAAACATTTGCTGTGACATTGCTACCACCTCCTTTATCCTCAGCCATGACACCATTCATTCTTTCAGGGCCAAAGCACATCTATTAATTTAACAAAGTACTTCACATAATTTGGAGAGGAATATTACCTTTTCCTAGAACAGATAGCTTTGGGCTTTCATAGTAACAGCAATAAACACCAAATAATGCAATGAATAATTATCAGCTGCTCCTGGCCCAAGATGAGCTTACCTTTCTATGAGTATTGCACTTTGTTAGGACTGCAGGTCACCAACTGGACACTGTCCTGAAGTGAGGCTGCCTGAGTGGGATGTGAAAAACTACAGGATGTGACATGAGAAATAGCTGTATGTGGCAGTTGGCAATGTGAGGGAATGCCAAAAGTTACAGCTTCCACTGTGAGGGAAGGCTGGATTTCACAGGTTGTTACAGGGGAGCTATTTGAGAAATGGCCAAGCTTCACAGATAAATGGAAGGGCATTTTGGGGAGTATTGGGAAATTCTTGGGGAGCAGAATCTTGCAAGTCCAGCAGTGCCTGAAACAGCATGTCAACAACGCTATGTACATCCAAGGCAACCTAAGTGATAGTATCGAAATGCCAAATTTGGGTGCAGATGCAGCAAAACTGGGACAATGAGAAGAAAGCATTTAGGGATGTTTTGAGAAAAGACTGGAGTGAAGAAAGGGAGGTGCAAAGGTGGTGAAAAAGAGTGTCAAGAAATGGGGAAAGGAATAACAGGGGACACCAGTCTTGTGAGTGGAGCTGTCTGGGAGTGCCTGGTGGGCAGCCCTGTGCCTGATCACCACAGCTGGAGCAGAACAATAAACCAGGCATGTTGCTCTAACCACATCACACCAGCCAGTCCTGCCTCTGTGATCAGGGGGAGCAAGATGGGAGAGAGCAGGGTTACTCCCTTGGACAGCAAGAAAAGACCTGGATAGACGGATTGAGCATCCTGGTATCTCCATGTTCCAGACCTGATGGCTTTGACAGCTGTCTGCTGCTTCATAACACATTTACTGTGTTGTCTGGAAGGTGGCATAACTATAATACAGTCCCAACCATAGCAGGGTAAAAGTTGAGTAACTGCCCATTGAAACATGGGTGGGATTCACCTACTCTGAGTAAGAATGGAACATCTTTTAAAATATTTAATACAAGTTCATCATTTCCAGACAAAGCAAGGCAGTAAACCAAAACAGAAGTACAGTTTGTCCAGCCCTGCTTCACTCCTGAGTGTGATCTGGAGAATATGTCTTTCAGGTCAGCTGGTTCTGTTCTTAAATGCACAGTGAAGCTGCAGAAAGTATGTGCAAAGGTGATGGTGAATTTTGATGTCTCTGGCACCATTCCCATATTTCACTGCACTGACTGAGCATCTCCATTAGGATAAGAATGCATCTGGACTCTTGTCAAAAGAGTCTACATATTTTTGAAAGCATGGGAGATATCTCTTACTTTTTTCAACTGCAACCCAGGTTATGGTGCATGGTTACATGACTGGTTTTAATGAATGTTTTTGTTGCATCAGTGTTGCTCTAGAACATGTATGCAACAGTGACTTTTTCTTGAGGCCCTGGAGCCTAGGACTTACAGCAGTGAATTAACTTTACTAACTGTCTCTAAACTCAGGATTTAGCATCGTTTGAGGGGGAAGTATGTCTGCACTGCACATGGCAAATATATGTCATAAGTAGAAATTTGTTTAAAGGAAAATAGGAAAGCTTCTTTGTAGCATATAGCATGCTACTTGCACTAACCAACAAGTAAAGTATGAAGCATACATAAAAGAGAAAAAAAACCCTCAGACAAGAAGAGCCCACCAATAAAAAACATCACAATGACTTTATCTGTACAGAGCTCTGAGGGTACCAGGACACATACTGGTGACTGATACTTCACAACTGAGCCAAGAACCAGAGGTGTCAGTGTAGGTAGGAAGGTTTGAAAATTGAATGGTTTTGAATTAAGAGCACTGATTTTTTTTTTTCCAACCTTAAATATTTGCACCAAGATATCTGGTATGTTCAAATTATCTTGCTTGCAAACATCAAACTATATAAATTGAAAAATCATTGTAAAGATTATTCTAGCATGGGGCTTTCTAAGCAGTGGCCCAAGATCACCTCCACTCTCAAGACATAGCCAAGTAACTTGCTGGCAGGTGGAGACCCCACAGTTATGAATATACCTTTAAGGTTCAGAGTGTCCCTGTGGGCTTTGCACACCACCATGAGGAAACGACACTTCCTGTGTTGGGAAAATGACTTAGACCCTTGAACATGAAAACAACTTCAACTATATCTTGGGAACCAAAGACCTAAATCTTCAAAACTCCTATGTGGTTGCTACCAGAGATGCTTGAGCTCCATAGGCAACTCAGTTCTCTACGATAGTCCCACCAAGTGCTGGGACTTCTCCTTCTGTGCGTGCCAGAATAACCTGGGTTTGTACAGGGCTGTGCAGTTATTTATCTCATCCCCCTGGCCTGCCAAGACCCAGTAATTCTGTAGATTTGACAAATGTCCCACAGAGCTCAGTCCAACCAAAGCAGTAAAATAGGATATGGGGAGATTCTGTTATCTTCTTTGCCTGAGGAGCTTCAAACCTACATCTCATGTAGGGAAACTAAGCATTGAGCTATGTGGTTTTAGATGAAAGAGAGGGTGCTGAACCCCTTCTATTGAAGCTGTACTTCCTTGTAGGAAGGCTGGAAGGCTGGAAGGATTCATTGGTAAATGGGCAGGGTAACCAGGCAGGAAGTTAGCGTGGACAAGGAAGCTCTGGTTCCAGCCCTGGAGAACAGGTAGTATCTGCTGTGGATGGGAGATCTGTAAATGATTTGGTCTTGTATGGAAATATCATTACAGAATAATACATTTTGCCTATGTGTGTGTGTGGGCACGTCATTCCCTCCAGGCATAAATGAACATTTAATGACAGATGGAGACGTGTGTGCAGCCCTTTAAGTTACCAGGTGATCGTATGTGATGGTAAACTGTGATTTGTCTAACAGTAGAGCAGTTCAACAAAACAATACAGTCCGTGAGAAGGTGTTGATTTTGGAAATTCCTAGATGTCCTGAGAAAATAGAGAAATAATACATTTACCAAAATTTCCTGATTATAACTGTTTTAGCACTTAAAGGTGAGGGAGAAACACAATATCAGGATTCTGTTAAAGAGTAGCTATGGCACTCTGGGTACATACATTAAGTAAAGAGTGTCAAGATGTGGACCAAGGGCTGGGAACTTGATTGTTCACACTGTTAACTTGCTAGAAAAGTCCTTAATGTGGTTGTGGTCTTACTCAACTAGCACTCCCCTAAAGTGCTCGTGAGAAGAACTGAGGAATGATCCCAGACTAGGGACTTTTTCCAGTGGGCAGGTCACATATTGCCACCCTTTCTTGGAGGCTGAGAGAGCATTTATCTGGCCGGATACTGCTTACACCATTAGTATAGATGTTACCTCTACAGGGGTTTGATTGATTGAGTATAGATGCCTACAATATAAATTTAAATCACTGTCACTCTCAGCTCTGTGGTGAGAAACAGGCAGTTCTAAGATG
Source organism: Strix aluco (assembly GCF_031877795.1). NCBI lineage: Eukaryota > Metazoa > Chordata > Aves > Strigiformes > Strigidae > Strix > Strix aluco. Next base: position 116,659,021 of record NC_133933.1, read on the forward strand.
TGATTCATGGCATCTTAATGTAGACATCTAAATAAATCAGATGAATCACAGCCTAAGACTTCTACATGCCTCTCCATTGACGATGGCAGCACAGGCGACTGATTCAGATGGAAGACTACCTGCATTAGTTCAGAGAAATTCCTCCCTTGATGAGCAGAGACCCACTGGCCATAGTGTTAAACTGTAAGTAGTGCCACTGAGGTCAAGGTGAAACACAGCACACCTGTGTGAGTATAAGTGGAGCTGGAATCTTGTCCCTACTGCAGAGAGACTCACTGACAGCCGTGAAGAGACTCCTGCTCACGTCAAAAGGTAAAGGTCCTACTTTTTAATGCCTAGATTTGTTTTTATAACCCAGCTGTCCAGTCTTCTTACCATTGACATCTTTTATTAATGTTTTTTCCAGACCTAATATATGAATGCTGCTATTTGCAAATGAGGTCAGACTAGAACCAAATAGGGTGTTATCCCGAAGTTATTAGAGCTGAAAAATTTTGGTAGCCTTCTCAGGCTGAGTGGAAAACACAATCAAATATCCTGTTATATATTGGACTTCAGAGACAATAAGCTGCTTCTCAAGGCTGTGGGCAGCATGGTAAAGTCAATCACAAGCTAATGGGATCGGGCTGTGACAAGATCAGCAGTTACGAGACTGGTTGTGGCTTAAACTATGCCAGATGAAGACAGCAGGCAGGAAGGGGAGTAAATCTGAGTGCTTGGCAGAGGGACATGGAGGATGAAAGCTGCAGGAAAGGTTCTGGTGGGTGCTGTATTGTGTTGTTTGCGGTGTGTTCCAGGAAAACATTAAAACAGACTGGGAAGACTAGGACAGCCTTTTGCACTGCTAACTCGTTAGAAGAAAGGAGTAGGAATATCTTAATTTGTGAATGCAGCATCCACAGCTAATCTTTCTGTAACAGGTAATTGAAGACAAATTCTTTCATTTTTAGTCCTTTAACTGTCCTGGCAAGATGAATGTTAACTTTTGGATAGCTTTGTACTAAATTGCTAATGCTAATTAGGCAGTCACAAAATCTAATATAAATTAAGGTGTTGCACTAATAATAAACCTTTGAAGTTCACTGATAATAAAGGAGAGGGGCAGTAACCAGGGAAAGTGTTGACAGTCCACAGAAGCTTTCAAAATCTTCCTTGTAGCCAAGTCTGGGAGAGGATGTAAAGGACTAAAAGACCAGTCCTTTGACCCATCTGCAGGCCAAAGAAAATGAAGGTTTGGATCTGAAGGCCAAGGGCACAGACTTAAATGACAGGTTAAGAGATGAATTAGCAAAAAGACCAATGCAGGTTTTAACAAGCACAGGAAAGGGAAAGGTTAATTAACAATCTGTTTCAGAAAAGAGCATCTTCAAGTGCTGTTTTAGCCATTTTTGGATCTGTCCTAAAATGAACCTCTGGAGCAAAGAAAAATGATAACCCTTAATTAATTGCAAGAAGTGTTGAATTGTGATGTGCTCAGATCTGCAATACAAAATGGTTCAGGACAGGGTTTTTTTAAATCTGTCTGCTATAAACCCCAAATATTGTGAAAGCCAGATACAAATATTGGTGCATTTCAGTGGTGCTGAAAAGTAAAGGAGAATCGAATGAAGTTCATTTCTGTCAAGTGCTGAGCTCCTGATTGAAGAGGGAGCCTGGAAAATAATTGTGCAGACTTGAAACCCAAACCTGTGATTTCTTACATACTGCAATTTATGTCAATACGTAATAGTATCTTTATGTCATGAATGATAGATGTAAGGTGGCATTCATCACTGCTTAACTATCTGTCTAAAAGGTGGCTAAATCAAAGCTAGTTAACTGAGACACTCTTTATAGTTAATGGACACAACCAGGCTTTTCCAGGAGGCAGTTTCTCTCAGACTAAGATAGCTGCATACATGGGTCATATGAATTGCCCTCTGCAACTGCCTCTTGACTGTGAAGTGACCATGGCTGAGCAGTTGACACAGAGGCAATTGATTTTCCAACATCTACAATTACATCAGTTAAATCCTACCATTTTTACTCTTGCATGGTTTGTCACACTGTGATCCTCTGTAATTGATTTCCTTAATGGTAGGAGACAGGGGAATGGATTTGAGAGGAAGACAGTTGTCATTAGTGTATTTTTAGATGCAAGCTCAAGTTTTGAACATCTTTTCCTAGGAATTACTTGAGTTAAGCCAAGGCAATGACAGGATTTGACAGAGACCACAAAACGTAACTTTTCCCCATTACCCACTTCAGATTTGCAAAGCTAGGTAGAAAAACTGGAAAAGCCACAGAAAAAAAAATCCATTGGATTCAGCTTGATTCAAGTCTTATTAAAAAAAGTGCCATTATAATCTATATTCTCTTGGTAAGGGTGATAAATGCAAACATAGCCTTCAGCTATTATCCCGAGGTTCACAAAGGCAGCATTTGCCTTAAAAATTTCATCATTCACAGGGAGAAACCACTGGCCTCAGTACAACCATGATAGGTGATTTTGAAATAACTAACTTGCTACCTAGGCAGAGAAATTTGATATCGATCTGCCTTTTGTATTTGATGAGTACGGCAGATAAGAGTTGCTCAAATTTGCTTTTGAACCCATCATGTAGAGCGGTAAATCATGAAACATCTACACAAAGCAACTCCTTTGGCTGTCAGAGGAGTCAAACCTGAGTCATGTGGGGAGATTTTGTCCTGTGAAGATAATTGTCCCTTATCATGTAAAGGAGTACAACGATACCCAGTGGAGTTACATCCCCTTGTTCAAGTGCTGAGTACTTTTCTGTCCTTATTTGTGACAGTAAGGAATGTGGTATGGAAATAATCCATGTTATTTTCGAGCAGTGAAGCCCCAGTTAATTAGCAATTACAAGATAAAGCCACCAGTAGATCTTTTGAGAAAATGACCATATACTTGTTCGATTGGACATCATTAGATTACAATTTGATTAGTAGATTATATTTCATCCTCTTTTGTTCATACCTGTTCATTAGAATGACAGGCAACTGCTTAATGAGAGACTGTGGTTAATAATTAGCAGGAACGTCTCTGCTCAATTTAAAGCTTCATTTCTACTTCCTACTGTTTAATGAATTAGGCACTGAGCAATTTTTTAATTGGTGCAAGCTTGACGTATATGTGTAAATCTCCTTTCAGCAGGTCCTTTGACAGTACTTGCTTTGATTACAGGATAATGACAGGCCCTGCTGTGTGGAGGGGGTTGTAGTTTGTTGTGGGGTTTGTTTTTTTTGGTTTTTTTTGGTTTTTTCCAGAAGCTGAGCAACAGGGTACCAGCACCTAGAATTGAAATTTGTGGAAATCCAGAAAGATATGACTATAGCAAACACTAGAGACAGTTCCCAAACCAGGAGGAAAATGGGTTTTGGAGCTGAAAAATTCCCATGAACCAGTGCCCATTGAGGATTATTAGTATAGGATTATGTTTCTACTAGTAAATCAAAAAATGGTATGGCATAGATCCTAACACTGCAACCCAGTCATCTATGCAGTTAAATTGTTAGCATGTCTCCTGATCCAGTTTAACACTGGGAACATTGCAATGCTATTCCAGACAGTTTTGGGGCCAGAGATTGGTCTCTGGCATTATTTAATTTATTAATGCATCCACGGCCATTGGGAGCAGCAGGGAAATGACTCTTTCAGCCATCCTGGCTAAATCTACCTGCAAATATGAGTCAGAGGCTCATGCATTGCTCATGCCTTACTGCTGAGAGAGCTGTCAGTGCTCTCATTGGGGCAAATCTCCTATGCAGTGGAAAAAAAACCCCAGAACATTCTTGGTAAATAATACCTCCCAGTGCACTTTAGAAGGGAAGAGTCTATTTTATCGGTAGTTAGAAATGTTGGGATCAGCCCAACACCAGTGGGTTTGGACTATTTCTGGCTGGCCTTTGAAGTTATGTTAATGCTACACAATCACTTCCAGTGTTCAGTCTGACAGCTCATCACAAGAATGAGTTCTCACCCCTAGCTATACTTTGGAAGGTGGATTTTTTACAATACTGGGAAAATAATCATGTTAAATTGAATAGCTGAAAAACAAGTTCTGGGCCAAAGTTGTCCTTACTGAAGTTGTGGGGCCAGTTTTTAACAAGTATTTAAGTACCTAACAAGGCAGATGGGTGCTGTGAAGCTTGTGTAGGAGCTGTTTGGTACCAAGAATGAACTCCTGACAATTTCAAGCACTTAGATGCTTTTGGAAATCCCAATGAACATCTAAATACCTTTGCATGTACACAATCCACACTCAAAATATGAAAACTGACTCTCATACTACAAGATAATTAAACCATATCCTGGGCGTAAAGCCCATAGTCTAAGGTATGGCTGAAACTCATTTATTCAGAGACTGCAGTGATCCTCTTCTCATAGCAGCATGGAGGGGACATAGGTAATTAGCAAGGACTTATTGCTGTTGAGCTGATGCAACAAGTTCTGGCTATAAATGAGAGAAAATATGGGTGAATATTATTTAAATGCATTTCTGTAGAAGCATCTGGAATAACTACTGCCCAGTTACTTTCCAGTCATTAACACTGGGACTCTATTATTGTGTGCTTTGAGTGTCCTGTATAATCTAGTAATTTAAGTTGCACCTAAAACATAGAAGTCGAGTGAAGTCCTCCAGAAAGTACTTAGTGGAGAGGAGGATGTCTCTGAAGACCTCCAGAGGAAGCCTGTCTGTCTAATTAAATTCAGGGAAGCAATTTCCTTAGATCTCCGGTCTTTTAGTTAGTTCAGCAAATTATTTAGGCGTAGTCAAATGAGATGTACATTAAAAGATTCAATAAAAATAGCTAGAATGTGCTGAAACTAGAGTTTTTTGATTTAAAAGTCTGAAATGAGTAATACTTAAACAAAATGGAAAAATTAAGGAAAAGTGATTTTTTTTTTTTTTTTTTCTGGAAAGAAGTCAAATTAGATTCTGAACAAAAGCAGCCTTTTTGCTTATTCTCATTTTGAACTTTTCTGTATAAATATTTCTATAATGTTATTTAGAATTACAGTCATATAAATTAATCATAATGAGATTAAAAATTTTAGAATGCTTAAATTCAGAGGAATAGAACAGTACTGTGGAAAATCAGAAAGCAGTGCATTACAGCACTGCACCTCTGACCAAAATGAAACCTACTCCTTCACTGTCAACCTCAAAAAGTAAACGAGAAATTCATACAGCACAGACAAATGCTTCTGCAAATGGAACCCTATATATTAAGTACATTATAGTTCTAGTCTTTTTATATTAAAATATGTACACAAAATTACCTTCTAAAGCTGTAACATAGATCAATTACCAAACATTATTCTGAGATCTAGTTAGTATTCCTGATACTTTTACATGCTATATAGGAAAACCCATTTACCAGTGGTCATCAAGACAAAAATGTAGTTAAATTCCTGTGGCTCACACTAAGTACATTTTTCTGTAACAAATGTTTTCTTATATATGGAAAGTATAAAGCTTATTTATGTACCTAGGTATGGGCTATGATCTGTTCACTATTAATTTCCTTGCCCAGAAGGGCCTGAATGCTGAACACTAATGATAGGAAAGTACATTGCCAGCACGAGCTATAAAGTGAAATGCTTTGTTTATAGACTGTGAATGTACACTATTTATAGGCTTGCTAATGCATGTGAGCATACATATAAGTATGCACAAACAGAGAGATGGTTAAATTTATTTTATTACGTTTTATGTCCCAGTGCCTATGCACTGTTAAATATCTGGTTGATCTCTCCATTTTCTTATTACTTCACAGAGACCTTAATAATTAAATAGAACCTGACTTCCACATGTAGAGCCTCTACCTTCTAAAGCCATCTTAAAAATTTAGTGCCATTACAGCTGCCAGAGTCTGTAGTTTCTGGGATTTATACTTGTTCACAGAAACATTTTATTTTTCTCATTCTGGTTCTGCTATGTACAGCATTATATCTTCCAGCATCAATTTTTAAAATAATTTAATTAACATGCAAAACAAAATTCATCTGGCTATTATTCTTTCTAGGGTGACTCAAAAATGCAACTGCTTTTGTATTTATTTCACTTCTTTGAAAGCTCCTAGGGCTCCTGCGTGATACGCTTGGCAGGATGTCACCTCCACGAGCCATTTGCCGGGTCGCAGGCATGGAGATTGCTTACAGCAACAAGGCATTGTTTGTAGTGTCAGTCAGAGACTCCGTGGAGCTGGTGCCCTCTGTATTGGATACAAGAGGGTTTTTTTCCAGAACTCTTTAACTTCTTGAGCAAATATGGACTTACTGAATGCTTCCTCTCTTGAGACCAGTATAAAATTTAAGCACTACTTAAGTGCCTCTTTAAGGCCTGTTTTAAGAACCTGAGAAGCATATGAAACATTGATCCTTTGTAGGGTGGAAAATTTCATCTCTGGTAAGAAAAAGGGATTTGAAAATTGTGCTACCAAGCAGGCAACTGAACAGCAGCTACTTCAGAGATGAAGTACTGTAAAGCACTGTACAATCATCCTACCATTTCTCTCATTTTCAACACTTCAGCTGACAAATTTGGTTTGTTTTCAACTTTAATATTTGATTTGGTGTCTAGACCTTTTTTGCAGTTAGGACTTCATGATCCTGACTGACCTGGTAAGAAAATGGCAGGTGAAATTCTGTGTCTGTGACTGCAAGTAATGCATGGTGTAGGAAATGGCCCTGGCTAAAAACACACACAGCCATGGACCCTGACTTAACTCAGGAAAGAGCTAATATTCAATTTCAAAGACTAAAGGAACATTAGGAATTACTAAGAAAAAAGCCTGAGAACAGAACAGAGATAATAATTTAGGTGTGTAGGATTTAGCAATGTCCCCACATCTCAAACACTAGTTGCACTGGGTGTCACCCAGTGGAGTCAAATGTTCCCTTAATCTCACAAGATACAGCAGAAGTAGAGAACAGAGAGATATAAATGGAGGTGAGAGGTATGCTACGAAAATTAGCAGTCACTTCAGCGACTTTGTCATATGGCTTGCACAGAGGTGTCTTCCTATAGCACAGAGTTGTGGAACTCATTGCTGTAGGACATCATGGGCAGAGCAAGTGGAAATGGGTTCAGAAAGAGATTATATGTATTAGTGGAGGACAGCTGCATCAGGAACTATTAAACATAGTTGTCTGAATGTAGCCTCTGGTGCAGGAAGTCCATAAATATCTGCCTGACAGATTCTGCAAGAATATCAAATGTATACACACCTCAATGCTGTCCACCCATCATCACTCTGGAGACAAGCTGCTGGATGACAGGGACATCTGACCCAGGCAGTCCTCTCATTTTTAAGGATTTAAATGTGATTGATTTTCCTCCCTTTTAAATAAGCTCTAGGTCAGGGAATCCCACTTAATTCCCTGGCTTTTTACAGTCAGTAGGGGCAGAGCAATGCGTTGCAAGGTTTGCACAAGCTTTCTGTGTCTGGAGGCAAATGGCTGCTTAAGTGGTTTTAGCTGTCACTGAGCCATCTCTTTTTCCAGACACACAATAACAACGTATACTTAAAAATCCATGAAAAGAATATTCAGAAATGGAGCATTAAAAATCGAGTGGTGACTGGATGCACTTTATATGCTGAGTTTGTTTGGTGTTTTATTTGGAGATAGAAAGTATTAGAAATACACAACCTCAAAGGAATGCACAGGCTACACAGGGGTTATTAGATAACTCAAGCTGTCCCACTTCCTGATAGAGTACCGAAGGGGAGAGACTTGTGTGTAAAAGGTTTACAGGAAAATAAATGCCTTTTCTTTTCTGCAGCATTTTTTTCTGGTGATTAATGTTGCTGCCATAGAAAGAAACCTATATATATGGGAATAAGACGTAAAACAAGACAATTGAAGTGTCAGAGACAAGTGTTTTCTCTGGACTTTCAAGTTTCCAATACAAGCAAAATCACATGAAGCCTCACTGGAACTGCAGTATGTTGTTTGCTCTTATGAAAAGAAGAATTTTTGGTAATTTCAGACAAAAATGTCCCAGTTTCATTTAGTTATGTTCTCTATACCTTGTGCAGACTTAGTCCCTAGGTCGGTAAGCCTCTCCTCTCTGAACCTTACCAACCAGAGCCTACACAACTCTAAAACATGCTTCTAATCTTCCCTCAGCCATCCATGCCACGCATGAGGGCTTTGAGCAGTATTTGGAGATGATCCCAGCGGCACCCCTCAGCTGGAGCAGTGCCAACTTGCATTTCAGCATATTACTTTCACAGAAATGCTGCCTTTCTTGCGGTAGCACACAAGGAAGCATAACACTGGCATTTCTCAAATGTCAAATAAGGTAACTCATTATCTGGCACATAATTATATCCTTTAAACATTACTGGAAAAGGAAGAATTGCTGGGACATAAGAGAGCCCATCTTTTTTGAGCTTGCTGCGGAGCTCTGCTCAAGGCAGCAGTACTATGCTGCATAACATGGCTGTGTTTAGTTCACTATTAAACAAATGCTTTAGACAATACTGCAATTAGAGATCTGAACAATAAAATCAGAGTAAATAATGAAGGGTAGGAGTGGCGAGAGAGAGAGAAAATAACATTGCATTGGCAGACACCTATGACAGTGGGTTTGTGCAGCAGTGTTTTTCTCTGTCTTTACCTTTGCCCTCCCTGTTTGCCTGTGGTATCCTGCCCAAATGCGGCAGTGTAGGGTATGGCCCTGCTTTATGTTACAGCTTGTTCAGGGGTGTCCATAGGCTCCTGATCCTTGGAGAGAGGAGCTGTCAGGGAGATGCAGGGTGGCTGCCACAGATGGGAGATGCTGCAGAGGAGAGGTGGTACCAGCAGGATAGTCAATGTGGAGAGGCCCTTCCCATGGATGGACCTTCACTTGTGCTCCTCCCTGACTGCAGTCCCATCTCTCTTTCTTCCCATACCCCTCCAGCCACCTTGGGGACCTGCCCCTCGCCTGCACTCCTGCTGAGCTTCTCACTGCTGGGAAGGTGCCCTCTGGGAGAGAGTGACTCATGGCAGACCGCAGTAATTCAAAGCATCTCCACTCAAATAACTATGCTGCTTATTTGTCCAAAGATACACAGCAAGAAGAGAAAAGAGGTTTAATGTCTAAAAGGCTGCCCATTTAAGTCTTTGTTAAAGTTTATCGTTTTTTGTCATGAAATATGGATGTATCTAAGTGCCTCAGACTGACCCCACAGGCTCAAAATCTCTCAGGCTTGGCTGTGAGAGCAGCTCCTTGGCAACTTAATTAAAAACCAAAACCTTTTTCTGTAGAGGAAGTTTGTGATCTTCTGCCTTAGGAAAATGAGTTGTTTAATTATAGCTGGCAGCTGAAAATAGTATCTTTCTAACCAATGGTTGGGTTGCTGTTCTCTGCCTCAGAGTGACTTATTTAGAGATGTCTTATACCTGTCTGGTTTTTTTCACTTCTATTTCTGACCAGGTCTTTGAGCCAGCCATGTGGTAGGATGACATATGAAACAAGCAAACCATACAGTGTATAGATCTCCTCTGTTATTCACAGATACATAGAAACAGAAGACCAAATCTTTTTCTTTGAATTTGAGCAAATGGCTTCCATTCAAGGCATACATGAGAGCAAGAACTTTGTTCCAAGGCATGAGGCCTGCACATCTGCACAGCTGTGCAAATGGAGAAATAGAGGAAGTGCCTCTCCTCCATCTTTGTGTGTAAACTTGGTAAAATCCCTCTGGCAGTACTTGCAGGTTGCCAGGCCTTCTCCTGGCTACCCTTTTGGTTATACCAAGCTCCTTGCAGGAGCTGCAGTGGCTGGGGTGGGACTGATAGCAAACACTCCTTTGAGAGCTGGGAGTGGTGGTTTCTGTGAAGGGTTTTACAGCATATTGCAGAGCATTATCAGATTGTCCCATGAATGAGATGTCTCCTAGATGCATGTAAGAACATTAGTTGTGTCCCGGGTGATCTAGGAACACATGTACCTCTAGTCACTTGAATCAACATCTCTGTCCCAAGGAATGTAGAAAAGTGGTTTTCCCATCTTGTGAGACGACATGATGTTCTGGCTGTGGTGACCCCCAGGGACAGCTTCTGCAGCTTCAAAGAACATGGGAGAAGGGACAAACCAGCCCAACTTTGTTCTCCCTACTTAATTCCCACTGTGCAGTGCCTTACACAACTGCCAGCACTTGGTGTGCCATTTTTAACAGCCAGTTGCTGTAAGGATCATGCACATCATACAATCTGCCTGGTTATCAGCATAGACAGTGCAATTTACTCTGAGCCTGTGAGTGTTTTGTTTTACATCCTAGCAGGTTTTAGGATCCTCATTTAAGCTCATGCGCAGTGAGCTCTTGTAGTGTCTCAGGAGCAAATTCCTTTGGTGGTAATTTCTTGCTGGACAGTCGAGGTGCCTGCAGCAGCTCACAGAAGTTGTTTAAAGCTGCTGTGATTGAGATGCTGAGATACCTGGGATTTCAGGCCAGAAGAAAGACACTACAAGGCACAGAAAATAAAATGGTTTTAATGACTCAGCCAGACATTAGTATTTTTTAGGTGTCCTAGAAATTTGTGCAATATAGTTACTTAACTGCATTTAAAAAAAAAAAGACTTGTTATGGGAAGAGCTAAAAGCTTTCAGATAAAATTGATGTCAAGAAACTGTGTTTTAGAAGTTGGTCTAGTCTAAATAAGGTGCAACACCAAACATTTATATGTGGTATTTCTTTGTTTGTATCATGTTTTACTGTCTGCTTCCATGCTTTATTATTCTTTCCAGAATATCTGCCAAAGATTCACTGCACGCTTAACACCATACGCTTTCCCATTTCTGTGAGTTGTAGAAGATGAATGTCTATAAGTTATTTGTTTTAACCACTCCCATCAGTCTGCTTTTCATTGATTAAACTGGACTGTTTGATTTTGATTTGACATAGAAATGCTAAGGTAAGATTTTATTTAATAGACTGAGATCTTTGTCCACAGTTTCCACAGTAAAGTAACGTTATTAAGACAATAAATTAAATGCAGACTTTGAAGTCTCAGATTTAGTTATTACATTGCTCTCTGTAATGGCTCCATTGAAGTTAGTGGAAACATTCCTATTAAATCAGAGGGACGTGGGTTAGGACATAAGTTGAGGAGATCATCACGGAAGACAAGAGGAGCATCACAGAAGTCATAGCTTTTCATGGTGCAAAATAAAGATGAGAGTAGAATCTAATCCTTGCAGGGTAACACTTCTACTTAATAAAAGTAGCACAAACACTGATAGGAGTTTTTTTCACTACCATTGTGCTCCTTTGCAAAATATTTTCCATTTGTGGCTGTGTATGAAAGCACTCCTGAAAATCAGAGGGTTGAGAGAACATTTAGATTCAAAACTTCTACAAACTTTGGCTCCTAGGCTGCCCCTTTCATACCTGCCAAATAGCCCCTCCCACACACCTCAGGGAAATGGGTTTTGAATGTTCAGACCTCTTGCTCAGCACAATAAGCATAGCTTTCCTAAGGACAAGCAGAGTCTCTAAATTGAGCTTGGCTGGATCTGAAGCAATGATCATGTGGCAAATCTAAATGCTCCCAACAAAGCCACATCCATCATTAGCTGGTACTAATGTAGCAGAGTTAAGAGTCAAGCCCCTTATAAACTCTGGTTAACATCAGCTGGCTCTAATACCACCTGCATGGGCAAAACCTGAAATCTCATTTGGTATCTAATCAACTTAAGCATACATCTTGTGCTTATGGGGGTCCAGTTTAAGCATAAAGCAAAGGAGAAGTGATCTACTAAAAAAAAAATATTTCCACTGGTCTGTCTGGTAATAGAAATGGCAAAGCTGACTCATGAAGTTAGAGACAAGAAAATCAAATCACATATGTGATTGCCCTTTATTGCATACTCTGAGTAAGAGCCTTTTCCTGCTGTTTAGTCCCAACGTCTACACTCCCTTTTTAAATATGGATAATTGCATGAGGCAGATTGTCCCCCACCCCCTGACTGGTAGTCTAGACTTAATTCATCAGCAATACAGAGATGAATGAGATGATGCATTCAAGTTGCTGCAGTTTAGCGAAATGTCTCCTATAGTTGTAAATGAGGATGTCTGCTTTTGGGGAGATTGTTCTGAGATAATACAAATGCAGTTGTGACACTGATTAGGTATTTTGTTGAGAGTTCACCCGTAACTGTTCAGTTATTATACACAAATATTCTAAAAGCTGGAGCTGAACAGAGAAGTACATCTACGCCGAAGGATTTTAACTATCCTGCAGGTTCATGGAAGGATGGATAATGTTGGCCCTCTAGCAAGGATGTCATGGTTACGATACTTATTTTAGCAAGAATATAATTTTCCTGCAGATTAACAAACCTTTCAGTCTGCCACAGCCTCAAATTCATTTTCCTTATCTCGGCTTCTATGTCACAGCCATCACCATGGTGCTTTGGTACCCATGCAGGGAATATTATGCATTAACCAATAACTACTATAAATCCAGCAAAAGACTAAACCAAGAAAAATCAACAGTATGCCCACTTAGGTTTTCCATATTTTAAAATTTTCTTGAGCATGCACAATAATATTTAAAGTTTCCTCTTCCTTTTTCTTTTTTCCCATCTTTGGAGAATGCTGCCATGTGACACTATTGTCCCTAGACTGCATAGGGACAACTCAATAGCTAGTTTTGACTAGTTGTGAAAAGTTGTGTGTCCCTGTGGTCAGTGTCTTCTCACAATACAGGAAAATTACTCCAAAACCATTATTTCCCAGTAAACTCACTTCAAAATAAAGGATAGGGTAACTGCTACAGATTTGACGAGAGTCACTACAAGTGTAGAGAAAGGGTTTACATTCTATATTTTGGATTTTTTGCAACTTTCTAAAACACTAAATGATCCCTTGCAGAGTAGTTCTTAATGCATTTGTCCCAAAACTCCCACTGAGCATGAAGATTTCACAGGTGAACACTTGATATTGACTATCTGAATTACAGAAGGCTACCTCTAGACTATTAAATTAAGTAGGCACAAGCCCTTAAACTTGATCATTTATGGGTTTACACTGAAAAACATGGAGTGATTTAATCCCAGACCAATTAGAGCTCTCCCAAGGATTCCTGGACATGGTTTGAAAAGTAGCATGAGCCAGGGACTTCTCCCAATAGGCAACTGGGATGTGGTCACAGCATATTTTTTTAATAATAAGGATGCCAATCAGCTGTGTCTGTTGACCTTAAGGGTAGAGGAGGGGCTCTAGCATTGTTTAGTTCATCAATATAGATGAAGTAAGATAAAACAGACCCCATTTTGAAAGGGACTTCACAATATCTTTGTTGGGAAGTCAGGTTAAGAGAAGACAGCCGTGAAACAGTGCTGAGTACTATATCACAGTTGGCAGACTGTCCTGGTTAAAAGTATCTTCATGGTTTCAGCCTGTCAGCTGAGGGCATCTCACTTAGGTCATCTGACTCTACGGTTTGGGCTTGAGGGTTAACGACATTTGTGACCTATGTTAGATACCAAGTGACTGTTCCCACCAGCAGAATTCAATATCTTCATGTGCAGAACACCATGATGAGGATGGTCCCTTATTTCAGATGTCCCCTTGGAATGAAGGGGCACTGGGAAATATGGTCTCTGTGGCCCTGGGGATGAGGGAATCACAGTCATGGTGGCTGGGCAGTGCTGCACAGCACTGGCTCAACCCACATCCGCTGGAATAAACAAGAACAGCAGAAAACCTGCCTCCCTTCCCCACCTTCTTCCATAAGTCACTCACAACAAAGACAGTTCCCTTGGTCCCTCTGAAGTCAATCTCTTCTCATCTTAACAGCCCCCAGCTGCCTTTTTTTGCAGGGTTTCAACCTCCAGTTCATCTGAGTATCTCTGAAGGATATTTAAAAAGTGTTAAATATTTCTCTGCTTGACTCTGAGTTACCAAACACTCTTAGCTGGATCTTTGCAAACTCCATGGCGACACTGGCTGGCAATGTTCACACATTGAGGAGATCCTGGAGCTGGTGCAGCAGGCAAGCTCATGTTTTGTCCTGTCAGTATAACAGCCAGTCCTGGCTGTGGCTGACTGATCGTAAGAGCAGCAAATTAGTGTGCATTTTTAAGTATGCTGCTTCTCTTTCTGAGACAGTAATAAATCAGCTTTTGAAACTGGTAGAATAGTTAACTTTCTGATACCACTGAGATTCGAAACCTGTGGTACTGCAAATGTACAGGGGGAAATTGCTTCTTATCCACATGTGCTGCTTATGTCCTTAAACTGTATGGTTAGTTAGAAGCAGCTGAAGATTTATAATAAATATGGTTGCACTTCATATTTTAAGACACCACAATGAGAAGGAAAAATAATAATGATTAGAGTCCCTGGTCTCATTAATTAGTGTCTCTGGTAGATTCTGTGGAATTAAAAAGAAAGAACCCAAATCCTAGGAGCGTTTCTTGTTTTTTTTTTCTACAATACCAGTTTCCCTCCTGAAAATAATTTCTAGGAATGAGTAAAATGGCTTAGAAATGGGAGTCTGAGTTTGGAAGAAGAGTGTCCAAAGAGTCTGGATATCAGGGAGTTCAGAGCAAAAAGAAACTGCATCTTCATACAGTTTCTTCAGTGTTAACTGCCTTTCCTTGGTTTTCCTGAATTCTGGCATTGCAGCCACCTTGGGTAGCTGCTGCCCTTGGTTCCTCTGCCTACACATTGCTCATTTCTTTCCCCATGCCAGACCAGGGCCAAGGAGGAGAGCCAGGGGTGCTTGGAGTTTTGGAGTTGTTTGCTCATTCCCTGCTCTGCCTATCTGGCTCAGAGGGGAACTTGGTCCATTGAGGACCGCTGGCTTGGGCTCACCCCAAGAGTGGAATGTGGTTTTCACTATCAGATCTGTGGCACTGACACTGGGATGAGTGCTGACTCATGAGGGCTGAGGAGGAGAGGAAGGTGACAGGCTAATAGGACAAAGCAATTCTTGGCTGCTTCATTGTGAGAAGTTCAGTTCTTGTTACGGAGGCTCTCAAATAAACAACCAACCACCAAAAATTAAAAATTTATTATTAACGAAATTAACTAGGTCTCTGTAAATTACAGGTTCGAATGTCTGTGAGAGGTGAACAGAACAACTTCCTAGGGTTTAACAACAACCCAAAACACAGAACAAAGCACCACTCCCTAGGATTTAACGAGAACCCAAAATGCTCTATCACTCACCTAACAAGTGAGGGCTCTCAACCTCAAGGACCTGCTCAGGGCAGCATCCTGACCCAAGTCACCTCGAGGAGTTTCCTTGGGCAGCATCCTGACCCAAGGGGAGAGTCCTCGACCGCAGCGTGCTGCTCCAGGGGACGAGCTCAAAATGGATCCCCAGGGGACTCCATTTATACCCAGGATGAGTCTGACCTGAAGTCAAGGCCCCAACTACCGTGACCAAAGGCAATCAGGAGCTGCTACACTTCAGCAGCCAAGAAGCCCTATTTTCATTGAGCAGGTGCACCTGCCACAGTTCTTTTATGTTCTCCTTCCCAAGTGAGGAAAGCAAAGAACCTTGTCTCCAACTCACTGAACCCTATGCTAAACAAGATTATGATTTTCTTGACTATGTCTCCATAGTCCATATTTTTACATATCTCAAGTTTTGGCAGCTGCCTGCACCACTCATTGCTCCATGATTTTTCTCTTCCATCACCAACACGCACAGGTGCTTTCTGAAGGCCATGTCTCTTGAGATGCTCACTGGAAGTTTGCCTACAGACCATTTCGTGCCCAGGAGAGGACCAGTGCATACATGCTGTGTGATGGTACCGTTGTGGCTCCTCTTTCTCCTGTGCGCTGCTTGTTCAAATAGCAGCCTTCACAACAGGGGGCCTCCTGAGGATAGGTATCCTGCAGCTTTTGGCTGTGTTTGAAGAACCTCTGACTCAGCTACCCAGGGTGTGAAATGGCTCTGTGGGCCACTGCCTCATGCATTCACCTTCTGAGGAAGAAATAACACTGCGGGAATTCAGGAGGAGCCCCTGCCTCGTGCATCAGTGGATTGCCTGCATCTTTTACATCTGGGAGGCAGCAGCTCTTCCTGATTTTGACATCCTCACATTTTTTTCCCTGTCTTGTTCTGGGATACTTTTCATCACGTGGTCATTCACCAGCCCATCCTGCAGAGGATGCATTTAGTTCTCAGCTGAAAGGTTTTCATATCTAGACTACCTGCATCCTAAAGGAACAGCTTAAAAGGTGCCTCCTGATGCATTGGACACTGCATGGTGGTCCATGAACAAAAACTGCTGTGAGGTCTCCAGCAGAAACTGATGAAGCTTGATGACGGGACGGATGAAGGAGACCTGCTCATCTGAGTAGGCTTAAAATGACATGCCTCATCTGTATGCGTTAAGAGCCAATGAATTTTAGAAGTGAAAGAATGGTTTGCCTTAGAGATGATGACCTTCTCTTCTGGTCCAAAACAACTGAATTTTAAATTGTCAGCAGCTGTTTAACTCAAGTATCTGCTTCTTTGAAGAAGTGCTGTAGCTTTACGTTGGAGTCCTCAGACAGTTGTAAGCTTTGCAGCAAACCTAAAATTTAAAACTTAAAACTTAACTTGAAATTAGAAGTCAAAATAACCAAAACCATCTTGTCGTTTGTTTTATGGATAACGTTACTGTTTAACTTGGCATTTGCTATTTGATGACACATCTTGTTCATTCTTTACTTAGTTTTCAGATTTGTGTCTGTGAAATCTTTGATGTTTCAGAAATTTAAGTACAACAGAATAACCTCATGGAAGTTCAGCACATGACTCCCTGGGGAGCCTTGACTAAGGGTTCAGTGTTTAGGTGGCTAAAGATGGGTGAGGGAGGCTCCATCCCCCCAGCTGCCTCATCACGACGGAGAGTCACTGATCGCACCTGCGCAGTCTGCGTAGCGAGCTCCAAACAGCACAAAGCACAAGTGGCATGTGGTGTGCAGCCAGTCAGTATGCTGCTGCAAGGGACCAGTTCTGCTCTTAGTGACACCAGCATGTGCTTGGGATAAGCCCACTAAAATAAACACATTCATCCGTCAACATAACCAAAAGCAGACCTTGACCCTGAAACACCCTGTGTCTGAAGGAGGTGGAGCAAGGAGACTCCAAACCTCCTCAGTGGAAGGCCTGAAGGTCTCTGTTCTGCTCACTGTTTAGTAATCCTTCAAATTTAGCCTCCTAATGAAGCAATCTCAATATCTCATCAACAAATTACCACACCATGTCCCAAGAATAATGATGCCAGCATTTTGGAGTGAATTACTAATGCATTTTACCATTTCTTTACCAATTACAGCTCTATTTAGAATGGAGAGAATTACATTGCTGTTCAGTTTTAGAATGATAAATTGCAGGATATTAAAAGATTCTTCACTGAATGCAAACAATAGAGAACTTAATTATTGCTCAGAGTGTCACTGTAACATTATGGAACAATTTGAAATTCAACTTGCCTGGCTAGATTTATTTTAAGTCTGACATTTTCAGCCCCAGCTTTCACTCTCTGGGTCTCTTTTCACTCTGACAACACATCAATCTATTTTCTAACAGTTCTAACATTAAAATAATCTCTCTTAATCTGAATATTTTTTTCCCTTATTTTATATTTGGAAAAAGGAATTATCTGCAAATGCAGCATGGTACAGGAAATGTGTTTATATATGAGACAAATTCAGACCAGCAGCATCATCTGTAATTCATACATCCTTTTTGTCAGAGAGCTGCCTGAAAATTCCTGAAGAACCAGCTTGCAATGAAAAATGCTGTTTAAGTGAAACAATGTTTTATGGCAACAAATCAATTTCTCTAATATTTTCAGTGAAGAGAAGCCAAAACTCTTCATTGCAACCTTATCAATGCATTAGGATACTAGACTGCAGTCTAGACTACTAGACCGAAATGTTCATTTTAATAGCATACACATATTTCCTATTAAGTGTGTAGCATTTTTCCTGCAATATAAAATTTGAAGGGGTATAGTTTTTTTCCACTGATCCCAAGTACAATATTATTTTCTTGGGAAATTTCAAAAAGTTGTCCATTGTTCTGATGTGGAACAATTTGTGAGTGTGGAATGGGGGCATCCTCTGCTGAAAAGACACTTCTATGCCTGGATACCTTCATCTGAAGGAGAGGGACCCAGAGGCAGCACCATCTGCAGAGCTCAGTAAGACACCCGCCTCCTGAACCACACAATGTATCTGGGCTGCGTTAGTGCCAGAGACCCTCTTTCCCCAGTCACAGGCTGCAGGCCACTTTCTGCTGCAGACAGGATCTTCTGTGGCTGTAGAGCTCCAGCTGAGATTTGTGCCCTTAAAGCTGACCAAGGTTATCCCTATGACAACACCTGAAGGAGATATTATACCAACATCAGACTGAATGGATCACAGTCTGTTACTGGGTGCAGTTCCATCCTCTGGTTCCTCTCCAAAAACATCTTGGTGGACGCTGTCTCATCCAGCCTTGGTTAGATATCAGTGTACACCAATCAAGCTGGATACGTTGGAGAGAAGCAGGCATCTCCAGAGGTTGACTCACCGCAAGGCACAGGGCTAGATCTTCCTTTGGAGGTGCTGTTTCTCTCCATGGACTAGAGAGCACCTGAAGTTTCAGCATTCACAAAATCCGTGGGGTTTGAGCAGCTGTATTAAGGGATGCCCTTCTTTTGCACAACCCACATCTGTGAGATGACATCACTCCCAAAAAGTACTTCTGAAGAACTAGATAGTTTCAGAGATCTGACTTACAGCATGATCACACAAACATTGGGTTGGTGGAACCAAGGGGGCAACCTCTGACAGACGGGGTGGACAGGATGCCACAGCTGGGCTTTGGGCAGGGCTTTCCTGAACTGACTCTTTCACTGAAGGACTCATCACGTGGCACTGTACCCTTGAGGGAGAGGTCCCGATACAGCAAATCCTTAAACATCTGTGCAACTTTAAGCACATGATTCAGGGATGTAACACTTGGCCTCTGCATCGACTGCAGCTGGTGGCAGTCAGCAGCACTGGTGGTGGCCAGGCACTGAAATGACACTGGGAATGCTGTGTCCTGTGGGAGGCCGCCTTGGGTGGATGTGCAGTGGGAGTGCTTGAGTCACCTCTGCCTGCCCTGCTGACAAAGTACTTTGCTTCTCCCCACTGCCTGCAATCTTTTAGCAACTCCTGCAACCTTCCATTAGGGTTCAGGAAAAAATAGACAAAAAGTTGGTGCTGTGATTTATCAAACATCCTGTTCTGAGGAGATGACACAGGAGCATAATGTTCACAGTCCCTAAAAATCTGTAACCAGAAACTTTGCAAAGTGGCTTGAGGAGATTTCAATACCACTTTAATAAAGGGAACCACCTGCTAAGATTTAAATCACCTCTGAGAGAGGAACACACAGTACAAAGCACACACATTAAAAATAAAGAAACAAATGATCTTCAAGGCACCATAACAGGGACAAAATATCATTGTCAGTTTTCCCAAGTTGTTAGCTGGCTGCATCCTAAATTCTGTGTTTTGGTTCATTAGATCTCATTCTTCTTCCCTTTTAATAAATGTCCAAGTCAGTTCTGCAGTGCCCCATGACTGCAGCAAGCACAGCTCTGGAGAGACAATGGCCCTGTGGAGTAGGGGAGGGGTGGTCCATAAGTTAGTGGTCAGTGTTGCAGATGGAGCAGGTCAGATCTGCAAGGCTGCTTTGGGATGAGACCCAAAGGGATGCAGTGCAGAGGGACTTGTGTCACCCAGCTCTCCTCTGGCCCTGGGTGTTGTCATCGCCTGCCTTTTATTCCTGGTGAGGGTTACCAGAGGTACCTGGAGACATGAGATGCAGTTTTTCCCGTTGCTGCTGAACCATTAGTGGATTAACCATTTTCCAGTGAAGAAGCTACAGCAGATGATTTTGACAAGCTGGACTCCCTACAAAAATCCAGGGTTTATTAATCACCTGCCCCTTACCATTGTTTTCATGCTTTTATGTGACAGTGGCAAGAAAATTTACAGCTGCTTTTCTCTAACAATGAACAGAGTATCTTCATATAAAAGCAAATGGGGATTGTCACTCCTAGCCATCACTCCTCTGCTTCACCAGACTCAGTTTTTTTCCTTTGATTTTTGCAGCCCTATAGCTCTGGTTTCCTCCCATGGATGTAGAGAGACAGGATTTTCCTTAACCTCCTGTGTCATTCCTCCTACTCTTCCTCCCAGCTACAGACATGGCTCATTTCTTTTGCATGCATCCTGTGAGTCACTGATGATTGCACGCCCTTCACAGGGGGAAGCAACTGGAGTTAGCTGGCTAGAGGCTCTCGCAGCCCTTTCACTTCTGACACCAGTAAATTACACTATGTGTTAAAGCAACATCTTTTTTTCACTAGGCTCCAGGCTGGGTTTGAGGAGAATGTGGTTCAGTTCCCAGTTTTATTTTGCTGTTCAACAAACTGTTTTCTTTAAAAAGTGTAAAATAGGAATGCTTTTCCCAAGATCTCATGAAATATTTATTTACTATTTAGAACTCTTCAGTAAGTAGCAAAGGTCTCAATTTGGGAAAACACAAAAGTTTCTGTAAAACCAATCTGAGCTTGCTAGCTGAATATTAAAATGCAGGATGGGTGAATTAGTAACTAATTCATGCATAATAAAAGCTATATGCTTCTAGAAGTAATTAGCATATTGTTTTGATTCAGGGAATGTTTGTTTAATAGCCTCAATAACCGCTTAGTTTCCCAACCAGATACAAAAGTAACACGCAGGGAAATGACATTCAGATAAAATCAATCATTTCAATAATAAAAATTCAGATTTTGTTGATGTTTATGTAGTTGGCCTTAAATCACTGAATTTTAGCTTTTCTGGCAAATCTGCAGTTATTTGATATAGAGCTAAATAAGCTCCTTACCTCACCTAAAGCAGAAAGATGGTATTAAAAACATTTAGTAGTGGCAAGAAGTAAACACTGAAGACATCTGCTTATTATAGTAAGGCAAAACTTTGCTCAAAATCTTAAGGAGATTAAATTTCTGAGGGAGAGATGAGGGATGAAGTATCAGTCCACTGAGTGCACCTCCTCTGCCCTTGCGTGCCAGCCAGAGCCCTTGCTTAGCCCCAGCTTGCCCCTTGCACTCACACATCCATTGGACTTGAGGAGAAGAGGGGTGGTCCAGGTATGAGCAAGGGCTCGTTTGTGGTGTGGGTATGCACGTGGGACATGCTGGACCTTGTGTAACACTGTTTGTGTGACAATGTCAGGTGTCAGATGGGCAAGCTGGCTGCTGGCCCCAGCATTGTGTGCTGAGCAGCAGCGGGAATTTCCAGGGAATCAAAGCTTGTGTTGACCCAAACCAACTATCAAACGTTATTGCCAGGCTCCCCTTCTTAGCCCTCCTGCAATGAAAGCTGAGAGCTCCGTACCTCCCTTTCTCCAAAAATACACACAAATAGTACCTCCATTGCTGCTCAGTAACTGCCACCATTTCAGTGGCTACAGTTCCTCATGTAAATCCCCCACAACCTGCAGGGCAGGGACTCCATGGTTTAGTTCTTCACTAAGCTGTGACACATGTCATGTTGCATCCCAGCAAACAGTAGGGTCAATATCATGTAATGTGCCATAACAGGGTATATATAATACAGTGGTCCACAATGGTTTGCCAAGGTAGACCCTGCTTTGAGAGGAGGAAAACTAGAGCCAATAACAAACTAGATGCAGGAACATTTAACATTTAATTGCCTGCCCAGAGAATGCTATATAGAACCCAGAATGGGATTAGTAGGAGGTCTGTGTAGCATTTGGGGACTTCAGCCAATTCCACCTTCAGTAGTTAGTAACATGTGTCAGGGGATCACCTAATCTACAGCCCTGTCTTCTCTAAACTTGCGTCTAGAAAACATACCATCGCAATTCAGTTTTCTGAAGTTCCTCATCTGATCATAAACTGAGGTAAAATCATAGAATTATAGTATCATAGAATATCAGGTTGTAAGGGAACTCAAGGATGATCTGCTGTAACCTTTCTTGCCAAAAACATGGTCTAGACAAGATGGCCCAGCACCCTGTCCAGTTGAATCTTAAAAGCGTCCAATGTTGGCGAATCTATTACTTCCCTGGGAAGATTATTCCAATGGCTTGTTGTGAAAAATTCATAAGGTTCTTGTTAGCCCACTCTTCCAGCCTATCCAGGTCTTCCTGAAGGATGGCTCTCCCTACCGAAGTGTCCACTTCCCCACTCAGTTTGGTATTGTCAGCAAACTTCATCAGGGTACACTTGATCCCATCATCCAGATCGCTTGTGAAGATATTAAACAGTGTTGGGCCCAATATCGATCCCTGGGGAACCCCATTTGTGACACGCTGCCAGTTTGGAAAGTAGCTATTTACAATCATCCTCTGGGTGTGGCCTCTCAGCCAGTTACCCGCCCATCACACACCACTTGCCTAGACCGCAACGCTTCAGTTTCTCTAGGAGAAGGTTGCAGAAAACCATATCAAAAACCTTGGAGAAATCCAGGTAGACAATGTCCACCACTCATCCCACCTCAACCGAACAGGTTACTTTGTCATAGAAGGCAAACGCATTTGTCAAGCACGATTCGCCCTTGATGAATCTGTGCTAGCTTTTCCCAATCACGTTCTTCATTTGACCTGTGATAGCCCCCATGAGGATTTCTTCCATAACTTTTTCAGGGTCTGAAGTAAGATGGATGGGCCTATAACTTCATGGATTTTCCTTTAAGCCCTTCTTGTAAAAGGGGGTGAGGTTAGCCTTCTTCCAGTCTTCTGGGATGTGGCCCAATCTCCACGACTTCTCAAAGATTATGAAGAGTGACCTTGCAATGACGTTAGCCAACTCTCTTAATACCCTCGGGTGGATATTGTCAAGGCCCATCGATTTGTAGGGGTCAAACTCCTGTAATAGTTTGCATATCAACTCTTCCTTCACTAAAGCTGGGTCTGTGTTTGCATTGAACTGGATTTTTGTTTCCAAGGCCTGGGGCCCAACAAGGCTGGTAAAGACAGAGGTGAAGAAAGTGTTGAGAACCTCTGCCTTTTCAGCATTGTTGGTGACTAATTCACCTCTCCTGTTTAACAGCAGGTCAATATTTTCATTCTGTTTCTGCTTGTTGTTTATGTACCTGAAGAAAAAGAGAAAGAAAAGAGCTGAAACTGTGTTAAATTTCATGTTTTCTTTAAAAACTCTCAACAGTAGCTTTTTATTTTTATGTCAGTGCTAGAAATGTAAGTCACTCAGGTGTGGAGTAGTAAATAATAATAATTTACTTAAAAGTTGTGCTAGTTTTGGCTAGGATAGAGTTGATTTTCTTCATAGTAGCTAGTATCTTTTTTAGGGCTGTGAACAGTTGCTGCATGCTGGAGAAGATAGGACAAGAACTGTACAAATATGAACTTGCCACAAAACCCCCACTTCATCCCTACCCTGAAGGCCAAGTTTATGTTCTGAAGTGTCTGCTTGGTAAATCCTGAGCCTATAAAATAATGTAGCTGGATATTCTGCTTGAATGCTTAAAAGTGCTTGGTCTCATAGCTATTCTTACGGAAAACCAAGATGTTCTTTGACATCAAGATAGCTATGTTAACATGCAGCCTTTGCAGAAACAAGGCACTGCGGTTTTTATCTCACTGTAACTTGTCAGATAAAGATATAAAGCTTGCCTTGACTAGCTATACTAGAGGCCTGTACCTTGTCTCCGCTTGGATTTTGTGCTGTGACAAATCCTTCGAAATGCCTTTCAGTCACAAAACCTTCTTTTCTCTTGCAGTGAAGGCACAGAAATTTTACTTGTCATTCAAACTGAATATCACAGTTCCATTCTTTCACTTTTCCCTAATTCTGAGTTGTATTCCTCTTTCTATTTTCATTGCCTAACATCTTTATTTTTTTAAATACTTCAGAAACAGGCTGCTTATCAGTGTCAAAGGTATTTGGACACTATGCCAACTTGTGCTGAAAACCTATGAAATGGCAATGTCTTGTTAGAAATACATTTGCTATATTCTTTGCTGCTGAGTGAAAAGGCTCTTTCTCCCAAAGAGCCCAAGTATAAATGCATGTTTTCCCATTGATAAATGCACTTTAAGACCCCTTTGAATGTCAGCAGGGGCTTCCGTGGAAGAAGGGAGGTCTTTGCCAGGGCAGGCTCCAAAGAGCTCCCCAATACATAAAAATCATCCAAACTATATACGGAGCCTAATTCTGGGTTCAGTCACATGCGTGCAATTCCTTTGGCTTCAGTGGAATTAGTCCTTCATTAAGCAAAGGAGAAAGCATCAGAGTTAAGCTCGCAAATATTAATTTAATCGTAGCAGATTTACCTCTGAAAGCCCACTTGTACAATACAGCAGGATGATGATCCTACACTGTTTGAAGTGGTCCTGACACTAAGTACTTTTTTATCTCCCAGGGCCTCTCTCCACTGTGATGTGATTTCATGCTTTGCATAACACCAAAGTGATAGCTTGCCTTTGATTTGCCTTTAGTTTGGGGGATATACTCTGTTTCCAAAATCGAAGGTGAGTTAGAAAAAAAATACATTTTGTCTAAAAGTCAGAGTGAGTTTTTCTTCTCTTATGTTGACATAGCCTGCTAGATTTAAAAATCTATGGACTTGAAAAAGTGCTGAACACTGTCATTACAGCTTCAGATCAACATTAAAAACTAGGAGTTATTTTTAGCAGCAAGGCGCCCTTGTCTTTATTCATATGTCGCTTCACTGGAATATTAAATGATAATTCACAATTCATGCATTTTGACGTCTTGTACTTTTATCTTCATTTTCTTGTCAAAGAAAATGTCTTAAAATCTCAACATTAATACTGTGCTGGGTGTCCTTGAATGTCACCCCTGTTCTTAAATGGATTGGTCAGTTTGACTAAATGGTAACTGGCAGTACATTATTTGCTCATTTTCCTCTCCTCAAGCACCCCAAATGCATGTTGGCTGGAGTGAGGCTTTTGAATATGAAAAGTTCTGCATGTGAAGCAGACCATTTGAGAAGGAATCCAAATTGCACTGAACATCTCCAAATGCAGGGGTGACAAGCAGTAACAAAAAGCTTCAGAAGTCACATATGTGGCAATCACTTGTGCTGCTATGTTTTAAAACCCATCTAATTCTATTTCCACATCAGAGGAACTGTTTGTTAACAAAATATGGCTATTAGGTTAAATTCTGACCTTGGATAGATATGTGTGAAATACTACCAAACTGCAGTTTTCACATAGTTTCAAAAGGTTCTCTTTTAGCTGAACTGCACTCTTTAGCCAAATTGCTGCTCTGTGAAATTTTTCAGAAAAGGAGGAATACAACATGAGATTGGTTTTCTGTATTTTCACAAACTAGATGTTGACTTCATGTAAGCCCTACATTACACTGTAAAAATTTAATTTCTCAGAAACACTTTAACACCACTGTAAACCCTACCCTGCCCTGTGACAGACAATGCTGCTGGGCCATTAATCAACATTTTTGTGTTTTTTCTTAATTCCAAGTATATAAAACAGTTAATGAAGCTGAAAGCTGTTGTTAAACCTCTTCATAATTTAGGAATAAAGTATTTTAAAAGGATGTTTAAATGAGATAATCAGATATTTGAAAGCCTTCTCTGGGGCTAGACCTTACCAGTAGGTTTCAAGCAGTTCTTTGCACAGAGTCGTGATGTAAACAAGCCTGAAAACAGGGGTGAGGTGCTGGCTGTAGGTTTCGACTACCTAGTCTTAGTCTGCAGATTAGTCTGGATCCCAACCAATGCCCCAGCCGAGGGAAGAGAGGAAGATTTATTTTCTTCGTCTGTGGCTTTGAACAAGGCCGCAGTATCATGGTGTGTGCTGGCTTTGGCTGGAACAGAGTTAGTTTTCTTCAGAGTAGCTAGTATGGGGCTATGTTTTTGGATTTGTGCTGGAAACAGTGTTGATAATTGAGGGAAGTTTTCACTATTGATGACCAATGTTTATACAGAGTCAAGGTCTTTTCAGCTCCTCACACCACCCCACCAGCGAGTGGGCTGGGGGTGCACATGAAGCTGGGAGGGGACACAGCCAGGACAGCTGACCCCAACTGACCAAAGGGATATTCCACACAATGTCATGCTCAGCATATAAAGCTGGGGGAAGGGAGGAATGTTTGGAGTGATGGCATTTGTCTTCCCAAGTCACCATTACACATGGTGGAGCCCCGCTTTCCTGGAGATGGCTGAACGCCTGCCTGCCAATGGGAAGTGGTGAATGAATTCCTTGGTTTGCTTTGCTTGTGTGTGCAGCTTTTGCTTTACTTATTAAACTGTCTTTATCTCAACACATGAGTTTTCTCACTTTTACCCTTCCAATTCTCTCCCCCATCCTGCTGTGGGGCAGTGAGTGAACAGCTATGTTGCCGGCTGGGGTTAAACCATGACAGGGTCTGACTGCTCCCTCCCTCATCTGGTTCAAGAGCTATGGCCATCAAAAAGCTTAGCAGGAATGAGAAGAAAATAGCTATACTAAGGTGTCAGCTTCAAAGGGAGCAGGCTGTGTTGTCCAGGACTTTCTGTCCAGTCAGCTGTCCTGCCGTAGCTAAATGCAGCATGTAACAACAAACTTTTCTGTTACTACTTTTAGCACACATTATACTGTCTGCATATTTGTTGGGGGGAGGCACATGAATATATGAGTGTTTAACAAAAAGCTGATGCTACTGACAGGCAGATACTATGAATATTGTATTTGCATAATGAAGATTTACAAGCATCAAAAATCACACCTGTAGCTCCAAAATCAAGAGATTTTATTTTAAAAAGCATGAGATCATTTTTAGATAGTCTGTTGCTATTTGATTTATTTAGCTTCTAGGTTTCCACCTTTAAGCTTAAACTTTATTTGTATTTTTAAAGTTTTTTCCCAAACTTTTCTTTAACAGTGCAAGCTGACACTTCTGTGCAGTCTCTGTATTTCATTGTCTGGGTGCTTCCGAGAGACATTAAATTACAAGGTACATGACAGACTCATAAAAGTCATCATGAAGTGATGACTTTCTATTTCCAAACTGATCAAACAGTCCAGCTGGAAATAAAATAGCATGTTTCTTTCCTCAAGTTTTAGCTGGGCAGGCGAAGCTGATTTCATGAGAAAAACAGCATGAAATAACAAGAAAATGTACTGTAAATCTTCCTGTCTTGCAATTTGAAGGAAGGATTCTCCATGTTCTAGGGATGCTGGTAAGAGAAGTCCTTTATATATCTTTTCCCTACACACCCAGACTTTGAGCTGACATTTTGCCCATCTCCTTCCCCATGTAACTCCGACAGCCTGTGACATGGATGTGCCACTGTCGGCTTACTGGCATTTCTGTGGTGGTGGGCAAGCAATCCAAATTGCAGAAGGGTTTGGAGGGAAGGCACAGACCTACACTGATGGCATCTGCAGAGATCATCATTATTTTTCACAAATGACAACAAAAAAAGAAACTCAACTGCATGAGGAGGAGCATTTAATTTTGAATGCAATGGTTCTGTCACTCATGGAACTACTTTTAGCTTTAGGACTCAGTGCTGTGCCAATAAAACTAATGGGAATTTTGTCATTGTCAGAAAAGAGAGCAGGATTTGGCCTTTCAGAGCAACACACAATTCTAGTGTGCAGCCTGGCTTCAATTTTTAATGAGAACGTGGAAATAAACAGAAAAAAAAGTGTTCTACAAGTCCAGGATCCTCAATAAATGCAGCATAATGGTAGAGCTAAAATTAATGCTATTTTTTTCAATCTAGATAAGAGGGTGAGACAGTCTGAGGAGCATTTGCTACATCATGCACTACAGCTGAACTAATTTCTTCTTTCTGGTGGTTTGGATTTACTGGATGTCTGAGTTTTCAACTGATGAAGCACTGTTACTCCAAGTCAAAGATGGACAGATGTTGGATTGTCATGCTGGGCTGAAGTTGATCAGCTAGAAATGCAGTGACCTGTACATCTGGTTCAATGCAACTTCAAAGATGCCTTGTTCACCCTGAGCCCTCACCAACCTCTTGTGCCTGGCAGACCACAGTGAGTCCCCTCACTGGAGCTTAAGAAACCTGTTGGACTAAGCATCTGTCAGAAAGCATTTGGGGGTAGCTGCTCCTCCTGCAGACAGGGACTAGAATGTGATGCTCTCAAGAGCTCTTCCAGCTCTGTTTTGTAGCAAGGTACTAAGATGGTGCAGTTGTTGCAGGCACCAGCTACCTGAGTTGCTCCAATATTTTGTGTCCTCAGCATGTGGCCTCGAGAAGAGAGAAGGTTAGGGACAACTGGAAGATCCTAATGATGGGAGAAAGGATGCCAGGAGGGGGGGATAGAACCTATGCAAAGGTTAAAACAAGTGAAACTGGCTTTATTTGAAACTCCCCCAAGCAGTGCAAAACACACTTTCTAAACCATTGCTGGTTTTTGTTCCAGTAAATTTACATTAAATGTTTCCAAGCTATTATAACATCCCTGTGAAATGTAGTGGAAAGTATTTAGAATTTAAAGTGGTGTCCCCCAGATTTATACTGTCAACAGGCATTCTGATGGATAAAGTCAGGCAAATGGTTATGTGACTTATAATTGGGTTTTCAGATCAATACTGCCAGTCTGACAGAAGCTAAAAAGAATGACAGTTATTAATCAATAAACATGGGAAAGCTGGTTTTAGAAACCAGCAAGTATGCTAGAATTCAGCTGATACCTAAGCAAACAATGACACTTTTAAAGTGTTTTATCCCAAGATTTTAATTCACCTTCTACAAGGTGCACTTTCATGTTTACTGTTTTTGTCATGCATCCATGGATGGGTAATGACACCTATATCTGAGTAATGTGCAAAGAAGAGACATGAAAACTGTGTGGGAAAAGGTTCTCTCTGGCTTTGGGGCAACCCCCTTCCAGGGATGCTTCTCAGCAGTAGCTGTAGCACCCTGATGCTGTGGGTGGGCTGTTTATGGTGCCCAAATACAGTGGGTTTGCCAACCCTCCAATCTGTCATGCAGAAATATCAGGTTGATGAAAGTGAATGATGCTCACACTGACAGGAAACATTTTCCCAAGTTATTTGTTAAAAAATTAAAAAAAAAAAGTTTTAATTGCATCAGAAAACAGATACTTGTCTAATATATGAGAAAAATCCTTTCTTATCTGTAGATTTGATGTTCTTCAAGGGACACTGAAACTTCCTGAGATCACTGGCTTAGATATCTGAAAAGGCAGCTGTGTAAGAAATGGGAAGCATGGGATGACATTATGGTTGTGTGCTTGTCAATACCAATTCCACAGGAATAAGAGAAAAATTTAGAGTAAGACAAATTGGTAGAGACACAGAATTTATTGCCAGAGCAAACAAAGGTTTATATAACCCTTTCCCTGTTTTATAATGGACTCACATGGTGGGTCTGAACCCATTATTTTAATTGTGAAGTGCATTGCTGCTAGCACACACCTGAATCCAAAACATAAGGCTTTTCAGTGGGGGCAATTGTACATGTATAGCACAGTTTGGAAGAGAGAGGATAAATGAAGCCTCTAAGGGATCTCTTTCTTCCACTTTGCAGTTTATATTATGTGTACAGCATCCTCCTGGTCCTCTCCTGATGCGGTGCATGTTGTTTATAAATTACTGTAAATTGTGTGCCCACGCTCCTCTATTTTAGGGAGTTGCAAGGAACAGTTTAAACTCTGGTAGCTCCTGCTGTAACTCTGGAGGTCTGGCACTGCTGACACAAAGCCATGGGCAGGCAGGGGGATGGTTTTGTGATACACGTATGCTGGGATGGGAGAGGCAGAATGGACCAAAAAACACTCCAGCCCTGAGCACGGTCCGTCAGAGAGAGAGACCTTGAGAAAAATCCTGGTGTGCTTTTCAGTCCAAGTGCTGGCTGAAGGACAAATGAAAAGAGGAGCAGACAGTCACTGTATTGTCTCTGCTGTGCCTAAGAAAGAGGAGCTCACATGTTCATTAAATGTAAATAGGAGGCAAAGAAACACTAGAAATCATCAGCTGTTTGTCCTCTTAATGGCCACAAACTTTTGAACTACCGCTTATCTTAAAAGGGGGAACCTGTTGTTAGAAAATGATTTGGGTCGTGACTCTCAGCCCTTCTTTCCCTGAAGAACTGCTCCCCATGGTTATTCCTTAGAGAAATTTCCCTTCTGCAGTCAGTAACCAGTACTCAGAACTTAAAACATTCATAAAAATTAAGATCCTCTTCCCAGATGGAAAAGGTCCTGATTTTTACCATGATACTTTTGGGTCATCATGGCAACAACAGCCTGCTTTGCAACTCAATGCTTTCTGTGTTTTCACTTCATAACTCTGCTTGGATGGGATGCGGCAGCTGCGCTGCTCTCCAGCCCCAAGCTCCAGCGGCGGTCGCGCTCACATGAGGACGTTGTGCTGGCACTGGGCCAGGCAATAAGAGATTAAAATATTTATCATCTGGCGCTTGCCAATTTTCTGTCCTTCCTGAGATCTTCCGCTCGGGCTTGGACAGCTTCCAGGAGTGACACTGCAATGGCGAATTGACAAGATTGACGGCACAGTCTGAGTTCGGCTCCCTCTTTCATGGTCTACAAACCAAACCTGACTAACCTTGTCTCTGTCAAATATTTCACACATATTCCTGTCACATGTGAGCTGAAGATCTGTTGAGCTACATGCTTTGGAAATATCTTCAGTCAAAGATAGTAGGAAATGTTAATAGCAATAGGATGCCCTGAAGCCTGCAGTCTTTAAAAGAAACATACACTTTTCCAAGCATTAGAAGAGATGTTTTCTACGCCATTATAAAATTAATGTATTGGAAGAAATGGCAAGGAAGCAAGTGCTGAGAAAACTGGCTTTGAACAGATGGGCAGGGGCCAGATGCTCCCAGGTGCTCTTGGTTTGTCTCTGTTAATGGGGAGCGCTAATGCCACGTCCCTGGCGGCTCAGAACCGGAGAGTGCCAGGTTGACTGGTACAACCCATATGTGGCCAAATTAGGATTTTTATTAATAAGCACAAATGTCATTCCGGACTTGAATTTTGTAGTGCCCAAGGAGTGTAAAAACCAGATACTGGACTCACAGAAAAATGCTTCTGTAATGCCCCTTATCATAACACCCTTATCCACGATGAACTCATATTTATTTCAGAAGCCATTTCAGTATGGTGTTGGGATGACCTTTGGCATGAATAGACAAATAGGATTGTCAGCACTGAGTGCTTGTCCCACATTCATCTCCCCTTGCTGAGCTAGCTGTCCCTTGAGGGACTTCCTGGTGATAGGCAGAGAGGGACCAGCAGCACCAGAAGGTGGCTCAAGTTGCTGAGAACTGTGCTGTCCCTAGGGCACCCACCTCCCTCCACTGACCACAGAGGCACCAGAGGTGCCTGCACTCCTCACTGAGATACCTGGGATTAGCACCTATGGCCAGGGAGGATGAATCTGAACCGGAATGTCTGAGAAGCACTCCATGAGACTGAGCAAAACTTGTGGGACAAAACCACATCAAATTCTGAATCTCGCATACCCTTTTTTTCTTCAAAACGGAGTTTGCCACATGCTGGCAGGTTTGTAGGGCACCAACAAAGTCCTTCCAACAGCTGCTGAATTCATCAGAGATAGCAAAGCCCCACCAATGTGACCTTACTATAAAAACAGAGGGCTTATTTACAATCCTGTTTGGATGATCATCATTCCAGGTAGGACTAAATATACAATGCTGGTAAATAACCTCTTGCATATGAGATATTTCATCAAAGCAAATGGTGTTGGAGGTGATTGATTTAATTGCTATGAAGATGCCCCTAAGCCAGCAAGGTTTCTGATGTCCAGCCCTTCATGTGATAGTCAGGAAGAGGACTTCCTAAGCCAGCAAATGCTTATGGATTAGTCAGATTCTACATTAACATGGGAATACACAAGTGGAAGGATTTCCTTAAGTCATCAAATCGTGTCACCAACTACTGCAGACACCATATCATGTCAGCCCATCTTCACATAAAATGAGCACAGTCTACTATGGCATGAGACAGAGTCACTCCAGTGTGATGCTGCTAGGTGCCACCTCTGGCATCAGCAACACTGCACTGCCTGAGGGCCTGGGGGCCCATTGGGAATTGATGCACAGGCAAGAAAAAACAACCCAGCAGCAGGAATGCAAGTACCATGTCATACGGCCATGTGCCTTCATCAGGAACCACAGCTATGGAGCAGAAGATGTGCAGAGGTAGAGTACAAAACTTATTTGTGAAGAAACCTCCCCAGTGGCATCTCAAGGCCTGGTATATACAAACATATATGTGTATGCATGCTTATATATGTATTTACAAATTGTAAAGAAATGTGATTGATTACTGGGAAGCACATAGAATAATATAAAATAAAATCTTTGTAAAAATGCAGAGTACTTCAGAGCAGAACTTTGGATGATGCTGGCGGTCAGGTGGGGAGTGCACAGTGGGCTGTGGCTGTACCATGTCAGCCTGTGTGTCACCTGGGCAGGTAGGGGCCACCTATACCAAGCATATAGCTTCTTTTCAGCCAGTGAGATACTGGCAGAGGCAGCCAGCAGGATCAGACACCAAGCAAGGCACAGAGGGTGCCACTGCAGTGAGGGGCTTGAAGTCCAGAAGTGATCTGTGCAAACAGCACTCACCACAGTGCAGCAAAAACAAAGCCTCTGCTAGACCACACATATATAACATTATAGGCTGTGAGCAGCAACCTGCTGCATAAACTTGTCAGCCCATGTCTGGAGACTGCAAGAACATAGTGGTGGTGGTGAGGATGGACTTTTGCACTATCCCCAAACTACCCAGCGCTCACCAGCTGAGCTGAGTATCTCCAAGTCTTATACATGCAGACATGCAGACATATATGCATGTGTGTATCTGAAGGCCAGAGCTTCCCAAACAATAATACTGGTAACACCTGAAAATGGTGTGCTGCAAAGCTGGGAGGAAGGCCCTGCTTTTCCTGATTGTCCTTATTTTCCCAGATGGCATAAATTCAATGTATTGCCTGTTCTTCTCCCCCTCCCTCCCAGTCTGGCAGTTGGAAACACATACCATCAACATGCATGAGGAGACACACAAGAGCTGTTGTTGGCTCAAAGATGTACAAGAAAAATGTTGTGCATTGCTCACCAGCAGGCTTCATCTTAATGCTGTTTCTGACAGGGCAGCCTGTATTCCTCCCTTCATTCCTCCCCTGCGGGTGTTT
This sequence comes from Strix aluco, assembly GCF_031877795.1. Classification (NCBI taxonomy): domain Eukaryota; kingdom Metazoa; phylum Chordata; class Aves; order Strigiformes; family Strigidae; genus Strix; species Strix aluco. Next base: position 116,692,203 of record NC_133933.1, read on the forward strand.
CCTATGATACATTCTTGACTGGTTCAAAGCATCTGAAAGTACCTTTCATGTGCTACCTAACAACAGAAGGGTGACTATTTCAGCCTCCACAACAAAGAGTGAACAACCATCAGATTTCCTGAAAGATGCCAAAGTATCTCTGTGACCACACATATTAATAAAGTAATGGTTATTTAAGCATGAAATGCAGCATCAAGTTGTAAGGGCTAACCTGTTTAGTGCAGAACTACACAGCTTTATTTAGCAAGTGACATGAAGGCTGTGCATGAGAGGAAGCTCCAATTTTATGATCAAGTAGTACCTGCCATGGTGTCACTGCCTAAACACCACAGAAAATTAAAATCTTGTTTATTCATATAGAAATATGCCAAAATCTGACACCCTAATGTGAAGACACAGCTGCAATCCAGAAAAGGGTGGATGTAAAACCATGGAAAATGAAAGAAGCCTGCACAGTACATAACATCTGGGAAAACATATTTAGTCGCTTAACCTCTATAAGGAAAGGAGACAGGCAGCAAAAAAAAAAATGGAGTAAGCTATTACCCAGCTAAGGGAAATAGGAAAAATTGTACTTACCAATGGACTGAAAATAAAAATTATACATGGACAGATGATAAAGTTTGGGGCCATAGAACTGTTAATTACACTGTTAGTTTAAAAATAAAAAAGAATCCCTGGGAAGCTACAAAGGTAAAACTAGTAGTTTCATACATTACAATTTGTAAGACATTTGCTAATGAGATTGCTGGCCACTGATAAATAGTTTTGAAAACCAGAACACAAGAAAAGGAATCCAAAAGATCAGAAATAAAATTCATCTGGAATTTTCAAAGACAGAAGAGAGAGTGGAGATCTGCAATTTAGTGCCCTAAACTGCATAAAAAGCCCCAAATTATTTTGATCAAACTGATTACTATGCTGTAAGTACAAAAAGCACAAACACCATTAGCTGTTCATGAGAGCCCAAATAAGATAGATTCAGAAATGTTACTAGAAAATATAACCTATATTGGCACATATTGCTCCTGGGCAAAGCTCTGGATGCTTAACCACTGAACTCAGTAGAGGCAGCTTTGCTTTGAATATTCTGCTGAATATGCTCTGCTCTACATCTCCATTTCACTATGCCTTTCTGCATTTTTAAAAGATCTTATAATGATTCTTCAAACTGGTTTTGTACATTTTTACAGAGACATTAATTCTGCCATGATTTTTTGTAATCCTGGAGACTTTCTTTTTTCCCAGCTGTTGGGTTTTGTTTTTTTTTTTTTTTTTTTTTTTAATGTGTTCAGCTTTAAGGAAATGTTTTCAAGGCAAATCTGCCACTTTGCTGCACAGCAGCTCAGGCAGCAAACTACCTGCCACATGCAAAGTGATGGCAAACTCTTTCTCCAAACTTCGTCTCTAGCTTCTGAACTTTTCAAGCAGTTCCAAAATGCCTTTCCTTTTATTAAGAAGGCTGTAATTACTCTTTGAGGGCAACCTTTGTTATGACATGAAAAGAAGCACTCCAACTACTGTGCTAAACATTAGATGTTCTGTTGAGTGATAAAACACTATAATCAAGCCCCACATGTGACTATCTCCTTCAACCAACCTTCGCATGCGTAAGTGCTAAAATTTCAAATCACATAGTATTTATTAGGGCACAGCATAGGCTTGTGAAACGAATGTCTTATTTGGCACATGTTTAGAAAAAGAAAAAGCTCAATAACCACTGTTGTGCACTGTGTTCTTCGCGACCTGGTGTGCACTCCCATTAGAAACAATAGTGGTGGTAACGGCACTCTATAGATGGAGTGTTTCTCTGCGTGTGGTGGGCAGGGGCAAAGGTTTAAGTAATATTTTTGTATTTAAGGAAAAGTCAAAAAATCACATGTTAATATTGCACAAAAGTGCAGCATTTATCTGCTTTCGCAGTTTGTGTAAACTCTCAGAATTTTTTGTATTTTCTAGTGAAATTGGAGGTAGGATTCCTCCAACCCAACTGTGTCCTTCTAAAATACAGGGATCTAGCTCAGGTAGCTACTGAGAACTTTGTAGAGTTAGTGGAGGTACTTTTAGGAGAAGATCTTATCAATCTACCTGGGACATTTATTTTAGGATGGATCAATATCTTTCCAGAGCTTTGACATAGCTACTGCTTTTCCACGTGACCCTCAGAAGTGGCATTTTCAATCCTGGTTGCAGGAGCTAGGGGATTGTGAGACGTGTTTGCTTTTATATGAAATAAAGGGTGGGGGAAGGGGGAAGGTGATTTCAGAGAAGAGTTCAGAATATGAGTCCTAATGGCCAACATACTGGAAAACACATAAAAAGATCCCTCATCCTTAAATCAGTCTCAGTAGTTTATGGTACATTCCACCCTGGCTATATTTCACAATGTCACCAGTAAATATTTCCTTTGTGCCTTTGGAGGGATCATTCCCCTCCGGATCGCTTTGACCAAAACTCTGTTGTGGGAAATTCTCTTTCCCCAGGGTGCACAGAGGAGCCGGGAATGCATGGGGAGCAGAGGGCAGGACAGTGCAATGCTGCTGGGTGGGGATCCACAGCAGGTTGCGGGAGAAACATGGGTATGATAGTTTCCCTCTGGACTGGAAGAGGTGGTCACTCATTTTAGCCCTATCTCTGTACAGTTCTTCCATGGAAACTTCCTCACCAGTACCCTCCTTTTTCCAACAAACTGATATTGGCATGATTGTAGAAAAGGCTACTATGGATACCCACACTCTGGTGGTCCCACAGGCTGAGATCGGGAGGGGTCTGATCTGAATTATGGTTTCATCCCAATAACTAATTTAATAAAAGTCAAGCTGTTTTCCTTATTTGTTAATTCCAGGAAATACTGTCTTCCCCATGTTTTTGTGTCTTTGTGATTAGATGTTACAATCTTTCTGGAGCAGAATTATGTCATTGTTGTAGCTTGTGCAGCTGAAACACATCTTCAGCGATAGCTAAACAAATCATAATAATAATATGGTAACTACAGGAAGCTGCACTGTTGCTGTTTGACTCATTTAAAAAGAGAAGAGTCCAGGCTCATAGAACACTAGTTCCATATATTTCATTCACATTTTCAGAACAACTGATATATTTTTATATCCTAAAGATTAGGCTACCATCTCCAGTGCTGAACTTTTTGTTATAATTCAGAATATTTCATTCTCTGTATTGAATTGCTAAACAAATGCACAAATTAAATTGATTCAGAGATCTAAATATAGAAATATTGATTGCTATGAGGTAGATAATTTTGATAGTCTTAGTTTACTTCCAGAAGCCTTTCCTAGCATCACTGCTAAAGAAGAGTTTTTTCTCTAGGTTGTTATGGTGTGCATTTGGTTGTCACAGTCTGTGTAACATGTATGTATGATGCATCCAATACATGACAGTCATTGACAGTCATTTTAAACTAGATATTAGGAAGTATTTCTTTACAGAATGGGTTGTTAGGCATTGGAATGGGCTGCTCAGGGCAGTGGTGGAGTCCCCATCCCTGGAGGTGTTTAAGAGTAGGGATGACATAGCACTGAGGGATATGGTGTAGTCAGGATCTGTCAGTGCTAGGTTAACGGTTGGACTAGATGATCTTCAAGGTCCTTTCCAACCTTGATGATTCTGTGATTCTGTGTCTCTGACCTATGCTAGCGGTGGGTTCATGCATATTTGGGACTAGTTTACTCGTATAGAATATGGAAATGAAAACAACTCAGGGCATTTTTTAAACTTTTTTTTTCATATTTTTCTTTATTTCTTAGGTCATGATGTTCATATTTTTTAGTAAAACTATGTTTGGGTTTTTCTGCTATCAATCAGCATTGTCTTAATTCAGAATGTGATATAAAATACAACTCCATATTTTAGTGTTGTATATTAATTACACATATATTTACTCTGTGTGTTCAGTTTCATCACCTCTTTCTGCCTTCCCCGCCTCATGAGTATGAATCTATCATTACCTGTCTCATCATCATACTGGCAATAGGAAAGCATTTTATACTCATGGGTAATTAGATACATCTGTATCTATATGTGAATGTACATTTATGTCTAAAATTTAGGCTTGTCCCTCACAAAAATTTTGTAAATTCCTTTATTACAGTTTCAAAAGTCTCACAGTTACAATTTTCTGAATATATCTGTTTTTTTCTTATAGATATTAATGCAATTCCACAACTGGGTTAGTGCAATCAATCATCTTCCAATTGAGATAAAAAGTTACTGACAGCATGTGACACCCAACATCACTGATTCATACGTACGTATATTCAACCTTTAACTTATTGGGATAAATTGTTTCCTCTTAATATTTCTATTGCTTGAACATGGCTCCTAAAAGTGGACAGGAGACGGAGACACTGCACGTTCAGCATATCTGGCAATGGCAAACCCATCATGATGAGCTAGATTCAGACTTCACACATAGTACAGAGCAGGAACAAAACATCGGATCAATGGCCCCGGAGCTATTGTCCTTCCCTTTGATGCATGAAATCATAGTTCTTCCTTGTTACAGGAGGCAGAGGGAATAAATACAGTGTACAGAAAATAAATCTGGCTTTTGCTGGTGCGTGTCTTCAGGCAAGGAGTCAAAGCATGGATCCAGTGCTCTGTCTGTTCTGTATTGTGCCCTCTTTCCTGTTCTGAGAATGGATAAGTAATAGGTAATCTTGTAAACTTTTGTGTTTCACTGCCCAGGAGCTTGATTGCTGCTGCAAAAAATGCAGGAGATGAACACTTTGTTTTTACTTACTTCCCTATAGAAGTGAACACAAAATCTAGCTTTCTCTTACATTTCCAGCAAACAATCAAGAAAGAAAGTGTTTTCTTTTTTTTAATTTCATAACACATTGTCACTGCCCAGAAAAAGCAACAACCCCATTCTGGAAAATGGACAGATAGCAAAGACTTACAACTCCATTAGTATCTGCAGTAATGCCACAAGGAGCAGGAATGTTTTGTAGTCTTGGATGAGTTATTCCTTAGTGAAGTGGGTGGCTGCACACTCCAGAGAATTGTTTTGGAGTGGGTTTTTTTTTTCCTCTTTCTTTGGCGTGCCACTGGATGTTCTGCCAGTGACCAGCAATAAGAAGCAAAAACATAGGTATTATTTAATCAGTGGTATAAACAATCTCTCACATCAGTCAGCACTAAACACTTGTAAAGATGTCCTTACTGCTTATTCTCCTGTTTGCCAAAGCATCTTCTTAATTATTATTGACAATTCTTTTCCTGAACCACACGTAATATTTGACTAAACATATGGATATCTAAACCAAACTAACCCATTTTTTTCATTGTCTTTTGCAAAGGTTGCCTGCAGGATTCAATCCACTTTCCAAAAGGATAGGAAACATCCTCTGCATTGAGGACCAGGGTAACAGAGATAACATGGAAAAACATGTAAAGAACATCTTTTGGTAATTACTTAGAAACTAGAAGAAAAACAGTTCTAGCTAGTTTTAAAATTTCTACCTCTCAATTGCATCACTTTTCTCCTGAATTCATTTTTCTGAGAAAGAGTGAAGAGATCTCCATAGCTCTTTTTACATGATTTACTTTATTCCTGTCTTTCATGTTTCTTCTCTGCCTTCTCTCTGTTTTCTGGTCATGTTAGTACTTTCTAACGACATCCATTACTGAGAGCACACAATCTACCCATTATAAGCAAGTGAGCTAAACAAGCCTGTAAATGACAGACAAATCTGACTGAGATTTGAGATTGAGATACTCTAAAGGATGTTGTCAAAATATTTATGACGTGGAAAGAGTGCAACTGAAATATCAGAGTAGTATTGTTGAAGATTGAGAAGAAAAACTGGAATGATCTTACGAAGATATGTGGGGTACGGAAAATGCATGTGGCCACTGAGACTGCTTGTTTGTAAACAGCAGATTGCAGAGTCATTGAGGTCCAACTAATTACAGCTGCCAAACCCTCTGAGAAAACAGACCTTCTTCAGCACTTCGTCAAGTTTTTAACATCCAGATAAAAATAGCCTTAGTGGGTCAGGTCTATGAGAGAGCAAATTCAGTACGTGGGGCGTAATTCAAGTCAAGATGTCAGATAACAGATCTTCCAGGTTTTCCCGATTATCTTCAGTGGCGAAAAACACATGAAGCAGACTACTCTTCTGGAGGTATTGCATATTAACAAAAAGTCTGCTAATAGAATTATAGAATGGTTTGTTTGGTTTCATTTGGTTTGGAACAGACCTTGAAGATTATCTAGTCCAATCCCCCTGCCATGGGCAGGGACACCTTCCTCTAGATCAGGTTGCTCAAAGCCCCGTCCAACCTGGCCTTGAACATTTCCAGGGATGGGGTATCCACAGCCTCTCTGGGCAACCTGTTCTAGTGTCACCGCTAAAAAATTTCTTCCTTACATCTAATCTAAATCTACCTTTTTTCAGTTTAAAGCCATTATCCCTTGTCCTATCAGCTATCCTAATAGCTATATTATGATCAAAAGAAAGTTTGATTACACATCTATGTTTTGTCTAGCACAATGGAACTGTGATTATTATAGAATAATATCTAGAAAATCAACTTACTACTAACAAATATATTAATGGCATTTGAACACTTTTTTTTTTTCCAGTTGTATCTCTAAATCAAAAATTCAGACTCCTGTTAGGAGCACAGACACGAGGGTTAAATCAATGTCTGGATTTTTGGACCGAGCTTGCTCTTGTACGTGGTAGGAGACTATTTCTCTCATATTTTCACTGAAGAATAGCATAATAATGTTGTTGTTTCTCATTTCTATATGAAGAGTGCCAGATATAAAGGATAGTTATGTTAAACGAAAGTATATGGCAAACTGAGAGCATGGTGTTCAATTCACCACATTGGCTGTTCATGTGTCAGGTATCCAGTTTGAGCTAATGAGGCAAACTTTCTCTGTATTTAGAGGAAAGAATATGCACCTCTGGACTAATTTAACTGACTTCAGATGCATACATGTGAGCATCTTTAATGCAAGTATCTTCCTATATGCTAGGTGTTTAAGATCCCACTATAAGCAACAGGGATCTACTCAAAGACTTCAAAGGAATCTGGAGGGTGACTCATCCCATCCTAAAGTGGACACATGCATCCGCTCAGTCAAGCATCACTGACTCTTTTGACTAAGAAACTATATTTGCTTGCCTAAACATAGGTTTTGAGAGCTGTTTGAGATGCCCTGAGATACCTTCCTGGTCTCAGCAGCTATATGCAGAAAGGAGCAGATCTTTCTTAGCTCATTTTTTGTACCTGCTTGGGCCATGAGCATGATGCAGTTATTCTGAATCTCTACTGACTATAGTGTTTAGCCACCTGCCCTACCTACTGCTCTTACAGTAGAGGTGCCTAATGTGGAGCTGAATCCCAGCCTTTGGGCCAAATTCATCCCTTATATAGCCAAGTGGAGGCACTGATTTGAATTTGTTGTGTTACCTAATATTGCTTATAAGTCTTGAACGCAGCAATATGAATAATGTAAAGGTTTTTTTACTTCAGTAGTGCCACTTTGAAAAAGCACTTCAGATCTGCTAGAATCTATTGCCCTGTGTCTACTTGTTAGCAGTAATTTTTGTGCTTCGATTACTTTGATTAATATAACGTATATCCAAAAGCTTCTGTTTCATGTACAAGGTTGTTATCAACAGAATTTTTGCTGTTAAAATGGAAAACAGCCCTCAGCTAGTGCAGCATATTTGTTCAAATGGGAATTTGGATAAAATAGAGAGCTATCTTTGCCTTGACAGCTATATGAAGAGAAAAACTATGTGGTCCATTTCAGGACTTTTTGTTTTTGGAAGAGATATAAGCCCAGTCTTCATCTCTACTTCATATTCCTGTGAAAGCATTACTCCTTACAGTTTTTATGGGATAGAACAAAAATGCATTTAAGCAGAAATAGCTCTCCAGCAGGCCCTTGGTTTGAAGGAAACTTCACAAAATGAGACAATTGGCATTGCGAAATACATGAGTTTGGATTAAAACTTTCATACACGTATTTTTGTAGTTTTATTGGTGGTGTGTCTATAAAGCTAATTGAGAAAACCTTAGCTTTTAAAAAAATTTTTCTTTATCTTTCTAATGTGAAAACAGTGTAAATGGAAGTGTGAAATAATATAATATTTTCCAAGAAAGTATAAAGATTCTCTGAAATTCTGCAGCTGACTGGTGACACATATAAGCTCTTTTCTGGGATAGCTAGGAGTCTCTGTTTGACCCTGGCACCTGAAGCCCACTGTGTGAGACAAACATATGCAGGTTTCCAGATGCTATGCTTTAATATGTCCAGTTTTTTAAATATACTGCATTTTCTAAGTTCAGGGTATGCTAATTGCAAGCTGCTCTGAACATATGGAGACTGTTCAGTTTTACAGCAATTCAAAGAATAACAGGAACTTGTAATTGGGGGTCATAGAATAGATCATTTAGAAGATAAGGTGAAAGAAGGTAGGTGGAATGGCATTTATCACTGATAGTTGTACTTTATGTATGAGAAGAACTGAGTTTTGTATGTTTTGGCTGAAGAAGAATGAAAAGCACAAGGACAACTTTTTCCTTGCTGAGATGGTCAAGTGTTTCTCTTCTGTTCCTTGGGCTGGGCTTATTACTGAAAGGGACTGAGTTTCCCTGACTTTGGTGGGGTTGTAGTATCCATTTTTCACACCAGGCCATGCATTCAGCAGCTACAGGCAGAAAAGCTAGAACTATATTACTGACAGCCAATGAAAATACACACCTGGGTTTGTAAAACTCAGTGATATTTGTCCATTTCTCATAAAAAGGACATAGTCTGGTAAAGACAGGAGCAAAGCTGCTGCTTAGAAACAAATCACCCTGCAACAGGACAAGAATGCTCCTTACTTTTACCTTAGAATACTTAGTATCTTAGAATACTAAGAAATTATGCAATTTCTGGGTTTTCAGGTTTTTTTTTCTCATGGACGGTAATTTATTCTTTAGCCTCATTCCCACCCAGAAAAGGACTTGATTAGGATCTGTTGTCATTTCAACAGTTTCTGGCCACAGGAGACCTCAGTACTTCTGCTCTGCCTACTTCACCCTCAGTCACTGCTATGGAGCATCATCTGTCTTCTCCACCTTCCACGCACAGAGGTGGGCACAATGTGCAGCAGCTGTAGCAGCATGGTCAGCCCTTTTCTTCTATTGAGAATTTTCCTCTGTAATATGTAGTATTCCCCTGAAGAAGGGAAAAAGGCAGGTTTTTTTACCATATACAACGCAAAACTCATCCATGAAAAATCTTAAGCAGAACAAGCCCAGTTCTTCCATTACGTCTATGTGTTTAAGGTAGGAGCAGCTCGGTGACAAAAATTGTGCCAATGTAATTAGACTGAAAAATTTATAAAAATTTATGGGAAACTTGTAAAGTGAGATCCTGAAGGGCTTTGATTGTTTATGCCCTTTGTTTTCCTGTTCAGCCGATGCCTCATCCGAAACACGCCTGTCGCTAATGCTGATGCAGAAAGAAGCCACAATTGCTCCCAGCAGTCCTGGTAGCTTGGAGAGCAATTTTGTGGTGAAGGGGGGAGCTTCCCTGGTGATTGAGAAACCTTTGCATAAACTAATTCCCTCCAAGGGCTCTTCAGGAATTCCCTTTTCTGTCAGTGTGACGCTAAACGCCAGTTTACCTTTTGACCCAGACAGGTTCAAAGTTGCCTTCAGCCTTCTGAAGTTGTTCCAGCCTCCTCAAGATTTATTTTTTTTTTCACTTTATTTTTCTCCCTTTTTACACAGCATGAAATCAAGTCTGTGAACATTAAGATTCAGAGTTTCTAAAGCAGTGTTCCCTGAGAAAAAATAAGATGCAGAAATTTCACATCTGAGCTCCCTTTCTAGTTGATGGAGAGACGTAGACACTTCTGGAATGTGATTCATCTTAACCTAAAATTAGGCCTCCTAAATAGGACAGCTGAATTGCACCCTAGATTACCTATTGCTCTGCTTTGAGTACAAAGTGAGCCAAAGGCAATGGGCTCAGATGTAGCTGTCGAGATTGCAAGTATCTAAAGCTAGGTGAGATGAATCCCACTCACAAATTTTGAAGATTAGTGTGTTTGCATAGGCTGAACAACCACATTTAATATGAGAATGGAGAATAAAATGTCCAAATCTTTCATCTGTGTTTACTGCAGTGTTGGAGAACATTTTGGTGAGGTAGTATTGCTTGACTTTATTATTTTTCGAACTTTTGAGTACAGCTGGGAGGCCAGTTCTCAGTGGGAAATTTATTTGTTGAATTCTGTCTTGTTTCTGTATGTTCCAGGAAGAAGATCACGGTTCTCTCAGATGTATTTGTTATTTGGTCTAATAATTTCTGCTGCACTCTCTTAGTCTGCTGTTTGCTCATGAACAGATCATTTTGCCACCAAATATTTCATGTTGTCTCCATCAGACACAGAAGCATTCCTAATTTTTCTGAATGAGGATGATAGAAGAAAAAAAATTATTTTGATGAACACGGTGCTTTTAAATTGCAATAATAGTTTGCAGTTAATAGCTCACTTTCCATCTTAAGATGCGTGTATTTCCTAAACATTGGTTTATCTTGCAATTAGATCATGTGCATATTTTCATATCAGTTAAACAGATTATGTAATTTAAAGCCCACAGCTTCAATGGTCTGCCATACATTCCACTCACTGCCATTTTCCTGTAATCTGGGCATCTGCACCACCCAAAGGCTGTGTTTCCTCAAGTGGACATTTGGACATACAGCTTCCACAGTGATGTACAGCCTGTTCGGAAATGCATGTACAATTAACGACAAAGTCGTTAATTGTACTTCTTGTTTTTTAAAACTTAAATTATGCTGTTCATAACTATGAAATCCAGTCTATCTAACTGCAGACATCTAATGTGCTACATTTTAAATACCAAAGCAAACCAGTCATCCTAAAAAAAGATCTGATATTTCCTATACGGTCGGTGGTGAGATGTCTTCAAAGGAAGATCCTGTCTGCCTGTATTTGTGGAGGACTGATTCACTAGGCATCTAAAATGCAGGCACAGATAAGGTATCTAAATTAGGCTGGCTTGAATCCCATCATAGGCACCTCTTCTTCTTTAAGAATTAATGTTCCCACAGAAGTTAATGGGAAATTGGATGTCTTTATAGGAATTAGCTTAAGAGTTCAACCTGAATCCCAGAGGAAATTTGAAGTGGAGCTGGAAGAAGGATCCATCAGGCCCATTATTAGGGCTATGCTCAGTTGGCAGACATTGGTATCTAGTGCCCTTTGAGGTGCCTGAGGATGTCTGAGACCTATGCATCGACTGGTAGGTGGACAGAGACCCAAGACTTAGGTCCTTCTGGAATGAACCAAGAGGAGTATCCTTGGTCATCTCAAAGAACACTAGGTGCCCTTATGCAAGAAACTGCACTAAGCTCCTAGGTTTAACTGCAGAATTTGAGAAGTTATGGATGAGCTATTTCTAGGTTGAAGTGTATAATGGCTTTATTAGCTGAAAAATACAGCAGGGCTTTTTTGTTTCCCTCTTGATCAAGTTCTGTTCTGTTGACTCCATGTCCCCAGTTCCTCAGACCTGTGGTGTTCATTATTTTAATAATCAAATGTAGGAAACTATTTTTACCTGTTTGATAATTCATTTATCATAAAACACCAACAAAGGCAGTTTCTTTCATACCAGCCTTACTGGCAAATTTGTGATTTCTTCACTTTTCACTAATATGTCTGCTAACTAGGTATTTCCTATATCTATATTAATGAATAGTAACAAGAGCACATTAGAAAAAGGGCCACCTCTTGGTTAAGCCAGAGGCCTGGAGGATGATCATGACTATTTTCCTTTATGGTCATGGGTGAATCTATTTTCACCTACATTTCAACTACTGGCAGCAGATCAATGGAGAGGAGAATGTCACAGAGAACCACAAACTGAAAGGGTAAAAGTCCATGCTGTGTTGTGCTGTGCAGATGTACTAGCTCATGTAAAAGCTGCTTAGGGCTCAGGTTAACACAGTGTGGTCTCAGGCCATGCAGCCAGCTGTGTTGCTCGGTACCCATCCTTGCAGGGATGTGGATCTGTGGGGACAACCATCTCCAACCTGCCTGCGCCCAACAGGTCTCCCTTATTTTCCTTGTATAGATAAAGCCTAGGTTTCTGGGACATCTAACCCAGGGCCCTTTCCTAGACTTGTTGCAGCCAGATATGTCTTAGTGATCAGGTAGCAATAACTAAAATTTATGCTATTTACAGCAGCCAGTCTGGCTGCAAGGTTCTGATCTCTTTCCACTACTGAAAGAAGCTGGGGTAGCTCAGCACATTACAGGATTAGGCACAGTTGCCTAAACTGGGACTATTTTTCTCCCACCTTCCCAGCTCTCTCCAGCTCTGTGGGTATCAGCTATTATCTTTTAATAGCTTTAATAGCACTACTGTTTTTCTTCTTTAGCTAGGTAACAAAATCCATAATCCAAGCTTTCTGAAAATTGCCTGATAAAATGTTTAGAGAAAATTGCCACCCACACACTGTATTCCTCTGCAATGTATGGGAGTATTTCCAGCACTTGTACAAGACGAGAGAACGTGTATTTACAAATGCAGATACTTATGTTTAAACATAAATATACTAATGCAGGTAGGAAAACTGGATGAGGAACTGTTTATATGTGATTTTAAAAAGCTATCAGTATAGACATGCTAGTCATCTAGAATTTTAAACATGAGCTTCGCACCTTTATTTTCCTTGTACCTCTTAATACCTATATAAAGTTACAAAAAGAGGTAAAGGAATTTACTTGCATAGAAAGAAATCAGACTTGCAGAAACCAAAGTCTTGATACCTAAGTATGTGAAACTGAACATTTAACCCTGTATTTTGGCAGTGTGGTAAAAGCAGCCTGATCTCCTAAATAGAATAGGAACTGTTGACAGCAGACCACTCAGAATTGGATCATTGGTCTTTCTGTCTAGATAAGGATTTTAGATATCTACCTTTAAATATATGTATTGGAAAACACTGGATGCCATGCTTGTGTCCAACACTATACAGTTAAGGGTCATTACTATGCAAATGATGTAAGTTCACATGCCCATTCTAGTACTGTTATGAGTGATAATAGGCAGAATTTCAATGCTAGTAATATATTCATAGCTCTGGCCAATAGGACTGACTTGTAGCATTAGTTCAGACAAAAATAGTTATTATTGCAGAATTACAGACTTTCAAAAGAAAACATTAACTCCCCCAAAAATCACACCTCAAAAAGCGCTAACTGGAAACCGCTAAAACCAGTCTCTAAGAAATAACAACAATTTTAGCCCTTGTCCCAAGGACCCTGTCTCTGATACATCACAAGGCAACATCTGAGATGAGAAAATGTTCGCTTCACTCTTCAGATGGGGAGAAAGAAGCCTGTGGTTGGCTAAGATGGCACAGGATCATAGAGAGATCTGTGCCTTTCTGCACCTGGAAGTCAAGCAGGATACAAGAGAGCATCCAAAATGGCTCCAGGTGCCTATGAGTAGGCAAGGGAACCGAGTCCCTCTGCCTGAAACTCAATATAAGTGAGAGGTAGTCAGTCAAGTTGGCAGAGCTTCACCCAACTTGCCCTCAGAGTGTGATGTCTGGTTTTGTAAGAAAGGCCACTGTGCTTTGCTGTGGACATAAATCAATAGAGAATCCATCCCCTCATCCCACCAGCAGAGAAACTGGGTATGAATATTTACTTTCCAGTCTACTCTGGGATCATGAGGCTTCTATGCCATCTTCTCAAGGCAATGTTAGAAGGCACTGCCTAGCCCCAAATGAATTTAATTTTGTGAAGGTCACATGGTTCTACCCATGGCTGGGTGTTCTTTTAGTTCTGCCATCTTATTGACGCCTGCATGAATGACACTGGAAGAAGGCAACTCTTTCTGTTGCTCTAGGTTTGCACAGGAGCTGAATGGATAAGCCATCATATGTGCAAACATCCCAGGAAATGGGATCAGAAGTGACATTATCAAAGGTTGAAGGGGAGCATTCCTGAGTAACTGCTTTCAGTGGTTACCCAAGTCTATCTTATGATGGACTTAGCCAAAGAGTGCTTGTGAATAGATATTTCATTTCAGTCAGCATACTATAGATAACATTTGCTTTACTTTTTCCAAGAGATCCTGCTTCTAACATCTGCTTATGTCAGTTGTTAGAAGTTTTATTTGTTCATTTGAGTTTTTCTGATAAGAACACTTGTAGCTGTTCTTCAGAGTCAGCTGTGCTTCATACGATTCTCCGGCTTCTATGCTTTCGGTCATAAATATTCCCCCCAGTACCTGGCCCATTTCACAGGAAAGTCCTGCAGACCCTCTTGACACTGACAAAGGTGGTGGGATTCAGTCTGAGACAAAACATTCCAAATTCAGGTGTCTACATGTCTTGGATCTGGCAGGGTCATTGCTATAATCCCAAGGCAGGTTTATCTTCCCCAGTTGCAACACAGCCAAATTAAGAATAATTCCTAAATCAGGTACTTCCAGCTTTTTTATGCCACAGGGAGATCAGGAACCAGATAAACAGTAACTCGCTGAATTTGTTACTCTGACAAGTTAGTGTGAATTAACCATCCACTCTTGCTGTATCGTCATAAAGATCGGTCCTGCATGTAATGGCATAGGTTGTTCTAAATCAACAGCAAGAATTTAGGTAACCTGACAGTGAATGCTTTGATATAAATGTAGGAGAACAGATATATACAGAAGGGTTTTTTTTAAATTTATCTTCCATTTGCAGGGTGTTTAACTCTTCCTGTTTACTCTCTCATTGTAATTAAAATGTCTGCTGGGATTTACCTTTAATTAAACTAGACAGAGCCTAGAGAATTTATACTGGTTACATATAGTTCTGAATAATTCAACACCTTTTCTGTAGTACCTTTACTGAAATTATAAATTTGGAATGAAAGTTCTCATACAGCCCAAAGGAATGTTAAGATTGGAGAACAAGTTTTTTATAGAGGCATTTGTGTGTAAATAACAGAAAATGGCAATATGCCTGGGAACCCAAAAAGTCTAGCAAAAAAAAAAAAAATCTATAATGTAACTGAAGCCCAGGAGGTAAAGCATGGGTATTACAACTGAGGCAATCTCAGAGCCAACTGGGAGGACAAACAAAATAACTTTTCATTTTAATGGAAATTTCTATTTCAAACACTCCTTGTCTTTGGTTTTCAGCCAGCCCACAATATCACAGTGACTGATGCCCTATAAACAGGCACAAAACACAGCTGTAAGAGATGGCTGAATGACATAGGTCCAGTTTGGTGAGCATCTCAAAAGGTTTCATGAAACATTGTTGTTCGCAGCTTGACTGTGAATCTGAGTTGACTATGTTTGCTTGCCATTTTGGCTAGAATCAAAGTTTTTAGAATACAGAAGAGATTATAGAATCACAGAATTATAGAATGGTTTGTGTTGGAAGGGACCTTAAAGATCATCTAGTTCAACCCCCTGCCATGGGCAGGGACACCTTCAACTAGATCAGGTTGCTCAAAACCCCATCCAACCTGAGCTTGAACAATTCCAGGAGGGAGCACTCACGACTTCTCTGGGCAACCTGTTCCAGTGCCTCACCACGCTCACAGTAAAGAATTTCTTCCTTACATCTAATCTCAATCTACCCCCTTTCAGTTTAAAACCGTTACCCCTTGTCCTATCACTACACTTACTGATAAAGAGTCCCTCCTCATCTTTCCTATAGACTCCCCTTAGATGCTGAAAGGCTGCTGTAAGGTCTCCCCAGAGCCTTCTCTTCTCCAGGCTGAACAACCCCCAACGTCTCTCAACCTGTCCTCATCAGGGAGGTTCTTCAGCCCCCTGATCGTATTTGTGGCCTCCTCTGGACACAGTGATGAGATACACTCATTAAGGGACTGGTTTAAAGACTTGGGATAATTTTTATTTTTTCTGCTCCTTGCTTGGAACCTTATCTCTTTATCATGAACATAACCAGATGCTTTGGACACATGTAACCAACAATTCTCTTGGGCTAAGGTTTTCTTTTCATTATTAGCAGTTTCCTCCTGATGTAGAATTGAAGGACATCTGCTATGTACCTGCCCCTAAAGAGAACCAATGAACACAGCATAGGCATGAATTTATGTGAATTCCGTGGCTTTTGGATACTGATTAACCATAAAATTGTTAAAACTTGCTGGTATTTCTAAACAGCAACCTCAAATCTAGGCTCCAAGTGATAATTGCAAACACACAATTCATCATGCATTGGCTACTAGGTTTAGAAGGCAGTTTATATCCTTGAAAGCTTATTTGTTTTCTTCAGGCATGTAATTTGTGCTAAAAAATGACATTACCTCTGTTTGCAAGCTTACGTGCAGAATAAATTTCTTTCAGCCTGAACATGACTAATTGTCTAGATCACAAGGATAGACTTTGCAAGTGGAAACTGGAAGTCTGTTTTGCAACATGCAGTATTTCTGCAATTTAAACCATGAGTCCTGTAAAGGGCTAGCTGGCTTTCTCTTACTTTATGATTTCAGAGCAGTACAAAAGCCTCTGCTGTTGTGGTTAGATTAAAACAGAATCTCAGTTGTCAACAAATGTCTATTGATCCCTTTCTTTGGCTTCCAGAGACTCTAAAGCTGGGGCTGGCAGATAAGACAAAATGAATGGGTGCTTTTTTGCATGCTAATGGCATGGTGAGGTTGCAGAGAGCTGTCAGCTCCTCACTCTTCTTGTTCCTTCCATCCTCTTTCCCCAACTAGTCTTTGAAGACTTTGCTATCACTTGCAGTGATTGGTCCTTCAGCCAGTGCATCCAAATTTGGCACCTTCATGCAATCTGGTGCAGGATGCTGAAGCCAGAGGTGAAGGCCTGCATGGGTAACTCCTGTCCTTGGCATGCAGGAGGGCACTGAGAGCAAGCCTGAAGGCAGAAAGGGTACATCCACCACTGTTTGGGAAAGTACCAAAAGGAGATTCTCCTATGAGTGAGACAGAAAAACTCAGTGTATTTAACCCATATGCTCCTTTAAGTAGCTGTTGCTGTGCTTGACTCAGCAAGCGCTGTGGTGGTGGGGAGGGTGAGCTGGCAGATGCTCTACCCAAGGACTGAGTTTGAGATCAAAGTAGCTGCACTTAGGAACAAATCCCAATTCATGTCAAAAACTAAGGTGACATCACATTAGTTTTTCTTAATTACAGACAAATTTAATAACTGGTCATCAAGCATTGTTTCTCAAGATAAAATTTGGTACTACCAATGACACTGCTGCTCCCTTTCTGCAATTCTGTTAGTATAGAAGAACATTTACTGCATGAGAAGGTCAAGTCATCCTGGTAATAAGCAGCTTTATATCGGAGTATCTCTGCTCAAACTCAGAGTGATAGTGGTATATCAGTGTGGCTAAAAAATTCCTAACTGGAATGGATAGTGGTAAAAATATGTAGTGTAGTATAGTCCAGCTGGTTAACTGGATTCTTCTTCAGTGCATCTTCTCAGCTTTAAATCAATATAAGTTCATTCGACAAGGGGAAGTAGGTTGAGGGGACCATGAAACAGGAAAAGGGAAATATTGTCACTATTCAATTCCTACTTTGACAGGATTTTGAGTCCCTGCAGAAGGATAGATAGATGCGTTAGCAGTGGCAGGACACTCAAAGCTGCTGCTCCATGAAAAATTGCAAAGGACAGTCAACGTTTTCCCTCTTATTCACAGCAGGTGCCACAGTCCAAGGCAAGATAAAAGAAATATAATCAACTTTTACAATCTGATAAAGAAATTAAATGAATGAGAGAGGCACTGGCCATGATGGCAAGTTTTATTTAGCAAAGATGAATGATTTTTTTTTTTTTTTTCCCAAAGAGTTTTAGTATTCAGTGCCTCACCTAAGTGTCTCACCTTTAGATGGCCCTCAGTACTGGGCACTCAATGTCCTTTTTCTAGCAAGGAGTTGGTGTATGAACCCTGTGGTGTTCTTGGGGAATTTATAATGCTGTAGAAATGCTGAGACTATAACACCTGAATTTGCAGAGAGGATTTAGGAAATAAAACTACATTATGCTAATGTCTGTGCACCATCAGATTTCCTTCCAAACACTGCTAAGATTAGAACATATAACCTGAGAAAAATAAATAAAGCAATTACCAAATAAATGGATTTATATTTCTAAGGGACAAAAAGTTTGTAAGCTTAATCTGGAAAAATAAATCCTTTCTCTTCTAACTAACTTTTATTTTCTGTTTTTCTACACCAGAGACTACACACACAATAGGAAATGCACTGCTAATTCCAGATAGAATAAAGTTGCTCATGCAATGGTAAGAAGTGTACATATTTTGGGAAGGATAAAACATATACTTCAAGTTTTTCACTTATATCAATAAGGTTATTTATAGACCCCTATTAAAGAAAGTATTTTGTTCAACTGAAACATCCCACAGCTGACTGTAAATAGCAAGCCTTACACTTTAAAAAGGAAAAAACATTCCAAATGCGACAAAAGAAAGATCCTTTCCCTAATGCCCACTGTGCATGTGAAGACAGATGAAAGATATGTGGGAGTAGTTTTTATTTTGGTGATTTTTCCTTCCTCAGATAGCTGTGATGACTTTTGCTGAGAGCCTTTGGGGAAGGTTGGGGAGAAAGTAGATGCTCACCTGAGTGATGGATGGGGAGGGTGATGGTGAGTTCAGCAGCGGACCTGATTTGGACTGTAGGTAGGGTCAAAGGACCTGCACAATACTGGGCTGAGTCTCCTTTCTGCCTCCATCCTTCCTACTTGAAAGAGGAAAACAGTGATTTCTGTTTCCTTCTGGGACAGAAGCTGACTTGTTCTATGAGTGTGCAGAGCAGAACTGGCAATCTGAGACACAGCATCATTGTGCCACAGAATATATGCCCTGATGCTAATTCCTCCTCATTGTAGTGACATGAGACATCCCTTTTAAATGGGGAACAGTGATAAAACAAGAGTCCTTGCAGAGCTGGACCCTGCAGAACCAGATCATGAACCCATCGATGAGTGTGAGGCAGGCTGCATCTCCAGGGGTACTGTGGTGTCCCAGAGGGAATTTCAGGTGGGTATTTTCACATCCATCCTCATGACCTGAAACTTCTAATGACTCAGCCGCTCTAAATTGTGTAGTGTTAGTGCTGGGCTTAGGGATATTTATTCATCCTCATTTGTTTGACTCCAAAGAGTCATTGGAATCATCCATACACCTCCCCTTTGCTTTACTACTTGCAGACACACACTCACATGGATTTTGTTTACAAACTGAAGAAATGGTTTTATTCATGCAAAAAATATTACAGGTAACCATGTGGATAAAAGGTATTAGCATGTGAATGTTCTGTCCCTGCTCTTGATTGTTATTCATTCTTGGCTGCTTCTTGCTCATTGCTGGAATAATTTCCCAACTACAAAAAAAAAAGGATTCAGTGGTACCTGTGTGCATAATTGTAATGCCAATAGATAGTAAGTAGAGATAGTGAATATATTTGAAGAAAACCAGGATCAGCTTGCAAGTAATTTGTGAGAAGGAAAAAGCAAAATGACTGCAATAATTTTCAGTATTTAAATTGAGAGAAGTCTTTATAATGAGTTTATGGTAAACAGACAAGGGAATGTCACTTTCTTAGTTATTTGAAATATGCAGCAAGTCAGGGTGAGTCGCTGTGGGACACATTTGTGTTTATATTCTGCATTTACAGTCTGCAGAATGTTTACCTTCTTTTTGAAATGCTGATTTGGAAGCTTTAGCATCCTGTGAAAACCAGTTTACTGTCATCAGCCAGTAACTCAATACAGAATTCTTCTGGAATACAGCAGGATTGTTATTAACTTAAGTAATGACTCAGTTAAAGAACAAAATTTTCCATCTATGTGAGTGCAACAATTACATATCTTATAAGTTTGTCAAAAATCACCCATTTTGATGGAATGTTAGATTTGAGCCCAAAAACCAGTGCCAACTTCTTCACAGTCAAATTTGAAAAGAAAAAAACTGAGGAATTAACAGCAGTATTCAAATTACTAATAGTCAAAGGGTACATTGAAGAATGAATACAGATGGAGTTTTGAATATACTCCAAGCCTGATACACATTATTAAAGTGATATTCAGGGGTGGTGGACCATTCTGCTGTGGTGCTGCAGAAGAAATCAGTTTCCAGGAGGTGAAAATCAGATTTTCCCATAAAAAATAAATTAATGTACAAGGTGTTTTAACATATAGAGATGTGTTATGTATGAGGTATCTCGATTTTTGCTCTGGGCTTATAATTGTATCATTTGTGTACTTCAAATATTAGTATAATATTGCAGTGCTGCAGTTAGAAACTGGTTGCAGTCAGACCAGAAAATGATTTCCTTCTAAGATCCTAATTCTGCTTTTCCTTACATGCGTATGCTGGCACGAAAGAAATTATTTTCATTGGTGTTTTACAGACTTTCAGCTGTTTTGGAGATCTGAGTCCATGCACGGTGGATGGATAGGCTCTGTTACTGTTTGATTAATGTAAAGAGCACTTTCTATACACCCCTGGGGTTCCCAAAGGTTTTATTAAGGACATTCTTTCCTTTTGAAAAGTGTATGCACGGAGAGCACTTGAAGAGGGTTCAGGCTTAATAAGATGAAACGGGCTACAGAGAAAACAAAGGCAATAGCTAGCAAAAATCTGTGTGAACGATGTTGATTTTTTCTCTTGCCCTTGGGCTGTATGTACAAAAAGTATCCTTTTCTCTCACAAATCCCATCTGTCATTTTTAAGAAAGGGTCTGGCAAAGAAACGTGAAGAATCTTGTGAGTGTTAGAATTACTGGTGTTGTACACTGGAAATAGAACCAATAATTTTTTTGACAGAAGAGATTGATGTCAGATAAATGCAGTTCAGTTAAATTGAAAGTTGCTAAAATTTGCAATAAAAACACTTAATTGAGATATAACCTCATGTTGAAAGAAACTGTTTTCATAGTGTCAAAATATATATATCTCTGCAGCTAAAATGTTTAGTTGAGGTTTGTCATTTCAATTCTTTTTATTTTGGCCTTGCATCACACTAACAGCATTGTATTTGTAATACAATATTAGAATGTAATATTTAGTATCCAGTGTATAAACATTTTCACAATGTAAAATTTCAGTGTTGCTAAACTAAAGATTTGGATGTCCTATATTTAGGTTTGTTTGACATGCTGTTGCAAAGAAAATTTTAAAATACAGATTACTTTTTTCTTCCTTCTGCATCTCAACAAAATGTTAGGATATGAGAAATTCCCAGAGAATATTCTGTATTCTGTACAGGTCTAATTTAAATTAATTAATATTGATCAGTCTCATCAAGGTAAAAGTAGACTTCAGGAGATGAGTGAAGAACAAACAGTAAATGGTCGATTAGTAAATGATTTGTCACAAGTTCTGAAACAGAAATCTCAAGTAGACCATGAAGCTGGGGAGCAGGGTCGTAGCTCCCCAGCTATGTGGTGTCGTCCTTTATTTTCTTCATGCATACCCATTAGGAATTTATGGCAAAATGTATAAAACATGCAGTACCTGATTTTTCCTTCAGTACACTATCAGTTTAAGACCAATATGAGGGAAGAATATAGCCATATATTGATTATTGATAGATTATTTAGAATATTCATGGTGCTAATATTACTGTATCCAGCTCTGTTCTCAAATAAACCAAAGGTAAACCCCCTATAATGAGACATTGCCAACTGCTCTTAAAACCTCATCCATAAGCTGCAAAGCCCTTTTCCAAATATAGGTAATAAATTCCCCTACCACTTGGATGCATAAAATCTGATAATTATATATTCTGGTCACATTTATGGGGATGTTTGCAACTAACACCTAACATCAAATGTATGATAGTATCCATGTTCACTGCAAACTAAAGGAAATGTGGAGAAATTGCTTAGAGATTTCAGCTATTTTTGTTAAGACTAGCTGTTTTTCATAAGACTAACTAAATTCTAGAGTACTTAGCATGATTGGGATAAAATTTTAGATTTGAAGAGCAGGAGACACCATGGTTTCTGCCCTGATCTTTAGCGTAATCGCAGACTTTCTGTTGGGATAGGAGTTTTTATGCTGATTTGTGGCACATGTTCCAGTGATTTATGGCAAAATGTGACTGTGGATATCTTGACCAGGGGGGTGATTCCTCTTTCTGGTGGTTCTGTTACTGTATAGTCTCAATAACTGTGCACAGAAGCCTAAGGAAAATATTAGAGAGGACTGAGCAATTAAAACTGGGTCTAGAGCATGTGGGAGATGTTTTCCATTAAGGGAATTTTTAACATAATTTCTGGCATAGGTAGGGATTCCTTTCTCAAGGTCACCCAAGAGAAGTCCCTACAACTACAAAGAACTGTTAAATTCCTCCGATTGCCAGAACCAGGGAGCCCCTGCCTATCCTGAGATTAACCTGTGTTAATCACAGCAGCAATTTGCAGTGAAGCTTAGCAAAAGTGATGAAGTCCTCATTACTCATCGGGACAGAAAAATTGAAAATATCACAGAATGGTAATAAAGAAAGGTCTCGGCAGTGGCATTTCCCATTCATCACTGAACTTCCTTCATCTTCTTAGCTTTTTTTTTTTTTTCTGAATGGGATACCTTGAACTCCCTAATCTCATCTCTGAGGACACTACTAGTACGTACAATGAATCTGTGTTGTATGTGTTGCATTGTTCAAATGACTCTACCCTGAGCAAAGTGAATTAGTATGCAAAATGTCAATACAATGTTAAATTAAACAGCACATAGTAATGAAAGACATTCAATTTAGTAAAGTAAAATGAAATCTTAACTGAGCAGAACCGATTATTGTATAAAACAGAATGGATAAAAGGCTTGACTCACCCATTGTCTAGACAAATCACTTAGAATCATGTGGGTTGGCTTTAGAGCCATTCAGATAATGTAAAAGCTTATTTGTAGTCTGTTTGCCAAATTAAAAATGTTTTTTGATTTGACTCATTTGTAAGCTAATAAGAAATACAATGTGTTGCCAGACAGCTTAGGAAAAGTAGCAAGAAGGCAAACAACTTGCCCAATGGCAGACAACAGATCCAGAGTAGAGCCAGGAAATTATTTCTGACACATCATTTGTCCTCCAGAAAATGTAGTTTTGATTGACTTAAACCTCTTTGTAAAATCCAGTTGAATTTGGCAAACATTTTTGCTAAACAAAGCTGAAGAACGCAGGAAAAAAATGGAGATGCTGAAATCAGTTTTTCAAGGTAGGGTCACATAGAGGTTTGGACTTATTTTTCAAAGGCAGCAAGAGTACGAACATGATCCCCATCATTTCTTAAAGCAGTGATTAGGGCATCATGGAAAAGGGAAACCAAGTTTGATTTTCCTCTTTGCCTGATCTATAGTGCAAAGGTTTGCTGATAAAAAATTACTTTTACTTTTTATCACCCCAAATTTGCATGCTTCAATGCTTCCACTCAATTCTGGCTGTGCAAGCAGGATGCTGGCCAGGGAACACCACCTCCTCCAGTCCCTAACTGCCTTCCTGGCCACAGGCAGGACTGAGACCATCACCTATCTGCAGGAGATGGAGGGAGAAAGCCTGAAGAGTCCGCAGGCTGCGGGAGGCAGGCATCAACGAAGGACTCCAGGGCATCATGCCACAACCCTCAGTCCTGAAGGATTTAACGCAGTCAAATGTCCACAGGACTCTTCCATGGGTACAGCATGAGTAATTTCATATTTGTGAAGATATGAACTCTGCCTCTGCTACTGCCTACACACCTTCCTCTCCTTTGTCCTGTACCACTCATTGAAAGAAGGAAAATTATAACTATACTTACAAGAGCTTGTGAGAATTGTGGGCTCCGCTGAAGCCTGTATTTTCCTCAGTGTTGCAATGTTTTCTAGGATCAATGGAAGTATTTTATTTTTTATTACTGTTTCAGCACACTGAAGAAATGTCTTCTGTGTTTTTTCCAACTGGTTTTCTTTACAGCTTTTTTGCACTAGAAAATACTTCATATTTTTTCCTCTTCCCTGAGCACACATATAGGAGTGCTTTTGACCATGTTTACTGTGAATGATCTGATTATATATTTTATTTTGATTGCCTGCAATAAAAATATTAGTTGATATAAAAATCCCTTCTATTGTGAAATGGTACACACTAAATTATTACACATGCTCTTCTTTCGAAGAATTAGGAACAATAGCTTGTACAGAGTATTATTAGTCACTATTCCAACTCCGAGCACAGTAGAGGGCTGCAGTGTTGATTTTTTTTTTAAAGAAAATATATTAAAACACATTAAAATTCTCTCCCCAAACAGGCTTAGAAACTGGCTTCATGTCTTGGCTAATGAAAGTTAGCAGTCTGCCCACTGCCACCTCCCTCTCTGCTGGCATGGTCTTGATCTTTCTTTCAAGTCAATTATTGGCAATGATATGATTCAGTAGTGATGGGAATGTTCACCTTTGGGAAGGCCAGGCCAGTCACTTCACTAGTGCCACTTGCAAAGAGCCCTCTTGCACTTGCCCTACTACTGTTTATATCTCTTTGCCAGGACTCCCTTGCAGCTGGTGAGGCTGCTCAGGGGTGCTGCCGGGCTGCAGCACCAATGAAACACTGGTCCTGAAAGATATTATATACAGCAAGTCATGATAAAAGTCACCAGTGTGATTGCAGAGGCAGATACTCAGAAGCTGGGAAATGCCAGAGCTCAGGTCACCCATGCAAACTGCATTCGACCACCTTGTGTGTATTCATTATGACACAACCCCTAGTTACATGCGCACATACAATGTTTTGGACTGTTACCATACTCAATGTCTGTAAAATCTTAGCTGCACAATTCTTAATTTCTAAGTCACTGTCTCTGCAACTCTAAGACATT
Organism: Strix aluco; assembly: GCF_031877795.1. Classification (NCBI taxonomy): domain Eukaryota; kingdom Metazoa; phylum Chordata; class Aves; order Strigiformes; family Strigidae; genus Strix; species Strix aluco. Next base: position 116,717,081 of record NC_133933.1, read on the forward strand.
TTGTCACCCAGTTTTTCTCTTTTCTTTGTACATGCAACAGCATTCAAAGGGAGAAATATTAACTGAAAGCTTTTGATGACAGTGTTTAAGAGCAGGAAGCAGGCTTCCAGTCCTTCCTCAAAACACAGTGACTCTGTAAACAAGACAAGCTCCTTAAAACTTTTACAACATCTCCAACTCCCATCCTATTCATGAATCACTGATATGCTTAATTTGAACCCAGCTGTTAGCTGCTTTCAGTGGAGTCTCTATCTTATTTATTTAAAGCCATTTACATTAAATCAGAGATTTGGCTGGTCCCCTGAGTGGTCACTTAAGGCAGATTTAATTGTATGGGAAAACAGACTCATTAATGTCAAATGGAAAGCAAAGCTAATTAAAATTTACAGCAAGCTATTACCAGTCATTTAATAAGGAATTAATTAAGAGATCTGCTAAAATAAATTGACTGAGTATGTATAAATTTTGAACTTGTAAAAAGGAACCAGAGTAACTACGAGAGGGAAAAATAAACTGGGAAAGGACTTGTTTAATCTGAAATAATAGTTGCGAAGAAATGTGTAAATATGTTGGAGACAGAGACAGATAAAACCAGATTTGCAAGGTGAAGTTGTCTGGTACAGTCCAAACACCCATCTCAGTTCAGACATCTCATAACCTCTTGCTTTTGACATGTAAGTCTGAAGGAAGTCTAGTGTATTGAGAAAATGTCATACAAAACATGGGCGTGTATTAAAAATGTAGAGATTCTGTTTCACTCACTTTGTGTTTGATGGACCCTTCTTTTCCCATATCAAGGTCTTTGAAAGACTCACCCATTGCCAGAAATAACAGCTGTGGGTGATGAACATATTTCATGCCAAGGCTTAGACTCCCTCCATTAGCTCATGGCTACATACACAAGACATATATCAGTGCTGAGACCATGAGCTGCTACTATGCGCATCAGGAAGGTTTCCTGTTGACAGTGAGTGCCCACAACACACCTCTCCTCCCCAAACCTTGATGCTACAGTCCATGAGAGCAAGTCACACACTGTTGTCCTTCAGATGTACTGGGGAAGTGCATGGGGTTGGTGCTGGTGCTATGGCAGCAACCCCACATCCATGTTGGGTACCACAGCGCCCATGGGAATGCAATCCATGTTTTCTTGCAGAGTGTCAAAACAGTCGGCTTTATTGCAGAGCAAGTCATAAGGATAAAAGAAGGTATGATTTGAAAATGGATTTGCAATATTGAGCTACAAAGGATGAAACAGTATATTGCAGTAGCTGGATTAATTTGCCAAAGAGAGTGTGCTAGATCTTCCACTGGGGTTGTGAGGTTGTCTCACTAAACACTAGAAGCCACCTTAGATTTGGAAACCTTGGAGGATTCTTACAACAAAGTCTTTCCCACTCCTCTTACTAAAGCTGGTTGTGGTAATCAGTCGCTGCTCTGGATGACCTACTCTTTCTGAAGCCCGCAACAACATCGTTCATTGCTTCTCTTTCTTCCAGATTATTTGTCTCCCATTTCTTGTGATTGGCACAAAGTAATTATATGGTATTTCCTCCACACAGAACCTTGTGCTATCAGCTGCTGAAGCAGCTGGCTGCAAGCTTTATCCCCACAATACCCCAAGGAAAGGAGGAGGAATAAGATATTTCTATTTCCTATCCTTTAGGTCTCTGATTGACTTTTGTGTAGTACATTTTCATCATATGTTCTTGTCTTGAGTGGCTCTCCATAGTCTGCATCTATCTGAAAATAAGTTGCATGTTAGATGCTGAGATCTCTTGCTGGATCCATCACAGTTCCAGTCTTGTGAATGTTATTTAAAAACCAAATATGGCATAGCAGAAGGAGAAGTGAGGGGGTTATACTCCCTCTGAGCCTGCTGTTAGTGTTGTGGCCTCTGAGGGCCAAACAAGTGTCCAACACAGAAATCATAGTACCTAAAAAGCAGGTGCCCAGTGGCAACATGTGACTCAGCACAACTTGGAATGGCTTAGATGAGTTTTATATGTGCCCAAGGATGTTTCTGGGCACTGAAGACAACTGGCAACTGTTCTCCTTCTAGTCTAGGAAGTCCTTTTATTCTCCAGTACAGGTGACTGCCTGCAAACTGCCTGTTGGAAATGGTCTCTGATGACCACATGATGGCTGGGAAATCACAGAATCATTCAGGTTGGAAAAGACCCTTGGGGTCATCGAGTCCAACCATAGCCCTACTCTACAAAGTTCTCCCATACACCATATCCCCCAACATCTCATCTAAACAACCCTTAAACACATCCAGGGATGGTGACTCCACCACCTCCCTGGGCAGCTGATTCCTCTGTCTGACCACTCTTTCTGTGAAAAATTTTTTCCTAATGTCTGGTCTAAACCTCCCCTGTTGCAGTTTAAAGCCATTCATTCTTGTTCTATCACTAATTACCTGTGAGAAGAGACCAGCACCAACCTCTCTACAATGTCCTTTCAGGTAGCTGTAGAGAGTGACGAGGTCTCCCCTCAGCCTTCTCCTTCTCAAACTAAACAGTCCCAGCTCCTTCAATCGCTCCTCATAGGATTTATTCTCCAGGCCGTTCACCAGCTTCGTTGCCCTCCTCTGCACTCGCTCCAGCACCTCGATATCTCTCTCATATTGAGGTGACCAAAACTGGACACAATACTTCAGGTGTGGCCTCACCAGTGCAGAGTACAGGGGGACTATCACCTCCCTACTTCTGCTGGTCACACTATTTCTAATACAAGCCAGGATGCTGTTGGCTTTCTTGGCCACCTGGACACACTGCTGGCTCATGTTCAGCTGCTTGTCAGTTAGAACCCCCAGATCCTTTTCTTCCAGACAGCTCTCCAGCCACACCTCCCCAAGCCTGTACCAATGGATGGGGTTGTTGTGGCCCAAGTGCAGGACCTGGCACTTGGTCTTGTTGAAGCTCATCCTGTTAACGTTGGCCCACCGATCCAATCTATCCAGGTGTCTCTGTAGTGCCTCCCTATCCTCATGCAGATCGACACTGCCACTTAACATGGTGTCATCTGCGAATTTACTGATAATACACTCTATGTCCTTGTCAAGATCATCAATAAAGATGTTGAACAGAAATGGTCCCAACACCGAGCCCTGAGGAACACCACTTGTGACCGTCCGCCAGCTGGATTTAGCTCCATTGACCACCACTCTCTGGGACTGTCCATCCAGCCAGTGCTTGACCCAGCAGACCGTTCGCTCATCCAGGCCATGGGCAGCCAGTTTTTCTATGAGAATTCTGTGGGGAACTGTGTCAAATGTTTTCGAAAATACAGGTAGACAATATCCACAGCTTTTCCCTCGTCCAACAGTCGGGTCATCTTGTCATAGAAGGAGATCTGGTTTGTCAGGCAGGACCTGCCTTTCATAAACCCATGCTGACTAGGCCTGATCCCCTGGTTGTCCATTATATGGCTTCTAATGGCACTCAAGATGACCTGCTCCATGACCTTCCCTGGTACCGAAGTCAGACTGACAGGTCTATAGTTTCCTGGATCCTCCTTTTGCCTCTCTTGTAGATGGGTGTTACATTTGCCACCCTCCAGTCCAGTGGGACCTCCCCAGTTAGCCATGACTTCAGGTAAATCATGGAAAGCGGCTTGGCGAGCACATCTGCCAGCTCTTTCAGCACCCTTGGGTGTAACCCAGCCGGTCCCACAGACTTGTGTGCATCCAAGCGGTGTAGCAGGTCTCTGTCCACCTCCTCTTCAATTGTGCTGACCTCATTCTGCTTCCCCTCCCCATCTCCCAGCTCATGAGGCTGGGTGTGCAGGGAACAGCCAGTTCCACTGCTAAAGACTGAGGCAAAGTAGGCGTTGAGCACCTCAGCCTTTTCCTCATCCTTAGTTACCATGTTTCCCTCTGCATCCAATAAAGGAGGGAGATTTTCCCTAATTCTCCTTTTGCTGTTAATGAATTTATAGAAACATTTTTTATTATCCTTAACAGCTGTAGCCAAGTTGAGCTCTAGCTGCGCTTTGGGTCTCCTGATGTTCTCCCTGCATAGTTTCATTACATCTTTATAGTCTTCATGAGAGACCTGCCCCCTCTTCCAGAGGTCATAGATTCTCCTTTTGTTCTTGAGATCCATCCAAAGGTCCCTGTTTAGCCAGGCTGGTCTCCTTCCCCGCCTGTTTGTTTTTCGGCACACGGGAACAGCCTGCTCCTGTGCCTTTAAGACTTCTCTCCTGAAGTATGTCCAGCCTTCCTGGACTCCCATATCCTACAGGGCAGCCTCCCAAGGGATTTTGTTAATCAGTCTTTTGAACAGGTCAGAGTTTGCCCTGCGGAAGTCTAAGGTGGCAGTTTTACTAACCCCTCTCTTTGTTTCTCCAAGGACTGAAAACTCAATCATCTCATGATCACTGCACCCTAGACGGCCTCCAACCTTTACTTCCCCCACAAGCTCTTCCCTGTTCACAAGAAGCAGGTCCAGGAGGGCACCTTCCCTGGTCGGCTCACTCACCAGCTGTATGAGGAAGTTATCCTCCACACATTCCAGGAATCTCCTGGATTGTTCCCTCTCTGCTGTGTTGTGATCGCAGCAGATACCTGGGACGTTAAAGTCCCCCACAAGAACAATGGCAAGTGTCCATGTTAGCTGGTCAGTGTGGGCTGGATCCACGCCAGACATGCTCTAACTCTTTCTTGCTTGGACAGTCATAGTCAGGTCCCTAAACCTTCTTCAGATTGCACGTGTAGACACAGCATTAAACACTTTATAGAGTCCGGGAGGAGAGAGAGACCAAAGGTGACGCCATGGTCTCAGGCACTGAAAGTAGGGCTGTGCTCAGTGCAGGGGGCTCACTACACTGCAGCCTGCTTGTAGAGAGGCTACCTGACTCCTGCCTCTGCATTAAACACCCCTCTCCACAGGGAGTCTGACCTTATCTCTCTAGGGTTGTCTCCTAACCCATTCATGCCCCTTCATGCATCACTACTGCCCATAGCTCCTTGGGGAGCAGCTGGGTACATCAGCCAGGAAGGCAGAGGTGCTGGCTGGGTTTCAGGAGTGCGGTATGAGCCAGACTGAAGCTCAGGAAGAGCAACTTCTCTTCCCAGACTGGCACAAAGCTGCCTAGTAGTGAAGGTCCACTCCCAAAAAGTGCCAAATGAGGGAGCCAAACCTGCAGCTCCAGCATCCTCCGAGCACTGCTGTCACTGCAGGTCCCCAGGCGCTGAGCTCTGGGTGCTCTGTGCCACCCACATCCCTCATGTGGGGGCAAGTGTCACTGGGGAGCCATATTCAAGCTCCACCTACCCCTTGTGGGCCAAGCCCCGTGGGGTGCGAGCCTTCCCCGGGGGATCCCAGACATCCCTGCTGGGGCTGCCCAAGGAGGGTGGGTGCCCAGCAACCCAGAGGTCCTTCCCTCGGGCTGCCTCCTCCTCCCTGAAGGAGCCAGTCTGAACCACAGCCAAAACTTCACACATCTGTCAGCTCAAATCCACATGTTGTTCTCTGAGTCAGAGCACGAACACAGAAAGAAACCCCCTCCCCGTTTTTTATTCAGTCTGTAAGAATTCAGTTGCCAGCACGCGTTGCTTCCAGCAGACACAGAGCATGGCTTGATGTGTTTGCCCAGTCCAGATAAATCAACAGAAGTTGAATTCAGAAACCCTAATGACTGCAGCAAACTACTCATAAATGAGCTACAGGGCAACAATTATCTATTGAAATTTTTAGATTAGAGAAGCCCTCTTTTCATGTATGAAAAATTAATTAGTGAAATAAATTATTTGCTGCAAATTACTCATTCCACTCCTGTTGTTTGCTGCTCTGCGATATGTCTGATAAAAACATTTGTCAAGTAAGCCTGTATCACTCTTTTCAGCTACAAAAACAAGGTTTTAATTCATTACGATTTTCCCTGACCCTCCTTTGGATCATGTACATTTGTCAAAGCAGATTTAAAATGCTACCAGAACTCTTAACATTTGACAGGCATACTGAAAGGTGTAAAGAACTCTGAAAAGGTGCAAGACGAAGGAGAATAAAGCACAAGGATTTTAGCAACCGCGCTAAGTAAAGTCTTTATAAGGACTGATCTGGCATTTCAAAAATAGTTTCTTCCCAACCTTTCGAGAATGTGCTGAGATTTTTCATTTGAGAGGAGCTGATTTCACCTTTCAAACTGAACAATGTATGTACTAATCCTGTGTGACTATTTTGTAGGTGTTTGTTCTGTAAAATTATGGGGGGGAGAAAAGCCTTTTTGAAAATTAAGGTGGTGCTTTCTATGTCGGTCATGCTGGACTGTATATTGATTTCTTATCATTACCTGGAGAAAAGCCAAAAGGCCACTGGAATGAATCATTGATCAAAAAGTGTAGGTGTCTGAGATGGTTAAATCTGAGGATTTAAATCTAAAGAACCTGTTTCCCTGTGCTGATGCAGGCTGACAATATTTTAAACCTAACTTTCCCAGATCCATTTTGGTTTTGCAAGAACTGGTAGTGAGTAATCGCATCTGCATTTTCCCCTGTGCGAGCATGTCACTGCTATTGGCATCTTAAAATTTACTGTGCTAAAATGAAGCTAAACCATTCACGTTAGTGGGCAAGGAAGTCCCAGGTGGGTAAATATTTATTGCTGAACCCACAAAACTGAGGGTTTTTCCAGATCTCCAAAGTACTTCTCTTGTCCCAAGAAGCTTGCAAGTGTCAGTAAACTTATATATGCCTGGAAAAAAATTCAAGGGACATCTTGTATTATACCCACACTATGCGGTACCCTCAGGAACACATGAAGGTGACACTAGCCTCCAGAGATTAACAGTGTGACTCAGGTGTAGGCTAATAGATATTACTTTTTTCCTGGGACTGTCACTTGAATAAGGTGACCAGCCCCTGCAGTTATTGTTCCTTGCCCTCTGTTCTGCAGCAAGGATATGAGTGACACAACCCAGGCCTTTGAAGATTATGGAGCTATGGTTCATGCACGGCTTATTCATCCCTGTGAGACTGGGTGACTGGGTGTTACATTTACTGGGTGATTATAACAGAGCAGCAAGGACCCACTTTCCTTGGCTTCAGTTTTGGCACTATAAATTTGTGCATGGATGTGTGTGACAGACAAAGAGAAAGGATTGTGCTCCTCTGTTTCATAGGTTTCTTGCAAGTCTTTATTATGAATTCACCTCTTCCCTCTCATATTTTCACTTTCCTGAATCATGCAAGAGCTCAGGGACAAGGAAGGTCATTGGAAGTCTGGGAAAGGCCTGGATCAGTGATTTTAACTCATGGCTTGTGCTCCCCCAAGTGTGATGAACTACCTCCAAGAGGTATTCATAAGGTACTTGAGGCTATGTGCATACTCCATGTCAATATGAGGCCTGGTGCACAACCTCTGACTAATCCCCCATAAATTTCCAACAAGGGATTGGAAATGGAGCACAGCATGCTCACCAGGGTCCCCCTCACTGGGTGACACAGGCACAAGGACAGCAGGCAAATCACAGCCTTCACCTTTCTCCCAGGATGGACACAAACTCAGAGAAGCAAACTCTCAGTCGGATTTCCCCCTCTCTATTCCCCTTCACTTAAAAGCTTTTCAGAGGCCAGTAAATTAGAAAAAAAAGACAGAACTTGCTGGTGTAGATCATTCTGCTGTAGCAAGAAATGGTTAGCTAATTAACTGTGGGTTTTGCTGGATCAGAGCCCTCAAGACCCACTAAAATGAACTGTATAGTCAGATTTAAGCATTTAAGAGCATGATAGGCCTTCCTGCATGTAAGGGTCCAGGGAACAAAAGCCCATCAAATCCTGGAATTTGGAGAAAACAAAGTTAAAAGGAAATGCTTGTTATTCCACTCCTACTTGTTTAGTGCTGTATGAAGAATAAAGCACTGTTGCTGGTAAGTAGCATTCACCGAAAAATCATCATAGATGTTGTAAATTACTCAAACCCTCATCAGGGTCAGTCGACTGCAGATCAAGAACACACAGCTAAAACTGAGGACAGAGAGCTTTGGGAAATGTGTGCAGCGTGCAGGGTAGGTCTTGCTCCACAGCTGCAACGAAAACTTTGTGGTCTCTTCTTGGTTCTCAGTGACACCGTACAAATCTACAGGAATGCAATGTCCTGACAGAGAATTACTCTAGACTTGCTCCAGTCCCCTTGAGTGCAAGATTTATGTCATGCATTTATTACAAAAGACAGTATTTTTTCCTCTGGCTTTTGCCATCAGAAGAAATTGATTGAGTGTCTTTCTGCAGCTCTGAATGACTTTATACAAGATTCTGTTTTGTATTTGATTAAAAAGAATGTTTTTAAAAATCGTTAAAGTGCATGGTGGTATAGAAACACATCATTTTACAGTGAGGCAGGCGTATAAATAGCTGAGCTGTGTTTTCCATGTAGCTGGTGCTTTGCTGGGTTTCACCAGAAGAGGGTAGAGTTTGGAAAGGACTCCTCGCAGCCTGGGCTCCCTATTGTGTTGGGAAACAGCAAAGGGAAAACAAGCACAAGTTTCTCCTCGGCACGCTTGCACCGACTATGTGCAAGAGTCAGCAGATAAACTCTGGAAGACCTTAAAGTAAAAAGAAAACGGAAAGAGAAACAAAATTCAAAATCAGCTTTCTAGGGAAATCTGTGGAATTGAAGAGAGAAACTGCAACAGTTTTTTGTGGGCTCACCCTGCTGATTGTCTCTCTGAGAACTGTCACTCACTGCACGTTGCATTAATCAGAGCACAGGATTTATTTCTCTGCCGTGACTTCCAACCTGTGAATAAATATCACTTTTAGAGAGAGAATGGGACCTGAAAAGACTATCGAGCACTGAACAGAGGGGTGAGTTTTATTAAACGGTTTCTTCTCTTTCAAATCTGCTGGAGCTTTCTAACATCCTGCTTGCAGGCACAGCAGCCCGATGACTTGTCTTTTCCCTGCAGCTTGTTGCATATCTCATAAGGCTTTCCTCACCGCAGGTTTATTTCTGTAACCTTTCCCACCACAACTCGAGGTCAGTTTGGTAACATTTGCAATAGAGCTGACTCGGTGCTGATTTGCTTTCATGAGACATTAAACCATAAAGCTTTGAAACCAAACAACAGGCTAAAAATCAAATAAAATCCGATACAATTAAAATGGCAGGTGACTCTAGGTTTCCAGATGTGGACACTGATGGATCAGAAAAAAATGAAGAAACAGAGATTGTAGTCAATGTCGGTGGGGTAAGGCAGGTGTTCTATGGAGATAAACTGAATCAATACCCAGAAACACGGCTGGCAGAGCTGATCAACTGTTTATCAGGGGGATACGATAGCATATTCTCCCTCTGTGATGACTATGATCCTGGAAAGAGAGAGTTTTACTTTGACAGAGATCCAGATGCTTTCAAATGCATTATTGATGTGTATTACTTTGGGGAAATTCACATGAAGAAAGGAATATGCCCCATATGTTTCAAGAATGAAATGGAATTTTGGAAAGTGGATCTGAAATTTTTGGATGACTGCTGCAAAACCCATCTAAGTGAAAAAAAGGAAGAACTGGAGGAAATAGCCCGAAGGGTGCAACTGATTCTGGACGACTTGGGAGTAGATGCCTCGGAAAGTCGCTGGAAAAAGTGCCAAAAATACATCTGGAAATTTCTGGAGAAGCCAGAATCGTCCTACCCAGCTCGAGTGATTGCTGTTCTGTCCTTTCTGTTTATCTTGATCTCCTCTGTCGTGATGTGTGTGGGGACCATCCCAGACCTGCAGGTCGTGGATGCAGAGGGGAACCGTATGGAGCACCCAACCCTGGACAGCATAGAGACAGCCTGTATAGGCTGGTTTACCATGGAGTATGTGCTGAGGCTAATTTCCTCTCCCAACAAACTCCACTTTGCCCTGTCTTTCATGAACATTGTTGATGTGCTAGCAATACTTCCTTTCTATGTCAGCCTGACCTTGACCCACTTGGGAGCCAAGCTGATGGAGCTGAGCAATGTCCAGCAGGCTGTCCAGGCACTGCGCATCATGAGGATCGCGAGGATTTTCAAGCTTGCACGGCACTCCTCGGGACTCCAGACTCTAACATATGCCCTGAAACGCAGCTTTAAGGAGCTCGGGCTGCTCCTCATGTACTTAGCTGTTGGAATCTTTGTCTTTTCTGCCCTGGGTTATACCATGGAGCAAAGTCACCCTGAAACTTTATTTAAAAGCATTCCTCAGTCATTTTGGTGGGCAATCATTACCATGACCACAGTTGGATATGGAGACATATACCCTAAAACAACACTAGGAAAACTGAATGCTGCCATCAGTTTTCTTTGCGGGGTGATAGCGATCGCCCTTCCCATCCATCCCATCATTAACAACTTTGTCAGGTATTATAACAAACAGAGAGTTTTAGAAACAGCTGCCAAGCATGAATTGGAACTGATGGAGCTAAACTCAGCCGAGGGGAAAGCTGCAAGCTTCAAAAGTGAACTAGAGGATCTTGAGAGGGAAGGCAAGGACGGTCCTTTTTGTAACAGCCGGCTAAAAGTCTCCCACAGTGACACCTTTATTCATCTCCTGTCAGAAGACAAACACTATAGGACCAGGCTTCAAAGCTGCAAATAAACCGTGAGCTGTTGTCAGCGCTAAGCTATAGATCGGGACAGCCTGACAATCAACTATTGAAGAGACTCGTGGGATCTGTCAGAGTTGGGAGGGAGCACTGCTTTGCTTTTCCAACATGAATATAAATTAACCCCATGGTATCTCCATCAAGAGTTGGTAAGACTTTGCCATTGTTACCCAAAATAAAATAGTAGGACTCCATTGAGATCAGACTGCTTATAATGAGTGCATTTCAACAAAAAATATTTGTAACCATTTTAGAGACTAAAAAGTCCTTCCTGATCAGTAATTGTTCTACGACCTGAATGTGCAACATTGCCACATCAGAACTCTGTACCTGTGACAATAAAGAGCAGCATCGCACAGATTGTGTCTTCCAGGCTGTCTTTAATGTCTTTGCAACTAGGAGAACTGCTCCTTAAAAAATTAAAGCAGCCTCTCACTTGTATTAGATTCAAGCAGTTTCAGCCTAGAGATACCAAAAGTATGAGCATATACCATGTGCAGAATATTAGAGTCAATGAATGATTTTGATTTTGTAAAATGTAATGTGAGGTCAACTTTTTGGGTAGGTATCTGTTCCTCTTTCCAGAAAAAATATAATTTTCAATGGGACATGAAGTTATTTTTTAGGCAGATATGTAGAACAGTATCAATGTATTTTAAAGAGCAAATTAAAAAAATATTTGTTCTAGCTTTTAATTACTACATAATAATTTATATATGCAGGGATCTTTCAGGAAGGATTTATAATCAAGTAATTTTAAAAACTAAGTTAATTCATTTTAATTCAGTATTAAAACAATAGAAGTTTATAAGAGAGTTAAATTGAGTACTTCTAAATAGGAAAATTTAACTCTTTGAAAGTAAGTGTAGAGAAAGTTTAAATAAAAATAGTGCAATCTCCAACTGATTTATGGTAAAAATATCTATCTGAATGAACATATTACTAGTTTATTTTTTTAAAAAAACACATCCCACCCCTACAATAACCACATGGTTTTGCAAATGTTAGTTTACAGAGATAGAAGGCACTAATCAGTATCTTACTCATTAATCAGTATATTAATCAACACCAGTGTGTAGCTACTATCCTTTCTAAAAGCAAGTGCCATCTATGTGAACATTAGTTTGGCTCGTTTAACAACTGCAATATATGGGTCTGGTCTCTACCAGAGAAATCCATTGAAACTAGGAGTTATGCCAGCTTAAAGGGGATGGGAGAACTGGCACACAGATGTATTTACATACATTAAAAGTAGGATCCCAAATGATTACAGGGCTAGAGTAGCTGTCCTTATTTGTTCCCTTTTGTGATGAGCAGCCCCTTGCCCAGATGAAATGCAGCAGCAAGTCCCATGACCTGTCCCCAGCACCTCATGCCCTGGACCCCCGCACAGGTCCTTGGCACTCTTCTCCTGGGACATGGGCTAGCAATGGGGCTGTGGTATCCACCCCACAGAAGCAGTGACTGGAGGGGCACAGAGCCGTGGGCTGGGCTGCATGCTCAGTCCTGGCACCTTGTTTGCCCCTGCCCCCTGGCAAAGGGTTATGTGTCCACTGGTGGGAAGAGGTCTTTTCCGCTGGGAGAAGTGGTGGTCTGTAGGGGCTGGGCAGGTGTGTGGAGATGGACAGCTGCTCCCCAGGAACACTGTCCGCTCTGGAGGTCTCCTGACATGGAAATCAACCCCTGGCTCCCCCAGGCTGAAGCCCTTTCCCAGCACTACCCCTCACACCCCAAGTTGCTCACCTCCAGGGACGCCTACTCTGTATCCCCATGTCCCAGCCCCATGACAGACCTACTGTCCTCTTCCCTAACCCCATTACCACATCCTGCCTTACATACCCCCATCAAGTAAGATAATTCAAAGCAACACCAAAACCTTTCTGTACCAGAATCCTTCCACCAGCCTTTGTCCCAAATTCTCTCCTGCCCATCCAAGTGACCTCCTCAGTCCAAGCATCCCTTCACCCTCATTGTCCCCCCACATCCCAGCTCTCAGCCTCTAGATCTGCTCTCTCAATCCTTCTCGTCTGCTGAGTCCTGTTCCTTCCATGCCACCAGTCTCAGCTCTTCTCCCAGTGGTGCCTGGCCAGGACCATAGCTGGCTCTCACCAAAGAGACAGGATCGTGCCCCTTGCACTGCTGAGGACTGGGCTGCAGCCATCAAAAAAATGACTTGAATGGGATGCTGAGGGTGGGAGAAGAGGAAAAGTAACAAAGTTATGCCAGTCCCAGTCATACGCCTTATCTATCAGCAGGGATATTAAATGTTCCTGACTTCCCCCATGACATGCAGAGGGTGACTGAGGATGAATTAAGTTAGCAAAAGTGCTTTCCTGAATGAGGAAAGCACTGTATAAATGCTAAGTAATATGGTTAGCACCGCAAGTACTAAATCCTCACTGCTATGCTTTGAGATTTATTTAACATGACATTAAATAAAAAAATAAGCCTCTTTTATCAGAAATAATTTTATGGGCAAATTTCTACAAGGAGTTATGCCTTTGAGCACAGGGGTCTGCCTACGCTATGTCAGTATGGAAAGAGCTTTGAGCCAACCTTGGTGCCACTCCAGCCCTGGCTGGTCTCAAGCCAGGCTCCATGTGATTTGCTGCACTAGAGACCATATTTGTTGGATTCATTGCTGTAAGTTATATGTTCTTAAAGGGCTGTGGGTGGGCAGGATGGATTCCTGCCTGTTTGCCTTGCCTGTGGTGTGGGAACCCTGCAGGAGCAAGGGGAGATGTGGGCAGCGATGGAGGGACAGGGCAGGCTGGCAGCCTGCAGCACATAGAGGGACTGGAGAGAAGCAGGGGGGTCTCACAGAGCCACAACCCTGATGGTAGAAAGCGAGAGGCTTTCTGGGGCCCTGGGGGAGACAACTCTAGCAGACCAAGAAACTATCGTAAACCATTGGCTTTGAAATCAGGGCTGGAGGGAAGGCTCTGCCCCTTAAAGGATGGAGTGAGCTAGGGGACATTTGTTTTAAATTTTTTTTGATACTCTGCACAACCCAGCAGAGCTGATTTTCCTTTATTACAAGCTAATCTAAAAGAAGAAGATGACTTAAAAGACTGGAAGGCTTGAGGGTGGGAGGGGAGTGTTAGTTTAGTCCCTTCGCAGAGAGGAAGTGACACCATCCAAAGGCTCTGGCTGAGTCGGGGTCCCCTGCTCTTAGACACAGGGCTTTCTCAAGTCCAAAGTCAGGACAAGCCCTGAAGTCTTTCCAGGGGGGAAACTGCACTGTGCTTGGTGCAGGTCTCATTCCTGCGCTCTGGGTGAAGTGGGCACAGGCTGCATCCCCCAACCCGCCAATGTCTTCCCCACATCCGTCCCTTCCCAAACACTTTGTGGACGCTTTGACTGAATCTGTACAATTAAATTAACGAATTCAAGGCATTCCCAGTGAGCCCAGATCCACAGAAACAGTGTCAGCCACCGCACTGAGCTTCCCCAATGTCTGCAGCATGTGGGAAGCTCTGTAACACAACTGTCTCTCAGGAGAGCCATGCCCTTCACCTGGGAACCAGGGCTAGAACAGCCTGAAAATGTCAAAGTGCAGAAAAATCTGCCTAAACTGCCTGGATCTCTCCTGATACCCCTGGTACCCGAATACTCTTCTTTGGACTTCCAGGTGTATGGAGGAAACAGGTCACCCTTCTGATAAGAAATTGGGAGCTCTGGAAAGAAAATGTAGTACTCTTCTGTAGAAAACCTATTGAGCAGAATCATGGAGAAAAAAGCAGAGTTACTATAATTCTGTTTGACATCCCTTCTCATACAGAAACTCCTCAGTTCACTGTTCAGGAAATTTCAGAACACAGTGAGCAGGTGAAACTATCCTCTTGAGAAGTTATCCCATAGGACATCTGACCTATGCAGCCCTGGCTGCTTCTAGAAGACTTTGAGTCTTTAATCCAGCTTGCAATGTACAGGGTTAAAACTTGAAGGAACTAGTTCCTAAATAACATCAACTTCAGCTGTAAATTTGAAATTTGTCCAGGTTTGACATTGAATAGCTGCCAGCAAAATCTGATTCAATAACCTTAATTTAATAACCCACCCAAGGGTAGGTTGGTGGCAATTGCTAAGACTGTAGGTAAAATGAAGCCTGTTTCTAGCTTCCTGGACACCACAAAGGGTAAAACTTAATAGAGTGGAAATTGCTTTTAGAAGCGTGGGAGACGGCTGCAGTAGTTAGTGACACACAGCATTAGTCTCAGGGAAGTTATAAGCATATAACACGTCAACTCTTGCCACGCTCTGGCTGCTGTGTCACAGCTACCTTGGCTTGGGAAACAGCTTCAGGTTCAGCCAGAAACAGCCATCTACAGCTAGGTTTTTATTGTTGGACGACCATATTTATATATGATTTGAAAACACTTTAAAAAAAAAATTGTGGGAAATACTAAAATACCACTGTCTGCTGTCAGGCATGAGGAGAGCTGCCCCTTGCTGCAGGTATGGCACCTGCCACACAGGGTTAATTGAAATGTCCTCTCTGGTCTGTGCATGGGTCAGGGGGAATGTGAACATGTGGAGTCAAAGCCAGCTCCTATCAAACAGAAGGAGAGCTGAGGACCACGCAACACAGTCCATTTGTCCCTGGCTGTGCTAAAGGCACTCATTGCTAAGGGTCTTTTTGCAGCTGAAGCTGACAGTGATGCTGTTTCAGTAATCCTTTAGGTGGCTTTCTTTTTGCCTAATGTGCTATTTGAATCTTGTTTAAAATGCCTAAGAGGAGAAACCAAGACCATGTTGTTTTCAGTCTCAAGTATTCTCTCAATCTATACTGATTTTTCAAATAACTAACTACCCCAAATGCTCACCTGTGACAGGATGGAAGAGTGACAAACAGGTATTTGCTGAAACAGAGCATTCAAATATCCATAAAAGTAAGGGTTAAGAGATATTAATGAACAATTGACCATACTGAAAGACACAAAATACCCCACAACCCTCTTCCAGCCACATCTGCATTGCCAAATGTGCTAAAACAAATAGAATGGTGTCCCCTGTGAATTATGCTAGGCAGAATTGCTTCCTCCCTCCTCCCTTCAACAAAGCCATCAGTCTGATATCCACTGACAAACTTCACAATTTCTTACTCACACAGGTAGTTACTGGGCACACACACAGGAGAATGCTTTGCTACCCAACCAGGTGTCTGAGGCTCTGGCTTGCTGTCCATTCAAATATTACTGCATTTTGTCTAGACTGTCCATTCATGAATATCAACATTCGCTTCCACACCAGCTTTCATGAGACACTTTCCCTTTGAGATAGATGGTCCTTAGTGATGTGAGGAATAAGTTCTGCACTGCCTGGTGTAAATCAAACTTCATCAAGAGTTGCAGCAACAGAGCACTAGTGTGAAAGTCAACTCAGGGCAATATATATTAAATTTACTTTCTTCAGCTGTAGATATCCCACTAAAACTGAAGTTGGTTTCTCTTCCTGCAATGAACCATATTAGGCTTGAATTCAGTGGGACCTTTGCCTGCCTTAGGAGTGTTGGGGGGAACGATGCAGCCACATGAGTCAGGCTAATGCAGAAGGCAGGCTCATGTAAATCGCCAAGAGGAAAATGAAGATGATAGAAAGGTCTGAAAGCTCCAGGAGAAGCTGTGCCATTTAATTGTTTCTTTTCTTGTTGCTTTCATATGTAGATGGGAAAGCTGCCAGTGTCTTAAAGCTGCTTTTTGTCTTCCCATGTAAAGGGAGCCTAGAATATCTTTTTAACATGCTGAGAGTCAAGTACTGCTAAATCATCCTGGTCAGTTAAATATATACAATAGAAGCAGAAAGGAAGGGAAATCTTAAAAGGAATCTAAGTAGAGGGCTCTCTTTAAAAATAAAATCTCAAAATGGAAAGGAAGACTGAACGCTATGTTGTATATGCCTACAAAAATACTGTTATTTTCAGTGCATCACTCTACTGATGTCAATGAAAATGAGGCATCCAAAGGCTGACCCTAGTGCTTTGTATTTTGGTTTAAGCATGAAATGTTATGATTCCCTATTCTGTAAAGAAGTAACCTATACATTCCACAGCAGCTAAACGTCTTAAAAAATGAAAATTATCTGTATTCATTAGACTCTGTGCTAGAGCTCACAAATTCTCTGTTAGAGTTCACAAAGTGGTGGAAACTCAGGCGAGCAATCACTGGGCGAAGGCAGCAAATTGCTCGGCACTACAAAGGGAAGTTTTAGAAAACCTTCTGGCAGCCTCAGACTGATTTGCTGTGCAGGAGACAAACTGCAGCTTCAATTACTATAACAGCATTACAGGGAAATTCTTTATCACTACGATGCACTCCACTGATCCCAAACAATGTTTCCACTGCATTACAGTTATCAGCTTTACAAAGTCAGTGTTTTCCAGGCTTACTAGTGTAGTAAGATATGGCAATTTTACATAATACCCTGAATATGAAGTAGCTGTAGCTAGCTGTTGGTTAATGTTGATTTTTTTGGTATTATTTTTACAGCAAAAATGATACACCACAAATATTCTTTGTCATATTCACATAAATGATTTATTCATTGTCATACATTGATTTTAATTTCTCATATCCCTGAAATCTCATCTTGTCCATTATCAACCCGTGAAGAATTAACCCTTCTGTCTTAGTCTGTACCAGATTAACCACCATGAAATACTATATGCCATTGCAGTTTCTTCCCTTGTTCCATCAAGATTACTCCATCGGACAGGTCTTGTCACTGGCATATTCTTTTCAGTCTCATTTTTCATACCTTAATTCCAGTCTATTAGACTTCATTATTTTGTTTCAGAAAATGGAAATGATTCATCTTTCTTGCTACTCACACCCCTGATACACTTGCAGATGACTAGTGCACTCCCACTAGTCACAGCTCTCGGTACTGTGTCTGTTCATTGGGTCAGGCTTAGAACATGCCTTGGAGAGAAAACACACTGGCTCAAGACTTCATTTGGACATGTTGGCCAACCACTCCCCAAAACTGCTCTATGCATCAAAAGAAAACTCTCTTGTATATGTGGAATGTTCAAAAGATGCGAGGTCTGTGTACAGCAGTCCTGTCTGTTTTTTTGCCAAACATTCTCACACGTTTAAATTGGACTGAAACACGCTGAAACATTTTGCTGTAGAGAGATCTCTTTAAACGTGCGCGTATGTGCTTTGTTGATCAGAATGTGCTCATGTGAAACCTTACATGGCAAAAAATGGATGTTTCTGAACTGCATCCAAGCAGGCACCAGCAATTTTCTGCTAACGGCCACCAGTCAGGCATCAGCACAATGGGACCCTGATTGGTCCCTACAGGGACTGCTGCAATATAAATGAGAATGATTTTATGTTCATGAATATCAGATAAAGTGTTGTCCTATTGCTCGAGAAGTGAAATATCTAGAAGGCAGCCTGACCTTTGCATCCCCCTGTCTTACTCACTTTGTAGAAAAATTACTAAATACAAATATGTTTTGGTAGAGTATTAAAAAAAAATAATTCCTTCACTATTTAGCAAGAAAAAAATCAAAGTAGAGTGGAGATAAATCCTGCATCCTCCCCTGGGCTTTTGCTTGGGAATGGCCACTGGCCAGCTGGACACCTCTTGCTTGTTTGCAGAGGAACAAATCACACCCTTGTCTGCCAGCAGGTCCTTCTATTTCTACTGGTTGTCACAGTAATAAATCAATTGTTGCTGCAAAACAGAGCTCCTATCCAGCTCATGGGGAATCTGTGAACTCTCTGCAGCACAAATGTCAACCAATTGCTGGCCGGGCTTTCAGGCTGGAGTGGTTATTGTTTGCCGGTTAGTTATTTGCATTGGAACAGTAAATTCCATTTGCAAAAGCCTTTGCCATTTGAACCCTTATTTTGCCTTAGGAGCAAATTAATTGCTGCTGTACGACACCATCCCTGCTGTGACTCACATAGGGCACATTCGTACTGCCTTGGCTGGAGGAGGGAACATCAGTTGCCAGCTGGACTTCATCCTTGCACACTGGAGCTGTTACTGTCCACCTCACATTTGGGCTCTTACCATCGAGACTGTTCACATCAGACCTGAGCAACATAAAGAGTCATCCCCTATCTGCTGTGACTTGTCTGCACAAAGTGACTGCAAAGTGTTTCTGAGTTGGGAGAAAAGTGTAAAGAGAGTATAAAGGTCCTCAGTGAGCAGGTGGGAGCTGGCTGGGGGGAGTGTACACGGGCTGCTGAAGCAGTTCTTGGCTCAGCCACCCAAGGGCAGCCAGGTGAGGCACCTAAGTCTCTCTTCTTCCCTTCGCTCATCTGGCTGCCCTCTAAGCACTGGTTTGCAGTGAACAGGTGGGTGGCAAAGGGTTGTTGAGTCTGACATTCCCCCAGAAGAGGTCTGTCCCTTCCTACTCCCCATACAGAAAACCACCGTTGCCTAAATACCACGAGGCTCCAAGTACAAGAGACATTCTAAGAGGTGAATAGACCAGCCTCGGAGACAACATCCTTCCCTCAGTTAAACCCAAGGGATGCCAAAGGGTTTTTTGGAGGGGAATATATTTTTTTTAATCATAGGGTTGTAGATAGCCCCAGTGTGACAATGTTTGGGTCCAGGACTGAGACTTGCAGGTGTCAGTGCATGGCTATTCTGGCTAAGCCTGTCATATAATAGTACGTGCCACCCTGAAAAGCTCATGGCTCTCATGGCTCTCAATTTTCAGGATTTTTAGGGGGAAAATAATAAAGTCTTATTCAACCTGATTAAAGAAGTTGCAACTATATGTGAGTCAACTGAATGTTTGTCGAAATCCCCATGTAGGTTAAAGCAGCTCAATAAGTCGCAAGCAGCTCTGTCACATCCACCAAGAGAAATAAAGCAAGCTAACTGGATTCCTCTACATTTCTTACTGTTCCAGGGTAAATGAGATTGTAGCAGTGACAGAGAGGTGGGGGAGAGTGAGATAATTTGCTGGTATGCTTCCTTCTTATGTTTCTGGGCTTAGCTTGCTCATCCAAATTGGTACATTTTGTAGACTAAAAAATTGGATTTTGAGCAGCAAGGCAAAGAGATTATGGAGCAATCCAACACTACTGATTCTTGGGAACTCTGCAATTAGAAGTGGAGTGCAAGAAACTATCTAAAATCCCAGATTTCAACCTAATTCACTATTACATCAATCCAAGACACATGATGTTCTGTAATAATGGCAGCTACAACAAAACTGAAGGATCTGTCTGTACATCAGTCCTGTGATGGGAAGGACCTTGGCAGTAGGCTGAGGGGCTGGAAACATGCCTTACAGTGAGGTTTTACACAAGGATTGCCACCTGCAGTCCAGTGTTGCAGCTTCTCTTCTGCTCGGGGAACATGAGAGAGACTTCCCCATGCTGCACTATGGGTGTGTGAGAAAATGTTTTGTACAAGAAAATCATATTGATTCCCAAATAGGGATAATAATAGGGTATGAATAACCAAATAGGGAGAGTGATGGATATTTGGGATATGTGTCTCTACGTACAGCTTCATTTTCAGACAGAGACTAAAATGAAAACAGCTCTTTTCATCCTTCATTTGATTCTACTGCTTTTTCTCCTGTTTAGACAATAACACTGCTGTGATTTAATGGGGTATGGTAGTTACTTCAGTGAAAGATCACCATCATTCAGTTGCTGGCTCATCTGCCTCATTCTGATCCAGGTAACAAAAGGCACACATCGTCCCAGTAGGCCACGTCCTCTGGCATGAGAAGGATCTTCCAAATCTTTAGTACATAATGAAGTATTCCTTAATGTAACTCAAAGATGAATGAAAAGCAACTCAAACCTGTTTGGGTTTTTGGGTTTTTTTTGGTCACAGAATGTTACTAAAACACTTTAAGGCTTTTCACTGTCCTGTTTGGCTAATCAGTATCTACCAATGAGCTGGAAAAAAACCCCCACTGTTGCTGGCAGAGACTGCAACACAAATGCAAACACAAATAAAAGTAAATTATTTTCTGGGGAAAACTGATAAAGGCAGAGCAAGAAACAAATGTGTGGTAAATTGGTCTCATTTAGCCATCATCCACTTGAGCACATTTGAATGCAAAGTTTGCATTCAGGCTGTTTATGCTTACAGAATGAGAGCCTAGATATGTGATGATGAAAGACACTTAGAGTTGAGATGAGTTACTGTGAAAAATAAATGAAGCAGGACAATACCCACTCAGTGTGGTAGGTGATGGCTGCTGCAATCGTACAGTTATTAAGTAGTAGGGTGGAGAGGAGGTGTACTACCATGCGTGGTTTTAGTCACTCAATAACTGTCATGGTAGGGGCTTCAGGAGTGAATTAAGGTCTGAAAAATATGCCTTAAATTATAAAAAAAACATAACAGTCTTTTTTTAGTTTCCCCAAGAAATGGTTTTGAGATGGCTTGATTGAATACCAGCATAGCAAGAAAGCTCCAGGTAGCTGAGGGCTTATTAATGTAACAGATGAAAGCATAACATGCAGAAGTGTAGCACACTTAAAGTAGACGTATAGTATAATAACAAGGGGTTATCTTACCACGGAAGCAACTAATTTTCGATGAGCAGACTTTGCCATCTGGACTCTTGGCTACATAATGTTCCAAAAGCATGACCTTTGAGAAGTCAGTCACTCAAACGTTAGTATCCAGCATACCTGAGATGATGAGGGTCTTCCGTCTGGCCTGGCACAGAAAGTGTGCATATTTCCCATAAGTGCTGTTCTGCATCTGCAGGTAGATTCAGGGTATCTCATGGGGTACTATACTCCTAAGCATTCTCAAATGAATCAAGCCAGAGTCAGCACTGTCATTGGAGCCTACGGGCATTTTGGCAGAGCAGCAACTTTCAGGTGACCAATGCACTGACATCTATTGCCAGATGAGACCACAGCATCATTTAGGTTGGAGGAGACCTTTTGAAATCACCTAGTCCAACCCCTCTTCTCAAGAAGGGTTGGTTGGAGCGGATTGTCCAGGGTCATGTCCAGACAGGATAAGGTGTATGAGACATCTACAAGTGATGGCAAATATACCCTAGGGGTCACATGAACCTTTTCGAAGTGCCTGCAAGAGGTCAAGAAAAGTGTTTCAGAACACCTGAACCGATATTAGATGTCTCTGTTTGGGCAATTGAATCCCACCCCTTGTGTCTGCTTGAGCATGGGCCATGCAACTTTAGTTGCATGCTAGGCTCTGCTGTTGGCATTGACTAGATCTCCACTGACTCTAGAAGGAACTGAGACAGGTAATGCACATATAGATGTCAGTACTCGGGTGTCTTAACCCTGACCTGAACCTTTATGTCTGCTGCCTGCCTGTCTGCTTTCTTTGTAAGTCACGTGGTGAAGTACAAAGGACTTTGCTGACGGCACAGCTTGTGAATGATCATCTTTTACAAAAAAACCCACAGGTGAATAGTCTTCTTTTACAAAAGAGTCATAGAATGAGTTTCTCCCTTGCTGCTTGGTTGAAAAAAATCTATCACATATAAATAAAGGTGCCTTAAACAGATGGTCCTACAGTCTGTGATACAGGCATGATGTCATGACCTTTCAGGCTTCCGCATTAGA
The DNA here is from genome assembly GCF_031877795.1 of Strix aluco. Taxonomy (NCBI): domain Eukaryota; kingdom Metazoa; phylum Chordata; class Aves; order Strigiformes; family Strigidae; genus Strix; species Strix aluco. The sequence goes on from NC_133933.1 coordinate 116,739,203, forward strand.
TCAGGGGATGCCTGGATCTGGCTGCTGGAGCCAGGCCTGTAAATCCTGTCCCCACATCACCATGCTAATATACCCAACTTCTGTTTCTGATCTCACAGATCAAAAGAGGACTTGTGCCAGTTGTGTTAGTTGGAAATGAGATAAAAATCAGAAGGGGCCATGCGTTCTGGCACTGGAACAGAATCAACCATGGAAGCAGAATGGTGACCGTTGTCCAAAATGCAAATGACACTCAGGCAGCTCCTGCAGTCTTAACTGCAGCCATAATCCTGACAAACCAATCATTCCTCAGTGCATCTCCCCTTTTTGTTCTGCCACACTGAAGAGCCTGCAGCTTCAGATCCTCAGTCCCTCATGTGAAATGAGACAGCACTATAAACTGTGCTGTCATCTCCTATTTTGGAAATGTAAATTCAAGTCTCTTTCCACAAAGACTGGGAACAGTATGGTTCCAGCTGATGAGACTAGATCAAGCCTTTCAGAAACTGTTAACATTTTTTTCTTACAGTCTGCAAGAATTTACCTTCCAGGTTTTCATATTGATTCCTGAATGATAAAGTATAAATGGTATTTTCATAAACTAACTCAGTACCAAATTTTATTCTGTTACAATACTTAAAGATTGCTTCTAACTCTGCAAAGTCCTTTTTTTCTTAGCTTTTTAACAAAAGTGTTGTCTTGCCTAACATTCTCTGGACAATTTCTCATGCATATTGAAATTGAACAAACAAAACTCTGTGTAATAATTCTGATGTCATTGTCCTATGATTTCAATAGGAGTAAAGATCACTTGGTATAGCTGATGACTGAGTTCAGTATTCTTACTACAGACAAAATAACTAAACGATGTGATTTCACCAAATCATCTGGATAAAAATAAAAGACTAACCACCCACACAACTCAACTAACAACCTATCAAGATGCACTGCCCTGTTTATTATTGAAATAAATCTGTGAGTTGAATTCAGTGGCAAAATGTTTGCAAACACTTATTCCATTATTGCATGCTCATTTTTTATCGTAAGATGAATCAGATGAAGCTCAAGTAATGGTGTAGTTCCATGATGTTTAGTGCCACACATATGCTTAACATCACGTTCTCTAGTCCTCGCTGTGCCCCTGCATAGAAATGGTGTGACTTCATCTCCCATTTATTACAGATGGAGTGACAGACACAGATTGTGGTACTGTCAAAACAGCATTAACACTTGGTAGTAGTTGGGTACTAAAATGCCATGGAGTTATCTCTCCATCAGACTGCCTGGAATGGTGTTATATTGCAGAAAAGATACCGTCATTGATGTGTTACTGGGAAGAACAGAAACATCAAACTGCAGTGCGGTGACTGAAGAACAAAATGAATCTGATTCATCACCCTGAAAAATCCCATCTAAAACAAACCATCTTGAAGAGCCAGCACAGTTGCACCTTTTCAACTCAGGACAATGAGTAAAGTTAATGTGCATGAGAGAGTGAGCAATTGCCACTTGGCCAGGCTTGATGGGAACATGAAAGGACATATTGCTAGTTAGTATGAAAGCAGAGGAACAGTATATGTTGGAATAACACAGGGTTTAGAAGGGTAATAGGGAGCACAAGAATGAAAAGCAGTGTAGAGAGAAATGCTACAGAAGAGAGAGGAAAAAGGGAAGGGGACGAGAGACCTTTTCCATTTTTATACCATTCTGTCTTCACACAAAGCTCCATTTTCCAATTTCCTTTGAGTGACTTTAATTCAATATGATGAAAGTTTCTTTAGTACTTTTAGCACTGCCAGTCATGTGCTAAAGATGAATCTAGTTGGAACAGTGACGGTGCACACACGTGTGTGTGTGAGAGTATGCCTGTATATACACAGATATACGTATGAATACAGACAGCCTTGCATAATTAATAAAAAATACTTGTAAGTACTTTCAGAAATGTTTGCTACAGCTATAACAGAAGAATCTTTTAAGAAAAAGATTTACCTTTGGGTATATGTATAAACTAACACATATTTACATGTTTCCCCTTTGTGCTTATATACAAAATATTTGTTCTATTAATAGTTACTTTCTGTATGGTGCTGAAAAGATCCATCCGCACAGTGCCATCCATTTACAATCCAGAGGTTTGTAACTAGGAAGCTATGAAGTCAACCAGTAACAAGCTTCAATCTATTCACATTTCCCTCAGAATTAACTTGTCATTACTTTACTTTTTCCACAACCAGCACAGAATTGACTCACTCAAATGGAGAAAATCCAGCACAAAAAGATATTGAATGTTTCTGAAAATTAATGGCTATATGTCTTATCCCTTTAATTTCCAGTTGATAATTCTTTTCAGTGAGTCCTACAGAAAAAGTCTCAATGAAGCTGAATGCATGAATAATTTTAATGAAATAAAATCATTGTGTTATTCTCATTGATATACTTACCTGCAGGAAAACCAAGGAAACAGCAGCGAGGTTGTGGCTTATGAATCAAAAGAATGTTTTTGTACAGGACATGGTGAAAAAGTGCTCTTCTAGTCTAACATATTTCCTAATTCTTCAGGAACTTAAACACTTGGTTTAATTGCTAACAATTAATCCAAGGTCAGGGATGGCATTATAAGTCACTACAGTAAATATCTCTACTTTAAAACCTCTGTGAGATAACAACAGACCTCTGGCTTCTGATCTTACAGTAAAGCAGCTGAGAAAAGAGTTAATAGTTTGTTTTTAAAGATCTGTGAAAAAAAATGTAGAGGAACATCTGTTCATTAATTTAATCAGTTCTAAAAAAGCTATCAATGTCAAATGCTCTGAAATGCACAGATGAAATGCTAAGTAAGAGTTAGATATGAGCATTATTGCTTTCCCTTGAAGAAAGGTGCAGCTTCTCCATCTTTATATAAAAAGACAATGTGTCTGGATTTTTGCAAATGAGCATTGAAAGTGCTTTGGTGTCTGACTGTCCTGTGATAGAAGGGGCATCCAAGCTCTCCCCTCCCTGCCCTGACACGGATGTGCATGTGCTGGTGCCTGCTGCTGGTTCCTGGCCTTGCACAAGCGAAGGAGGTGGCAGGTGGCTACTTGGCTACATAAGCTGCCATAAAAGCCTTTTTCGTCCTTTTCCTAAGCAAAAGCGCATGCCCAGCAGGCTTGTCCTGGACAAATCCAGCGTGCTGACTGGCACCGGGAGAGCTCTGCTCTCCAAAGGGGGTTAGCCCTCCATTCAGCTCTTGTTCCGGCTGCACTGACCCAAATTGCTTTTCAAGCTGGACTTCGGAGATGTCCCAGCTTTCCTGATGCATAGTTACTTTTGGACAATTCCAATAAAGCTAAACACTGAGTCAAAACAAAAAACCTAGGGGAGAAGATGGTGGAAAAAGAATGGCCTGGCAAGCTTCCCTGATAATCTGACTCTTGCAGTCATCTGTGAAAAAAAGACTGCCACAAATGAATTTTCCTCACTTTAGACAGAGACAGAAATTAAAAGGCAGCTTCTCCTGCAAGGAGGGAGTCCTGGGTGTGATACAGCCACCCTCAGCAGCATGGAATAATGGAGCTCCTCTGCTTCAAACTGTCAAGGGAAGGCTCTGGAGAGAGGGACACATGTGAGAAACCTTCACAGAATCACAGAATCACAGAATCATCAAGGTTGGAAAGGACCTTGAAGATCATCTAGTCCAACCATTAACCTAACACTGACAGATTCCAACTACACCATATCCTTAAGTGTTATGTCAACCCGCCTCTTGAACACCTCCAGGGATGGGGACTCCACCACCTCCCTGGGCAGCCCATTCCAATGCCTAACAACCCGTTCTGTAAAGAAATACTTCCTAATACCCAGTCTAAACCTTCCCTGGTGCAACTTGAGGCCATTCCCTCTTGTCCTATCACTTGTTACTTGGTTACAGAGACACATCCCCAGCTCTCTGCAACCTCCTTTCAGGTAGCTGTAGAGGGCGATGAGGTCTCCCCTCAGCCTCCTCTTCTCCAGACTAAACAACCCCAGTTCCCTCAGCCGCTCCTCGTACGACATGTGCTCCAGACCCTTCACCAGCTTCGTTGCCCTTCTCTGGACACGCTCGAGTAATTCAATGTCCATTTTGTAGTGAGGGGCCCAGAACTGAACACAGTAATCGAGGTGTTGCCTCACCAGTGCCAAGTACAGGGGTAAGATCACTTCCCTGTCCCTGCTGGCCACGCTATTTCTGATACAAGCCAGGATGCCATTGGCCTTCTTGGCCACCTGGGCACACTGCTGGCTCACATTCAGCCGGCTGTCAGTCAACACCCCTGGCTGAACTTCCTTGCCTCTAAACAACAGAAATATTTCTTTATGCTTTCAAGGTAGTTTACTTTTCTCTCATGTTTTAGTCCTCCTTGATATAGCATTTATAGCACCACAACGAAAGGTGGTGATGTATACTGCTGTAATGAGAGAGGAATATTTTGCCTAATACCAGCTCAGCTCTTCAACTCATACATCCATTGCCCACTTCTTCCCACAGTGGTGAATCTCATTCACCACATTTTTGAGGGACACAAACAGGGATTGTGAATCACAGGGATTGTGAATCATCAAAAGACCCTAACTGGACTCCATGAGGTTCCTGCCAGCCCATTTCTCCAGCTAGTCAAGATCTCTACGAACAACAGTGCTTCCTCCAGTGCAGCAACTGCTCCTCCCAGTTTTGTATCATCTGAAATTCCTCCTTCAATAGTGAGGGTAAAGTAGAGTTCAGAGATAACTTTTCAGAGGCTGTTTAGAAATAGAGACAAAAAAGGCACTATCCTTTTCATGCATCTTGCCACCCTGAGGGTCTTAGAAAGAGACCTCTGTTGCAGATGAGCCTGGAAGTAGCTTTAAACATTCTTGCCTCACATGTGTGTTTGTGTCCTGTCCTGAAAAGATTCCAGCCACTGTTACGCCAGCATACTGAGATGTTCAGTCTCCCACTGAGTGCTGTTATTGACTTGCTAGAAACAAGAAGCAATTTCAAAGTCTTTTTTCATGCACCTATTGACTTTCACATCACTCCTTTAAAAGGATTATTGGATCTTCAGCTAGTGACTAATGATGTTATCATTAAAGAATTCATTAATCCTGAAAAACGTCTACCATCCATGGAGTTCGGCAAAGAAACTGAAAAGAAGACATTGTAGAAAAAAACAAGTATAATGTCCTTAATGAAATTCCAAGAAGATAGTTATTATGAGCAATGCATCTTAGGGAGCGATAATAGATTTTCCTTTCTTAACAGCACTGAGAGGTTAACTCCATGAATAACAAGAGAAAGGAATGATATAAAAATGTACAAGAGACAAACACAAGTTTAAAATCTTGTCTCTGCAACTATTTCTGCAGAAGTTTGGGCCCGATATATTAAGACATTGACAAACTTGAGGAAGTCCAGTGGAGACCACCAGGATGGTCAGGGCTGGAGCACTTGCCCTGAGAGCAGAGGTGGAGGGAGCTGGGCTTGTTCAGCCTGGATGAAGGACAACTTCAGAAGGGTCTCACACCAGCCTGACCCTGCCTACCTGGAGGGTAATTGAGGAGCTGAGCTGGGCTCTTCACAAGAGTGCACAGCAGGAGAATGGAGGCAGGAGTCATAAATTGAAAGAATAGATTCCAGCTGTATATAAGGAAAGAAATGTCACTGAGGACAGCCAGGCACTGGATCAGGCTGCCCAGAGAACTTGTGCAGTCTCCATCCTTAGAGAGTTCAAAACTCAACTGGATAAAGCCCTGAGCAACCTGGTCTGATCTCACAGATGACCCTGCTTGGAGCAGGAGGTTGGGATGGGGGTACCTGAGGTCCATCCCAAAACAGCTGATTCTGTGATTCTACTTCCCTTTGCATAGCAGTTTGCTAGGACTTCTAGAGAAGATCTCTAAAGATTAATATGTTTTATCTTCACTGCTTTAACTAGGTCTGTCTTTACAACAAAACAAGTTAACTTGCCAGTCCATATGCATATATCCAGATGATACAAACCTAGAGACATCCATAAAACCACCAGGGCAAAAAGCAAAGCATGCTACTTAGTTTACAAGACTAAATCCTCTTACAGCCTGTCATCTAGCAGAAAGGTTTTTACATTAAGAGGTGCAATACCCTGGAAAAGCAGTAATGACTACAAACAACAGTTCTTAACAATTCCTGCAAATGGAATGAAAATCCCACACAAGTCTGTCCGATCTCTGCTGTTGAAGCGCTCCCATTCATAGTAATCTATTCCAAAGATCACATTACTCCTTCACTGCAAGCACCTCCATTCACACAGGCACTCCTCCAGAATTATGTTGAGAACATATTTCAGAAATGCTGCAATTCAGAGCTAAAAAACATGTGCTAAACCAGACAGACATTTCCAAGAAGAGAACACATGCATGAAGTATAGATTGCTCCATACACGGCAGAAAAATCTATGTTCTCTGCAGGACTATGTAGTCCTAATCCTTTTGCAACCATATTTACAGGGTGAAAAGCTTCAGGCCATCAGAAAAGCTAACGCTTCCTCTGCCTGCAGCAAGAGCATATTGCTGTTTGTAACTAATACAAGTGGTTAAGATAAAAAGCTTATTTGTTTTAACACAAATTTGTTTATGAAAATTATTAAGATAGCACAGCATAGCTGGCTATGTATTTTACATTTTCACGTTTTTGTTATGAAAACTAATGTCATCTTAAATATATGCAAGCACTTAAAATAGAGAGCTTTTTGCAAATGAAAAGCATATTGAAAAGAATTTTAAAGGTAGAATATTCTGTTATAAATCCACAGAAGAAAGTCTTATCTGAATTACTGACTTAGGTTGCTGAGACAAAGAACCATAGAAGCCAGCAGAATCTTGTCAATAAGAAGTTTGGCTTGGTTTTGCCTCAGAATTGGAAGGCTACCTACTCAAATTTTATACTGGTATGGAGATGCAATGTATTTCCAAAGGTGGAGCAGCTTGTACAAATAAAGAAGTATGGAGATGCAATGTATTTCTGAAGGCAGAGTGGCTTGTATATAAAGGAAAAGTTGTCCATAGAGTTATGTAAGATTAGCTGCATTAATGCTGGGACTTTGTTTTATCAAATTTTTTTATACTGATTTTGGAAGTGTTCAAAAAACACAAGTGTGCGTGGGATCCTCTAGTTGCTGTCTTTCTTGTTATTCTAGTTTGTGGACAAGCAGAAAAAAAAGTCTTTCTTGAAAGCAAAAGTAGATTATTTTACACAGAGTACTATGTTCAAGCTACCAGAGCAAAAACTAAAACCTAAATGGAAAAAGAACAGCAGAGATTCCTTTTCTGGAATGGAATGTTATTCTCATGACTGAACAATTTAATACGTATGACTTGCGACTTCTGTGCATAGGTCTGTCATCTTTTTAAATGCCATTAAACCTCAATGTCAAAATACCTATTAAGAAAGTGGCTATTGTTGAGAAAGAGATAATAAAAATCAGATAGATTAATGAACTGTATGGGAAGCCTCACTCCAGAAATAATGAAGCTCATAAACTGAGCTTTGCCATTTACATCCACATCCTAAATCAACCAAGCACTTTAATACACCCAGCTCTGACCAAGAGCGATTTACCAGCCATGGAAAACATCAGTCAGAACTTAATAAAATTTTGTATACACTCAATCTGTGATATTAGGTCATATATAAATGGAACAACAAAGTTTCAAATGACATTTCTTTTCTTCTTCCTTCAGCACCATTGAATATCTAGAAAACAAGACACTGGAATTTTAGCTTCCTGTAAATCCATAGAAATCCCTAACGAGGCCCACATAGCCCATTTGTACAAAGGATCATGTTCAGATAACAAGTGGGAATGGGATTTTGTGCATGGTAGGAATATACACTAGACAGTAGAGCTGCAGTTATAGGTCATAAATAACCTCAGAGATCGATAATCACTCCAGAGCCTGCCAAAAGCAATTGCTTCTGGACTGCTAGAGCTTCCAAACCCACCTACTCAATGCCTAAAACTGACAGTTGAGCATCTGGACCAACATTATGGCAATATGAACATAGTATAATCTGTGTCAATAAGCATCCACTAATGTCTCTGGCCATTGATTACTGCTATCATTTTAGAACATAATTTTATTTCAGTTATTGGATTTTGAAAAAGGATTAAGGAGATAAGAAGCTGGTGTTTGAAACAATTGTTTGAGATGAAAAACAGAAACAATGAAAAATTCTGTAGCTACTCACAATATTCACAGTGATTTTCAAACAATTGACTTTGTTACATACAAGTACAATAAATACACTCTTAGGTTTTTAATGTGAATATGAATATATGTATACTCAATAACTGATTCTCATTTGCTGTATAATCACTTATCTCTTGTTCAAATAAGAGACCATTTTGAATGTAATGAATTCTAAAAATTATCAGATTTGGGCAAAATAGAAACATTCTTGGAATGTAATCCACAGCAAAATTAAAACATTAAGGTAGCTGAAATGGTGCACTGTAACAACCTGTTCAAACAACAGACTATCAAATAACCAATGGAATGTTAAAATGGAAGACAACAAAACTGAAATTTTTTTTGCCTCTTCATTCTGCTAAATTCCATGAGATAAATTAGCACCCCATTTTAAACCTACATCTAATAAGAATTAATAAAAAAACAGCAGAAGTATATTCATAATCTCAGGATAAAATTGTGTCTTTGCATCAGTTAGCACAATTTTCTTATATTGTCCTAAATAGTCTAGTTTTTTCCACACGAATAATCTTTCAAAAATATCATCTCATTTGTTTCCAAGTGAAATATTATTCAAGACTAGATGCTGAAGCACTAATTTGTAAAACTAATTATTTTAGGGTTTTGTGCTGTGAGAGATGCCTTTTATTTCCATTCAGATAATTCCACTAGAAACTATTAAATTATGAACTGCTGAAATGGCTGAAATTTGACAATCTCAAGCAACCCACACATGTCAGTGGAATATTTCATTCTCTTCAGTTGCCTTCAGATCAAACCTTTAACCCAACACCTAAACTTCTGAGCTCATTCCCACCTCCTCTGGTGACCCATTCTTTATGTGATTCTCAGCCCCTGAAGACAATATCAGCTGCAGGTCGGGTCCTTTCTCACTCGGGAGGTAATACCATAGGTTACTCCATACTTGCTAGATGCATCACCTGTCTCAGCTACGCAGTATTGCATGGGCTGAACTCAGTCATAGAGTACACAAGGGAAAATTCATGCCAGTGATGATTTGACCCAATTTCTATACGCCTCAGTTCACTAATATGCTAAATGAGAAATAGTGGCATCTATCCCATAAGTAAACTGAAATGTTTAATGATGTGTTTAAACAGATTTTTAATTCCAAGCTGGATGAAAAGGCAAAATTACAAAAGAGATCATGAAGTAAAATCCTGACAAAATTCCATTTGTATCATTTAAAATTGTGTAATGTGGAAATAGGTTTCCCCAAGCTCCCAGAAAACAGGCAGCTCAGTAAAGGAGAGAGTAGGAGCAAGCCTCTTAAGAGAAAGGCTCACCCATTTCTAATGCCAGAAATAAACCAAAATTGAGAGGCATTATGAGCGCTTACCCAGGCTTTGCTCCTTTACAACGCTCATGGATCTACCTGTCTTTTAATTGAACTCATCAGTACAAAGGGATAACATTACTCTTTAAATACCCACCTGTAAGTTTACCATTGAAAGTTATTTCCCATTTATGTTGTTATACTTAAAAATCAATCCTGATTTCCCCAGTGCCATACAAAAGAAGAGATCAAATTCCTGCAACATTTGCAAACAGAGTAAATTGATCCTTTACTGGAGAGCTGATAACACCTTATCTCTCTGTGGTTTCTTTATTCCTAGACTGTCTCAAGAATCCCACCATTTCTCAACAAGATTGTATTTCTAACCTCTTTCTTCAAACTGAACCAAACATTTTTCTATAGAACAGGAGCAAAATGCTTGGGGTAAGATAAGATCAGCTTTCCGCAAAAAGCTTCCACTCAAACATGAACTAGCTGGGGATGATTTATAAACCACTGCGAAAGTTATAAAAAATTTATTCTGTTTAGACAACTAGTTTCATTTTTTCTGTATTCAAGTTTAATTCTGCCCTTATTAAAATGGCCATTTTTGCAATTCTCTCACTTGATGAATGGAGATAAAGTGCCACAATTTTCACATCAGTTTGCAAAAATATCTGTCTCAAACGCCATGCCCAGCCTGCAGCTGCTCAGCTGGGTGCTGGCAGATGAATCCTCAGTCCCCAGCCTGTGATGTTGTCCAAGCAGTCACTGATTAGGCCACTTCTTCAGTACCCAGGAAGCTGATGGAGCAGCTCATCCAGAGTACCATCACACAACACATGCGGGACAACCAGATGATCAGGCCCAGTCAGCATGGGTTTATGAAAGGCAGGTCCTGCTTGACAAACCTGATCTTCTACGACAGGGTGACCTGCTTATTGGATGAGGGAAAGGCTGTGGATGTTGTTTACCTTGACTTTAGCAAGGCCTTTGACACCGTTTCCCACAGCATTCTCCTGGCAAAACTGGCTGCTCGAGGCTTAGATGATCGCACGCTTTGCTGGGTAAAAAACTGGCTGGATGGCCGGGCCCAAAGAGTTGTGGTGAACGGAGTTAAATCCAGTTGGAGGCCGGTCATGAGTGGTGTCCCCAAGGGCTCGGTTTTGGGGCCACTCCTGTTTAACATCTTTATTGATGATCTAGACGAGGGGATCGAGTGCACCCTCAGTAAGTTTGCAGATGACACCAAGCTGGGTGGGAGTGTTGATCTGCTCGAGGGTAGGGAGGCTCTGCAGAGAGACCTGGACAGGCTGGAGTGATGGGCTAAGGCCAACTGTATGAGGTTCAATAAGGCCAAATGCCGGGTGCTGCACTTGGGCCACAACAACCGCCAGCAGCGCTACAGGCTTGGGGAGGAGTGGCTGAAGAGCTGCCAGTCAGAGAGGGACCTGGGGGTGTTGATTGACAGCCAGCTGAACATGAGCCAGCAGTGTGCCCAGGTGGCCAAGAAGGCCAATGGCATCCTGGCTTGTATCAGAAATAGCGTGGCCAGCAGGGACAGGGAAGGGATCTTACCCCTGTAGTCGGCACTGGTGAGGCCGCACCTCGATTACTGTGTTCAGTTTTGGGCCCCTCACTACAAAAAGGACATTGAATGACTCGAGCGTGTCCAGAGAAGGGCAACGAAGCTGGTGCAGGGTCTGGAGCACATGTTGTACGAGGAGCGGCTGAGGGAACTGGGGTTGTTTAGTCTGGAGAAGAGGAGGCTGAGGGGAGACCTCATCGCCCTCTACAACTACCTGAAAGGAGGTTGCAGAGAGCTGGGGATGAGTCTCTTTAACCAAGTAACAAGCGACAGGACAAGAGGGAATGGCCTCAAGTTGCGCCAGGGAAGGTTTAGACTGGATATTAGGAAGTATTTCTTTACAGAACGGGTTATTAGGCAGTGGAATGGATTGCCCAGGGAGGTGGTTGAGTCCCCATCTCTGGAGGTGTTTAAGAGTAGGGTCGACATAACGCTGAGAGATATGGTGTAGATGGGAACTGGCAGTGTTAGGTTAATGGTTGGACTGGATGATCTTCAAGGTCCTTTCCAACCTAGTTGATTCTGTGATTCTGTGATTCTGTGATTCTGTGATTCTGATTTGGGTGGCTGATGGTGATGGAGGTTGTCACCAGGCTACTGCACTTGCACACTGTGGTGTGGCCACCACTGTTCACATATTGTTGTGATTTGAGTCGAGAGGGCAACTGAGCACCACACAGCCGCTTGCTCACTCCTTCCTCCTCAGCGATGGGAAGGAGAAAATAGAGAAAAAGGCTCAGGAATCGATATAAGGACAGGAAGGGATGATTCACCCATTATGATCACGGACAAAAGACAGACTCATTATAGGAAGAAAAAAGAACATCCATTTAATTCAAACACCACCACCACCACCGTTTAACAAATGGAGTAGGACAGTGAGAAGTATAACCACATCTTAAAAACACCTCCTCTCCACCCCTCCCTTCTTTCCAGGATCAGCTTTGCTCCCAGTTTCTCCACCTCGTCCCTGCCAGCGGCACAGGGGGCAGGGGATGGAGGTCAGTGCCACTGCTCCTTCCTCCTCAAGAGGAGGACTCCTTGCACTCTTTCCCTGCTCTAGTGTGGGATCCCTCTCATGTGAGACAGTCCTCCACAAACTTTCTCCAACATGAGTCCTTCCCATGATGCTGCAGCTCTTCCCAAACTGCTCCACCATGGGTCCCTCCCACTGGCTGCAGCTCCTCCCAGCGACAAACTACAACAGAGGGGACTTCTTCCCTCAGAGTCCTGGCCTTCTTCCGGTGCAGCCACCTGCTCCGGTGTGGGGTCCTCCATGGACTGCAGGTGGGCATCTGCTCCACTGTTGGACCTCCATGGGCTTCAGGGGCACAGCCTGCCCTCTCACCATGGGCTGCAGGGGAGTCTCTGCTCTGGCGTACCTCCCCCCTCCTTCTCCTCCTTTCTTCCACTGACCTCGTTGTTTGCATAGGTGTCTTCCTCACAACTCCAACTCCTCCCCTCAGGTTCCCCTTCTTACATACGTTATCATAGAGGTACAGCCACCATCACTAACTGGCTCAGCTTTGGCCAGAGGTGGATTCTGCTTGGAGCTAGTGGAGCTTCAAGAAGCTTCTCACAGGGGCCACCACTGTAGCCCCCTTCTCTGCTACCAGAAACCCTGCCACACACACACAAACCCGACACACATATATGTAAATTCACTACCAGCCCCTCTGTGATATACATACATGTGTAAACAAGAAAGACTTAGCAGCCGGCCCATGGTAGATCCCAAAGTCCAACTGTGAAATCACCATCAAGCCCACAGTGGCCTGATGTTATTCCAGAGACCAGAGCTATTTAAATACAAACAAACAATCTCTTTGCTCCTGTCCAAAACTGTGACCCAACAGTGGGACAACTGTGCCTGCTGATAGTCTGGCAGATGCTGCCGATCTGCTTCCCTGGCGTAGGATGGCTGACCATGTACGAGCTGCTGGCAGGAGGCAGCTTGGCTGCACATCAAGCAGGTGCAAGATGTGAAGGGGATGGAAAAACAAGTGATGCTGCCTACAAAAATAACTGGGGCTTTAGTACATCTAGTGCAGGCTCAGGCGTGATCTGCATGTGGCACAGCTATGATTTTAAGGCAGTGGTAGCAGGTTTATGAGTATGTGCTTCACAGACACACTCTGAGCAACAGGTCACAGTAGCTCTGGGAACAAAGGAACCAGAGAAAAAAACAGAAGAATGGTCTATTGTACGTCCTCAGTTTGCAAGGAAAGATGCTGTAAAGCAGACATAACATTAGGGCTCTGTGTTCATTTCCTTCGGATTACAGTGAAACATAAAAATAAGGCTTAGCTTCATGGGAACTGCGTCTGGCTGGACCTGTACCAGCTGCCTGATGTGCTTACTTAAGAGTAATGCGGTCTAGGTTCATTTCTCAGAGACCATTTCGCATTAGTGTTTTATGTTCATATCAGAGGGGTGGTGTGCAGAATCACCAAGAAAGGATACTGAGACTGTCAAAACAAAAGTGAAAGAAGCGTAACAAAAGCAGCTATTTGCCAGTGTTGGCAAAGCCAACACTGGTTAAATGACTTGTGACAAATGTGCAAAATGCACAAGGTCACTTGTAAGAGAGTTAATTCTGTGCCCTCTTCCTGTAGGAGGTACAAATTTCTTGCTGCCTATATAGGGCAAGAATTACTTTTGCTGCTTCAATTTCACATGTCAAGCAAATCTGGGTTAGGGAGGTGATGGGAACAGGAAGAGGGCAAGTTGAAATGGCCACCTAGTTCCTTGCTCTGGAAAACGGGTCTGGGTGTCCTCACTGAGATGAACAGATGGGTTTTTTTCTATCACAGGGTCAGAATGGAATAGTAAGTTGTCAAGGCTAGTATTTAGCCCACACGTACTCAGGAATGTGGATTTATACAGGGAGTACCTGCCTTTAGTTTTGAGAGCCAGAGGTGGTTCAACTACAGATATATCCTTGACTGGGTCAGCTGGGGAAGGCAGGGGAAACAAGTCAAGTGATAATATCAAGAGAAATTCTCTCTTGGCTCATCTCTTACTCTTCTCTGTTCAGAATCACAGCATGCTTAACTGGATCTTTCCAGCCCAGAGCAACAAACCTGATTTATAATGTTCTTAACTGCTTTTTCTTTTCGTCTCCCCCAGCTGGCAGATGGACCTGTACCATATCAGCAATGCTTTGTGTTGTGCTTGCAAGAATGATAATAGAACCAACAAAATGATTTTATTTCCTGCTCTGTGCATACTGAAAAGAAAGTTCAGTAAGCACCATTTGGTCTTTATTTATTTTCATTCTCAGCTCTTGTCTGAGATTAGAAATTATTTCTGCTGTATTTTGTTTGCTTTTATTATATGGTGTTCTGAATTTTCTCTTTTATTTGTCACAAAGAATGGTTTTTGAAAACAATCCAAGCTTGCTGAAGCTTTGTTATGGATGTAGAAAGGCAAAGGGTGCTGTGGGACAGTATGCAGCAAAGCATGCTTGTAGAGTCTACCAACAGATAAGTATAAAAGAAAATTACTTCTATCACATGTATCAGCCAAGAAATACATACATCTGGGGATGGATATAATGAAGATTTTAGTTACAATTGCCTGTCTTTAGTTGCAAGCTGAAGATTCAACTCAAAGCAGAGACATCCTCAAATGGAGCCTTACATTCAGTAATGTAGTTCACAATTCTAACATCTACAGAACCAACACAATCTTTTCTGCCTTCTTGCTATTTTACTGGCTTATGGAGAAGCGTGTCGGAGTTGTATTTGTGCCCAACTTATGGAATGAACCTGCCATCATACTTTTGGATATACATATATCATTATCCTTTCCCTCTGAAAATATCTGACCAAGGAATATGAGGTACATTCAAATTCAAATTTTAAAGACTTCGAAGACTGCAAAATCTTAAGAGGTGGTCCAGGTGACCTGCTAAGTGTTGGTGTGTTGCATCTGTGAAGGAAAATATGAGTGGAATTGGCTTCAAGAGGTTTTGCTATGAGCCATTTTGAATTGACTCTACCAGTCCTACAGAAAAGTCAGGCTAAATAGGCCCTTCTGATAGGAAAGATAATTAACCTCTAATTATTATTTAATGTTTTTTACAAAAATTTCAGGTTTTTTGCTGAGGTAATTTCAATATTGCATAATTTTATCCTTCTCAAATGTTATGCTCTAGAAGGAAAAATTCAGTTTTCTCTTGGACTTTCTTCTTAGTCTAAGGTTGCATGTGGAAAAGCAGTGCACAAATGCCTGAAAAGTTTGGCTTCTCCTTGCAGAAGAGGACTGAAGAAAATTGCTATTTCCACTAGGGTGACTTTGATTTTAGCATTATTTTCTTTTCTGCTGAGTGATCTGATTAGGAGACAGTCACAGTAGATAGCATGGAGTGCTATGCTGTGCCCCAAAGAAGGCTGTGAAAGAGCATGAAATTAGTTCAGCTAGTGTTTGTGCTGAATAACATTAATTTAAATACACAATTAGTGTGGAAAAAAACCCAGACTGGGACCATTTCAGCCTTTGAGCAATAAAACTGATTATGGCTGTGGTTACGGAGCTGTGATTGAGCCAGCTAGGAGAACCCAGAGCTGCAGTTTCCAGTGCTCTCCCAACAAAAAGCAGGGTATTACCTCCTCCTGGGTAATGAAATGGTGGTGAACCATCCATGGAGACATCAGTGGATGAGGAAATCAACTCCACAGGGAGCTTCTGCCTCTCAAAGACAGCTTGAAATCACTGGCCTGCCTTTAGCGCCATCAGCATTTTACAGGCTCTGAGTTAGTGACCTTTCCTTAATACATCCAGATATTTATGTAAATCCCAAGGCTTTTATATGGCTCCGTTCTCAATTAGGCAAACTGCAAGGGCCTGTACGGGTCAGAAGAGCCAGAGTTCAATTTGCATCACTGGAGATGGAAGACCAGATTCAAAGTTCACACCCAGATCTGCTATTAAGTAATGTCAGGGTATTTCATATGCAGTGAATTTTGGTTTTAACCATCCACCACCTCCTGACTGAAAATGTGCATCTTCCTTATCTGCATTGCTCTTACATGATTTGCAGGCACCAATTAATCTCTTGGTGAGTGATGTCTCTCAAACTCGAGTAAGCACAGACAGAAATTTTCCCCTGGAATCAGAGATCTGTTCTTGCTTCTCTCTTCTTCAGCTGAACCCATTTTGTTCAAGTTTATATTGGCTGAACTTCCACGCAAAGACAAAGAGATTATACCAAAAAAAAAAAAAAATATTTACACTTCTATTTTTTTCTGGTGGTGTTCTCCTGCTCACCTTAGTTGGGAACAAGGGTGATGCCAAAGAGGATTAAAGAGCAGCTGTAGGGGGCTCACAGCTTTCCCTTCTTAGGCAGTGGTGAGGACAAATTCAGATTGCTTTGAGCTCACATACTCTCATGCGTGCTTTGCAATTCACAGGCCAGGTCCTACACAGGCCAAATAGAGAGGAAGGTCTTTGTCAGACCAACTTCTTTAGCAGCTGGAGGATCTGGGGATGACTCTGTTCACTGCCGGTTTTGGGAATGTCTTGGGGAAAGAGTACTGAAGGCACATTTGGCAATGGACATTTCTATAAAAAGAGGAAAATAAAACAATCTAGTGAGTCTCACAAAATTAGTTATTCAACTGTCAAATGTAAACCTTGCAGCTGAAGAAAACATTAGTGAAAGAGGGTTTTTGTGTACTAATCCTAGCACTGTCATTTCATCCCTAAAGTATGGTTTACACAGTTTCTTGGCATCTTGTCTTAGGTTTACCTCAGATCACAATTTTCTTGTGCTAATAAATTTTGTTTCTTCCTACTGGAAAAGTTAAGTGTTTTCTATTCTGCTACAGAACAGTAAACATGAACTAAATCCACCTCTCTCTGATAGTTAACTATTTTGCAGAATTATTGCTTCAGTTTTATTATACTAAAAGGGAGGTGAGGTCCATTCAGTAGGATATATAAGCAATATTGTCCAAGACTAAACCTAACAGCATCCAAATCTTTTCCTATTCTAGGGCCTAGAAACCTAGAAATATTATTATTTTTATATAGTGGCAATTCCTACCATCTTTATGTAATCAAATCATCCTAGTCATTTCTTTTCCAAACTTCTTAAGCTAAGTGCTCAGTCTCCTCTGCAATGCACAGCATTTCCATCTCTCATGAGGAACGACATGCACACAGGTACTGCCTGCTGTTCAAGGCATTTGTCTCACACAGCCTTTCACAGGAGAAGAAATCTTAGTTCTTCTGATATTTGTCTCCTCATCCATGAAAGCCCCTCTGCAGCAGGGAAGGTCATATCAGGGGCAAATTTTCTGCTCCTTGTTACCTAAAAATTCATAGTGATATTGAATACTCATATTTGCATGTATGCTGGCGTGATATGCAGAGCATATTGGCTAGTATCTGTCTCATCAATTCATTCTCAGCTACCCCAAAAATGAGAGACTTGAAGCCAGTTGCTAACTAAGGGTCTTATGTTAAACAAAGTTTCAGAAAAGCCAATTAACAATTCTCTTCCAGTGTAATGAGCACTGGATTCATTAAATAAATACTAGGTTACACAAATCCATATTTATGACTGTCTGCAGCAAACAGAAATCTAAGGAGGCAAGACGATTATTGCATGGGGAGAAGGTAAGTATATACCACAGAAAGAATGGTGACTCCATCCTGTCCTCATGGTAAAATCATGAGGAAAAAACCCCGTTGAACTATTAGCAAGACTGTCATATTGATGTAGACAGAGCGAGGCAAGTGTCATAACATCTTTTGTAAAGCACTCTACAATAATTGACAAACAAGATGTTCCATTTCTGCACTATATTCAGAGGATTACTGTTAAAAAATATATTAAAAATTGCAAAAGCTATTACCAAAAATTACTTGAAGATTTTTTTTTTTTCCTGGCTCCATATTCTGTCTCCCTCCCAGGAGGATTCAAGGTCTACAAAATCCTTGGCAGCACGACAATTTTTTCGTCACCCTTTCCAGTTGGAGGTAATTATTTGGGGCAACATAATTAGAGGTTTTGCATACAAACAGCAATAATACACTGTTGAAAATTTAAACTGGGAGATTTCAGGGGAAGGAGTGTTTGCTGCAAATGTGCTCAATTCAGCCATCAAAAAGATTTCAAAATGGACTTTTTCTCTCTTTCATCTGGAACAGGAGAGAAAAGACATGCCATAATTGTATGTTCAAAAGGTCCAAAAGCAGAAATATACAAATAAGAAAGGAAAACAAAAGAAAACCTGACTAAATAAATGGCTCATGACAAAGCCTTAAAAATTAGTATTGCCTCACAGAAGCACAGGCTATAGCAAAATTAACAAGTAGGCTGGAAGCAAATGCAGTTACCACCTCTAATCTGCTCATTACAGTTATATACTATATGCTACACAAAACATGCCTGTAGGAGTTGCCTCTCTCACCTCCCACTTTGTTTGTTTTCCACTGGTGCTGCTGAACGTGAAATGTAATTCTCTGGAGGAAAGACTAAAGGCTTCTTTTTTTCACTGTGCATCTGTGTAATGCCTTGTGTCATGGACACAGCCAGTCACAGCTCCTGGGATCTCCTGCATGCAAATGGTAAATGACTTTCCAAAGAAATGTGCAGAAATGTTCTCCCATTGCCCGAAATGTGCATTGAGTTTATGATTTCCTAGAGATTCATAATCAACATCCAGCAGGCTCTGCAAGTAGAGGGCATCTGGGAAACATGCAGTAGAACTGAGATTTCTCTCCTTCCCTTTGGTTATTTTAAAAGCTGTAGGTTGGCCCTTAACAAGCATCTCCAGGCACCTCAGCCATCCTAAGAGACCGGAGAGAACTGAGATGGCTTGTTCTCTGTATTGAAGAGAGAGCATGGCCAAATAGCTAGGTAAAGGGCTTAAAATGGCTGGAGGTAAGGACTTTAGCAAGAGGCAAAGATAAATATTAGTCTCCCCTGTTAATCAGAAGAATCTAGTTAGATTGAGCAGCACTGTTGCACATGTGCTGCAAACAGTGTGAGAACAGAATTGCTTTGTTAGTGTGGAAGTTTAATTATTTTCTGTAAATAATGTTCTTAGATATCTGTTATTTCCCTAGTATACATGGTCCATAAATATTGAACTTAACTGAGGTTTTAGTTAAACTGTATTTTCCAGCTTTCATCTTGTAACTTATAGGCACTTACAATGTTCCCCTAACATGATGTACGTACAAAACCTCTAAACTTGCTTTCCAGACAGCTGAAGCTAAACATGCCCAGTACTTTAAGCAGCAGCAACTGCTTCGTGAATTCAGAAATGTGTTTCAGAACAGATACCACTAACTGTGTAATCCATCAATGTATTGAAGTAGGTTAATATAAATTGTAATAAGTAGCTGGAAATTTAGATATGGCTTGTTTACCCTGATTTGTACAGAGAATTAGGATGGGGGATTTGTCAATTTAAATCATTTATTCTGTCATTAATAGAAATAATGAATCTTATTTTCTATGGAGTTGTACAGTAAATAAACCTAATGGAGTCCTTCCCTCTTGCAATCATTAAATCGGCATGGCTGGCCAGCTACATTATTCAATAACAGATGAAAGATGGAAATGCCTGGAGACAAACTGAGTTGAACATCTATTGCATCACTACTGTATGTGTAAACAAACAATATTCATGCCAGAAAACTTACAATCCACAAGAAAACACTTAAGGAGAAGTGCACAGAGACAGCTGCGTCATCCTGGGGGCTGTCAGTTTAAAAACAGGTCCTTCAGTGATTTTTATCTCTTTGCAGATGATCTAGGGTCCAGTCCTGAATCCAGATAAGTCAATAAAGTATTCCCGTTAACTACAGTAGGCTATCAACCAGGAAGGAAGGAAGGAAGGAAGGAAGGAAGGAAGGAAGGAGAGAACTTATCAGGATTTCCCTTCTACCTATTCTGTAAAGCCTACTTCAATGTCATCCTAAAAAGAACAAGTCCTTTTCATTCTATTAAAAAAGTATATCAAAGCAATAATGAGTAGTTTGATCCCAGTATGAGAGAACATTTTACCTGTTATTTTTTATTAAATAATCACTTTCAGTTAATAACAATATTGTTTTCAAAGTAAGAAAATAGAAATTCTCTGTGAACATTCCATATAAGAGCAATAAGTTTGTTTTTATTTCTGCGGGGACAATAAATTGGACCCTTTCATCAACTACCATTTATCTCCTCTTTTTATGAGGATGCAAGTAAGCAATTATCAGTGAAGTTCAATGATTGAGGCGCTGCATAAATTTGCAGTAGAAACTAATCCTGACTAATTAATCTGACTAAATACATGGTTTAAAATAATCCTCAATGCTAGTAGTTCTTTCTCAGTCATTTGCTTTTATATTAGAATTTCATCTATCCTGCATGCTTGTATTTGAAACTGCACCCAAAAGAGACATATTTACCTGGAAATTTCATGATGCTTTGTAAATACAGCCTCAGGTGCAAAGAGACAAAAGCAAATACTCTATTGATATAGAAGAGCACAGTTTCATGAGATTAGTGAACCAATGCCAACAATCTTTAGGAAATTTGGTGAAGATAATTAAGGAATGAGTTTAAGGGGATGCAACGGATGGAACTGAATCTCTATAAGTGTCTGCCACAGCTGTAAGGAAGTTTTCCCCAGCCTGTTCTTGGGGGGAGGAAGAGGGTAAAGATGGGTTCTGTACAGTGGCTTTACATGGGTTTTCATTAATTTGTTTATAAAGCTTTTGGCTTTATTCTGAACAATTTTTTAAGCTATTTTAGACCTTTGTTCCCTATATTCGTTTTGTAGTCTTAATTACTCAAACTCCCAGAGACATGCATGATGTTAAATCTGGTACTTCATTGCCACAGTGGGTCAAGACCTCTGCTCTGCTGCCTTTGACCCTTGAGCCCAGACTGAGCCTCGGGACCCCCACACTGTGGTCTGGGCAAGGAGCCACCAACCTATTTGACAAATTCTCCATTGAGGGACCAGTTTAAAAAAAACCTCACCACAACCTAAAGGTGTTTTAAATGTTAAGGGAATAAGTAGCTGTGTCAAAGTCTAAAGTTTACAAAAACTTCCTCTCACTGAGAGACGAATGTCTCTGAGTGCTGGCAGGGGCACTAAATTGCTTCCCATATTTACCCTTCAACAAGTATATGAGTTGTTTGGCACATTGAAAAATCTGCAAGGACCATAGAGAAAATTGGGAAAACACTACCCCAAGTTGTAATCAAGTGGATACAAAGAAGTACAATGCTTCCAACTGATGTTTCTGATGCAAAGCAGGGAAGTACCCAAGTACCTTCCCTTGTATGAGCTGGTGTCAGAAAGAGCCTGTGAATAGTACCCAAAATCTGACCCTGTTTCCCTTTACACCTCCCAGTGTCCCAAGAGCCCTCCATAAATTTGGAGTGCAGTAAGCAGGCTGCTAAACTCTTGCAGTCCAAGGTTTGTCCCCATGTATCGGTGTTGGAAGCAGAGTTATCCCACACTTCACCCACAGCCAACAAATGTGCAGGCATTCAGGGGGACCTGACTCCATAGGTGGGAGGGAAAGTTTAGCTAAATAATTTCCCGTACTCTGTACTCAAACAAGTAGTGAGTCTTTTCCAACTTCCTCTTTTTTTTTTTTTTTTTTGAATGCTGGTAAACTTAAATTGTTGTTGCTATGAATTTGTTACAAATAAATATTTGGTTTTGAAAAAAAATGAAATTAAAGTCCAATTATAAAATAAATATACAATCAGTTACTTATTTTAATATCTTTCTCTTCCCTGGTTTTGATCTAAAATGCTCAGGAAAATCTCAGGTTGCTTGCAGTACTGCTTTTCTCTAGATGACAAGTATGGAAAAGAATGCATTTTAAGGATCCAATCCTGCAAATTGCAGGATGTGCATAACTTCTCTAGCTTACACAGGCAACATAAATTCCAGTACCTGCTTGTACAAAATTCACAAGTTAACAAAACACAGCTGAGTTTCCACATGAACACATTTCAGCATTTCCTCAGGGGAAACTGAGGGATGAACTGGTTGCAAATAGTTATTTCTGAAGTCCAAGCCATTTTTGAAAACCTAATAGAGGCTTAAAGAAGTGGGAGCTATCATAGGTGAGAGTCTGATCGTGAGCAGAGCAAGTCTGGGATATTTCCACTGTATACACTGGCAGTATTTGAGATTGTTGCAGGGAACAGCCTTAAATCCCAAGCTTTAAAACCCTATTTGTGTTTAAGAAATGTTTAGATTTTAGAAATGAGAAGTCACAGTCTGTTTTCCATTGTTTTTCCTTTAAGGCAATAGTGAGAGTTTTTCATATAAGAATTTATACATTATTTTGGCCTTGAGATCTTTCTGTGGGGAAGTCACAGTAATGAAAGTCTGAAAAATATCTACTGGTTATAAATTAGTTTCCTGAAGGGGAGAAAATTTTTTTACTTTTAATCATTTTAGTGCTTATTAGACCAGAAATGTAAGATGTTAACAAGTTAAGGTTGTTAACCTAAGGTTAACAAGTTCACCTGTCACATGCAAATATCTGTGATTGGCAGAACTTGGATGAGGATGGGTCACTGGCTGACTCTGCAGCACCTTGTAGAGGGATTCTATGCAGTAAATGCACAGAGCATTGCCCAGCAAGACTGAAAAAACCAGCATGTCATCTGTGTTGTCAGCTTCCCAGCTCAGCTCAGCTCAGCTCAAACAACAAATAGTTTACCTCATTTAGGGAAAGTTTAGTCCTCTAAAACTGTCTCACCTGCCAAAAAGCCCAGTGTTTCCATTCTTGAAAAATCCCTGCCATTCCTGCAGAACACTTTTACTACAGGACAAGCAATTGTAGCATCCAGAACATAACATTGATAACACACAAAATGAATTTGCTATAATATATTTCAGATAACTGAAGTCACAAGGTTATTGGGTTTTTTATTTATCCTCTGAGATTTGTACCTTTCCCTTGTTGCAAAGAGGCTGCTTATAGGAGGGGAAGGTGCGAGGCTGGCTATAAATGAGAGTCATGGGGAGATACTTCAAAGGAGCTGGGAATCCACAATAGGATTGACATTAGCTATAGTTATTTTTCAACCTGTTTGTACCTTGCATGTACTGTACCTGCATTTGTATTTCCAAATTTTGTACATACAGTTACCAATGTTAATAAGAGTATACATTTAATTTCTTCACTTTGGAGACTCTTATAAGAGATCTAAGAGATGTAAACCTACAGTAGCTGTAAAGCTATGACTTTACATGCTATGAGTTAGATATTTCTGGGCCAGTCTTGCAAATACAAATCACAGCATAGAACCTACTCAATAGGATAAAATACTCAGACCTGAATGGTGCAGGCTCTAGATGAATATACCGTTTTACCACATCCTATTTATATATCCACTGAGCTGTGCATGATAAAACAGTAGTCAAAAACAAGAGCTCAGCTGGAGACTCATAATTAAATTTGGATAAATTTTCCCAATTGTTTGTTATGCAGAAACATATTTCCTATGGTGTCTGGGTTACAAAGACTTTACTGGCACTTAGGAGTTTAGCAGAAAAGGTTGAACCTGTTGACAATTAGTGAAGCACCGCATCTGCTTGCCATTTGTAGTCCTCAAGGCATCAGCTTTTCCTCCTGACTGTTGTCTTGTTTCAAGAATAAAAAATGGTTAGGGCTATTATTTGTCTATTGCCTTCCAAGATTTTGGGGGGTTACCTTCATGCAAACTTCCACACATGGACACTTCAAACTTTCTTTCCTGAGTTATAAATATATTAGCACAGCCCATTCATGCCAGCAAAGCTCAGGTTCCTGGGTCACAAATAGGATTTAAGCAAACAGAAAAAAGAATATGAGAGCTATTCTAGGAGACTTTGGCCTGAATGCAGACACCTTTCCATCTGCAAGTGGCAATCTGAGGCACTGTGACCACTACAGTGTCTGAGCTCAAGAGAGCATGGATGGCTCAGTCTGTCCCAGAGCCTGCAACAGCCTGATTTAGGGTTCACAACCCTTTCTTCCCATTGCATCTGCAGGGATCCAGGAACTGAAGCCTCAGAGCAGATCCTCTCAGTTTCTTAACATTCACCATTGTAGTCATACCACTTACACTTTTTACTTGTAAAGTGCTATGAATATGGCCCTCTACACTCCCCTGCCAGCTTTGACTTCGTCTCTCAAGTGGTTACACATCCCAGGCCTCTGCAGAGCCCAGCAAAGGTCTCTGTCTGGACCTCCCTTGCCAGGAGGAACAATGAGTCTCATAAATGATAGGCTTTTTCTTTGAACAGACCTTGGGCAAAAAGATCTGGCCCTCATTTGTATTGATGTGAACTGATATTAAATTAATTACAAAATGCAGAGCTGGTAATGAAGAAGACTGGTGTTAGAGCAATCATTGTTCTAAATTTTTTGGGAGAATTTGGGGAAAAAGTGTGCAAAAAGCAGTAACGTCAAAGAGCAAGAATGCTTTGGCCATCGAGGTAGCTCATATGTGACTGTGCATATATCTATGCTCAGCAGACATTATAAAATAATGCAGAGAGCCTTGACTGATCAGCCAACCTTTAGAGAACAAGGCTTCTGTGGATAATTTATCAAAACAAAGCCATCTTGCTGGCACAAGTTTGCCTTATCAATTTTGTTTGAGCTAGCTAAACAAACACATTACAAATATTCCATTATCTTTTGCTGTCTGTACTAGCATCACAGCATTTTCGGTATGAAGATAAACATTTAGAGAAGTGTATCTTTGCATTAGCCTATTATCATCAGCTTTAATAAAACAGATTACTGTCAACCAGTGGAAATATGATGGATGTACACAATTGGGCAGACATAAATTTTTTTCAGTAGTTGCCCTTGTTCTTGTCTAACAATAAATGTGAGATCATTTATCCTTCAATAAAATAAAGTTAATCTAGTTCACATTACCATGGGGAAGAGCCCATACAGATACGCATTGCTGAACAGGTAACTTGGGGTACATTTACATCAAGCTTAGCTTCTGGCAACTTTCTGCTGTGCCCATACCAGCAGCTCACCTCATAATCATTTGTGGAAGGTTGCCCTAAATCCAGAGACCTATGATGAGAGTATGATTTAATCAGACATACCACTGTCCTCCAGTGTGTCTCATTACCTGTTATGTCTAGGTGTCTAGCAAGAGCTAGTAAAAGCCTGCCTTTCCCCTGTTATAACACAGATAGTTGTATAATAAATGGTTTCCAAACTGCATGCTGCAAAAGGAAGTTATAGCCCATGTGAACCTTCTCAGCAAAAAGGGCCAAGTTTATGTTATAATCATTATTATTAACAAGACTTAAGCCTTTATAGGTCTACCCAACAATGGCTTTACACTTCAACAGCACCTTTGCATATCAAAGACTAATACCTTAATACATAGCATGGGAAATCACAAGTTGATACTTTGATTAATTAACAAATTAAAATTTACATTTCACATTCACTGATTCACCTACTCTCAACAGGTCTTCAATAAGATTGAGTGGCATATAAGAGAAAATTTCACCCTGACTACATTTGCCATGCCCAGTAAGATGCTTAGAGGACATGGTCTGTTCTGTCACTGCTTTACTCCTCACCTCTGGCTGAATGTAACACAGAAAAGATGCCTAGGTTAAAATAAATAGCATGCAGATATGAGGGCATGTTATTACCTCACACATCTATAGTTCTTTCTGCATGTCCAGTAACTGGCATTTTAAGTGTGGTCCTCGCACAAAGCTTATCGGAGGTCAAAAGCCATTTCTGGTATAGCTGTGTGCTCCACTCGCTGGGGCAGCAGTCAGTATTTGGGTGCATGAGATTGCTCCTGAGCTGCCATACTCTTCAGCCTTTGTGAAAGTCTCCTGTACCATGCAGTAGTAGTAGTGCTCAAACCTGCGGAGGCTATTGGTAGGAAGTCAGGAGGGGAGGGGGCATCAGGAGTGAGATTTTAGGCTGGGTATGGGGGAGACTATGGAAAGTTACACTCAAAAGTACAATCAAAGAGGTGAAGTCAAGAAATTCTATTATCTCTAGGGTTTAAAACTGTGTCGCATAAAGGAGTAGAGAAAAATAACAGAGCATTTGATTTTGTCCTGGGAGTGGGATGGTCTAGATTAGTTTTTTCCTAATCTCTTCAAAGCCTTGTGTCATAATGGAGCCTAATGCTGGGAAATTCTTCCTATTCATCTGCTCCCAACAAAGAGGAGATAATTGTGGAAGTGGAACAGGCTCCTACCACCAGACTGAAAACTACAGTGAGATGCTCTGACAGATCACTTCAATCTTCATAAATTCACGTCTCCAACTGAAAGAGTTGGTGTCCCTCAGAAATTCCCCTAATTAATCAGGGTTTTATTACTGACATGATAAGTATATAGCTTACTGTGTAATCAAAACTCTTTGACAATTCTCTGACTGCACTGCAGAAAACTTTAAAACAGCAATACTCAGTAATCAGCAAGAAAACCAGTGGTGCATGTACAATTTGCCATCAGATTTCAGTTCTGCTATGCTAGTACCAAAAGACTAGAAGACAAATACAAAACCACATTTATCACTCCTTTCCCTGCTGTCCCTTGCAGCCCATGAAGATGCTAAAAACTGCCTTTGTTTCTCCAGGGAGAACATGACAGTTGCTGATGCTGTGATCGCTTCATCTATTTTTGCTGATGTACTATTCAGTGCTACAATTTGGTTCTACTAATTGATTCCTCCTACAAAAAAACAGCTGATGGACACCCATTTTAAAAAGTATGCCTAAATAGGGTTGATCTGCCACTCTTTTAAGACTGCAGCTAGTTTTGATTACTTAAAATAACAATAAGCATCTTAGTCACTCAGTTGCCTTAGGTAACGCCATATAACACTTGCATATTTTTTCGCTATTCTTTATTGTAACCATAAGTATCTGAGGAAAAATTAATTTGTTATTCAAATTTTGGGATGTCTCTGTATCCCTCAGTACTTCTGCTTTTCCATGCAACAGTAGAAGACAGCTGGTATAAGCCATGGCTGGAAATGTTTTTGTGTGATGTCTAGTCCTTTTCTTCACCCTAATTCTGGCTGCTGTGAAGTCAGGAATGGTGAAATAAATAAAGTTGCTTATATCTGAGAGTTTTGCTATGCAAATTTATTTCACAATTACAAAAGGAACTTCTTTTCTGAAAACTCAGTTGAAGTTGTACTGTAGCAAAACTTTAAAAATAAAAGGGTAAAATCTAGAACTGTGTTTTAACAACAAGGTACATGTACTGTAGCAAAACTTTAAAAATAAAAGGGTAAAATCTAGAACTGTGTTTTAACAACAAGGTACATATTGTTGTCCCACCTTGTAAGGAAACTGAGGGACTCAGTGCTTAGAGGGGAGCAAAATTTCAAAGAAGTCCTAAACCGTTTGGGAAAGTGCTGTGGAAAGCAATGTTTTAATTGCAAAGGAAGTAAAAGAAGGTTTGGTGTGAGCAAAGCTGGTCTAGCACCTTAGCGGCTTTAACAGAAAGATGTCCATGTCTGTGGTGAGAAGAGGAGTCCCGTTCCTTGTCAAGTGATACCTTGTACATAGGTGAGTAGTTGTAGGCTGGTAAACTCAACTGCCTTGGGAACATGCCTATGAAAATTCAAGGGGTCAGGAGGTGCAGAAAAATTTCCTTGAGGAAAGAGGGAAGAGCTGTAACTTTTTTTCTAGCAGAGAATTCAGTGATTGATAGGTCCACCAGACTACATCACAGTTCTGCACTGTCTCCTGCATTTTGCTCTTTCTTCAGCCTCCACAGTCTTTGATGGTGTATCCACTACGTATTTTATACTTGCAGGTTTCCTGATCTTACCTTACAAAGCAACATGGCAAAGTAAAAAAAAAAGCAAATCCTTATATCAAAGAGTAAATTGGGGAGGGAATAATATGCTATTTTTCATAAATGTTTCGTGTCTCTTTATATATCTCTCTATAAATGTATGAGGTTAAGTAGCCACTGGGTAAAATAAGATTAGCTTTCATCTCCTGGCCAAATTCCATCTTAGGTAATTACATTCTTCCTGACTAAATATCTTTATAATTTCAATTGGGTACAGTCTATTTCCTATCTAAAATTACTTTGTTGTACATAATGTGAGCTGCTGTATTCTCTCCCAGAAATGGATGCGCTCTGCTAACAGATGAAATGATCACTGTATGATCACAAGTGAGTAGTTACACAGTAAAATCAACAAAATGTTCCTAAATTCCTTTTGGAAACAGTACTATACAGCCATAAATCCATAGTGTTTATCATTAGTATTGAGCAGAGGCAATACCCTGTGGGGATTTCTTTGACACGACATATTAGGCAGAAGAGAGTTTGGTACTAAGCTAGTGATCTCTGTGTCTTTCACCTCCGGATCAGGGAGTGACAGGACATCAGTAGGGATTAGACACTGTGAATTACGGAGATACACTTGGGTGATAGTTGGATGTTGGGAAAAATGTTGTAATGAAGTTACTATACTTTCAGCAGTAGATGTATATATCAGTTAAATTCCTTGGAAGAAGGGATCTGTGCAGGTGACTTGATACCTCTTTGATGCAAAGCTGACTACAGAGACAGTTGCTAGTTGGTAAGGACAAGCTAGGGCAGTTAGAGTTAGGTACAGGCCAAAAAAACCAGGATATGTGTAATTTAACTGATGTTTCACAAATGTTGATCAAAATGGCTGTAGGTATAGAAATTTGCATCAGCAGCAGGACTTGTGACCATTAAGTGTCTCAGCAGATTAGGCAACCACTCTACAACACAATGTGGCTTGTATAGAGCAGAAAAGCCAAGTCTTTAAAGATATATCTATAACATCTATACCTGTAAATAGAGGAGACATTTATCTGTCCCTGAGACAGTCTGGCAGAGTCTGGGTTTCAGTGCCCTTCAGCAATGGTACATGCTCACAACTGAACCAAGATAAAGACCACAGGTCCAGGCCATGCCTAGGATGTGCTAACTGCTCACAGGCACATGTGATGGTGTCCTATCCCAAGCTCTGGTCCTGTCTGGTTCCCTGACAGGGTTGAAACCATAGCTCCTGGAGAGCTCTGCCAGCCTCCTGCTTCACACTGCCTAGATAAGGACAAGCCTGGGCAACACTTCCAGACATGATTTAAGGACTGAGAGATGGGACTCCCTGAAAGAGGCACAGAACAGAGGAGAATGTAACAGTGATGAATTACAGCCAACACCAAAAGGGCCAGATGAGGCTATGTAAGCCTTCATGGGTGTCGGTCTCTTTTCCCAAGTAACAAGTGATAGGACAAGGAGAAACCACCTCAAGTTGCACCAGGGCAGTTTTAGATTAGATATTAGGAAAAATTTCTTCACTGAAAAGGTTATCAAGCATTGGAACAGACTGCCCAGGGAAGTGGTTGAGTCACCATCCCTGGAGGTATTTAAAAGACTTGTAGATGTGTCACTTAGGGATATGGTTTAGTGGTGGACTTGACAGTGTTATGTTTACGGTTGGAATCAATGATCTTAAAGGTCTTTTCCAACCTAAATAATTCTATGCAAATGGGCCCAAGGAGTGACATATGCCCCCATGGGTGACTTCTGCTACCCTGGAGCTACCCACTCCCTGGCCTGGTCCTGACCTGTGACAGCTCCCTCACTTATATTCTTCACCTGAGGAAGTCCAGTCCCTGTTGCATGGTATGGACCAGACCTCCCTGCCCCAAAAGTCCTCGAGCACTGTTATTATGTGATTTGCAGACTGCATGCCATCATACCACATCACAGGGTGTGCAACTTTGCACCTGAGTTTCCTGCAATGCAAATACCCCTTGGGTGAGCCACAGTGTAGGCATTACATGATTTATGACATCCTTGAGCACAAAACCCCACAGGAAAGTAATTATTTCCAGTAATGAGTACTAATGAGAAGATCCAGGGCCATACCAGTGTGAATACACCACTGTGAGCTGCATGGAGTCATCATCCTGCTTGTTCAGTACAGTCCTAACCAAAGTCCCAAATGTCTGACATACAAGAATACAAAAAGTCACTGTTTAAGGGATAATAACTTCTTCATAACACCTCTTTGTTAGGAACTACTCATTTGTTATACTTTTCTGAATACTTGGCCAACTGTGTGCAGTGGACCCAAGAGCACAAGCCTTTCATGTGCAGAGAGAAAATGTGGCTTATTATTCATGTGCTTTATTTCTGTACCAAAGCAAAACTGAGATCACCACCACCCTGTGGGATGTCCCTTCCTCTGTGCAGAGCAAGGTCTCGAGGTCTGTCGTGTCTCAATTAATGGGAATGGGAATGACATACGCACCACACACTCAATGTAATTTCCAGAGCAAACATATCTTAAAAAATAAGTTTAAAATCTGAATTGCCTGGAACTGGACTAAGAGGTCAAGAACTGACTACCTCAAGCACTAAACACATGCATCTGGCTTTAAAACTTCATGAGGCTGCCTCATTTGTAAGATTTAAAAGGTAATGAAATTTTTCTTGTGTTCTGGGGTTTAGAAGTGTAGGAGCCACTGTTTCATGCTTTATTCTGTGCAACAGTGGAGATTAGAAATCTATTTTCTATATAAATACAATCTGACATAACAACATCCATATATCAGTGCTAGGGCATAGTTCTGTACAGAGAATTATGCATAAGAAAATAAAGAAGGAAGAATAAGAACTGGGCAAGCATATGTGTTACAACACAGTTATTTCCAGGTTTAGGATTAATCATCTCATACAGTCTCTAACTCCAGGTTCTGGAACTGCAGATGATGATGATAAAGTCTTAAGTGGCCCAATGTCTCTTTGGTGCTGTGATTTGCTTGTGCTGTGCAATAACAACAATGGCCCTTTATGCTTCCAAGGTGCTAGGAAAGCTCGCTGTAGTGTTCAGCAACCAACTGGATTTATGAAAGCCAGCATGATTCAGAAACTGCTTCTTTCCAGCTTCTCTTTTTTATAAAGAAAAATTCTGTGTATAGTATAATTTTAAATTACATGTCTTAATTATGGGTTAAAATTAAGTATTTTGGTTTTGCATTATACTCTACTCTTGGTCCAGGTTCCTGCTATTCTCTCTTCTTGGTTTTCTTTTCCCATTGTTATGCTAATGAATAAAATAAACTGAGAATAAGCTTTCAAGCTGTATTTTACACAATTGTCCATTGAGTGTGACAGTTCTTGCAGGCCATTTGAAATTACTCGGCACTGAGCCTCTGTCTTCTTTTCACCAAGCCACACAATACACTTTTTTTTTAAAAAGCATCCTACTTTAAGTGGTTGCAGAGTAAACTGGGTGTCTCACTTATCAGCACATCCTGGACAATGATACCATGCTTTAAATAGCTAGGGAAGAAGCATCATTGTCATGGTTTGAGCCCAGAGGGCAACTGAGCACCCCACAGTCGCTCGCTCACTCCTTTCGTCTCTGTGATTGGAAGGAAAAATAAAACAAAAGGCGCAGAGATTGAGACAAGGGCAGGGAGGGATAACTCACCCCTTACAGTCACGGGGAAAAGGCAGACTTGTTAGAGGAAGAAAAAAGAACACAAATTCAATTTAACCACCACCACCATCACTAGTAACTTTCACAATCAAACGCAATAAGACAGTGAGAAATACACCCACATCTTAAAAACACCTTCCCCCCCACCCATGCCTTCTTCCCAGGGTCAGCTTTGCTCCTGATTTCTCTACCTCCTCCCTGCCAGTGGCTCAGAGGGGCAGGGGATGGGGGTTGCAGTCAGTTCATTACATGTTGTTTCTGCCGCTCCTTCCTCCTCAGGGGGAGGACTCCTCACACTCTTCCCTTGCTCCATCGTGGGGTTCCTCTCACGTGAGACAGTCCTCCACTAACTTTCTCCGACTTGAGTCTTTCCCGTGATGCTGCAGCTCTTCCCAAACTGCTCCAGTGTGGGTCCTTCCTGCTTGTTGCCGTGTTCCCAGCACTGAACTGCTCCATCAGGGGCTTCCCACAGAGTCCCGGCCTTCTTCAGGTGCAGCCACCTGCTCTGGTGTGGAGTTCTCCACGGGCTGCAGGTGGGCATCTGCTCCACTGGTGACCTCCATGGCCTGCAGGGGCACAGCCTGCCCTCTCACCATGGGCTGCAGGGCAGTCTCTGCTTTGGGCTTCCCTGCCCCCCTCCTTTCTTCCACCAACCTCGGTGTTTGCATAGGTGTCTCACTCACAGCTCCTCCTCACAACTCCAGCTCCTCCTCCCAGGTTCCCCTTCTTAAATATGTTATCACAGAGGTGCAGCCACCACCACTAATTGGCTTGGCCTTGGCCAGAGGTGGCTCCTGCTTGGAGCCAGGGGAGCTTCAAGAAGCTTCTCACAGGGGCCACTGCTGTAGCCCCCTCCCCTGCTACCAAGCCCCTCCCACCACACACACACAAACCCAACACAATCATCATTAAACAACTATTGACATTGTACATCACTATTAATTCTCTGCTTGGTAAGAAATACATTACTTTCTCCATATCATTTATTTCAGCTGTAGCATGAACTCAAACATAATTTATTAATATTAAAATTATTAAAAGAATCCCACAGAGGTCCTGACCCATCAATAGTCTTAGGGGTAATAAGCAATATTTAATTCCTTGTACTCTGTCTAGGTCATCCTTTCAGCATTTATTTCTCATTTTAATGACAAATGCATCTGGTTCAATAGGCGTTGAACATCTACTGTATCTACACCAGCTCAAGAAGCAATCCTTGGCCTTCAGGGCTAGCCACTTATACAGTGGATAGCCCTATCCACATAGCAGAGCATCCACCCTGGGTCTCCTCTGAGCAGAGGGCCTTTCTGTGGCTTTTTTAATTCCAAGAACTTGAAAAAATGTGAGGGTGTTGTCATGAGCTTGGAAAGTGAAGTGCTTCATGCCATGACACTAAGAGCATGTGGTACATGGAGTAAGGCACAGCCTGATAGAGATTTGGGGTGCATGAAACTACAAGGCCTGCTAGGACAGTATGGGAAGATCATGCGTGGGCTCAGTCATTGTGAACTGCCCCCAAGCCGTCCCTGGCTTTGTCTCATGTGGTATTAGGGAATGTAGAAACTCATCCAAAAGGAGAGCCTTGGGCTGAAATGCCAGTCACATGGTGTAGAGAATCAGGGAACGGGATCCATCAGTGATCTGGGGAATTATTTGGCAGGGACTATGCACCAAATATTTCTCTTTGCTCAGCTGACAGATCAAAGGCAGCAAAATATTGCCTTAATGACAAGATGAAGCCCCAATGACAAAAATTAGTTTCTTTCCTGAGACCTCAGTAGGGTTGGACTGGTCTAAATCAGTGCAGTACATCAGCACTTTCAAGATGCACACAAATATTTCATGATTTGACCTTCTAGGATATTCAGAACAGACTATGAGCTAAATATTTTCTGAATGCAGAAAGTATCATGTGAATGTGGAAAAAGGAAGAACTTGCTTGGCTGGGAATGGCCACATTGCTGCACATGTGCTTGGTAAAACAGATAAAGCAACAGTTTTTGAGTGTCTTCTCATGTAGGTGTGCTCCAGGTGACTGGCTCAGCTGCCAAGAGAGAACATCTCAGTAGAGAAAAAAATGCTTCTGTACCAATTATTTTAAATCTCATTCCTTTTTAAGTGCATCTGAAGTTGCAAATCACATGCAGACATCAAGTGCCAAATGAGCTCTGAAGCCGAGTTCACAGTGCTGGAAAGCGTCTTTTGTAAAAATGTTCTCATCTGCAGCCTTTACTATGCTAAATGCAGAAGGTAAAAAGATTACTTTTATGTAATCTTAAAAGAAAAAGATAATTTTTCTCTGCCCGTTTCTGGCTGAGGATTGATATCATTTGCAGTTGTAAGCCCAAGTGAAGGGCTGTTTGAAGAGCCTAAAAGTTTGAAGGAGGCACAGCCTCCCTGTGTGATGCAAATTCAGGTCCCAAGTGTCTGCTTTTGCCAGGGTGCTGAAGCCTTCCTGGCCCAACCACAAAGCATTGCTGGTGCTCAGTCCTCTTGCCCACAGCCTATGCACAGGGCGAGGAGGTAGCAGACAGCTTAGAGGGAGGCACAGCAGAGTCAGGGCAGAGCTGAACATCACCCATGGTTCTGTCAGACCTGAGCTGGCAGTGTAGAATTTGCAAACTGATGTTTCTCAAATGAGTCTGGTTTTGACCAATTTTTTCAATAATCCATGCCCAGGGCATGGATAAAAAGCATTTTCCCCTCCCCCCACTGAAATAGTCTCTTACAACTCTGTTCCTACAACTGAGTTAAAATTTCCCTTCCTGCTACTTGCCTTTACTTGTGGCAATAAATTATTTAATAATACACCAGGAAGAAGGCTGGCTGCATGACTTGGAAGGAAACAGAGCAAAACTGGATAATTGCCATCCTTTTTCTCCAGGGAAAAATTCTACCTTTTGTAAAACCATCAAGTGATGTCCCAGAGCAATCTGGTCATGTCCAGGTGAGGCAGAATCCTCTATTTTAGCTTAAAAGCCTGAAGACCTTATGGAGACCCACATGAATTCACACATGGTAGGTTTTAAGGATTAGTGAAAAACTATTTGGTCACTAAAATAAACCCAGCCGATGTTCACGAAGTGGTTGACAACCAATCAATCCTGGGGGGAGAAAAAAGATCAGGGAGAAAGAGTAGGATAAATAGTGAATTGTCATTTTCCTCCAATGTTTGCAGAAGGCTCTGCAGCTGTTATTATGTCAATGACATTGTTAATAGAAGTGCCTTTCCATAAAAGTGCTCTTGATAGAGTTATTAGTGCAGTGTTTGCATGCTTGTGTACTGGTGCCTGATAGAGTAAGCCATGAGCTGACGGGGGAGTTGATCCTTACCACAGCTGAGAGCGTGTGTTGAACCTCTAGCACCAGAATATGAAGGACCTGGGAGCATCTGGGGACACACAGAATTACTGCGTACGTGAATAAGAGTTTAGAAAGTCTGGGGTGGTGTTGCTTCCCTCCAGGATGGCAGGAGGTTTGAAGATAGACGGAGGTCCCTCTGGCAGCCTCTATGCCAAATCCGTCTCCACTGTGTCCCAGTGACTTACCTGGACCTAAGCATGGGTAAGTACATCCAGTCCTTTTGGCACAGGAGTCCTGCATTTGCTACCCACCTGTTCTCAATTACACCATAATAATTGCCGGTCGTTTTAATTGTGTTATGACTTCAAATCAGGAGAACAACTCGGTTTTATTTCATTTCATCATTTCCGTGGGTGGGGTGAATAGTTAGGTATTCCTGATGCAATTGCTACTTCATGCAAATGTCACTGCTCTATAATTATGATAATTACAATGCAGAAGAAGGCATTGGAAGCTTCCTTGAGACAAAAATAATTTTTATAATAACAGGTACAGGAGGAAAACCCTCTTGTTTGTTTTATATAGCAGTAACTAGAGAAATCATTTAGTTTTGGAAATAGGAAATTTAACAGCGCAGCAAATCAAAGGGCATATAAAAATCTATCAGCAGAATGATTTTAAAAAAGGAGAAACCAAATCATAATATAATACTGCTTCAAGCTGTGTCTTCTATCAGACACCTTTTGTTTGCTTTTAAACTTGTTATGGGCCTATCAGTGTTAATTGGTATAGCTCCATTAAATTCACATA
The DNA here is from genome assembly GCF_031877795.1 of Strix aluco. Taxonomy (NCBI): domain Eukaryota; kingdom Metazoa; phylum Chordata; class Aves; order Strigiformes; family Strigidae; genus Strix; species Strix aluco. Next base: position 116,774,893 of record NC_133933.1, read on the forward strand.
TGCCAACATGCAGGAGGATAGTAGTCAGGAAAATCCTGTGGCTTCAATCATTTAATCTTGGTCTCACTGCAGTGAATTGGTTTTACCACCACTAGCAAAAGGGATCAACATTTTGCCAAGCCAGGTACTTTGTCAGCACAAGTTAGTGGCTGACCCACTGAGCCTGTGTCTCTCAAACACAGAGCTCATCATGCTGCACCCATTTCCATCTTCTCTAAGCATCCTTTCTGCAAATGCAATAAATAGTTTGTGTTTTACAAGCTCGAGAAGCGGACCCATGTGAACATCATGAGGTTCAACAATGCCAAGTGCAAGGTCCTGCACCTGGGTTGGGGCAACCCCCAGTATCAGTACAGTCTGAGGGATCAGTGGATTAAGAGGGGTCCTGTTGAGAAGGACTTGGGGGTACTGGTGGATGAAAAGCTGGACATAACCTAGCAATGTGCACTCGCAGCCCAGAAAGCCGACCATATCCTGGGCTACATCTAAAGAAGGGTGGCCAGTAGATCAAGGGAGGTGATTCTCCCCCCTACTCTGCTCTCGTGAGACCCCACCTGGAGTACTGCATCCAGCTCTGGGGCCCACAGCACAGGAAAGACACGGATGTGTTGGAGTGGGTCCATAGGAGGCCACAAAAATGATCAGAGGGATTGAACACCTCTTGTGAAGAAAGGCTGAGAGAGTTGGGGTTGTTCATCCTGGAGAAGAGAAGCTCCAGGGAGACCTTATAGCGGCCTTCCAGTATTTAAAGGGGGCCTACAGGAAAGTTGAGGAGGGCCCCTTTATCAGGGAGTGTAGGGATAGGAAGAGGGGTAACGGTTTTAAACTGAAAGAGGGGAGATTTAGATTAGGTATAAAGAAGAAAATTTTACAATGAGGGTGGTGAAACACTGGCACAGGTTGCCCCAGAGAGGTGGTAGATGCCCCATCCCTGGAAACATTCAAGGTCAGGTTGGACGGGGCTCTGAGCAACCTGATCTAGTTGAAGATGTCCCTGCTCATTGCAGGGGAGTTGGAACTAGATGGCCTTTAAAGGTCCCTTCCAACCCAAACTATTCTATGCTTCTAACTTTCAGGCTATCTCAGGTGCAAGGCCTACTCTATGTCTTCAGATAACCCCAGCTGTAGCTAATTATACCCATGACTAATGAAATGGTACCCGTTACTAAAATGTCATGTTAACAAGAAGCCAGAAATGTACAACTTCTCAAAAAAATGTAAGTTAGAGACTGACACTGGAAAATGATTACTCTAGGCACATCAAAAGATTTCAGAGCTGGTCTGGGACTGTGGTTCACTCCTGCAAGTGTGGCATTTCTATGTCACACTGTAGACAGCATGTGTATTTACTGTGAAGGAGGATTCATTGGTATAAAAACAACACTGTAAAGGTAATAGCAGCAATACTGGTTTTTAATCATATGTGAGCATAGGCACCATTTTATATTACCTGAATGGGGCTAAAAACGTCTTGCTGTTGAACAGGAATTGGTAACAAAATTTTTAAAATTGGAACAGCCAATTGGTATTTATCAGTTTGGTCTTCCTCTATTTTTTTGTGTTTTAATGAAATAAGCTTGGTAAAAAAATAAAATTAAATGGCTGTTTTAAATATAACTTAATCAAAAAAGTTAACCTATTTAAAGTTACTAGAGAACAGTGAAGCTAAAGAAGCCTGTCATGCTTGAATTTAGGATGTGAATTTAAACAGTTGCAGCTTCATTCTTGCACTGTGATATGTGAAAGACAATGGCCTTATTCTGATTTCTGCTCCCATTTTCTGCATTTACTTGGCTGGCTTTAAGTTATTTATAACTTTTAAAAAGCTGTTTAAAATGTGTTTAATAGCTGGACTAAAGTAGTTTGATCATTGTTAAACTGTTTTTAAGAAGTGACATGTGATCATTTTTGGCAGAAGCTTGGCACTTAACCAACCTCGAAAGCTAATTAGTGCTTCATATGCTCTTCCAAGGGGAAAGTTTTCCTCAATAAAAGAAAGGGGATAGAACTGGGGAGTTTAGGTATGCGCAAGGAAGCAAGGTGCATAGTAATTGATTTGAATAAAAGTGTAAGACTTCCTTTAACTTCCTGACTGCCTTCAAAAAGCAATAGTAGGAATACTGTACTTCCTTCACCTGCCTTACCAATTAAGACCACAAGTTCTTTGGGGCAGGGGCAGAGTATCACCACATGCAGTTTCAGGATTCAACAAAGGAGCACTTCTGGAGTCATTATTATAAAAACAGCTGCTAGACCAGTCTCAAAGGGGCACAGGGATGGGACCTGGACCTTCACAGTTCTCAAAACTAGCCTGAAGAGTCCAGTGTATATATGGAGTCTTTTTTATTCATTTAGACTCTTTCTACAAGCACTTGAGATGGTTATTTTCACCTTCCCTTCTTTTGTCCCTTCCCATTTTCTTCCCATTTCCATTGCCTTCCCTTCCCTTGCTTTCCCTCTTCCCTCTTCCCTTACTTTTCCATTTCCGTTCCCATTTCCTTTCCATTTTCCCTTCTCTCTTCTCTCTTCCCCTTCTCTCTTCCCACTTCTTTCTTCCCCTTCTCCCTTTCTTCCCCTTCTCCCTTTCTTCCCCTTCTCCCTTTCTTCCCCTTCTCTCTCTCTTCCCCTTCTCTCTCTCTTCCCCTTCTCTCTCTCTTCCCCCTTCTCTCTCTCATCCCCCTTCTCTCATCCCCCTTCCTTTTTTCCAATTTGTCCTCTAAACATCTTCACCTCAAGCCTCACTCAGGTCCTTAAATCCATGATACAATCCGCTTCATTGTATAAGAGCTGAAGCACAGGAGAGGAAATACCTGGGCTTCACTTTAAAGAATTGCAAAAGGAGAAATTCTTACGCATTTCGGGGCAAACCCAGGACAAAACAGATACCTGAACAGGTGCTGGCTGCTAAATCGCATGATCTATGGAGAAGAAATATACCCCATACATGCATTTCCCATGCAGTGTCAAACGGGGAACTTCAAGAACAAGCATTCCAAGTGATATGAAATCCAGAAATAAATTTCAGAAGAAATAAAGATCCTAACATAAGATAATAATGGTAGAGGTGGAAGATCAGTTAAGAATGTCAAAATGAAAATTAAACCCCTGTCAAGGAACAGCAAAACTAATTAGCCAGCAAGGCCCTCAATTTGAGGAGAAAAGACCATCAGACCTGGCCTTGGAGAACCGCAGAGGCTTCCAGGAAGCTTTTGATATACATGAGTAATTTACACTGCATCTAGCAGTCAGGTTTAATACCCAAATACAAATTAGCGCTTTTAAAATATATAATTAAACTACCAGTTTTAAACACAGCTAATGCCCTTGTTTATATATCAGAAAAGAGTTTTAATTAATTACATAAAGAAACTCACTTTGTCAGGAAAAAATATACTGTGAAGTTGACACATGGGGATGTCCACTTCAGTTAATTGGAGTGCTTATGTAGAAAGCAAGCAAGGAGGGAAAACAGCTTGCTTAAATGTAGCTTTTCCTATATTATTGTGTACAAAGAAAATCCACAGATCGAATGTATATTTTCTTGTCCTCAACTTACAATTCTTAATGATTAGGATGACGAAATGAATGGCTTTATGTTTCCCCCAACCTGGGGCATGGTCCACTACTTGTCTTCTTCTATTTGTATTTTTCTATTGTTCCAGCCCAGCATCCCTAGATGGACAATACACAGAATCACAGAATCGTCTAGGTTGGAAAAGACCTTGAAGATCATCTAGTCCAACCATTAACCTAGCACTGACAGTTCTCAAATACACCATACCCTTAAGCGCTATGTCGACCCTACTCTTAAACACCTCCAGGGATGGGGACTCCACCACTGCCTGGGCAGCCCATTCCAACGCCTAACAACCTGTTCTGTAAAGAAATAGTTCCTAATATCCAGTCTAAACCTTCCCTGGTGCAACTTGAGGCCATTCCCTCTTGTCCTGTCACTTGTTACTTGGTTAAAGAGACTCATCCCCAGTTCTCTGCAACCTCCTTTCAGGTAGTTGTAGAGGGCGATGAGGTCTCCCCTCAGCCTCCTCTTCTCCAGACTAAACAACCCCAGTTCCCTCAGCCGCTCCTTGTACGACATGTGCTCCAGACCCTTCACCAGCTTCGTTGCCCTTCTCTGGACACGCTCGAGTAATTCAATGTCCTTTTTGTAGTGAGGGGCCCAAAACTGAACACAGTAATCGAGGTGCGGCCTCACCAGTGCTGAGTACAGGGGTAAGATCCCTTCCCTGTCCCTGCTGGCCACGCTATTTCTGATACAAACCAGGATGCCATTGGCCTTCTTGGCCACCTGGGCACACTGCTGGCTCATGTTCAGCCGGCTGTCAATCAACACCCCCAGGTCCCTCTCTGACTGGCAGCTCTCCAGCCACTCCTCCCCAAGGCTGTAGCGCTGCTGGGGGTTGTTGTGGCCCAAGTGCAGCACCCGGCATTTGGCCTTATTGAAACTCCTACAGTTGGCCTTAGCCCATCGCTCCAGCCTGTCCAGATCTCTCTGCAGAGCCTCCCTACCCTCGAGCAGATCAACACTCCCACCCAGCTTGGTGTCATCTGCAAACTTACTGAGGGTGCACTCGATCCCTTCATCTAGATCATCAATAAAGATGTTAAACAGGAGTGGCCCCAAAACCGAGCCCCTGGGGACACCACTCGTGACCGGCCGCCAACCGGATTTAACTCCATTCACCACAACTCTTTGGGCCCGGCCATCCAGCCAGTTTTTTATCCAGCAAAGCGTGCGATCATCTAAGCCTCGAGCAGCCAGTTTTGCCAGGAGAATGCTGTGGGAAACGGTGTCAAAGGCCTTGCTAAAGTCAAGGTAAACAACATCCACAGCCTTTCCCTCATCCAATAAGCAGGTCACCCTGTCGTAGAAGGAGATCAGGTTTGTCAAGCAGGACCTGCCTTTCATAAACCCATGCTGACTGGGCCTGATCATCTGGTTGTCCCGCATGTGTTGTGTGATGGTACTCTGGATGAGCTGCTCCATCAGCTTCTCAGGCACCAAAGTCAAGCTGACAGGCCTGTAATTTCTCGGATCAACCTTCCGACCCTTCTTATAGATAGGCGTCACATTGGCCAATTTCCAATCTGTCAGGACCTCCCCGGTCAGCCAGGACTGCTGGTAAATGATGGAAAGCAGCTTGGCGAGCACCCCAGGCAGCTCCTTCAGCACCCTCGGGTGTATCCCATCCGGTCCCATAGACTTGTGTATGTCTACATGATGCAGTAGGTCACTGACTGTCTCCTCCTGGATTGCGGGGGGGACGATCTCTACGAAAAATACACTCTAGTTCTTTCCACACACTATTTTATTTGGTTTTCAAGACTATTTCATTCATACTCTAAACCTCAGTATTCAGTTAATACTAATACAAAGACAGCGTTCCTACTGGAAAAAATGACACTCAGAGAGAGTTCAGCCATATATGAGTTAGATTGCAAGATTTCCATATGTTTATCAGAAATGTTTTTTGCTCTCTGACCACCTCTGCAGAGGACTTTGAATTATTTTAGCTTATTTCCAGTCTTCAGGACCTCCCTATATGTAAGAAAAGGTAGCTATCTCTATGGACTCCCCTCCTGCTAATGGCTGGGGGAAGTAAATGGGGCTGGTGATAATCTGTCTGCTCTAATCCTTCTCAGAGCATCATTATAGATCACAGTTTGGCTTTCAGTGAGAAAATGGTGAAGCAGGAGCACCAAAGCATGCTTGGAGGCAGAGCTGGAGCTCTAATATCATGTAATTTCACAATCATTTTCCATACCAGTTTATTCTGCTACTGGTCTTTTTTACTGTGACTTTCTGAAGCAGCAACAGGCGGCTGCTTAGTGTTGCCAGGCTGCATCATGCCTCCACCATGTTGTGTACTTCCTTGAACACAAAACCCCCCAGGAACTTGTCTGCAGGGATTATCTTGTGTACAAGGGCAGGACACCTACTGTTTACACCCTTTTAGCCTTATTTTAATCCTCACAGGTTTATTAGTTTAGAGGCTAGTCAGTAAAAAACGTCAGGGAAACTTGGCACAGACTGTACTAGTCTTGGAGATGAAATCAGGCCATTTTATGCCTCCATCTCTTTCCAGCCACCAATAACTTCTGTGCTGTGACCTTGCTTGTCCTTGGTGGCTGCTCCCTGCTCTGCTGAGCATGATGACCCGTAATCTAAATGGGGCCCTCTAAAAAATACTTTCATTCGAAAGCAGGTAGTTTCTGGAGCCTGTAATGATGCACACGCAACTTATGATTTTTTTTCGAGGCTGTAGTATTTTAAAAGCATTGTGCACTTAACTGTAAGTATGGAAGAAAAATGACCTACTGTAGGGCATCCTAAGCCAAATGCCATAAACCTCAGTGTGGGGGTTTAAAGTTGAGCTGACCTGAGGGTTTTTGACGAAACATTTTTTGTTGTGAATTGCCACTTTGCCAAAATTATTGGGACAAATAGGTCAATAAAAAGACAAAACTTTCATCAAGACCATTTCTTGGATTCAGCCTAGAACTTCTCATCAGATTAAAAAAAAACCCATAACAAAAATCAAAAGCTATCAGCAGTTCTGTGGGTGAAGACAGTTATCAGGCTTGTAGAAGATCCAGGTTCAAACTCACGTCCCTTCTTCAACCACCTCACTATGGGCTATTTCAAGGCAGGTTTCTCTGCTTTTGACCTGTCTTCATTCTGAGGTACTTCCCCAGAACAAAACACAGCAGTTCTGAGAGCAGCACTTTGCTTGTTTGGGGGCCAAGAGCTGATACTCTACTTTGTACAACCCCAATGTACCATGTAGCTATCAAGTCGGTCTCTTATTCCTGACCAGTATTCCTTGCTGGTCCAGAAAATATTAATTGCTTTATACAAAATAGAAAAGCTCCAGTGTGAAAGAAACAAAAAAGAAGCCCCAGAGCACAGATCCTAAGCCTTGCGCCACATCCCTTTCACAAGCACCTACAAGTTTGTTTGTACAAGGAAGAAACGTGGAATAAAACCAGAGTAAAATTACACAGGCACAACAGACTCCCTCATCTTAGAGTAAGAGAGCTTTATTGTTATTTTGTGGAACATGATACTCTGCTTACAAGATAAATCAAAAATAACTTTGTATATAGAGAAGATCTAGATACGGATCTAGATAAGAGAGAGGAAGAAGAATCGATAGAGATGTCCATGGAGATTTGGCTCTGCCCAGCTAACACCAGCTGCCAAAACTGCCTGAGTGCTAAGTGCTTGCACCCTGACCAGGGCAGCTTCACACAGGGTGCCGAGACTGCTCAGAGGGAGGACAGGGTTGTCTCATTGGTCTGGCACCTCCTTGCTCCCCCAGGGTTGCCTGCACTTACACCTCAATACCCCGTTTCCTCATTTTCTTGGCTGAAAAATAAAGATAACAATACTTTCCTGACTCCTGCAAGGGTTGTTGCAAGGATGAATGAAGGAACGGAAAAGGCCCTGAATGCTTCATCATCTTACATGAGCCCTAAGTATTACTAATGCTGTTATTGTTTAACATGCATCCAGAAACTTGCACCGAGCAAAGAATTTTCTCCATTCTGCAGATAACAGTCCTGGACAGAGGATTCCAGTACAGGAGGAGCTGCCTCTGGCAGTGCAGATTGAAGGCTAATATGCCAGTTTTAATCATCTTCACCATTTCATAAACTTATCTGTTTGTTATCTGTTTTCAGAGACTAAAGTTGTGCTTTTCATGTTTGTTTCACCTGAAGAAATTTCACTTACTCAACTCAGAGTTGGTTATCCTTCTTATTTTTTCAATTTGCACAGATGTTATAGTTGTGATTGTTCACACGAGTGGAAAAAAAGGGAATGCTGTGCAGGCTATGCCAAACATATCTGTGAATCCTAAAAAAAATCTAATAAAGCACAAGATTTTTATTGCAACTTTTACATTTAATTTTTTACGTGATTTCTTTACATTTATATACATTCTGTTTTGATATATAGAAAATAATTTTAGAAAATAATTTTATCTTTTAATAAGACTAATAAATCAATGTCTATGTCTGTGAGGATTTCAATCAATAAAACAGTATTATCTAGGACTCACTAAAATTTTTAAAATATATGTGAACTTCAATTTTATCTTGGAATACATTTACAGAATATAATTGCTCTTAATGAACCATGAGGAGGAGCTGTACTTTTTAATACACAATTTCTAGGGAGAGGGCATAAAAGGACAGCTATTCTTCTACTTTTGACTTTAAAGAGATTCTCTGGTTTTCATCAAGATGAATGAACCATGTTTGTTCAATGCTCTTCACTCTTTTACAAATAGGGTATTAAGAAACAGTTGAGAATTACCAAGAGAAACAAGAAGAAAGCAGATGACTTGGGGTACTTAATGGGACAGTTAATAACAAATTGTCTAGAGATTTATTAGTATACTTTTACTTTCTATGTATATACAACAATGTTTTATTTGTAGCCTGCATTGTATTTGGTCAATCCTTTATATTCGTCTAGCCCAATTCCAAAATCAGTATATCACATGAAAAAATTCATTCAATATTACATATGCTTTTCATTTTTTCCACTGAAATAATTTCCCAGGTGCTAGTTTTCCTTCCCACTGTTACTGGTGAATTCAGCCCTTTATAAAACATTGCATGAACTTGAAGTGTGAGGTATGCAAAACACCTCATTTAAAACCATTGCCCTCTCTAAAACAAATAGAAATTTACTGGCTTTAAAAGGCCATGAGTCTGTGAGTCCTGATTTCCATAGGCAATAAATAGGACCTAATCCTGGTACTTGGTACAGAACGGGGATAAGGACTGCCTGGCAGAGCCACTGGGTCACAAACTTAGCCATGAAGTTTGGATCCCAGCATGGTATTCAACAGTGTAGAGCTACAGTTTGGTTTGGTCCATTAAATGTGCAGGAGTCAGAAACTTAAAATCCAAGTCCAGATTAAGCCCTTATCCAAATAAGAGCACTCGCCGTGACAAGTGGAAGAGGTTACATATTTCAGCACTGTGTTTGGAAATAGATGGGCAAGAGTGGTTTTACCATGAGACACATATGCCAAGTCCAAAGATGACAGAGGACCCACCATTCCAATGCCTCCTGCTCGGTCCCACAAAATAGAACAATAATAATAACAACATTCCCCCTTTCTCTACTGACATGACATAAAATGACAATTTTGATCTAAACTGAGGTGTCTGCAGGTCAAAGAGAGGAAGATGTATAAATAGCCGTGGATTATTCCTCATACAAACAGACTCCAAATCACCTCTGACAAAAGCATCTGAAGTCTGAAGTTTTGATTTTATTCATGGGCTGTGGTCCCCATCCTCCTCTATGGCAAGGTAATTTAGACAAATTGTAAATACAAGTAATTAAGCAGGTGTAAACAGCACCATGGAGCATTTAAGTGTGCTCTTTGCCACTGAGAACAACATAGTTAAATGAAGTTGTTAATTTTGTCATTTGTAGGAATTAAGCATTACAGATACATGCTAACACATTAATTAAATAGTGAAGATTCTGTCATCATGATTTGATTTACAATATTTCACATGAGAACAATCAAGATTCATCCATAGATGCACAGGCATATTAAAATGGAGCATTGAAATGATTATGTAAATCCCAGTCTAGAAGAAAGATAGTTACTTGCCAACTCTGCATTATCTGGATAGGCAAAAAGAGGCATTTTTCTAACATATTTCTTTAGCCAAGTCACTTGGCCACAGCCAAAATGCTCTATCAATATATAGTGTAGGAAGCTTGAAGGAGCATTTGCAGGTGATATCTTCACATATTCGATCATGTTATGTTAGCTTCAGTAAGTAAACTTAAATTAGACGCACACATTATTACCCTGGTTAGGAGAGGGCTATAGGATTCGGGAAGGCTACAGGCACCCCTGGTGTGTCCAGGTGCAGTCACAGGTCAGCCCACATGTTCACACATCCACATGCATCACGCACAGTCCCAGCTTCACAGGGATAGGATGTGCTTTTTATTTCAATAGGAAGCATTGCTTCAGCTGGTAGCATAATGGCCAGGCACTGGCACTCCAAAGCAACAGGGTTTACCCTGTGTCTCAGCCAGCCAGCAAGATGGTAGGTTCAAAATCAGGTGGTTGATACCAACTTCAGAGCAGATCACAGTCCTATGATTATGCATATTTCATTACGCACCATGCACACCCCAACACACTAAGTCCTTTGGCAATGTAGCCAAGGAAAAACTTTGGCTGGGGACCGTGCACTGTTTTAAGCAGGCAATATGTGTCTAAACAACCAGACCAGTCAAGACAGAAGCACTTTTGGGCAAACTCAGCTGAAGAACATTATGTGTTTGAAGGATTTTTTACAATAAAATAGCCCCTTGTGATCTAATCAGGAGCTGGACTGCTCTCCTGAACACTGGCACCCAAATTGTGTCTATGATGCAATGGGGGCCCATGTAATCCTATACCTTACCCTGAGTCTTAGCTTTTGCTCTTCAGTGCTTTCTATTGGTTCAATAATTTGGCTCTCTGAACCTGTGGCTATTGGGCTTCTAAGGTTAATTCTTCTCCTGTAGGGTGGAGGAAATTTTTATAAGCAATAAGCCTCTTACAGGAGCCCTCAGAGAACATCATCACATCTGCGATGAGAGACGGCCAACATTTTTGCAACATACTCTTCAACTGCAAGTATAACTGGACCAAAAACCTGTTTTAAAGGAGAAGCTATTTGTCAGACAGAGGCATAGCTTATAAAAATGGAAAGAAAAAAAAATGAAAATAAAAGTGTCAGAAGATTTTTGCCAAAGTTTTATGTTGCAGAATTGAGAAGTGTGTGTACTCTCTATGCAGGTTTCACCTGTAGCCTTACCAGCTGTGAAATGGTAGGAAAGGATTAGATGTGATACTTTTCAAGAGAAAGTGTTGTGCTTGGAAATCATTGTCAAGCATGTAAAAGGGAAGGTGTTACTTTTAAAAATTAAATATATTTTTCTCCTTCTCTTCTTCACACTTTCTTACTATTTCTCAGCTCTACAAAAGCTGAAAGAGAGTGAGAGTTTGTGAGTGTGGGAAAAGAAAAATCCCTTTTTCATGTCTTCATCTTCTTCTCATGGAAAAAATTATAATTCCACATGGAAAGTATTCCTGAGATAAGCTCTACTTTTGCAGTTCTACCTATACATGACACAGAAAAGACAGATTAAAGGAACTATCAAAAGTTTCAATGTCAACAGCAGAGTAAATAAGAGAAACTCATCTTATCTGACTTTGTGCCTCATTAGTATTCTTATTGCTGTGTCTTCTACAAATCAAACATCCATTCCCAAAATGTTCCCTCATGTTGAGTAAGAGCAGGACCTGGAAAGGTGGGAAAATATCCTGCAGAGTTCAAGAGATGGTTAATAACTCCTCTTTTTTGAGGAGTTACTAACCATCCTGAAGCTGTAATTGAAGATTTCATCAAAACCATTTTCTAAATAGTCACTGACACTTTGCAGATGCTAAATTGCCACAGCCAATCCAGATTAAATTTGCCCATGACAAATCAATCTTTTTTAGTTTCTTCCTCCAGCCAAATTCTTCAGTCATATTCCCATAGCTTCTTGTTACAGACCATACAATTTCTTTCCATGTCTCCTCTGACTTAGGAACCAAGTTCCTTTGTATGTGCACATTATCTACATTGCTATTCTCTAGCAGCCCTTAAATCAGGAAACTATACGGCTGCTTTCTTTTCCATGTCCAGCCCTTTCTACTTATCTTGCAATAATTTTCATATCCTCTGACTGTAAATTAGTTCCTGTAATCACCAACTCCTGCTTTTTTAGCAAGGGTTCGTACTGAAAAAATAACTTTGTGCTGAAATCTCAGATGCAAAATTGTCAGTGGAGAAACTCAGGAAAGAAGAAAGAAATCCCACAAACTCTCAAACAAAATGACACAAGCCTTTCAAATGAATTTGTTTACCATTATTAAACTAGAACACAAAATGCTGTGATTTGTCCTTCCCTTGGGCAATGTCCTCATTGCTGCTTTGCTTTCCCAGTGTCTCAGCCCAGCCTTTTGGGGAGAGGTATCATCATCAGAGAGAAGGTGTGACCAGAGAGGTAGGTACACTTCCAGAAAAGAGGTACCAAGTGCCAATTGACAGCAGCGATGTGAGCTGTTAGTCTGGGCAGACTTTAGTGTCTTGCTCACTCTCTCAGAAATGTTTTCATGTTAAAGTGTAAATTACAGCCAGCAGGTGACAGTGTGAGATGACATGAGATGTTACCAACAAGACAAGGTTAATGACCTGTCCCACGAGCTGCTCAGCCAAGGCTTTTTGTCATTGCACTACCTCATTAAAACAAAATGGGTCCCCAAAAAGAGGGCAAATACACTAAAAGTTACAGTAAGAAAAGAGAATGGGAAAATGGGGGAAAAAATCTACTCACTGTCATTATTATGTCCAGTACATCAATGTGAGTACAGGATATCCTCTGCATGTGTAGGCTGGATGTGGGACTTGCTCTATATAGTAGAGGGCAAACCAGGTTTTCTCTGCTAGCACAGTAAATAATAAAAAAAAGGATTCACCTTTTCTGAACATTAGACTGTGGCTCTATATACAGTTTAATGGATTACACATTTCAACTGCACTGCTGAAGGAGTCTTATTGCTGACCCACAATTTTCAGAGCATCTTCCCTTCTCTCAAGTAGAACAAGCTGTGATCTACTGCCACCAGATTCTCTTAAGTTTAAGAAGATGAATGGAGTTTCCACAGCTCTGACACTCTCATTATCTTATGTTTTTAATATGCTGTGAGCAGTTTTTTTCAATCTTCATGACAAATTAAATATTATATAATCATTTATTACAATTACAATTACAATACAATGTGTCTAAAAGTTACACCACTGTGCTTTCGGGTGGCTAAAAAAAAAGAACAAGCTGCCTGAAGCCAGATGTGTTAATTATGATGTGGGACACAAATATTAACCAAGAGACCTACAGAAAGGAGGGGAAGAGTTGAAGCATGTGATAGATTCATACACAAACACAAGAATGAAACCTGTCTTAACAAGGAGTGGGGCGAAGCTGCGTTATTCCATCATGGGCTGGAAACGGGACAGGTTGCTTCAGGAACCTTCACTAATTTACCAGACAATACACAACTCAAAAAGCTCTCCAGTGCAAACTTAGATGGAAAAGTCAATTATCCTTTCATACAAGCTGGCTTCAGTGCTGGAGGAGAATTTTAATGGTTTCTTGTGGGCCTCTCTTTTTGTAACTGAGAAGAAAACCAGAAAGCAAAATCACTGCTGTCTTGTAAGTTTTTTGGTGGACTTTCTCATTTAATCTTAAATATCCTCTGGCAATCTCTTCAGATCTGTGGAAATTAATGCAGCTTAACTAGGCAGGCCTCTCTGTTGGACCTGGCTATTTCTCTACAGAAGGGTGAAGGGGAAAATTCTAAATTGCCCATCACCCTCTGGAAAATGATATTCTCAAAATCTTCATGGAAATTCTCTGCTGAACCTGCTTATTGGCAAGTGATACAAATTTCCTAAAATGGAGAAAGTCACTTTTCTCAACATGTGCGCTAGTCTTGGCAGCTTCAGTGAGCAACCTGGGGTGGTGGCATTATCATGAACAAACCATTTCTCTTGTTCTCTGACACTCTTCCTCCTCCTGCCTGACAGGGTGCACGAGCAGATGCATCATCCCTTTTATCCCCACACAGCATCAGCATGGGCAGCTTGGCACGAGGACACTGGAATGATCACTTAGGTGTTAGCAGGACACTTAATGCCAGCCTTAGCAACAAAGTCTCTGCTCCTAATCCAACTGTAGTCCCGTGTTCAGCCATGGACCCCACACCAGATGCACCGTTAGCAGGTTCCCTGATGAAGTGGATGGTTTGGATGCAGCTGAGTTAGATTTTGGGGCTTTGGAGGGTGGGGAGGAAAACTCTTGCCTGAGCAAGTCTATCCGCTGGAACAAGCAATGCTGTCCACTACACTAGACTGATCAGCGAGATCCTGAACTGTAATTTAACACAGCTGCCAGGTTTTCAGTGCCATATATTTAAGAAAATGCCTATTTTTCTTCAGGTAAGGCAACACATTAGCAGCAAGCAAGAAGTCTTTTTCCTGTGTAGTAAATTTTAAGGTGAAGTTACATTTTTATGAGCTGTAAAAATTCAATGAGTGACAATCCTCCAGGCAGTGTGACCATCTTGGAGCTGCATGACCTGATTTCCTGAGTGCTCCCTAATCCACACCAATGCAAAGTCAGCAGGGTTTGAACTCCAACAGGGCGGGTATTAGCTTTGCACTGGACCAAACTGGTAATTGATCAGCCATCAGCAGAAGGGGGGTATTTTGGTTTTGATTGCTTCCACTGGATTCATAAAAGATCCAACAGTGATCTGAGACAGCCTTAGGATTTTCATAGAAGACTTTAATGTTGCACAAGGGAAGAAAAACAAAACACATGATGATGAGCACTAGTTCTGCACTTGGAGCACACTGACATGTACAGACACTTGACTGTGCAATGGAATTCAGTGAGGAGGCTTAATCTCCTAGGCTCCTTAGAAAGAACTCAGCCTGTAAAGTCAGTTTTTAGGTAATAAAAATGTGGTTTGGGGAATATTCAGCCAGAGCATGATGCTGAACATGAGACGGGTCCCTGACTAATGTGTGTCACCTCCACATCAAAAGACTTTGAGCAGTTTTGCTGTTTTCACCAAAGGAAGAGCTATTGTATCACCTGCAGCTCAAGCTATCTTAGAAAGTTTTGTACTTACACTCAACAAGTCAAAATCAGTTACAAAACAGTGAGTACAATGCTGGAAAGCATCTCTTAACCATGATCCAAAATCCTGTCTTCAGTCAGTTTTCACTCTTATCTGATATGATTTTGGCAATTTGCCTTCATTTCTCCAGGGTATTTTGCCTGTGTAAATGCAAAACACAGAAAGATGCTCAGTTCTTTTAAACATTTTTGTTAAGTGAAACATAAAGAAGCTAAGTGGGTGAGAAAACAAATGATTTAAATCACCTGTGGAAGAAGCCCCTTTTTACTGTCACTCGTATGTTTCTACAGAATGATGATGGAATTGCATATTCCATTCATTTCCAAGTTCCTTACAAATTTAAGAACATAGGAAACCAAGGAAACAAAGTATTTGCCTTGGTTAATTTTATCTTGTGACTTCATCCCACACAAAGTATTTCCTTTGTCCTGTGCTTCTATAACCCTATTTCAAGTTAATGAGGAATGATTACAGTAAACACGAAAAAATCTGTCTTTTCAGAGCTCTTGAATATAACGTTTGGCTCTGTACTCTTTCCAGTGTGCCATGTAAATGGAACAGTGTACCAGAGACTTCCCTCCTCCCTTGGAAGGGAGCAGGTCTGGATTTTGCATATGAGAGTCTTTAGGAATAACAGATTAACTGGCTACATGTGTTCATCATGGAAAGTCAGATCAGTGTTCCCAATGCCCACCAGACATGTTATCATGATCGTGATTTAAACATGTTTTTCTGGCATAATTAAGAAAGCATTTTTTGGAAGACCTCATCACACTATAACTGTCTCAGTAATTTGTCATGCAGCCTGCGATACCCGTTTTTAATCCCAGAAGTAATTAGGTATCTCCTGGGACTTGCCCTGAATATATTTTCTTGTTTGTCCTGATACTTCTTCAGAAAAACTGATTTTGCATCTCTCTTTTCAGGGAAAGCACATTAGAATCACCATTAATTTTTGCTGTTTAGAATTCTACAGTAATATGATCGCTAAGAAGTAAATTGGCCTCTGTACTCATCTCTTATCTTGGATAAACATCACTTATGTTACTACTAGTTGTATTAAGCGGAATTAAATTTAAGCTGCCCTCTGTTAGCAGGGATCTAATATCAGCTTCCCTCAGGCAAGTAACAAGCACTGTGTAAACCAGGTTGGCTACACTAGGAAATGGTCCAAACTTTTATTCAGGCCTGGAACTAGCCCAAACCTTAATGTTTCAAATATTTGCTTCCTCCCTGTGCAACTATTTCTTTCTCTCTGAAGAAGGGGATTTTCTCCAACAGGTTATGCTGTGTGAGGTCACCCATCAAGGGTTATTTAATATGTCTGACAAAAGTAGTTGTGTGCTCCAGACTGTCCCAATGCTTTGGGGATCACTCAAAGGAGAGTGTCAAAGGAAGGTGGTCAGTACCATAGTGACAGGAACAGGAGAAACAGCATGGTGGGCGGTTCATGTAAATGTGTAAGATTGTATGCTTTTGTCTTTTTCAAAGGGTTAGAGAAGTGTGAAAAACTGGGCAGGTTATGGTTCAAGACACCTAAACAGAGGAGTCAGCATGTAGGTGTCTGTGTGTGCTTCTAGATTTCCATTCCAGTCAACACAGATCCAGGCTGTGATTCAGGTCCTTAAACATAAGTGTCTAGAACCATCTGAGATGCCCTAGGACACACCACAAGCCCCCTACATTTTCTGTGTCATAACTATGAACCTCATGTGGGTGTTCAGGTACCCTAGAGTATCTCAAAAGGCTCCAGGCACCTCCTCTGGTCACCTGAACTGAGCTGCATATGCCTGCAGGCACTCACACATGGACACTGAAATGGAGGTCTCAGTCTTGAACTAAGCTTGCCTGGGATGCGTTATACTGTCCAGGGTAGAGGTGAAAACGATGGTACTAAGTTGTTAAGTAACTGTCTTCATCCACAGAAATGATTGACACAAAATCTTGGGTAGAACGTGGATGTGATGCAAAGCTTTCCAAATACCAGCCACTGTCCTATGCAGTAAATGGACAAGTATAGCTACTAGGTGGTTAGAAATTCACAGTGTTGCTCATCAGATGTCAGAATGGTGTGCCAAAAGTGAAAGATTAGAAAGGCATGACTTACTGGTCCTGATCCTGCAGATACAACCTTTGACGGCAACCTCATGTTCTTTCATGGATCTTTGAAGTTAATAATTTCTTAACATGTAGCAAACCCTAATTCTCTATTGTTTTCTGTAATTTTAAATGAATACAGACCAGAGGAGATGACTGTGCAATTGGAGTGGTACACTTCTCCTTCTGCTTAACAAATTTAACAGCTTAACAAATTTATGTGTACTGCCCAAGCAACATCTTCGACAGCTTCATTTGAACTTTTCTTTCTATTTCAGTTATAATCAATTACTTCAGCAATCTGAAAAAATATCTTATAGGCCACTAGTCCTAATTACACCTATGGTTAGGTTTGCAGTAAATCATCACTTGTGAACTGAAAAACATATGAATAAAACTTTTTTTTACCTATTACACAACTGCAGGTTCCATTCTCATCAGTCTTTACTGGTTTCTATACATCAGTTATTTAAACAAACCCTAAACACATAATTGTCAAAAGTATCCTTGATATCCTTTCATTATTATTATCCTTTCATTATTATTTCACAGTCTGAGTGAGTTGGGGTTGTTCAGCCTGTAGAAGAGAAGGCTCCAGGGAGACCTTATAGAGGCCTTCCAGTACCTAAAGGGGGCTTACAGGAAAGATGAGTGGAGACTTTTTATCAGGGAGTGTAGTGACAGGACAAGGGGTGATGGTTGTAAACTGAAGGAGGGTGAATTTAGATTAGATGTAAGGAAGAAATTCTTTACTGTGAGGGTGGTGAGATACTGGAACAGGTTGCCCAGAGAGGTTGTGGATGCCCCTTCCCTGGAAGTGTTCAAGGCCAGGCTGGACGGGACTTTGAGCAACCTGGTGTAGTGGAAGGTGTCCCTGCCCATGGCAGGGGGGTTGGAACTAGATGATCTTTAAGGTCTCTTCCAATCCAAAACATTCTATGATTCTATAATTATAACTTACATCACTTCATTTCCAAAAGAAAAGAACATGACACGCCATATGTTTCTTTGCAGCCCTGAAGGTTATAGTTGCCATATCCAGAAATGGAAGAAAAATGTCATGTCTCTAGGTACATCTTTCCATCTGGACAGCATTCTTCCCTAAGAAATATTTTGAAACCCTTTGTTCTCCCTAGTTTTATTGACTCA
Source organism: Strix aluco (assembly GCF_031877795.1). Classification (NCBI taxonomy): domain Eukaryota; kingdom Metazoa; phylum Chordata; class Aves; order Strigiformes; family Strigidae; genus Strix; species Strix aluco. The sequence continues at coordinate 116,792,940 of NC_133933.1, forward strand.
GATAATGAGATTCTCAGCAACTCTTCTGGGGAATATTCCTCAAAACTTTCCCTATCCTATTGTCATCCTACACAAACCATGACTTTCTATTGCTGCAATTTCTCAAGGGTATAAAGGCTGGGCAATGAGTGAATTGAGAACAGCCCTGTTGAGAAGGACTTGGGGTTACTGGTGTGTGAAAAGCTGGACATGAGCTGGCAATGTCTGTTCAGAGCCTAGAAAACCAACCATATCCTGGGCTGCATCAAAAGAAGCCTGGCCAGCAGGTCAAGGGAGGTGATTCTGCCCCTCTACTTCGCTCTCATGAGACCCCAGCTGACGTACTGTGTTGTCATGGTTTGAGTCCAGAGGACAACTGAGCACCACTCAGCCACTCGTTCACTCCTTCCCCCTCCACAATGGGGAGGAGAAAATAAAGTAAAAGGCTCAGGAATCAAGATAAGGATGGGGAGAGATGACTCACCCACCATGGTCATGGGCAAAAGGCAGACTCATTAGAGGAAGAACATTAATTTAATTCAAACACTAACAACAACATTTAACAAACGGAATAGGATAGTGAACAGTATAATCACATCTTTAAAAACACCTTCCCTCCACCCCTCCCTTCTTCCCAGGCTCAGCTTTGCTTCCAATTTTTCTACCTCCTCCCCGCCAGTGGTGCAGAGGGACAGGGGATGGGGTTGTAGTTAGTCCCTTACACATTGTTACTACTGCTCCTTCCTCCTCGGGAGGAGGACTCCCTGCACACTTCCTTTGCTCCAGCATGGGGTCCCTCTCACATGAGACAGTCCTCCATGAACTTTCTCTGACATGAGTCTTTCCCACGATGCTGCAGCTCTTCCCAAACTGCTCCAATGTGGGTCCCTCTCACTTGTTGCAGTCCTCCCAGTGCTGAACTACAACAGCAGGGGCTTCTTCCCACAGAGTCCCGGCCTTCTTCGGGTGCAGCCACCTGCTCCTGCATGGGGTCCTCCACAGGCTGCAGGTGGGCATCTGTTCCACCAGTGACCTCCATGGGCTGCAGGGGCACAGCCTGCCCTCTCACCACAGGGTACAGGGGGAATCTCTTCTCTGATGCACCTACCCCTCTTCCTCCTTTATTCCACTGACCTCAATGTTTGCATAGGTGTCCCCTTCACAACTCCTCCTCACAACTCCAACTCCTCCTCTCAGGTTCCCCTTCTTAAATATGTAATCACAGAGGTGTAGCCACCATCACTAATAGGCTTGGCCTTGGCCAGAGGTGGGTCCGACTTGGAGCCAGGGGAGCTCTGAGAAGCATCTCACAGGGGCCACCGCTGTAGCCCCCTCCCCTGCTACCAAACCCCACCACCACACACACACACAAACCCAGCACATGTGTTCAGCTCTAGAGTCCTCAGCACAGGACAGACATGGACCTCTTGGAGCAGTAGGGACACAAAAATGATCAGAAGGATGGAACACCTCTCCTATGAAGAAAGGTTGAGAGTTGGGGTTGTTTAACATGGAGAAGGCTCTGGGGAGACCTTATTGCGGCCTTTCAACACTTAAAGGGGGCTTATAAGAAAGATGGGGGCAAACTTTTTAGTAGAGCTTGTTGTGATAGGACAAAAGGTAATGGTTTTAAACTAAAAGAGGACGGATTTAGACTACATATAAGAAAGACATTTTTTACAATGAGGATGGTGAAACCTGTGCACGGAGAAGTGGTAGATCCCTGGAAACATTCATGGTCAGGTTAGACAGGGCTCTGAGCAATCTGATCTAGTTGAAGATGGACTACATGACTGATTATACTGCTACATGGTTGGACTACATAACCATTAAAGGTCCCTTCCAACCCAAACTATTCTATGATTCTATGATTTTATGATTCTAAGTGTTTGCCATCATGTTGTCTCCATTGTCTCTTAACTCTGATTCATCTGCTCCACACTAAATAACCACAGGTCATTTTTCAGTCAATAATAATTTTGTTTCCTTTTTGTTACTTCCCTATCTTTTCAATTCACTTTAATTACCACCCACATCCTAGCATCACATCATTGGCATCCGTATACTAGGACCACATAGACACAAAAAAGCGCTCTTGTCTTGAGTTTCTGTGGGCAGACTATAATGTATTACCACACCAGAGCAGAAAACAGAGCAGATTTCATGAGGTTTGCTCTGGGTGCACTTCTTGTAACAAAGATGTCAGCTAAGCTCCTGAAACAGTACAGCCCCATGGACTACAGATGTACCAATACAGAGAGATCTGAGCTTCATCAGTGCTCCTGTACTGGGTCTGGCTACAGAATGGAGTGAGAAGCGGGTCGTTCATGCCTCTTCACACAGCACACGATGCAGAGGGTATACACCCATCCTCTGGTCTCTGGGGCATGTTTAGTCCTGTCCTGCCAGGGCAACACAGTCCAAGATATCTTTGCCTTTGCAGCACTACCACATTGAAATTTCAATTTTGTCACCACCATCATGTCCAACCTGACATAGATATTATCAGCTCATTCTCAGCTTTTGCTTTAACACTTACATATAAATATTTACTCTTTCTAGGTTTTGCTATCTTATTTAATACAAACATTTCCCCTACATATTTACTTGCATTTTCCAAGTGCAACATTGCTAAGTAATTTTTTACCTGTAGCACTGACCTCCATCCTCTTGCCTTATTCCTCTGGTCCCAAGAGCATTGCAGTGTTTCCTTATTCAGTATGGATTGCAAACTGGCCCCTTATTCCAGGATACCAAGACGTTAAATGAGACCAATACAAGGTCCAATGCAAGGTCCAATACAAGAAACAATGCTTGCACAGGGGCAAGTCCTAACCCACAGTGTAAGCACATAGCACAAAGAGGTTTTAAGGTGGCCGTGGCATGGTGCATCATCAGGAAGGGACTGGTACTGAGCTTCCTATAAAGACCATGGTGGCACAGGTCTTTCTTTCCAACTTGACCCCTTGTTGTGACAACTTGTTCAATGGGACTGGCACAAAGCCATTACCTTCTTGTTCTTACAGCCCACAGAAGGACCTCAGAGCACATCTTAAGGCCTGTCCTAGCTGGATATAAACTAGCAATCCACTGCAACAACCTCAACAGTTTCCTGCTAATCTTACTAGCCTGCAAATGCCCTTTTCTCTATTTTATTATTTCCTGTACTCAGTGCGTGGTAGAGTTCCTTCCTTTTCCCATGAGGCCATGATCTATTTCTCATTGTTTCCCAGTTGATCCATTAGCCATTTGAGAATTCAATTAGTTGAAATTATTTTTATATTTCTGCTGTAATTTTGTAATTAACATTGCCAGTGACATACTGTAAGCAATGTGTTCACCGAACTAATGAAAATGTCATTGCTGATATCCAGTAAATTTTGCTGATAGTTAGCTATGACTACAGTAGGTTTTGTGTTGTACCGTCACTTCAGCCCAAACCGTCTGAAGCAAATTTTTCATACTATGATCTGTAAGGAGACCAATCTGGCACCCACTGGAGTCAGTGAAAGTCTCTCCGTTCCCTTAGGTGACCAATGGTCCCATCCCCATAAAAAGTATAATTATAACTAAATTTAACACTATAGAGTGATAGCAGTGAATAGTCTTGCAAATGGAGAGCAGTCTCATTTACTACAGAAGAGACAAAAGATATCCCAGATTCCTCACCTGCAAACCAGTTAGGGAACCACCTTCATGATGACAAATCTGTTAAGAAGGAAAGAACTTAACATTTGAGTTGCTTACTTTCCCAGTCTCCAGAGTGCAAGCATAAAGATATTTTTCTTAATTATCAGTCCTCTAAAAAGACATCCAAGTTCCCCTTATGAGGGGAAATCAAAACAAGTGATGGGTTTTAATGCAGCTTCACGATAGACAGCTGTCAGGTGGGTAGATGATACCTATAAAGGTTTTTATCTTTCCACAGTCAATGCAGATTGTTCAAAGCTTAAAATAAGAAGGCATAAGATTCCTTATATATTTCCTACATTATGCACATTTTGGTAGGACAATGGGCTCTTTTTATTGAAATGTTTTGAAAAAATATCTTTTTAAAATATTTTTTTTCCCTCCTAAAAGATCTATCAAACTGCAAGACTAATAGAGAGACTGGACTTACCACATTTTCCTATAATCCCTAGTATAACTCTTCACAAAGAAAGGAAATAGCTCTGCAAACAGTAAGGGGTGATAACATAGGGAAAAATGTTCCATATACCCTGTAAAATTTAGAAGCGCACTTTAGTATTTATAAATTCTCTGGGTATGTACCTGAATTTTCTAGTGTTGTTGAAAATTTCTCCTAGAACGAAGGCCCATGCCGCATGTATCCAGGTCTCCCTTTTCCTTCTACCATTCCTCAGATGTAGCTTTTCTCACGCTAGATTCTTAAATCAGAATTCAGTTTCTCAGGAACTGTAGGATTCCCTGTTCATTTTGGACCTCATTTGTAGTGATAGACTGCCTTTTTTTTTCCTGTGTTCATTTGTGTTTTGAAAACATTCTTCCTTAATAGAAAATATGTAACATCTTTCACAGAAGTTTTTTTCCACTCTTCATCAGAAATAGGTATGTTAACAGTACCAAAGCTTAAATTTCTCCAAAGGAAACCCAGACAGAGTTCAGAACTGGCCAGAACTTGCATTTGCATTTTTTCCCATGCTTTAAGTTGTTTAGAAGTTCACAGGGCTGGAGGAGGAAGGAAGGGGATGGTGAGAGAAGCACAGTCTAATCCCTTCTGCTCACTGGATTCATGCTTACTGATGTTACTGGGGCTGATTGCAGGAAGACAGGCTGAAGATATGTGCTATTCCTCTTAAACCGAATATGAGAAATTACATCAAAGGAACCTCGTACATTATTTAATTTCTGCTGCCTGGTGTGCTTCTGTTTCCAGGGCTGCACATGGACTTGGGCAAACATGGCTTACCAAGGCTGTTTTTTCCTGAGGCTGGTTATATGATTGTGAAAACATTCCCATATTAGAGAAGCTCTTCACATGGTGTGTGGCCATCAGGACAGCTGTCATATTGCATTTATTCTGGGACCTGCCTTAAGGAAAGTGTTCAGGGAAGGAGGAGAACATGGGCAGGACTTCCTTGCACACATAAATCCTGGCAGGTCTATCGCCCCTTCCTGGCATAAGAAACCTGAGGAGCTCTTAAATGTCCCCTGAGCCCTCCCTGAGCCCCCCAGGAGCAGGCAGTGCAAAGCTAACATACAATATACTCTCCCTCTCCAACCCTCATTTGCTCTGCAACATTTCCTTTTGGAAATGAATGGTTTGTTCATCTTGACTAGAAGCATACAAGTAAGAGGTCAGATATCCTCTGTTGTAAAAACAAAGAAAAAGTAGTATTTTTTAAAGTTATAAAAGATGTTGGTTTACTATATGAAGTGACTGAGTTGTTCAGTGATTTGCATGTGATGAGTAGCTTCGATCATGGAGCACGTGTTTGTTATCACTGCCATTGCCCATGGCGTTTTGATACTATCGTGCCACAGCCCCTGTCACTGGAAATGTGATTAGATACCCTACAGCCTTCAACAAGGAACTGTATTTTGTGCTGGTGCAGTCCCATTAGGTCAGGAGACATACAGGGAAAAATAGCTGTTCTATCTCAGTGGAGATTGTCATCAAAAGTTTTCCACCTGATAATCAAGTCTCTGAGTGTTTATAGAGACTCAGGCCCATATATTAATTGAAAATTGCAATTAATCCCTGTTCCTGCTGTCTGACTTAAATCCTATGTATTTTGCCTCTTTGTATGTTGATATTTGAGGGGTGAGCAGCTCTGGTGCCAGCAGGATCCAAAGCGGAGGGCTCCAGCATGGTGCACAGGGGGGTTTCCCAAACCAGGGGAATCTGAGGGGGAGCTGGGAGACCCTCCAGGAGTCCGCAGCTCGTTCCGCAGTGGCTGAAAGGGCCTGGGCAGGGCCAGGAGCAATGGTGGCCAAGTCCCCCACCACATATAAAAGAAGCCCTTAGGGAGCACAGGCAACAAGGAGTGCCACGACCAGGGTGGGCAAACAGCATGGCACAGCAGTTCACGCAAGCAGGGCGTGCAGGAGGGGCGCTGAAGCTGTGCCAGCTAAACCGGGGAGCAGTGGTATCCGCCCTGCAGAAAGCCATGGCCTCTCTAAACTCTGCACCCGCCATGACTGACGCAGCTGCCCAGAGCGAGCTGTGGTGGGAACACACTGCCACCCGGTGCCAGGCTGCAGGGTGGGCCCTGCCCTTACACCAGTACCGGACAGCAGCAGCGAGCACAGCTGTGGGAGGTGTGCCCAGGGAAAGGAGCTCCTCCACTTAGTGACAGAGCTCCGGGAGGAGGTAAATTGAGGAGTATCAGGGAGCGTGAGAGAGGTAGATGACAGGAATAGCACCCTACCTTCCCTGGGACAGGCCAGACAGGCAGACAGGATGCATGACATGGAGGATTCCCTATCCTCTCACCGTCTGGCTGAACACACTGACTTCAGGGACAGGGGCCAATGGTGACAAGTTCCTGCCCAGCACAGCAGGCTCAACTCAGAATCACAGAATCACAGAATCAGCTAGGTTGGAAAGGACCTTGAAGATCATCTAGTCCAACCATTAACCTAACACTGACAGTTTCCATCTACACCATATCTCTCAGCGCTATGACTCCTCTGTGACCACCCCACATTTCCAAGTGCCCCTGAATAATAGGTTCTGCAAGTGGAAGAACAATAATGAGGGTGGTTCATCTAGCCTGAAGGTGTCACCGAGGTTAAGTTGGACTACGCCCTGGGTCAAAACTGCTTCCACAAAGAAAAAAATCTCAGTCATTGTCATAGTAGACTCCCTTCTGAAGGGAATGGAAGGCCCAGTATGCAGACCAGACCCACTTCTTATGGAAGTCTGCAGCCTCCATGGGGCCCAAGTTAGGGATGTGAAGAGAAAGCTTCCTACCCTGGTATGGCCCTTAGATTATTATCCATTATTGATTTTTCAAGTAGGCAGTGATGAAGCAGCAACAAGAAGTCCGAGGACAACCAAGAGAGACTTCAGGGCCTTGGGATGACTGGTTAAGGGATGAGGAGCACAAGTAGTGTTCTCCTCTATCGTTCCAGTTGCAGGGAATGATGAGGGAAGAAACAGGAAGAGCCAGCAGATCAATATGTAGCTCCAAGCCTGGTGTCACAAGCAGAATTTGGGGGTTTTTGATCATGGGTCAGTTTATATGACACCAGGCCTGCTGGCAACAGGTAGGGTACACCTGTCTCAAATGGGGAAACGGATCTTTGAGCAGGAGTTGGTAGGGATTGAAAGAGCTTTAAACTAAATTCGAAGGGAGAAAGGGATAAAAACAGGCTCACTAGACATAAGCCTGGGGGCAGCATGCCAATGTTTGAGGGACAAATGCTAATGAGGTCCTTCAGTCTGCTCTCTCAGTAGAGGTAGTGGTTGGAGATCCATGTGGCAGCAAAGACACAAGAGTTATTGATGTGTTAGAAACCATGGAAGTGCCTGAGAATGATCACATAGGAATTAGGGCTTCTCCCCCAAAAAAGGTGACAGGATCAATAGCCCAACTGAAGTGCATCTACACCAATGCACACAGCATGGACAACAAACAGGAGGAGCTGGGAGCCATTGTGCCCCAGGAAAGCTATGATACAGTTGCCATCATGGAAGCATGGTGGGGAGTGCTGCAATGGATGGCTGTAAACCCTTCAGAAGGGATAGACAAGGAGAGAGAAGCGGTCGTGTAGCCCTGTATGTTAGGAAGCGTTTTGATTGTCTAGAGCTTGATGATGGTGATGATAGGGTTGAATGTTTATGGGTAAGAAGCAGGGGGAAGGCCAACAAGGCAGATATCATGGTGGGAGTCTGTTATAGGACACCCAACCGGGATGAAGAGGCAGACAAAATACTCTATAAACACCTGGGAGAAGTCTCACAATTGCCAGCCCTTGTTCTCATGGGGCGCTTCAACTTACCAGATGTCTGCTGGAAATACAATACATCAGAGATGAAACAGTCTAGGAGGTTCCTGGAGTGTGTGGAAGATAACTTCCTGACACAGCTGGTGAGTAAGCCAACTAGGGAACTCACCCTGCTGGACCTGTTGTTTGTAAACAGAGAAGGACTTGTGGGTGATGTGGTGGTTGGAGGCTGTCTTGGGCACAGTGATCATGTAGAGTTTTTGATTCTTGGAAAGTAAGAAGTGGGGTCAGCAGAACTGCTACCTTGGACTTCTGGAGGGCAGATTTTGGCCTGTTTAGGAACCTGGTTGACAGCGTCTCTTGGGATGCAGTCCAAGAAGGCAATCAAGTCCAGGAAGGCTGCACATTCTTCAAGAGGAAATCTTAAATGCACAGGAGCAGGCCATTCCCATGTGCCGAAAGATGAGCCAGCAGGGAAGAAGGCTGGCCTGGATGAATGGAGAGCTTTGACTGGAACTCAGAAAAAAAAAGGAGATTTTTGGGGCCTTTGGAAGAAGGGGCAGGCAACTCAAGAGGACTACAAGGATGTGAATTTATACAGGGAGAAAATTAGAAGGGCCAAAGCCCAACTAGAACTTAATCTGTCTATTGCTGTAAAAGGCAATAAAAAAAGTTTCTATAAATACATTAACAACAAAAGGAGGGCTAAGGACAATCTCCATCCTTTATGGGATGCGGGGGGAAACAGTGACAAAGGATGATGTGGCAGGTGCATCCACCCAATGAAAACAGAGCTTCTTGGCTGCTGAGGTGTGGCAGCTCCTGGCTGCCTTTGTTCTCAGGGCTTCACGGTAGTTGGGGCCTTTGGTCAATGGGAGACGATATTGACTACAGGTCAGATTTGGCCTGGGTATAAATGGAGTCCCCTGGGGGAGCCATTTGGAGCTTGTCCCCTGGAGCAGCACACTGCAGTCAAGGACTCTCCCCTTGGGTCAGGATGCTGCCCAAGGAAACTCCTCGAGGTGCCTTGGGTCGAGATGCTGCCCTGAGCAGGTCCTTGAGTTTGAGAGCCCTCACTTATCAGGTGAGTGATAAAGCGTTTTGGGTTGCTGTTAAACCCTAGGGAGTGGTGCTTTGCTCTGTGTTTTGGGTTGCCCTTAAACCCTATGGAGTTCTTTGTTATGCATTTTGGGTTGCCGTTAAACCCTAGAAAGTTGTTCTGTTCTTCTCTCACAGACATTTGAACCTGTAATTTGTGGAGAGCTAGTTAACTGTGTTAATAATTAATTTTTTTATTTTTGGTGGTTGGTTGTTTATTTGAGAGCCTCTGTAACAGATGAGGAAAAGGCTGAGATACTTAGTGACTGCTTTGTCTCAGTCTTTAATAGTAAGACCAGTTTTTCTCAGGATAGCCAGCCCCTGAGCTGGAAGACAGGGACAGGGAGCAGAATGAAGCCCCCATAATCCAAGGGGAAATGGTTAGCAACCTGCTACACCACTTAGACACACACAAGTCTATGGGGCCAGATGGGATCCACCCAAGGGTACTGAGGGAGCCGGTGGAAGTGCTCACCAAGCCACTTTCAATCATTTATCAGCAGTCCTGGCTAACTGAGGAGGTCCCAGTTGACTGAAAGTTAGCAACTGTGACACCCTACAAGAAGAGCTGTAAGGAGGATCCAGGGCACTACAGGCCTGTCAGTCTAACCTCACCAGGGAAGGTTATGAAGTAAATCATCTTGAGTACCATCACATAGCATGTACAGAACAATCAGGTGGTCAGGCCCAGTCAGCATAGGTTCATGAAAGGTAGGTCCTGCCTAACCTGATCTCCTTCTATGACAAGGTGACTTGCTTAGTGGATGAGAAAAAGACTGTGGATGTTGTCTACCTAGACTTTAGTAAAGCCTTTGACATGATTTTCCACAATATTCTCCTGGAGAAACTGGCTTGGACAGGCATACTCTTCACTGACTAAAAAACTGTCTGGATGACTGGGCCCAGAGTTTTGGTGAATGGAGTTAAATCTAGTTGGTGGCTGGTCATGAGTGGTGTCCCCCAGGGCTCAGTTCTGGGGCCAGTTCTGTTTAACATCTTTATCAGTGATCTGGATGAGGGGATCGAGTGCACCCTCAGTAAGTTTGCAGATGACACCAAGTTGGGTGGGAATGTCGGTCTGCTTGAAGGCAGGAAGGCTCTACAGAGGGATCTGGACAGGCTGAATAGATGGGCTGAGGACAACTGTATGAGATTCAACAAGGCCAAATGCTGGGTCCTGCACCTGGGACACAACAACCCCATGTAACTCCACAGGCTTGGAGAGGAGTGGCTGGAGAGCTGCCAGTCAGAGAGGGACCTGGGGGTGTTGATTGACAGCCAGCTGAACATGAGCCAGCAGTGTGCCCAGGTGGCCAAGAAGGCCAATGGCATCCTGGCTTGTACCAGAAATAGTGTGTCCAGCAGGGACAGGGAAGTGATTTTACCCCTGTACTCAGCACTGGTGAGGCCACACCTTGAATACCATATTCAGTTTTGGGCCCCTCATTGCAAGAAAGACATTGAGGTGCTGGAGCATGTCCAAAGAAGGGCAACGAAGCTGGTGAAGGGTCTGGAGCACATGTTGTATGAGGAGTGGCTGAGGGAACTGGGGTTGTCTAGCCTGGAGAAAAGGAGGCTCAGGGGAGACCTTATTGCTCTCTACAACTACCTGAAAGGAGGTTGTAGACAGGTGGGTGTTGGTCTCTTTTCCCAAGTAACTAGTGATAGAACAAGAGGAATGACCTCAAGTTGCACTAGGAGAGGTTTAGACTGGATATTAGAAACATTTCTTTACAGAACAGGTTGTCAAGCACTGGAATAGGCTGCCCAGGGAAGTGGTTGAGTCACCATCCCTGGAGGTATTTAAAAGATGTGTAGATGTGGTGCTTAGGGACATGGTTTAGAGGTGGCCTTGCATTGTTAGGTTTATGGTTGGACTCGATAATCTTAAAGGTCTTTTTCAACTTAAAGAATTCTATGATTCTATGAAAAAATTCAAAATATTTATGATTGTCTTTTCAATCCTTCCCTACTATTTCTCAATGAATCAACTGTGTAAATATGTACAGTTATTTTGTCAGCATGTAATATTAAGTCCTGACTTTTGGCTTTGACAAACATTTCTGTTATTCAATTTGGTTTGGTAGGGTCTATTATAGTTTAGTAGCTCAATTCCCAAATAACTTTTGTGCAGCTCAGTTTTATAGTCTCAGTAGTGTCTTTTGTAAGTAAGCTGTTGAACTAATAACAATGACCCAAATTAATAATACATTCCTCTATTTCAAAATGTCAACAATATGGAGTAGAAGTAGCTGCCAATAAATCTTTCCCAAACCTAAGTTAAAAAAAAAAAAAAGCAGCATATCATAACAGCAGCCCTACATTTTACTGCAAATATATTCATGTTGGAAGCAGCCAGAGACCTCCAAGGTTTGGTGAGTTCTAGGACTGTTTACTTTGCTGACATTTAATGTCCTGTTTGGGCTTCTCTGTGTCCAATGATTCCCACTTTTTTTTTTTTTTTTTGAGCGAGTCACATAAAGTTCCCATTTACTTCCTCTCAACTTTCAAACAATCCTCTTCAACGCTTTAGACAGAACTTGGATGTAATTTTCAGCATAGCCTGGAAAATGAAGTGGTCTGATAGCCTAGGCATTGATACATGCAACCCAGAGTGCACAAGTTAAGGAGCCAGAAGGCAGCTCTTGTCAGAAATTTGTTGTGATCTGGGAATAAGGCGAGAAGTTGCTTTAACTTTGCTTAACCCCCAGAGACTGCATGCTGTCAGCCTAAGCTCCAGCCCAAAGAGAACACAGCCATTATAGGTGTTTTCATTCCTGGAAGGTGGGCCTGGGGAGCAGATTTCAGCTCTCCCTGTTCTCCACACCATCAGGCTGGTGCTCTGAAGGACTATGATGTGGTGTCACCTCCATCTCATTAGGTTCTCCTTCTGTGATCTCTGCATAGGCACCTTGCTTCAGAAGCAAGGAAGGTGGATGCTTGGCATACATGCCTGGTGGGCAGGGTGCTCAGCTGAAAGTGGGAAGGGGGATGCAGATCTCCTCCAATTCAGGAAGAGGTAGAAACTGAACCCAGATCTTCAACTTCCTGATGCCAATATGGAAAAGCAGATGTCATTGCTGGGCAGGCTTTAAAATGAATGAGTTCTCCTCAGCTGTGGTCCTCACCTCTGAGAGGGTCCCTTGTGCTCAGCCCTAAGGAGTTACCAAAGGCTGAGCAAGAGATCAGTCACCCCTGCCTACTCAGAGGCTAATTCTACACAGCCAGGTGGAATGATCTGGCCATCACCATGCATCTAAACATTCAAAGCAGTGTGGCTGCATCCAAACCACCTTTTGAGAATGGTCCCAAATGCCAGGAATGGCTTCAGCAGTTTAACCACAAAGGCAGTCATGGTCCAGCGTCTACATCCAGGTCTTGGTGCTGTTTTTAGCAGCATGGCCACAACCTGCCAAGTTGACTGGCCTGCTCCTCTGATGCATAGTTACTGCACCCTGAAACTTTCCGATATACAACTAAGCAGATTAAAAAAAAAAAAAAAAACCAACAAAAAAGACTGTCTAGCTGACAGACAAGCCTGGTTTCACTAGCTCTGCAACTGCAGAAAGCAAAAGGGAGTGAGGGATGGGAGCTGGCAAGATATTATCTTTAATAAGCAATATGTTACTTGTCATCACTGAAACCAAAGCTTCACTGCTTGAGGCTGCTCAGAGGATACAGCTTTTCTGTGTGGTTTGGCAGCTTCATGCTATTGGCATCAAATCACCCATGAGTGTTGGCAGAGAGAACTTGATAAAGGGAAAACTTTTACCACCTGAAATTTGATTACTCAGAATGAAATGAGACTAAAGAAGATGAAAACAGAGGCTCAGGATCAACTTTTAGCAGTAAACCAATAAAAATCAAGGAAAACTTTGTCTTTAATGCAGTCTGGGGAAAATTTTAAATTAATATCTAACATTAAACCAATTATTATCCCTTTAAGTGAGCTCCTGCAGTGCTGGGGAACTTCATCTTCCAGCCACTCAGTAAGATGCACATTACTTAAAAAGTGTGATTCCCTGGAGAAAGAGAACGTGCCAGAGTAGTGATGGACACAAAGTGGGGTTCAGGGTCTCCACCTGAGAGTCTTTTCAGGCGTGGACTCAGATATTAAGAAGTTGCACAATTAAAGTTGAACAGAACATTATTTTGATACTGACAAAATGCCAAGTCCATATGAAACGCCCCAACTGCCATAATTTAGCAACAAATCAAAAGGAAACTATGAAGACTATGAGGACAGATGATAAAATCACTGATAATACAGTTGGCACAATGAAGAGCATTTAATAATACATGTTGAAATAATACCTGATAATAATAATACATCAAACAAGATGGACTGTACTATACCAACACATTGCATTTCTGGTCTTTACGAACCATTGTGAACTGCTTGTCAATGACAACCAAGGGCAGGAACTTCTAGTCCACAGCGCACAAACTCTTTAGGGTCCATAGACTGCTTCTAAGAGGTACGGAAGTTAGGGTAGCTTCCTTAGGGTCATAACAGAGTGGTTGTCAGTGTCAGGGAAGCGGGTATTTGGATGAAATTCTTTTTGTGAAGGCATGTCTTGCTTGTCCTGAAGTCACTAGGAGTTCCTTCCAAAAAGTGAAATGAAAACAGGGCTGATTGCTGTGGGAACAACACTTAGACTGTTTCCAAAGTGTTGATGCTTTGGGGAGAGGGAAAGTCACCCTTATTCCAGACTGTGGATGACAGTTTTGAGCCATCTGTAGCCCAAGTATCCAATAAAAATCTGTTTAGCAAACAGGAGATTTAATCTGGTGGGTTTTGACTAGCCTCTTGTGCCCTGTCACTTGTATGTGCACACTGCAGTAAAAGAAATAAGAACTTTTGGACTGCTTGTGCCACTTCTGCTCACAGTGACAGAGCAGAACTAGACCTAGTAGCCAATTCTTCTTTTACTGTGCAGATTAAGGCACTTTATTTTCATGTCGTATACAAAAAGCATGAATTAAACTCATCACTTAAACTAGGAAAACACTTGAATTTTGGTGTCCTTCCAGTTGAGAAATTTACCCTCCATATTTTGCAAATGTGAAAAATAAAAAATGAAGAAAGGGTCAAATGGAAGTAATTAGTTTTACATTTCAATGTTTTCTGTAACTCTAATGAAAAATCAGCATTATTAATCTAATGGTAAATGCAATGAATATTTCTCATTCTTCTTTTCTTGTTATTAATAATTTTTCACTTGAAATTGCCATTATAAAGAGTTTATATTTAGATTGTTGAACAGCAGCAGCTCCTCTCTTTGGTACTACTCATTCCTTCCCAAAGGCAGCTCTAGAGCAGCGCAGCAGCACCAGCAGCAATGAGGACTATATCCATACCAGGCTGGTGCAAAGGCAGGCAGAGTCAGGCCCCCTCTCCTTAGTTGTACCAAGATACACACTAGGTCTAACAGAATTAGTAATATTGCAATGCAGTGAGAATCACTGATGGTTACAAAAAGATTCTTCAGTAAGCAGTTTGCAGCTTTCTAGAATCCCACAAGCAAGATTTTCAACTTCCCATTGAAATACAGAAATAAAATTTAATTTCAGAATATAATGAGAAATTTCAAACTTACCAGATAATTAATTTTGCATAAGTAGTCACATGCTCAGAAAGGTAAAAGCAGATATTCACAACAGTGGTGAACAAAAGTGGAGATTCTCCCATTTCATGTTTGCAATCTCTAGGGTGCAACTATACCAGGAGCAGCAGAATAAGAGGGTAAGCAGAGGAGAGATGAGAAAGCGGTCATGATAAAAGTAGAGGGGAGTGATCGCTTCATTCACAGAGTTCTCTTTTGCTTTTAAACTCTTAAAAGAAAATGCTACAGATCAAGGGGTTTGCTCATTAACCAACTTTAGCTGTGAATACCAAAGGCAGCTTTGACTTGCATACTGAAGAGCTGTACAGATAATAGCTGAGCTAACATCACTTGCAGTGCAAGATCTCTCTGGACTGAAGGTTTATATGTCAGGAAATGAGGGCTGCACATGTAACTGGTTCTTGCAAAGCCACCTCATCTGGGGACTGCAAATTTCCTTTCTCTTCTGCCCAGAGCTTTGCAAATTTACCCTGCTAGTCTTCACTGTTTGGCCTCAGGTTATGAGGATGCTTCCCATTCTGTTCAGGTTTTCTGGTAGGAGGAGGGCAAATGAACAGATCCTTTAAAAGCAGAGCCACTTGTTCCAGTTTCTCATTTTTAAATTTGAAAAAGCTTTATACCATGCTTAAAAATAAACATCTTGTAAATTATTTTATGAAACACAAATTGTTTCAAGTAAGCATATTTCTTTTCTGCATCTGTTCTGTATTTCACAGAACAAAAGGAGTTTTATTTTGTGGCAGTATGATGACACAGCTCACAAACCCCCAAATTTCCAAATAATAAGACTATTAGTTTCCAACCCCAAGGGTTTTAGCAGAGGAGAAAATGACAAGATTATATTGAAATCCAACAGCAGAGACATTTTACTTGCACCTGCAAAATGCCTGCGTATATAATGCCTGTGCAAGAAAAAGTCCAGTTCTCTTTCCACTAGTGTCCTCAAAGCTCCCTTCTGCACACAGGAGCAGAGTTTATGGCAGTGAACAGAGCTTCTTGACACCAGGTTTCAGCTAAGTAAAGACCTGTAGGTCTCTACCAGTGAATCTCTCTGGAACTTAGTTTCTAATTATTTTCTGTTCTGTCAATTAAAATTGTAAGCTTCTTGGTACAAGAAGTATCTTGTCTTATCAAATAATTAAAGTTGTATAATTGATCATATGTCTGAGAAAGGTGAAACCAAACCTTTGCCCAGGGTATGAATGAAAATTAATTTTCTAACATTTTCATTCTGTTTCCTGACAATCTTGCCTTGTCAATTTAAAACAGTAAATATTTGGGTCAAGATAGTTCTCCAGCTACAGTTTGCAGTGAAAAGCAATAGCCAGGCAGGGTAGACCCTGCAGCTCCTGCATGAGGACGGCCGGGAGCTACTGCCTTTTCTCCCACTTCTGCATGGGAGGCAGCACGAATCCCAGAGCTGACTGCTTATTTATAGTTCACATCCAGGGGTTGCGAAAGGCATCAGCTATGTCTCTCATAGGAATGGAGAGGTGTGGAAATAGGCTCCAGTTCAAACAGAGAGCTCTGTGCCAGTGCACCAGTCTTTCAGAAGGTATCACAAGTACCTGTGTCAGCTCTCCATCCCCTGGAGACCCCCCTGTTATCACTGCATGTCTCTGCAGGCTCTAACTGCTGCTGCGGCTGATACAGTTAAGTAAAACTCAAAGTCACATGTGTCCTACCCATGCAAGTACATTTAACAAAATAGTGGCAGAAACTTAGCTTGACTTCTAGGTGATTGATTTTTTTTCAAGACTAGCATTTTGAGTGTATTTGATTATAAAAATCAAATAATGAAGAGAAATGTTTTTCTTCTGTCACAAGCCTGCTTTGAAGAGTGATGATTCTTCATTTCCTAACTTGATTTATTCAGCTAATCTACTTGACCTCAGGTAGACCTTCTGGTTTCATGTCTGAATGGTAAGGAGGAGGGGTTCTCAGTGCATGCAAGAAAGCCAGAGGGAATGTGAAGAAAACCAAAGCCCAAAACATATTGTTTTATGAGGAAAAAGTAAAAGTTGTATTTATTACAATAATTGTTACAAAGGTCTTCTCTCTTCTCTACATTTGTATTGTGGGAACACAATAATGAAATTATTAACCTAAGATATGAAAGTAAATTATTCAAAACTGTCTTTCTGTATTATATGAATTTTTATGTGAATAAGGCTTTGTGTCTCTGCTATGATCAACAGGCAGGAACACATCACATACAGGTTACAGGCTTAGAGAAAGGTACTCGGAAGACTTTATTCACTTCATACAGCCTGAGTGGCCATCACTCCATGCCAGTCTCAGCTGGGATCCTTCAGTCTGACATACTTTTTTACTTGACCAGCAACATCTTCCCTCATACAGGGGACCCAGCACAAACCTAAGGAGTAAGCTGGGTCTTTATGCTTCTCTCATGCCCACTGTGGATGAGCAGGAAGAAGGGCACTGGCCTTGCAAGATTTTGGTCAACCCCAGGTGGTCCCTCCTTCCCTTGCAGCTTTTGCATTTTCTTATTTTCCCTTTCTCTGCTCAATCTTATGCCTCTTTTTTTTTTTTTTTTTCCTCATCAGAAGTGAGAGAAAACTGCATGTCCAGAGGGGATGTGGGTACCCAGCAATGGATGCCAGCACCTGGAGGCCAAACAGCAAGTTAGTTTTGGGCTCAAAGGGATCCCAGTCCAGGGGTTGGTCTCACTGTTTGAAATATCAGGTACATTTTTTCCTCTGCTACTGGCAGAGTATCCTCAGCTGTCCCTCTGGATTAATCTTCATCCTGACTGGGAGCAAAGTGACTGCCTGTGGTGCAGAAAAGACCTGTCCTTCCTGCTATCCTAAAACAGAATTATCATTTAACCCGAGGGATGGTTTTTCTGAGAACTGCAACAGAATCTGAGAGAGAGATATAACCCTGAATGAGCACCGGTGGCACTCCCTGCTTGAAGAAGGGGGTTTCTCTTGTTGACTTTCAAGTGAGCAACTGGCAAGAGGGAATATTAACACTCAGATGGAGGACTGGGCAAATAGACAATTTTGGGGATTTGCACCAAGATACAAGCATGTTGCCCCTGCTCACATGGCAAATGGGCCCCCTGGAGATCACACAGCTCAGTACAGAGGGGACAGCTTCATCTCCCAGTGCTTCTGTTTTATATACTCTTTTCTAGCTAAAAGTATCTGTTGGGTTGCTCAATCTTAGCTTTCTGTTCCAAAATAGTTGGTATTTAAACTAGCTGGAGTTTTCTATTACCGATCAATGTGACTTGAAGAGACCCAAAAGAACAAGCACCTTAATGGATAGTACTTGCACCTTTATAGTACAGAGTATTTTAATGGGCAGCTGAGAAGGAGCTGGTTAGTATACACAGGGTTGGGCTCACCCTCTTCTTTGGGGATTAGACATGTAGCAACAGACAGGTTTATTCAACTTTAAAACCCACACAGCTGTGCTCTTCGTTAGCTGAGAGGTAACTAACAGCAATAACTCACACACTTGAGAGCCATAACTTGTTTGATTAACTTGTGACCTGCTTGAAATACCTTTAAATGAAAGTTAATGACACACTGGTCATTATTTTGTTAGATGATATATATAGTATAACAGACATTTTTTAGAGTGCCAGTAAATCCTGAGATTTTGACTTCAGAAGGAAAGGTTATAAACTGTTGAGAGAAACACAGAGCAGTAGTCTGCAGAAAACTGTCCAGAAATAGCTTTATGTGCTTTGGCCAGATAAGACACATTTGAGTATGCACTTTTAGGTACCCTATATTATGTGCTTGCTGCTTCTTCTGAGTGATTTGTGACAGGGCATGCCATCTACTGTGAAACAAGACTCCTGACAGAAATAAAAGCTAATAGTTTTTAAAACACAATGAAAAAATTGAGTCTTTCCATTGCCTTTAATGGGCTTTGGGTGCATCCCAAACAAGCTGCAGCGACGTGCTGCTCACTGTAATTCACTGGCTCTTGCCCCTGCCTTGTGGCAAGAGAACGTCACCTAACAAAGCATGTGCTGCCTGCAGCAGCTCCATGCCACTTCACCCTTTGCCTGCAGGCAACATCAGCAGCAAAGGCCAGGCGTAGTGCCACATTTGTGACCAAGGATGGTCTGAGAGGGGACGAGAAAAACCCAATTAAAGGCAGAGGCCAGCTCCAGCATTTGACACAGATGCAGCCCTTTACCATGCTCTGCCAGGGGGTCCCAAAGTCACAACTCAGAAGTTGTTCCAGTGCTTTGAATGCACAGCTTTCTTGCAAAGCAGGGAAGACTTCGCAGAAACCCAGAGTTCAAGGGCAAGATGCTGCTCCTTAGGTAGTGCTCCCTGGGCAGGGGTCACCAAGGAACTACTTTCTTGCACCTATCATCTCTCCAGAGCCTGCGGAAGGGAGCAGAAGTAGCCAACAGGCATGTCTTCTGCTTGCCCGCAGACAGTTCCCGCTCAGCCACGGACACAGCCCATGGGTATGCATTTCCAAAGCTCCAGGTTTATCTTCACCTTCTTTCCTGCAGCAGCACCAGCACACTTGTCCCATCTGCTCCCATCCCCAGGTGATACACCAGTTGTGCCAGCCCAGCTGTGCTGCAGATTCCTGCAGACATGCAAACACACCTCCTGTCCCCCTGCTCCCTGCTTGCTGCCCCTGTTTGCATTGTGACCTCCAGAGAGACAGACAGGGAAAAATACTGTTCTCAGAGCCATAGCCTCAGTCTGCTGTTCAAAAACTTGCTTTAAGACAGCATGAACTTCCCGCATCCCTAAAGCAGCTGGTGAACTCCCATCTCCCCAGGCCCAGCTCTGCTCAGTGCCTAGGGCTGGCAGAGGTTTGGCTGTCTGGGTGCCAAACCAAAGCAAGGTGCATAATGCAGTGCCAGGGGGACGGGGCCACCTCCCACCCCAGTTCACTGCACAGTCACACAGATCCTTGAGGTGGCACATCAGGAGGGCTGCCCCACTCCTTCCAGAGTTCCTGGGTGATAACCTGGCAAGAGCTGCAGCCATGTGAAGTGTATACCGCTGGATGGTATTCAGGTTCCTGTTCTCCCTAAGCTTATTAGGCTGGTGGTTTTGAATTCAATGCCATTATTGGTGGGAATAGATGTTGCAGGTTGTTTTCTCCACACTGGATGGCTCCAAGTCATACATACGCAAAACTGGCTTGAGCTTAGGCTTCAATGCACAGAGACTTGCACGCACATAGTAACACACCTTAGAAATGAAAAGACTGAATAATTACTAGATATAGATCTCCTGCAGCAAGAAAAAGGTCATTCTGCAAAAGAAATGAAGCTGCTGAAATAATGCTCATGGCAAAGTTTAGCTGCAGAGCTCTTTGCAGTTTCATTAATAAAAATTACTTCTAGCTACTCTGTATCTGAAACACTGTGCCTGGACTCCAGGCAGACTCACATCTCCTATCAGGTATAAAGAAACACAACCATCAGCTCTCCTGCTTCGTGTGTTGCTGTTAAGATGCCTTATGAAGGAGACAAGGCATCACATCCCATTCTGGGGCAACGTCTCAGAAGTTCATTTATTAATGAGCAAAAGGTGATTTGCTAAATCCAGCCTATAAAACCAGAAGTTAGGGTAGGTGTAAGATTATAATCGGAGAAATAAAATATTAGCCTTTCCACATGATAAAAATCCATGCATTCTTTTTAGCAAGCGGATAAAAGGATTTCTTTAATCAGTGCTTGTTCACTGACTGTAAGCTAACATCTAAAATCTTGGCACTGATCTTTGGCACATTTGCTGAGACAAAATATCATTATTAACAATTAGAGCAGAATTACTCTAAAATATTTTTGTGCACTTGAGCAATTATCTGAGTAATCACTGACAGAAGTGTACAGGCAATGATGCCAAAGCACAACGCTGAGTTCTTTCTTCCTGTTTTGCAGTCTTAGCCTCAAATTAAAAATTACTATGAGCCAGTGGAGTTAACCTATGTGTACAACAGCATCATGCAGCCTTATCACATCCAAACTTATGCAGAGACTTACTCTTTCCATATTTAGCAACTCTGAATTTGTTCAACCACATTTAAGCACACACACACATACTCACAGAGCTCCCCATAGTCTGCTAACCCCACATCGTGTGGACCTTGGCTTGGTAGGATTCTCCACTCTGAAAACATGCTCCGGTGCAGCTCAGTAGTGGTGACACTGCCCACCTGAGAAGCACAAGCACTGAGCCTGTCTCCATCTGATAACACTGCAAACCCAGGTCTATAAAAAGATCCTGCAATCACATCACTCCTAAAGCAGATTTTGGAATCCAAGAGGTCCTGCATAATTGAAGACCTATGAAGTAATGGCAGACAAATACAATACGTAGTGGTAATGCAAAGTCCTGATGAGTCATACGCATTACAAGAAGAACTAGAGTTCGTTGCCTCACCAGTTTAGCCGGGAAGGGGGTATTTTGTTTTATTTTGCAGGCCTGTAGTTTAAAACCTTTTTTTGCAACGTTTTACAACCCTTTTTTGCAACCCTAGTTCACACCTTCTTGCTGAGTAGTTTGCCTGCTGTTCCAAGGAAACTAATTATTCTGCTGGAAGTCTCATTTTGTCTTTAAGGCTTATCTTCACATTGTCATTGCTATATAAATAGAATCTTCGCTAAAAAAAGCATTTAAAAATGTTTATCAGGGACTTATTTTGTTACCAAAATAGATTTGTGTGTATGTGCGTGCATAACATACAAACATGCAAGTCTTGATAAATTGAATATATAGCGAAAAAAACCCCCAAGCACCAAAGTGCACTCTCTTACCAACACTTTCCTTTTATTAGGAAAAAAGAGATAGGTGAACTTGTTGAGGTATTTCTCTAAGAACAAAGTCTGCCATTCCTGACATGAAGCCAAAATAATTATTTTTAAGAGGTCCTGAAAGGTGGGAAAGTCAGGTGTGAGATAGGCTATCACTTTAAAATGTCAGAATTTATATTCAGGAGGGTGTTATAGAAGATGAAGATTAAGACAGAAAAAGTGGTACCACTGCAGCTCTTGGTGAGTGTCTGAAACCCTCAAGATTTAGGTGTCCACATCGTATTACTAGTCACAAGGTGACCAGAAATACAATCTACAGAAGAACATAATGTAAAACTCAGTGTTTTTGGAAGGTAGCCAATACTTATTTTCCTTCTTGAGTAGAGCTTGGTTGTTTCCGTAGGCAGTCTTCAGTAGAGTTAGACAGCAGCGTTTCTGCAGCTGATCAGTTTTGGGATCTCTGTCAGAACAGGGAAGTTTCCTCAAAGAAATAATTGAGCATCTCTAGCTCAGTTATCCACTTTATTCAGTTCAGGCAAACTTTTGCACTCTCAGTGGGAAACAGCTACCAGAGGATCTGACTTCTGCTCCCCTAAATCTAAGCTCCTATAAAGCTTGTTAATTTGTTTTCCAGCACTGGCTGATTCTTTCTGATGTGCATTCCAGAAGAAACAGTTAAACTGCAAGGACAAGCAAATGCCTAGCAGTAAAATTAATCATGCATCTACTAGATAATAAAGAGGAATTAATGTTAAGTGAATGCTGATAATTAGAGCTTAAAAGGATTCTTCAGCATCATTTCATCAGTGACTGAAGTCCTGTGAGTGAACACCAGAGACAGACTGTGAAGAATTTTTACTTCTCTAGGATGTTTGATTTCCATTGCATCATTTGATATAGACACAGGTTTTACATTAAATGAAAAACTGTTTCATTTATATTGACTGCCTTACAAAAGTCCTATTCATCACATACCTTTTGCTCATGATTTCAGAAGAATAGAGATTGACATTTTACAATATCTTGAAGACTACTTGTATCAAAAGGAGTAATGAAAGTAATTTTAGATTAGTATATACAAAAAATTGAGAAGTCAGATTGTTCCATGCTCATTTATCTATGTTCCATATATAAAAGAAGGGATTTCCCAATAAAAGGTGAATTGCCTTATTGGGCCAGAGCCACGAAACTTATTAGTCCTTCATCTTCTAACAGCTGCTATTCAGAGTTCTATGCAGGTCTCACATCTTTAATTTGTGTAATGGCTTGCCTTCCCATTAGGAATTAAAGAGATATTACCACTAAACAGTTCTGATTAATAATACAGAAGTGAGACATATTTTTATCTCTAAATGTACAGGACACATAGAAACCCAACAATTTGTATTCTACTGAACTTTTAGTTTAGACATCTTACAGGAATGAGCACAACACTAATAATGTATTTTATGAAAAAAGAAAATCTGTTCTAAATATGGATATAGGAGAAAAACAAAGTTTTTTCTGCCCTTGATTGAGTCTGAAGCTGTAGAGATAGATAGATAGATAGATAGATAGATAGATAGATAGATAGATAGAGATAGGGATAGAGATAGAGATAGAGATAGAGATAGAGATAGAGATAGAGATATATTTTCTATTCCAGGTGTTTTTTGAAGAAATAGTTGACACGTATCAAGAACTATATCTTAGTTTAGGTTCTGGTCATAGCAATATGGGGATTCAACCAACAGGATAGTTTTAGGATTGCCTAACTGTATACCTATCTTAAAGGTATAGCCTTACATTCCTGTTAGATAAGAGGAAATTAATGCATTCCCTAAGGCAGATTTCTAAAATGGGTCAGACGAAGCACTCTTTAAAATTGCCTGTTGTTCTTCATTGACTAGGGAACATTGGGTTCAGGAATCAGTTTGACACAAGAGCCTAAATTTAGATACTTTTGGGTGCACTAGGTTTCTAAGCTCCCATTACCGTCACTGGAGCCTGAAGAGCAATTCAGCTCACCATAAAGTAGATACCTAGTGGCTGGTCAGCTGAATCGTTCATTGAATGCTTTTACTAGATCTTCATTAATGGTAATGAGAGCTTAGACATTTTATGTGTAGTTGCTTGTATTTAGGGGACTTAACCTAGGCTTGATCTCCCACCAGAAGTGTTAGGGGTCTACCTGATAAACACCTACTTATTAACATAGGACACATGAGCCCTACCCATTGTCTCAGATGACTTCCAGATTACTTCAAAAGTATCCTTGGAATAAATAAGAGCCAAAGACGACTTGCAGAACCAGGAATTACCCTGAAAATGAACCTTCAAAGGAATTACACATAGCAAAGACATATTCTTCCTGAAAGTTTTTACAGTTACAAGTCTGCTTACTCTTACTCAAACAGAAGGAAAAGCAAGAACAAAGCATTGTTCAGCAGAAAATGATGACCAAGACATTTGCTAGAGGAGCATGGCTACTGACTCAGTTGATGGCTGGGTTTGATATAGCCGGTTGGGCACTGGCCTAACAACGGTGCTGTGAAGGAGCCAAGCACTCGACCTGGAGCTCAAATTCCATCAAACAGCTGGCAGTGAGATGTTGCCATGTGTAGTGGTCAGTCAACCTTGTATATTATACTTATCACAAGGTAAGTTCTTACGCAGCATTTGAGCAATAGGCGCTCTCAGCTAGCAGCTATGACAGGATGATGAGACAATTGCTTTGTCTTAAATTCTGCCTCATTCCTGCCATGAGGCATGTAAAGTCCATTGCTGCAAAGACAACACAAAAAAGAATTATGCAAACCCTTTCTACAAAGTGAAAAGTTGTTGGTGGATAACTCCTTTAGGCAGTAACTCAGAGGATAGTCCACTCTTCCAAAGAAGGCAGGGATAATGATCCAATATACTTCTTCCTCATATCCCAGAAAACTCCCTCTATAGTGGGTTAATGTAGGATTGACAAGTCAATAATTTCATTTTCAGTCATTCCATGCTATATTCACAGAGAGAGCATGTATACATTCCTCAAGACTCTGCTTCAGGAGTTGGGTTGTGTTGGACTCAGAATTCATCTTTTACACCCCTAAGAAATTAATCTAATTTAATTGCAGAGGTGCTGAACACCCACAGAGTTTAGGCAAGTCCAAAAGGAAGTGACAGCCCTTTTGGGGTTATTCAAATTTTGGAGGTGACAAAAAGACAGTAAGGTGCACAGAGTCAAAGCTGATTTACCTTTTATTTGCACACACTGTTAAGGGAGGATTCCAGTGCTTCTGAACGAATGATAAGTCCCTTCCAAACTTTGTTTTTTCTCAGACTTTATGTAGCACCAGTAGAAGCCCTTGCCTGGGCAGAAGGTCCATGCAGTTGTCCATAGCACTGCAGGAGATACAACAATACAAATGAAAAGAACACCAGGTGAAAACAAGCAAGACAAGTCATCCAGTGACCTTATGAACGCTTAGTTAGCTTCAGTTTGCAGGCTATGGGTAAGCCTCTGTATTGTCTGTGGATTTTAAGCTGTGGGTTTTAAGAGGCAAGCTTTCACCAAGTACCAGGACCTCATCTATGAAACAAAGACTGCGCAAAATTAACCTATTCAACTTTTACCTCATCAGTCACTTGGTGTGCTCCTCCAGGCCTGCAACTTCAGTCCAAGCTGTGTCCTTTGCACTGGATCTAGCAGTGAGGCTGGATATTACACTGGCCTTTAAAACCTCTTGAAATCTCTTTATGCTTTAGGGAGCAGGGAGAGCCCTCCCATAATCCAGGAGTGTCCTGCCCCCAGGTTCTTCACTTCAATCCATGTCTAATCATTGGGCATTTACCTCAAGGGGAATAGCTTTCCAAATTCACTTTTAAATACAGAAAAGCTTCCATTTTTTATTTCGTTAGAGTGATTAACCAAATGACTTTGTGGAGCCAACTGCTTTAGAGCATCACATTATGAACTAATTTTATTCCTACTTGGCAAGAAACAGTAACTGGAAGTCTTGCACCAGAGTTTACAGAAAGGGCTGGAGGCCAGCACTGTAATTTCAGTAAATGCAATCACATTTTACAACATCACTGCACTAAACAGGCAACCCACAAAGAGCAACCAACAGGAATGCAAATTATCCATGAGATGGGGACTTTATCATGGTTCCTAAAAGAAAATATTATGATCCCTTCACATTGACCCCAACAGATAGAAAACTCAAACTCTATTTACCTTGTCAGTCCATCAGTACTTTATATGGAGCACATGGGGATTTTAAGGGCATGCTTGTGTAAATGAGGTGGGACAGAGTTTAAATCAAGCTAAACAAATTTTAAAGATCTAGAGTAACATGTGTGAGAAATCCTATCAGTGTTTTTTCTCAAAAAAAAAAAAGTAATTTGAAAGTGAGATTTCTAGAGAAAAATAGGAGTGTGACCATTTTGTCTAGCAATTCTGTATATGCTATCTTCTACAAGGCATGGGTGCTGAGCAAGAGTGCTTCAGTTCATGCAAAATCTACTGCCTGCTGGAAATGAGGAATATGAAAAAATAAATCCACCTGGCACTGGCTTGCTCACCAAAGTTATGTTATCAGGTATGCAGTTCCCAATTTGCTGTTGTTCTGGCTCTGGCCGGAATGGAATTACTTTTGTTCATAGCAGCCCATATGGTGCTGTGCTTTGGATTTGTGACCAGAACAGTGTTGATAACACACTGGTGTTTTGGCTATTGCTGAACAGGGCCTTCTCTGTTTCTCACTCTGTGTCACCCCAGTGAGTAGGTCAGGAGTGGGCGAGAAGTTGAGGAAACACAACCAGGACAGCTGACCCAAATTAGCCAAAGGGATGCTCCATGACATATGACACTGTGCTCAGCAATAAAAAGGTTAGGACTTTTGTCTTCCAAGGTAGCCATTGCTTGGTACATTAATTGTAGAAGGTGATGAATAATTGCTTTTGCATCATTTGTTTTCTTTTTCCCCTCTCCTTCATTTTTAAACTTTCATAATCTTGACCCACAAATTTTCTCACTTTTCCTGTTCCTGTTCTCTCCCCATCCCACATGGAAGGGGAGTGAGCAAGTGGCTGTTGGGTGCTTAGCTGCTGGCTGGAGTCAATTCACCACACCACTTTTTCTCAAGATATCTCAGTACATGAAGATGCTCAAAAAGCCCAACCAGCATGATCAAATGGGACTTGGCTATAGTTTAATCCTTCATTATTCATCATCTTTTACTTCCCAGAGCATGCACCTCCCATTTTTCAACATGCTGCTCCTTATTAGCTCTCCTTACCTTTTTTTAGAAAGAGTCCTTTGCCTCGAGTCTATGAGATCACAGGTAATACAGCAGAGTATGTGGGAGGCTTAAGTTCAGCTCACAGGAGAGCTGAAAAAGGGGAGTTTGGTTAAGGGAACGAAGAGGTTCAAGAGGCTTCCAAGAACTTGCTCAAAATAAGCCTTGTTTAAGCATCTAAATGGAGAATAAACTCCTGTTAGGTTATTACCAAAATTTAAATATTTTCAAAAGGTTTTCTGATTGCTACAGGACAGTTTGATGATAACTTTTCACTGGTAAGTCACGCAAAGACATCATCTTATTCCCACTTAAGAAATTTAGTTGCTAGCAGGCATTTAAGTCATTCCCACCAGACACCTGAGCTTAACAAAATAAATATGTTCCCACACTGCTGATTTTCAGAAGGGAAGGTACATCTATGCATCAGTAACTTCTAGTTCACAGAAGCATGGTTTTGCTCATAAGAAGAACAGCCTATCAGTCTGTTTGGAATTCTGCAAGACAAGTGAATAAATTCATAGAAATGCTAGTTTGCCACAGGAGATGTACAGCATTCTGAAACTTGGCTGCATTCAGGCTCCTAATCTTGTCTGAAAGTTTCAAGACAGTCCAAAATCAACTGCTAAAAAGCAAAAGCTCCTATCTGAAAGGTTTTTCACAAATATTAACAAAATTTATTGTTTCTACAATTTAAATTTAAGTAATTATGGCAGCAAATTGTAAACTGGGTTTCACACACTGCTGAACTTCCAATAATCTTAAAAGACAAGCAGATTTCTTTCTTCTTTCCCCACAAAAGTAAGCTTTCACAGTACCCCAGATGCAGCAGCACCTTTACAAGAAAGAGTAGGAATTGTCTTTCATATAATATTCTGTACATGGTGCTGTTTAACATCTTTGTTGGTGACATGGACAGTGGGACTGAGGGCACCCTCAACAAGTGTGCCAACGACACCAAGCTGTGTGGAGCAGTTGACACGCTGGAGGGAAGTGATGTGCCATCCAGAGGGACCTGGACAGGCTGGAGAGGTGGGGCTGTGCAAACCTCATGAAGTTCAACAAGGTCGAGTGCAAGGTCCTGCACATGGGTCAGGGCAATGCCAAGCACAAATACAGGCTGGGTGATGGGTGGATTGAGAGCAGCCCTGCGGAGAAGGACTTGGGGATTTTAGTTGACAAGAAGCTCAACATGACCTGGCAATGTGTGTTTGCAGCCCAGAAAGCCAACCGTGTCCTGGCCTGCATCAAAAGAAGCGTGAACAGCAGGATGAGGGAGGTGATTCTGCTCCTCTGCTTGGCTCTTGTGAGACCCCACCTGGAATACTGCGTCCAGCTCTGAGGCCTCCAACATAAGAAAGACTGTTGAAGCAAGTTCAGAGGAGGGCACAAAGGTGATCAGGGGGTGGAGCACCTCTCCTATGAAGACAGGCTGAGAGAGTTGGGGTTGTTCAGCCTGGAGAAGAGAAGGCTCCAGGGAGACCTTATAGTGGCCTTCCAGTACTTAAGGGGGCTACAGGAAAGATGGGTGGAGACTTTTTATCAGGGAATGTAGTGATAGGCTGAGGGGTAACGGTTTTAAACTGAAAGAGGGTAGATTTAGATTAGATGTAAGGAAGAAATTCTTTACTGTGAGGGTGGTGAGTTGCTGGAACAAGTTGCCCAGAGAGGTTGTGGATGCCCCATCCCTTGAAGTGTTCAAGGCCAGGTTGGATGGGGCTTTGAGCAACTTGGTCTAGTGGAAGGTGTCCCTGCCCATGTCAAGGGGGTTGGAGCTAGATGGCCTTTAAGGTCCCTTCCAACAGAAACCATTCTATGGTTCTGTGATTCTGTGTATTAGTTTCTGGTCTAAAAAGTTGCAGTATGACTGTTCCATAGAAATTCAGTAGATACAGAAAAGAGCACCAAGTACTATAGTTAAGAATTCAGTCTTGTAAATACCAAGGAATTTTCTGGTTATTCTCCAAAAATCAACTCTACTTCCCTGTTGAACATTGTTCAAAGTTGTCAGAGAAATACAGCAAACCAGATAGGATGTTAAGGGCCTGCACTGCACATTCAGACATTCTGACCAAACTCAAACACTTTTATCCCTTATTTCAGCCAGATTTCTTATGGGCTGAATTCTGCCTGGTACAAAGCACCTACCACTCCTGATCCCACTCACAAGTCAATAAGAGTCCAATTCTTTTCAAAAGGGAGAAGAATTAGGCTTATTTTTTAGTCCATTTCATGTAACATCCATAGGATTTAAAGGTCTTGGGAACCTCAGTCTCATAGAAAAATGACTGGTTTGCTCAGTGTGAGAAACAGAAAGGAACTTAGCACACACAGCACTGCTATAAGAGCAGTTGGGGGATGAAACACTCTGGAGCAACTCAGCCTTCCAGTACTAACCTGCTTCCATCTCATACAAGACGTGGCTCTTGCTCTCCTGCTTCAGTGGCGTTCAGGCTGTCAACACAGGGGGTACTCCTTCAAAGCACAGACTTGAACTTGATAACTGACCTTCCTCATTGCTACCCAGGATATTAGTGACAAGGGATACCTGGATGAATCTCTCAGCTCTTACTCATACAAACTTGTTAGTTTTGTTGACCTTATTGATGAAGCTAAGAAAAATAAAGTGGAAAAATGACTCTCAAACTAACTAGGAGTTTCTGGAGAAATGTCTTTTAGAAAGGATGGGTGAGGGCAAGAAGGGTGTAGGCGTAAGCCTGCATTTTGCTATTCTCTGCTATCAAGGCAACTACTAGTACAACAGACCTAGTCAAACTGCATGACCAGGCCACTCACACATGACACTGGGAAATCTGGGATATTTTATCTACTATAATTTCTTTTGTGGGAGAAGGGAACAGGCAGGTGGGGAAGGCCATGGCGAGTGAACTGCTGAAGAGCCAGTAGTGGCTGTACTCACTGTCTCTTCTACCAATTTAAGGATATTTTGCCAAGCAATACACTGATGGGCACCTGATAAAATTTTCTTATTTCACTGCTGCTAGTTTCAAGTCAAGAGAGCATTACTTTGCCCTGCTATTAGTGATTAGTGCTTATTATTATAAGCACTGATCCTTCCCACAGGTCTCAAAATTGTCATCACTGGTTTATGCCTTTGATCAGGTATCAAATGTGATCTAGTAATTTCTCCACAATTTTTAACTTGAAATGGTCATAGTCCAAGGGACACGTTTAAGACCTTTCCTGCATTAATATAATTAAATGTTATGTTTTATATTATCTAAAATATTCCATCTTGACCCCAGAACATTAAGTTTATGCCACCATCTTCCATCAGTTTGTTACTCCTCAAAGAGGAAGAGTGACATTTCCTCTGCTTTGTTTCATATGCATCCTTGAAGTTTGTCGGTTTTATAGAGAACAATTCTTTATGAGCCTCTATTTTGATGTTACGAGCCTTCAAAATATGAGGTGTCTCACTGAAGAGGCACACAATTATAATTATTTAAGATATCAGGCTCATTCAGATAGCTTTCCACTAATGAATGATGCCACCTCTTCTGTCAAAGTCTCACCTGCTTTCAACTCTTTGACAGAATGCAAAATACCCCCAGCTCAGTTCTGGTCTCACAACAATATGTATCACAAATTGTTTAATGGACTTACAGGGGGAAGACTGCTGTAGGTCAGCTGTGAAAGATCAGAATTTGCTGAATGAACTCAGAGAGGGAACACTGCTGTGAAATTAGGTCCTTTGCTTTATTTCTAATCTTCCAAGAACTGAGGAGAGTTCTTTACACAAGAGCATAAAGAATAGTAGATCTATTTAAATACTTGGCTACTTTTGTAGTGTGAATTGAGCAGGGTGTATGAATTATTCTGCTCATATCTGAGTTACTAAAATTAAAACAATAAGCTAGATTTGAAGGTCCAAATATGCACCCTAACCTTAGATCAAAAATTTGCAGTTCAGCCCATCTTTAGAAATATTGATAGACTAGAATGTATACAAAATTATGTGAGCCAGTTCATTTAAATAAAAGCTTCCCACTGAAGTTCTTACAACACCAAACCTCCAGAATGATATAGATATGAATATATGTGGATGCATACATACTCATATTACTGTTGTGAAGAATTAAGTCTTCATGGCCAGTACAAGTTACTAGTACCCTATAGTTTCAAAGCATCTTGCAAAGACTCCAAGATCATAAGTTTCAGAAGGAAAATAGGTTAAACGTTTATAAATATCTTTGTCAAACTCCTTTAAGTGAGTTAAGAGGAATGATTCAACTATTTCAAAAAATATTTAAGACTTTATTCCTTTTCATAAAATGACAGTAGAAGAGACAGGCCATTTGAAGTGAGACTTAGGTTTACAAGCAAAGCACCCTCTCCATTGAAAAGGTGTCTCTTATTTACCTTCATATCTGTGTAAGGGCATATAAGGCAAGGCAATGAAGTATCAGATTTCAAGTACTCCAGGGCAAGTAGGTTTAATATATCTGCCTCTTAAAGACAGGCCTGAATCAAAAGCTCAGGTTTATTCATATGACAGCCTGCACACACAAACATTTTGTTAATGACATAAGCACAAATGAAGTATATCTTAATTCAGTTTGAAGTGATTCGAGCATTAGCAACAACAGAGAATATGAGCAAGCCCCTTTTTGTGATTCTACTTTACTTGGTAAGGCAGACTATCACAGGCACTAACATGCTTTGAGTTTTCCCTGATAGAGGATTCATGATTCCTGAAAGTATTTTGGTCTTGACAAGTAGCAAGTAGATCTCTTCGAAGAAATAGAATACAATCTTTCCACTTCTCTAAAAAATGATATTTATAGTTTGTTCTGCTGCTGTCAAATATAGTTCAGGAAAGAAAATGTATAAAGTCACCATCAACACCACAAGAAGCTCTTGGATCTCCTAAAATTCTTGCTGGGAGAAAAATGCAGTTTGACAGATCTGTCAGAAGAGCTTTTGATTTTCTTTTCGTCTTTCATAGCACATCACCAAAATGCAAGGGTGACTCGCCAAGCACACAAGTATCTCTTCTTAAGCTTTGCTCTAAGATGCAGGAGTGCAGTAAGCCACAGGCCAGCAGGATTTTAGAGGGACCGTTTCTGTACAGCACTGTCCACCCCCGGACAGCAGTACCTCCTGCCAGTGACACCCCATCATTCCTAGACTGGGGGGCAGAGGAGGGGGAGATCTGTGCCAGAGGCTTTGAGCTTGTCTCCAGGTAGCTCCTCACAGCTCCAGGAGTGGAATCTACAGGACTGCACTTAGTTCACAGAAAGACGTTGATGGATTATGTGCCTGATAATTAAGCAGTCTAACAAGCCAAGTCAAACTCTGCCCCCATATGAAAACAAAACAAAACAAAAACCACAAAAACCCACTCCGGAAAAAAACCCCAAACAAGTAGAACATTCACACGGGCCTCGACATTTAAGATACTTAGTTAAAAAAGGAAACAGGCATTCTTTAGGACATTTCTTTCACTATAGTGGGGTATTGTATACAGGTTTCATTTCAGGCAGAAATAAACCCATTGTACAGAGGATATGAGAAAAACAACTACACTTTGTATACTCAAGAACACGTAGGGTGAACACAGGAACACAGTCAAGATACATATTTAAACACAGTAGGTCACAAACAGCATGTGTCTCAGTCTATACCACTTTTATGGAAGACAAAGACATATCTAGGGGCATGTTAGGAAAACACACATGGAAAAAATCTGCACTCCAGTGAGGAGTTATGGGGACTGACAAATCGTATACTGCTTTGGGCTCTGTGCTTCAAGGAGTATGCAGTCCATAGCTGGGCTCTCAAAGCTGGAGAAGAGAGAATATCAATATTGTAGTGCTTTCCTCAGGTGTAAAGCCACTGGAAGTGGCCTCTCCACTGCAGTTTGATATCAGTGGCTCAAGGGCTGGGGTGGGCTCCAGGTCTGAGGTTTTCTTTAGATAAGCCCCTGTAAGGGAAGCAGAGAAGAAGCTCTCAGTCACTGTGCTGAGCTCCCTGCAGAGCCTCAGGCAGGCAGGGACTGGCACAAGCAAGGGAAGAGGGGACTACCCAACAAGAAGGAGAGCAGAACTGCTCTTAGACAGCTTTGACACCAAAAGAAACCTACTATTACCTTGTGGCCCAAGGGGAGAGATATCAGCGCTCACTTACATAAGGGAACATATTCTGTGTTCAGCATAGAAAACTTAATGGGCTTTAACTGCAGCATGGGGGCTATCAATAGCTAAAAGCTTTCTGGAATGAGAAATTAGTGCAGGATGGGAGCAGGTTGCACAGGGGGTCTGTACAGGCCCTGTTACAAGAGGCTAGAAAGAAAATGGGCAAGGACAATGCTCCTGGCACATGGCGTTACTCTGCCTTTGGGCAGGAGGATAGAGCTGTGTCTTTGATGCATGACAGCTTTATTTGACATCATTTTGGCTCCCAGACCATCAGTACTGAAATTCTGTCCATGGTTATTTTGTAAAGAGGGATATTCCCTTCTCTCCCTTCACTCACTAATACATGGGGTTTTTAAAAGTGAGAAGACACTTTAGTAGATAAATGACCCTTAAAGGGTAATTATATAATCAGTGGCAGGGGTAATGAAGAGTAATTAGGGCTACTCAGACCTACAGGTCCCATATAGCCAAAACACTTAAACTCTTGCTAAGTAACTGGCTGTAAGTGGGCCCAGAGTTGATACATTTTCCAAGAGAAAAACTGCTTTTAATTACACTTTTTGAACTCTCTATTTTCTGTACTTGTCTCATTCATGTGTATATAGTGCCATTGAAGTGAACATCATTTGAGAAATCCAGTTGAAAATAATTGGAAGTTGGCATTGATTTACTGAAGGCCACAAAGCATTAGGGACATATCTCAGCCTAACCAGGGTATCTTCTAACAGTCATGCAGACTGTCACTTACTGTTATTTGTCCTTGCATCATCATCCTTCCTCTTGCCCTGCCACATGGTAGGTGGAAGTAATTAATGTCTGCAAAATGCTTTAAAACCTGGGCTCAAAGAAACTACACAGGAATTATGGTTATTTGGAACAACTTCAGAAACAGTCACTGTATACTCACTGATTTTCCAGTCTGATTTTTCTATGGGTAATTTGCAATGCTCATAACCCACCAGAATTGGATCATTTCTTGTAGCCAGAATCTGTTTGTATTAGCTCTTATCGTTCACATATTATCTGAAGGCATTCTCAAAGGTAAGAAAAGAGTTTGTAAGAGTTTTACACTCCATCCATCCTAGTGCACCAGAGCTCTTTGAAGAGCCTCACCCTCCATCTTCCTCCTGAGAAGAATCTGGGCCGGACACTAACATTCCTTTCCAGCGCACGTGGCATTTGAAATTCATCAGTTACGCAGGAAAGTGTTTGCACACCTTATATCAGAAATGCTATCTTTGAATAATTCTCCTGTATAGTTTAATCACCAAAGCCTCTTGATCCTTATCAAATGCAACTTCAGAGCCAGAGAGCATGAGCCATTTCCACTTTTAACTAAGTTCTTTAGTATACAGTACAGCATAAAAGAGGTAATATCGTAACAGCTGCAGCTACTGGAGAAAGTCTGCACCTTTTGTCATACCTAGATGGGGCCTCTCTGGGCAACCTGTTCCAGTGCCTCACCACACTCACAGTGAAGAATTTCATCCTTACATCTAATCTAAATCTACTCTCTTTCAGTTTAAAACCATTACCCTTTGTCCTATCACTACATGCCCTTGTAAAAAGTCCTTCCCCATCTTTCCTGTAGCCCCCTTTAGGTATTGGAAGGCCACTGTAAGGTCTCCCTAGAGCTTCTCTTCTTCATGCTGAACAAATCCAACTCTCTCAGCCTGTCCTCATCAGGGAGGCACTCCAGCCCCTGATCATCTTCATGGCCTCCTCTGGACCTGCTCCAACAGTTCCGTGTCTTTCTTACGCTGGGGGCCCAGAGCTGAACCCAGTACTGCAGGTGGGGTTGCACGAGAGCAGAGTAGAGGGGGAGAATCACCTCCTTCGACCTGCTGGCCACACTTCTCTTGATGCAGCCCAGGATATGGTTGGCTTTCTGGGCTGCGAGTGCACACTGTTTTCATGTGTCTCATTCAAGTATGACAGTTACTGTTGAAAACAGCATTCTCTGCTCTCAGCTGCTGTCATCAGCATTCAGGTTGCTCTGCATTGCTTGAGAAAACCCCCTAGAGAGTTGTTTTCAGCGACATGTGACAGACCAAAGATGGTAACGTTGCACTGCTCGATAACCTTTTATAGCTTTGCTGTATCACCATTAATCTTCTTCTTCCTTCCAATTTTTAGGCTGATGGAAGATATTTCCCCATTAAGTGCACACTATTGCTGGGAACACCCCGTCTATGGTGCAGAAATTGCCATCACTCTGCAATATAACCATGCTCTGTTGCTGTATGCTGAGAAGAGTACCTCTGGTCTTTTAGAGCATCTTTTTCATGGCTGCTCTACATCTCCTTTTCCAGCCTATGTCTGCCTCACTAACTACTGCTGCATCAGGCTGATTCTCAGACACATTTTTTGCTGTCATTTCATTTTCTTCAAACAGAGCTGACCCTCTAAAATGGTTCCTTTGAAACTGTTTTGTCTTTCCTGTAATGCCCAGCTGGACAGACAGAAATGGAAACCACTGTAACAGACATTAATGTGGTTTTGATATACAGCTTCCCATGAAAAAGATGAACCCTTAGTCCTGCCTCCCCCTTAGCACCAGGAACAAAGCTGAATGACAACTTTCATGGGCTCATAGTCCAAGTCTTCTCATACTCTCTATTTACCTGGCACTTGGAAAATATCTTTTTATTTGGAGACCGTGACTGGGAAATTTTTGGGAGGGAGTTAGTTGGTGTGGCCAAACCAATGGCAACCATCAGTCTCACAAGTGAGCCAAATCAACAACCAAGACCTAGGGCAGGGGTCAGAGTGCAGTTTAATTAAATAACACAGATCAGCAGTTAGCCCTTAGCCCCAGTTCTAGTCCTTCACATCTCAGATATCATTCCTGGGCAAATTCCATCATACAAAATCCTATAAGATTCATAGAACTTGAACTTAGGTTTTCTCCTGTAGAAAAGTCATTGATAAAAGTCATAAAGGAATTTTTCACCTGTTTATATCTCATATATTTGAAAGCAGACAGCACAACAGCA
Organism: Strix aluco; assembly: GCF_031877795.1. Taxonomy (NCBI): domain Eukaryota; kingdom Metazoa; phylum Chordata; class Aves; order Strigiformes; family Strigidae; genus Strix; species Strix aluco. The sequence goes on from NC_133933.1 coordinate 116,828,757, forward strand.
GTTGCCTGTTCCAATACTGTGACATCTCTCCAAGCGAAGCTTCAAAGACAGCACTGATCTTAGACAGAGATTTCAAGAGGCAAACTCTCCTATTATCTCATTATACCATTTCTTCCAAAAGAAACCTCATGAAAAATTTCCATTGTGGCATTTTCCCTTTATTACAGGGGGGTATAGTGAGAGGAAAAGTTTGATGAATTGTGTTCTCCATGGTACCCTAAAGAACACCTTTTTCAGAAGTCAGCTAGCATGGTAGAGAGGGTATGAATTAATAGTAGGGTTTTACTCAGGGCACCAAACTTCTGTTGTCTCTTTTTGGGTAAATAGGATCAGAGACAGAGGATCTGATACGCTAAGTGAGTTTTCAAAAGCAAACACTCCCCACAAACTATCCGTAAGAAGTTGCTGTCTAGGCATGTAAGTATCCCCACAGCTTTAAGAAACAGTGATATCTAGATTTTATCTCAGCCATTTATCTCATAAATCGTTTAAACATTGCAATAACAACAGTCATTAAACCTCAAAAGTGCCTATAAACCAGCTCTCAGCCTGAGGCTAGACTGTCTTTCTTATTCTTCTTGGATTTACATGCAATTGTACAGTTAAAAACACGCTAAATGGTAAATCAGCCAGGAACAAGCTTTGCACAATTTGTTTACTTTCACAGCAATTTCTTTAAGGTTGATTAAAAAAAAAATAAAAAAGAAAAATTAAAACTCTGTTGAGTTCAAGGCCTTTTACCCAGAGTTTCTCTGCACTTCATTGTTTTACTTTGTAGAACTAATACATAACCACTGACTATAGCTCTTTCCTTGAGGTTTCCTCAAGAGTCGCTTTGACAGGTTGTAGGGGAATATCTTCCACACTGCATAAGACAGCAACTTAAGCCATTGCATAGCAGCAATGGATTTTGCTCTGCTAATTTACCTAGAAGTTAAAAAAAAAATAAAATGCTGGATACCTTCAGCTTTTTTAATCCATCAGCTATTTTGAATCTCCAGCTGCTGAAAACCCTCAAGGATGATATTTATCTCTAGGACAAACAGTGGGCCAGGGCAAGGGTCTGGTAGGTGGTATGAGGTAGGATGCAGATAGTGACTCAGCAGTGTCAGTATCATGGGGAAAGGCAGAGTATTTAGTCACACAAAGATACAGCTGCACCCTTGGCATTCGTTGTGTCGGTACTGTGAGCCGCTGACTCAGGAACAGCAAAGTATTTCAGATGCTACAAGATTTTTCTTCTCGCAACAGCCAAAGAGGTGCTATATTGCTGCTGACATGCCCATACCCGTTCCCTAGCCCTTAGCACCTGGAGGAGCTTCCTACACAGTGGAAGGTGGTGGGACCTTGGAAGCTCCAAGAGCCCTCACAGCACCACCGGGGCAGATCCCACCAGCTCAGCACCCACCTGTGTCCCATCCCTTTGGGACTCACAAGTGAACTATTTCAACCTCACACACCCTGGAGGCCAATGCCATCATAGGCATGCTTATGCTGTGGAGCGTTTCATGTGCTGCAGATGACCCACCATATGTTACAGCTGCTTTCACTCAAACACCAGAGCCAGAGCAGCTGGGAAACAGCACCTGCTTTTCAGCAAGGAGCAGAAGCGGGGATGAGGAGCACTTGGGATTCAGCTTTCTTCTCGCACCGGGAAGGTCACATGCACTGATCTCCTCTTCCAGCACAGTACATAAACTGGAGGAGGGACACCAGCTTTGAGCCTCTCCCATCATGGGTGCTGATATCACAGAGCCAGTTGCTCAGACAGAACCTGGTTTTATGCAATTTCAGCCTAGCGTGCTAGAAGGTACTTTCCCACGGGTATACATCAATGCAATTGATGATATAAAGATGCCATTTGAGGGGGAAAGGACAAGGATCTAGGATTCTCTAGGTCCCGGGAGAGAGGTTACAGCAGCCTCTTATTGTTCTAACATGAACATGAATCTCGCTTCGCCTCATCAGCAGTTAGGGCTGGAGGGAACCCCATCTCAGCTGTACATCCACCCTGGGGGACATTTCTGACTTCTACACTCTGTGAAAGAGAAAAATATGAGATTAAGATTCAAGGTTACAGCATGCAGCCAAGAATTAACTATAAATGTTTTAGACAGGTTTTTTAAAGATACAGCTACTTATAGTGCTTGTCTGAGGCATTCACACAGCAAACACCAAATTCTCACTGACCTTGACAGCTGTGGAGAAATGCAATGCACCATCAACTGCCTGAGCTGTTCCAAGTCCCTCTGCAGACAGTGGATGTAAGCAGGAGGCAGCCTGGAGTGCCTGATTCCCCTTCCACTCCTGCCTTCCAGAGGAAGGGTGTTCCCTGCAGACACTCCAGCACAACTCCCCGTCTTCAGCAACACCAGATGGGTACAAAGTACCAGATTGCTGGTAAATAAAAGGACATGTGAAAAAATTAAGACTCTTTAGTTTCAGTTTCATCTGCAGGTGCTCAGCACGTCTCGGGAGCAAACTTGGAGTAACCCAACACAGTTTGTTGGGGTAAACCAACCAGTGTGTTGGCTGGTCACTCCAAGGGATCTTCTGTGAGGAATTTTTGATCCACTTGTGAAGAAAGAAGCCACAAGAGGAAATCTGGTATCTTTCTCTCCTGGGATAATTGTGGGGTTTTTTTTTTAACCAAAGCATTTAGATTGAAAAAAATTACTTATTCACAATATACGTGAGTAGATAGCAGTAGAAGAAAAGAGCCAGGAACAGCAGAGAATAGCTATCTTCTGTGTGAGTCTTCCCTGGTGAGGATCAGAGGCTGGGACAGCCTTTCTCTGTACTGTTTGCTGGAGTCCATCCAACTCAGTACTCCAAGGCAGTTGACAGCATTTTGTAATCTGTTACAGCTCACGACTGTTTCTCAGGATATAAAACTTGTTAAAACACTGTTCTACCCTCTTTGGAGTTCTGCAAAAACACTGGTGTAGGAGCTCACAAATACATAACGAGAAAGCAAATACAAGAACGTGTACAAGGTGAAGTTAACTCTTCTCCCAGTAACTAATATTCACTTCAACCAAACCTCATCTCCAGGAATATGAATTTTGCAGGACAGATTTACCAGTGGTTTCACCTGCATTACTCTGCTATTCAGAGCATGTGTCCTCCATCCCCCATCCCTGTCCAAATCTGTTAACAAGATCATTGAAAAATAAGTTTTTCTGTGAGCTGGTTAATCAGTCAAATCCATAAAAGCTACACGTATCTGCATGTCTATATTGCTAAGATTGTCTTCCAGAGGTCCAAAATACAATTGGTCTACTTTTATGTGTTAGTATTTGATTTCTTTTATTTTATGAAAGGGGGCAAAGCAGTGTGAGGAAGATGCAGGTTGCCTTTCTCCTCTACAAGAAATCAGAGGGAAGCATGAGCATCTTGGTAAGAAAGGCATAGAAACATTCAGAAAACAGTATTTATGTACTTGCAAATTATCTGTTTTGTGAGCTATTTTGATATAAAAATAAACATACATATAACATATACCCATGTGCTGTTGTATATATGGATAATAAAGGAAGTTTCTGTAAGAGCAAAATGTGCTTCTTAAAATCATTTGTTTGTAAAATTGTCTGAATATTCAAAAAAAACCCATTGTATACAATATTTTCAACGCACGTGAAGTATTTGGTTACAAGAAGCTTATGTTTCATTCTATATCGAAGTTCCTGACACACTCACCACTGTGTTACCTAAAGGTTTTCCCATAGCACATTAATCAACACGACTATCTTTCTCATATATGGGGTTTACCTTTTTGGGATTTCCCTTGGGGAGAAAAGCAGATGAGGTGAAGTGACTTATTTTGAAAGAGTGTGTTGTGGGGTTTACAAGTACTTTTCTAAAATAGACAAATTTATGATCTAAGGCAGAAAAGGCAGCTGAAAAATTGAACTTTTCCATTAAAGTTGGAGGCAACAAGGTCCGTGATACACCTCTGGCCCTTAGGGAGTTGCTTCAAGGGTCTCAGAGTGATTTTTTTGGTGAATTCTGCTCAGATAGGCTTTCTCCTTATCGTAAAAGTGGTGTACCAGAGGAGGAAGTCTGGCAACAGCCATCTGCATGCCTGCACAAGCCTGTAAGCAGCCTTCTGCATATCCTTAGCCTTGAGCCATAAAGCACTTCAGCAGTACAGGCTGAAAATATGAGCTTGTCTCAACCTTCTGTGAGGAGCTAATTCAGTTTGGTGGTGTCCTGGTACTTGCACAGGTGAGGAAATGTGTTCTGCACTACTTAGAGGTGCCAAAGTGCTGCATACTTGATGCCTGATTCTGGTTTTGCTGCCATCCAGCTAAGATCTATTATCCAGGCTATGAAGCACCTGCTTATCTTACTCTCAGGGGTAGGCTGAAGTATGTCATCCATCCAGAAGTGAAAGAAAGAATTAATCATAAGAACAGATACCCAAATCAGTGAGAAATGCAATAACCATCAGCCACAACTGTCTCCGGGGAGAACTGGTATTACAGCGATGTCCACCATGGTGACTGGTTACAATGTCCTCAGCCTGAATGTGGAAAAACATATCTGAGGTGACCCGCTTAAACAGGCTGGACCAGAAATTGACTGGAAAACCCTATAGAGAAGATTAATTTTTTGTTGTCGTTTTCTTCTTTCAGCAGCCTTGTCAATACTAGTGCTGAAATGTAGCAGGATGGTAGCTCCTGCATTTGATACCTCACAAGAAGATAAATGCAGTGCTGCCTTTGCTTGTCTTGGCTGAGTCTATAGCATGCTAAGTACCCTGCAAGGAGGCTTAGGAGGGTTTTGCTGTGTAATTCAAATACATCCAGGTAAGGTGAGGCACACTAATGCCTCTGTCTAATGCCTCTGTTTCTGTATTCCTATATTGTACTTATGCTCTAAAACAGTCTGGGAGCTGTCATTTGTCCCAGATCAGCTGGACACACTCTATGGCATCAGTGATGGCTCTCCAGCAATGTCTCAGGCTGATAGCAATGACATATTTTGAGGCAGAATATGGAAATCTGCCCTGGGCAGGTAAATCCACCATCTGCAGATCCCTGTAGCTCACTGACAGCACTGCAGCTATTCAGGGAGCAGTTGATAGATACTCCTAACAATTTGCTCAAACAAATGCATTTCAGAGTATTTAAATATATTCTCAAACCATAGAATAGGTGTATGCATGCCTAGTTTTCCTATGTGTGTGTAGGGAACTTCATTCCATTTAGAGAGAAAATAAAAGTACTTGATCTCATGTCATGAGATTGGTCTGGTCATGTCTACATCAGAGCTAGCAAGACCAACAAGGTCCAGAACTAGAAGTAGCGCTTGGGCAAATAACCCAAACCAAGGGGCTGAGCTGGCATTTCTGCACACCGCTGTACTGTGTGGATTACCAGCCCAGTCCAGCATTTGCTCATCTCTGTGTGGTGCTGTGAGCAACGTAAGTCTTCCATTTCTCTTCACTATGGACTCTCTCTACTACTTCTCACGAGCAGGGAGCATCTTCCCTTCCAGTGACTTGTAGACACACGACAAAAAGCCTTGCACCTTCACAGCAAGAGTCATATGAAGAGCTGGACAATATAACTACACAATATAACTGGAGTTAACAGTCCAAACGTCCCCTTGTGCTGAGTCTGGCTGGAGTCTACTGCTTTGAAGTGTTGCAGCCCATCAGCCACCTGGAAGGACAGGACATTGAAAAAGCTTTACCAGTTTATATTTGTATACCTTTCCTTATAAGAACTTAGGGGCAGTGTGCCAATGCACGATAAGTGTTACATCAGCAATAATCACAGTACAGAAAATGATCCAAAAAGAAAATAAAGCTAGTCTCATACAACTATATTATCAAAGAAAAATTACTAGGCTCCAAATAATGAAATTCACAGAGGTGTGGTGACAAGAACTCTTAATAGGATAAAAAATGCACAACAGGCAGAAGTTATATGAATTCATTAAAACCCCCCACAATCTGTATTATATTTGAACTGCAATGAATTTATATAAAATTGTTGCATTTGCAAGAAGTTCAGTTCTTGGAGCACCAATATGGTTCTCTATTTCTGTTGACCCAAACCTGCCTTCGTGTTTAGAAATTATAACCAAGGCCAGCTGCACCATACGCAGAGATTTTCAGAAGTTGAGCAAAAAAAGGCCTGGAGCAACCTGACATGATTTAGAAGTTGGCCCTGCTTTGAATCCTGAAACCTCTGCCTAAATTATTTTGTGATAAATGGTGGATGATTCGAAGGATCTTCTATAACCACACAGCCACAATTGAATCATATGACATAAGGGATATAGTATAGCAAGTAGTTCTAAAAAAGGGATGCCAAAATATTATGGCTGTCACAGTTACCCAAGGGAAATTTGGGGAAACCATCTGGTTTCAGTTTTTTACAGGACATGGGATTTTTCCCTGTGTCCCTCAAAGACATGTTACATTTTCAAGATCATGCCACAGAAGTGGATTACCAGCTTTGGTGGTGAGATCTCTTAACTCAGTGCAGACAAGCAAAATTGTGTTGTCTAGTCTGAGGAAAAGGTCATATCCCCTATTAAAAAAAACCCCTTTGGTCACCCTAGGTCTATAACTCTCTAAACCCTCTATGCACCCCAGTTAAACCAGACTGGCCATCCTACTTTTTTTGCCAGAAAACAAGCTAATTAACAACGAACTAAAACAACCAAATCTCACAATTAATCAGATGCTTGAAGAGCTGGCAGAAATTTCAGGCAAGATAATTGATGTCCTAATGCTGCAATTTATAGCTTTCAGAGAAAGGTGCTTTTTTGGTTTGGGGATTTTTTTTCATTTTTAAGTATGTCTTTCACTCAGAATCACAGAATGATAATGTACTTCAACCCTAGTGCTTAACTCTGCATTTGCCACTGCGTAACTTCAGGAGGTTTTTGCCAGTTCATTTTTCCAGCTTGGCCAGGTCTTGCTGAATGTCATCACTTCCTCCAGTATATCAAACACTAACCAATTCTGATCATGCACAGACTTGCTCCATCCCATCTTTCTGATCATTAATAAGTACATTGGATGGTCTTAAACCCAGCATTGGCCCCTGAGGAATACCCTAAGTGATTTTATCCTGCTGGTCACAACCCTGGGTGGACCAGACAATTTTCTACCAGCCTCATCACCCGCTAATCCAGCCCTTATGTCACCGATTTGGCTATGAGGATACTGTGCGCGTGTGTCAAAGGCCTTGTTAAAGTCAAAATAAACAACATTTGCTTCTGTCCTGTATCTGCTGAAGCATCCATCTCATGCCAGAATATCAGGTTGGTTGGGTATGGCTGGCCTTTGGGAGCTCCATACTGGCTGCTCCCGAAAACCTTCTTGCCCTTCATGTGCTTGCAAATGGTTTCCAGGAGGATCTGCTCTATAATCTTGCCATGGAAGTTAAAAAAAGCCACCTCACTCACTGATCCCTTTTTTAGTGCTACCAGCCTGAGGACTGAACTTTACTGAATGTCCTATTCCCATGCCCAAGGACTGAATGTCCATCTTTCCTATGCTGATCACTCCACAATAACAGACAGAGGCCAAGGCCAGGGATGGGTCTGGCTTTGCAATGCCCTGCAGCACTCCTGCTTTTTGGAGTAAATAACGAAGATTTCCTACACTGTCAGTGCAGGATCTCTCACAAACATTATAGGTCTTTCCCAACAAATTGTATCTCCAGAAAACATCATGATATATGCATCAAATGAGAACAGAAATTAGCTGATGTAAATACCAGGGCAGCCAGACAGCCACTGGAGATGGAGAGAAAAACCTTTGGGAGTAGTACAGCACTCCCTTCTCACATGGACATGATTCACCATTGTTCTCTCTTGTTTAGTTATTAACCCCTCTCCTGATATATCTAAACTCCTCAGGAACCCAGATGAAGGACTTGCTTTATCACTTTACCATAGGCTGAATGATTGAAGTATCAGGACATTTCCCATTTCAAAGGTCAGGGGAAAATATGATAATTAAATCTTACTTTGCTTTAATTTATCCTTCTTACCTACAATTGTTAGAAGATTATACCCTTTATGCGTTAGCTGCATGGACAATGTTATGGATTGCAAAAGGAGGGAAAAGTGGCTTGGGATGTGGAGGGTGTCTATGTTCACCTTTGTAATTGAACAAAGGCAGCCCAGAGATTTGTACAAAATATCTTCTATTGCTTTTCACATCAGAAATGTGGATCTTCTCTGTTCTGGAAATATTTTGGTGACTGGCACATGCAAAATCACTGAAAATGAGAAGGAAGGATCTTAATCAACTTCAGTCTTTGTGTTTGCCTGCTTAGTTGTTGGTAATTAATGAAGAGCAAAAGAAGCCTGTGTTATGAATTCAGCATCCTCAGCTCCCCAAGTGTGAAATTTGCAATAACCATTTCAGAGTACCCCAGGCAGCCCCAGGAAAAAACAATCTTCATATTCCTAGCATCTGAAAGAAAAAGGGGGATGTGCACAAATGGAAAGAAAGGAGAAAAGAGGACAAACATAAACTATTCAAAACCCTTCAGACTTCTTTGTAGCTGTTCAAACGAGGCAAAAAAAAAAAAAAAAAAAAAAAAGGCAAACATCCATTTCAAATGAAAGACTGAAGCTGTACCTCTGATTAATTACCGAAAAGAAGGGTTTTCCAGCACTGTGGATTTTCAAACGGTCTGTTGAATCCTTTACTCTAGCATTGCTCATTCATGGTGTTCTTTTCTCACCAGAAACTGCCACCTTAATCTTATCTGCTCTTGGTTTGAACAGTTCTTTTTTTCCCCTATAGTCTTTGAAATGAACTATTCTAGGAAGATGTTGCCCATTTTCTCAAACATTTTAAAAATATTGACACAGAAACAGCATCTCTGAATTACAGGCCGAAATCCCGCTTTTGGGCTCATTCTGAAGGGACACAACCTGTGGCCTTGTAAAATTCCTGGATTTTGCAAAACTCAACAGTCTGCTCCTTGAGCTCCTTCCTCTGCTTTCCCATGATGACTCCCAGACTCTTTTGCTATTTCCTGGAGTTTACCTGCTAGGATATAGAGAGTAAAGATTGGTGTTGGGGGCCTTTGAGCTATCTGGATACTCCAAGGTGGCATCAACTCAGCAGCATTTGCTTTGGTTCAGCACTGTGGATTTACTAGGTTTATAATGGAAAACGCCAGTGTGGTGAGTTGACCTTGACTGGATGCCAGGTGCCCATTAAAGCCGCTCTGTCACTCCCCCTTCTCAGCTAGACAGGAAAGAGAGAATATAACAAAAGGTTTATGGGTGGAGATAAGGATAGGAGGAGATCATTCACCAGTTACTGTCAAGGGTAAAACAGACTCAACTTGGGAAAAGTAACTTAACTTATTGTCAATCAAATCAGAGTAGGGTAATGAGAAATAAAACAAATCTTAAATACCTTCCTCCCTTCCCTTCTTCCCGGGCTCAACTTCACTTCCAATTTCTCTACCTTCTCCCCCCAAGTGACACAGAGGGATGAGGAATGGGGGTTGTGGTCAGTTCATCACACGTTGTCTCTGCTGCTCCTTCCTCCTCAGGGGGAGGACTCCTCACACTTCCCCTGCTCCAGCGTGGGGTCCCTCCCACAGGAGACAGTCCTCCATGAACTTCTCCAACATGAGTCCTTCCCACAGGCTGCAGTTCTTCACAAACTGCTCCAGTGTGGGTCCCTCCCATGGGGTGCAGTCCTTCAGGAACAGACTGCTCCAGCGTGGGTCCCCCATGGGGTCACAGCCTCCTTTGGGCATCCACCTGCTCCAGCGTGGGGTCCTCCCTGGGCTGCAGGTGGAGATCTGCTCCACCGTTAACCTCCATGGGTGCAGGGCACAGCTGCCTCACCATGGGCTGCACCACCGGCTGCAGGGGAATCTCTGCTCTGGCACCTGGAGCACCTCCTCCTGCCCCTTCTTCACTGACCTTGGTGTCTGCGCAGTTGTTTCTCTCACATATTCTCACTCCCCTCCCCAGCTTCAATTGCTGTTGCAATTCTTAAATATGTTATCACAGAGGCACAACCAGCATCTCTGTTGGGTTTGATCTTGACCAGCTGTGGGTTCATCTTGGAGACGGCTGGCATCAACTCTATCGGACATGGGGGAAGTTTCTGGCAGCTTCTCACAGAAGCCATTCCTGTAGCACCGCCCACCCCCCCTACCTCCCCCCGCTACCAAAACCTTGCCATGCAAACCCAAAATAGCCAGTTGGAGAGTAGCAAGGCTGGGCAGTGTGACAGTGCTCTCTGTGCACACCAGCCAGGGAGGGATGAAGCCTCAGGTTTGCTCTCAGGAGAGCAGTGGCAGAAGAGAGCTGCTGTGGGAAGGGAGTGAGTGTGATGCAGTCCCCAGCCCCGGGGATGGAGCAGATGCTGTACAAGAGCAGCAGCGTGGGGCACCTCTGCTCAGTGGACAGCAGAACTGAGATTCTCCCTGTGCCCTGGCTCAGGTACCACCCTCAGCTCGATATTTTAAGCTTCACACAACAGAGAGAAGCGGGAGGTTTCGTTTCACTTAGAGTGGACCTTAATCCTGTTTGCAGATAACAAAGTGCAGTAAAAATAGTATTTTTTTAGGGGTGATAGCACATGAGGTTTCAATGCAGGAAATCCTATAGGCCGTGTGCTGTTTGGTATCCCCCAGCATAGTAAAGTCTCATCATGACGTAAATGGGAGGCAAATGCATCCAAAGAGGCACCACAGCTCAGGCAGTCACCAGTGGTGAAGGGAGATGAACTCAAGTCTCCATCATGGAGAAGGGTGGCTACATTCTGTTTGCTACTCTCTGGCTACCGCTTGACTTGGAAACAAGATGCTTTGGCCTTTGGGCCAGCTGACACAGACTGGCTGTCAAATGTCTTCTCGCCAACACAGCCATCCAACCCAGCTGGCAGGGCTGATACCCACAGTGAGCCCAAATGCCACCAGGGACTCTGTGGTCACTTTAGAGATCAGGTCTGCGCTGGGATCCTTCTTCATTTACAGATGTAGTCTCCAACTGAGTAATTAATCTTATCGCAATGAACGATATTTTGGACTAGATTATGGCAGTAAATGCCATTGATAACATCTTCTTGAGGACAACAAAATGCTTGAATACCTTCCCATAACAGAAAGTCTGCTATGACCTACAAAACTGGCAAAAAATTAATCACCTATGTTCTGTGGTCTTTGAGTATTTTTTGGTTTTTCCACTCATTGTTTCCCTCTTGCAACAGAGTTTGGCACTGTTGTCACCACTGTCCTCCTCCAGAATTGCACTAATTGGTGCTCCCCCTCAGCAGGTATTTCACTTCTTGAAATGCAACTGCATATGCCAAAGTCTCATTAAAGGAATTTGGGGTCACTACAGAGACAGCAAAAAGAATAAATTAAGTTCTCCCTTTTGTATATACAAGGATTAAAAACCTATCAGCCTTACCCACAGCTGTCTGCTCTAAGACTGGGTTCTGCATTTAGTTATTTTAAACTCCTTATTCTTGGAATATGTTACTGATGTATGTCTACGAACTGTTCAGACTGAATAACATCATTGTTGTTTCATGAATCAACAAACATTCCTCTGTCAAACTACTGTCAGAGTAATCAGAGTCAAACCTAATTCATTTGCACTTCCACTTGAAATAAACAATGTGCATCTGGTCAAATTAAGTGATGAGTCTTTAATTGTTATAATGTGCACCTTACTCTAATTCTCCCAGCTGATACATGATGCTATTGCAGACATTGCCCTTCCTAACCAAAACCCTTCCTACCCATATGTTTCTATAGCATGTAATTTCAGCTACTAAAGGAAAGTGACGTAAGTGGATAAGTCTTCAGCTGGGATACTGCAAAGAATGACAGCCCCTTGTTGGTTAGCTCTCTGTAAGAAAAAAGCTCTGCATTTCTGATGAAAAAGCATTAATTATTCTATACTAAATGCTGAATTAATAACCCATAGCTAACAACATTACTAGCACCATCACTGTGTTTAAAAAAAAAAAAAAAAAAAAAGCCCTAAAAAGCAGTAAGAGAGACTAAGCAAAGGGACTTATGCTAGAAACATATATGAGGATATGTACTGGGTTTGGCTGGGATGCAGCGAATTTTCTTCACAGCAGCCCATATGGTGCTGTGTTTTGAATTTGTGACTAAAACAGTGTTGATAACACAGGGATGTTTTAGTTATTGCTGAGCAGTGCTTACACTTAAAAGTGCTTTCACTTATTTTGCTTTGCTTCTGTATGCAGCTTTGTTTTACCTATTAAACTATTAACTCTCACCTAGTATCTCTACCCACAAGTTTTCAGCTTTTGCTCTTCCAATTCTCTTCCCCATCCTGCCAGGGGGGAGTAAGCGAGCAGCTGGGTGGGGGATTAGATGCCAGATAGGGTCAACCCACCATAGTCTATAAAGATATGTATCCTAATCCAAGATCTAACGTACCCAGTTACATGCTCTACTGGCTCTTTGATACACATCCAGGAGAAGCTGAGGATTCATGTCCCTGTGGTGCAGCCTGCCTGGTACATCATAATGCAAAATAATGTATAATAGTATAAAAATCAACACACATCTACTATCCCATTTGAAGTGGCTTGAGCAAATTAGTGACATGGAAAGTAGCAGTCAGAGGAGTGGTGCCAGTGCCAGCAGGACACTTCTCACCTTACCAGGAACATTTTGTCAGCAGAGTCCCCCAGCTATGTTGCAGCTATGGTGCTGAGCAGCTGAATTCCTCTTGAGCACAGCTGTGCTACCAGGCTCAGCAGAAGACCCACTAGTTGCCTTGCAATCCCCTGATGGGCAAATATAGGTGCTGTCACTACAGTCCTACTCCATGCCCAGCTGTAAGCCCTCTGCTACCCACAGATGGGCCTTTAACCGCAACAGCAGGGTGCTTCACAAGATGCACAGCCAAGAGTACAGGCTTGGTGTTCAGGCTTTGCTTCAGCCTGCTTTGTGTGTCCTTGGGTGCTGGCACTGTGAAGCCCATGTCACACCGCAGGGCTAAGGGAAGCCTCGCGTAAGCAGACGTGTTGGTGGAAAGACCCTGTGAAGGAGAGAGGTGACTGACTGTCATGAGCTGGTACCCTACAGCTGTGTAAGCAACCTGGCCAAACCAGAGTGCTCCAAGTGTTATGTTTCAATCACAGCCAGAAAAAGACAGAAATCTTTTTACCTTCTATTTTGCAGAGAAAATGCTGTCAGACACTGAGTCGTATCCCCTGGTCTCTGCTGCCTTGCTGCACTCCTCTCCTTGCCTGTATTGCCTTTCAGCTCTGTGCTCAGTTCAAGCTATGCATCCAGTATCTGAACAGATGGGACATTTTTCCATGTTGATTTTGTCAGAAGCTGATAGCGGCTTCCTGAAAAATCTGCCACAGGAGATCTGCAAGGCCTTTGCTTTGGACAGTGTCCCAAGTACCATTTTGATTAAAAAGATGGTCAAACAAAGAGGTCAGTCAGGTATACAGCACCCTGAATCCCTTAATGCCATGTTCATTACCATTTCTTGTTGCCAAATGCTGTTTGCTTTTCTTTCCAGAATTGTCTGCACTGATGAGCAACTCATTTGGGAAGTCATTTCTATGCAGGGTTGTACTCCCACCACTGCAGTGGTGCAGGTACAAGTTTGGCAGAAAGACATGGCCCTGGGAAGGAGTTCAGAAGGTGACTCGATGCACACAAGGGTGGAGGGTGAAGGACATATTTCTGGGACATTTTGCTTGCCTAAGCTCATGCTGGCCTGAAGACCTTCTAGATCATTACTGTATGCTTTTATATTCCTTAACACACCACTTCCAAATTAGGCTGTGACTAGTTGTTCTGTACTGATAGTGCACGTAGTCCTTCATCCCAGGAGCTGAGTGCAGTATACATCCAGATAACAAATTTCCAAAACATTCTTACAGATATTTATTCTATTAAAGTGCTAAACAGCATTGGAAACTTGCACAGGATTATGTATATCAATTCAGGCGAATGACAGGAATAAAAAAAAATGTCCCTACATATGGCCTTTGCAATCCCAATGGCCAGTGTTTTCACATGTGTCAGATCATGGCATGCATATTTAGTTGGGAAATAGGAATAAAATCAGCCATTAACTATTGCAACACACTTTTGATAACAAGAATTTTTGTTTATCTGTGTTTGTTACTAGCATTTAACTGCTATAGCAACAGGCACTTTATAAATGAGCAAAGTCACAAAAAGTTTCATTTGAGCTTCACAGAAGTAAAGATCATTCCTGCATTCTAGTGCTGGATCTTTTTTTCTAGGTGGAACTGTGGAGAGTTTTCATTCACAGTTTATTTATCTTAGGATGAATTGTTTAAATTATAATATTTTGAACTAGACTTTATTAAATGGCATAGCACTTGCTCCTTTCCTTTGGCATGTAAGAGAATGTGTGTTTATGATGGTATTTGAATTACTTCATCGTATTTCCACACTTAAATGTAAGCAAATGATGGGCCAGAATCATGGCATATATGTGCTGCAAATTGTCTATATTTGGATCTGCACTTTCAGTGGACAGGATGAGTAATAATGAGCATAAATTGAGGGAGTAGGAGACTTAGGTGGGACCATAGGAAAAAAATTTCTATTAATGTGTGTACAGAGCATTGGACTTGGTTGCCTAGAGCAGGTGCAGAGTTTCCAATACAACCTTTTTTAAAGAAAAGGCTAAACAGCAGTTTTTCAGGAATGTTATAGGTGGTAGAGCTGATCTTGTACTGGCCAGGGGATTGACTGCAGGGCTCTATGAAATTGCAGCTGGGCTTGTAAACTAAATAGTGCTGGAACAAGGACATAAGAACCTGAACATTTAAAAGATTGTCCACATTGTTTAATTGTTAGTCTAGTTCATGCTAGACTAGTTTATTTTAGTGCCCAGAGCGGACTCCTAGAATACACTTCTGGATAACATGAGACATATATATCCCTCTATGCAGTATAGATGAGTTCACATTTGGGACAGAAGGGTGTTTATTTTTATGGAGACAAGGAGTTTTGTGCCACTGGCTGTCATTGCTGGAAAACAGACTCTTCGTCTGCCTTATTAGCACAGTCTTGTCTGTCTTATTAGCCCAGACACTGCCAGAGATTTTGTTCCAACCCTACTTTCCCCAGGCCTGCAATCCAGCCTTTTAAAACAAGGAGACGTTTATGAAATGTTGGTATTAAACTCTCAGCAATGTTCAGAGTCTGTTTTGGTGCAGCCCCTATTGTTTGTCTCTCCTCTGAACTTATCTTCACATCTCTGCTTTTGCTGATATATCACTGCTGACTTCAGTGGAGATTATCCTAATTTATGTTCACCAGGACTCAGAAGACAGATTGGTTAAGGGGAAAACCTGCTGTGTTGTTTTCTTTATGTACATTGGGTGATGTAGAAAGAGCTAAGGATGAACAGCTTTATGATCTAGCATGGAGACAAAAAAATACAGAACCAGGCTATTGGCAGAAAAGTACATAACCAGTAGTATGTTTTTGGAAGCTGGAAAGATTGTCATTAACTTTACAAGAAAGATGGATATTTTCCAGTCTCTCTCTGTTTAATTTGTGTGGTCAGTTTTTAAAACTTGTGCATCTCTGAGGACTTGCACAATACAACTTCCTACCCAATACAAATCTTGCTTTTATTCAGTGCATGAAGAACAACCTGTAGTGCTGCTGGGATTAGGCCCTCTGAGCTACAGACAGGTTTTGCATGCCAAGTAAGTGATGCTGAGCCCCAAGGCATTAGTAGCCCAAATGTGTTCAGATGTTTTCCAGAGTAGAGGTGACCATGATCAGTAACTAAGAGTGCGGACAGGAGCCCTCCACTGCACAGCTGGACTAACTTTTCCTACTTCTTTCATGGGAAGAAAGTCTTACTGAGGCAAGTATGATACATCTGTTTAATCTGTTGTCCATAGTTTAGATGAAGTTGTAGATGAAGTCTGTCAAACTTCCTCTACAGTAACCCTCTTTCCCAAGAATGGGACTTATGGAGCTGTTGAGCTTGAAGGTTTCAGAACAGATCTGTGATAGCGTTTTACCTGTCTTGTGAGAGAGAAACTCTCTGTGGCCTGGAATCCAAAATAACTGCTATGAACTTGATGCTTTTTCCTGAATAAACTGTAGATTTCCTTCTTTTGATTTTGAAGGCCAACCAGGGAAAGAGCTGTGAGGTCACGGCACACAAGATAGTCATTTGCTGAGGTGACCTTTAGGGGATTTCCTGGGTGCTGTGGAAGGACAAAAAGGGTAAGAAACTCTACTAGCACTAAGTTTCATATTAGAAGCAATTCCAAGTTAATGGACATTTTAAGATAAAACAGTGAGCCAGCCTCAAAGAGAAGCTGAAAGGCAGTGTTATGGGGCACTGTGTTCCAGCACAGACATTAGGAAGGGAGCAGCAGCATACTTGTTAGCACTCCAAAGGCAAGTTGGAGTTCACATTTCCTGAAAAACACATTAGTCAGAGGAGAAAGTCTGAAAGGAAACAGGACATTGACAGAGATTCTATCATGCTCTTGACACTGATAACTTGTCTGCACCTGACAGATCCTGTAATCCTCTGAGAGGGTTGATGGTACTGGGCAGATAGGTTTTTCCTACAGAAAGTCTATGATCTTGTTGCTTTTGTGATCCTAAGGAAGGCCCACAGAGTGTGATAAGTAATCTTGATATCTACAAGCATATGGAAACCCTCATCCATTCGATAACTGTAAACCTTCCTTTAAAAGAGGGATATTTTCCCTTGTGATTTGGGCCACTGGGAATCCCTGAGAACTGGATCCAGGCAAATATTCTCATCATTACAGACATGAAAAATACAGTCTACTGCCACTGAATGCATCCTGCTTGTTACCGTAGGGAAGTAGAAACTGCCAGCTCTTCTTCATTTATGAAGGATTTTATTTTGATGATTCTGAAACTCTCTGTCCTAATTCAGATCAATGCAAGCAGTTTTAGTAATTTGATGTACTTATCTATAAACTAACAGACGAACAGACTTGTCACATAATGGGCTCAATGGACATCAGCTGTTTCAGCTGGGTTTTGGACAGGAGTAGCTATAAGCAGTTGTAACACAGGTTAGAAATTAAAGTATACCTCTCCTTCACAGGACTTGGTACCTCATGAGCAGGCTGTGCAATCAACCACTGTATAGGTCTTATCAGACAGGCCAAGATCCAAGGTTCCCAGGATTTTGTGATATTTCTCTTGCACCTTCTCCTGTGGTATGTCCAGTTTCTACTATACACATGATAAAGGAATAATCCCATTATCAAGAATGAGGATGCTGCAGAGGAGGCAAGCTATCCTTCCTACCCATGTATCAACTCATGGAAGACATGAAGGGGGAGGAGAGGAAAGATAAATCTGTAAGGGGTACAGAAATTTACCTGCAGTAACAAGGACTGTTGGCTTAGCCATTCTCCTCTGTCAGCCATCCTCAGTCCCTTGAGATGCACTGCTTCTGGGGCCCAACTCATAGGAAAATCAAGGAGAATTACATTTATTATATATACTAAGACTCTTGGTTTTGAGGTATTAAAATGTGGGGCTATGGAAGAGAGGTTCTAAGGAAATATGGTTCCCACATTTGTTGCCTGGCTCAGGCTGGGTCTTAAAAAATCAGATCCTGGTCATCAGAGAGACCTGTGATGGGACTATCTTGTGGTATGTTTTGGCATGTCTGGTGTCTTCTTACGCCCCCCAGAGTGGGGGTCACTTTGATGGGGGCCTTTTGGTTGCAGGGGAGCTTGACTGAGGAGGGAGAGCAGAGAGAGGGACCAGCCAGAAGAGCAAGGAAGGATTAGGTCCTGCATTTTGTGAACTTTGAGGCTTGCACAGAGCATTTCCCAGATGAGAAAATTAAATAGGTTTTTTGAGACAGCTTGTGAAGTACGCACAAAACCCATGCCTTTAAAAACATGTTCCTTTCCTAAATCAGAGAAGCGTCTTTAAGTAGTGCTGAAGCTTCTCACAAATAGCAGATCTTGTACCCTGGGACTTTCTTATTCCCTTTCTCTTGAACTCTCTGTCAGGATGGATATAAACAATAGCTTCACTGTTTTACAGCAAAAATACAGAGATTTGGGTTCTAAAACTGTTAACAACCCACAGATAAGTAACATCCATTAATTAACAGTATACAGGGAAGAATTACATTTCTCTTCCAATCCAGGGTTTCATTAAGGCATTCTCTGCTTCTTGAAGTTCAGAAACAATAATTTGCAAAGAAGCCTTTAATCAAAACAAAGGAATTGGATTCAGATTTTTTTTTTTTTTTTTAGCGTAGGAGAAGAACAGATGGTTTGTGGGAACAATTCATTATTCTGTAACATTATCTCTTTAAGTGAATCTTTCTTTAGTATGCATGAAAACTGCTAGTTTGCTAACTCTGAGCATATAAAGACCTGTGTTTACACACAGCACAGGCATGGTCAAAGCAAAATCGCTGGCTCAGTCTTGGTCTGCATCATAATTGGTATTGAGCTGTTGAACAGCACTGAACAGAGTTTGGGACTTCCACTTAAACAGAAATTGCAATGTTTTGAAATTTCATTTCATACACAACAAATGCATTTACAAAAGAAAATTCTTGCAAATCAGGACATTTCTGTTTTAATTTGGAGAAGAACTGATATGGAGTGTCAGACATGAAAAAGTGTTCTTGGGACAGCAACAGCTGCTGACTGAGATTAGCACAGGTAATATGGACAAAACCATAATTGATAGGATACTAATTTAATTCAGCAAGTACCAGAGCATCCAACACCTGGGTTCAATCGTCTTTTAATACCTGAAGGTGGATATCAGAAGAGACATCCTACTCCTTAAAGCAGTAAGGCTGTAGAACAATCTTCCCATGGGGATAGTGGGAGGGGAAAAAAGCAAACTATTTCGGGGCTGAACTGGGTACATAGTAAGTCTTCTCATCTTAATACATCAGGAGAATTTCTGTATAACTAAAGCGTATTTCCTGAGCTGGATTAGTAAACCTGTTAAGGAATTAAAGAGACAACACAAAAGCCATACAGACCCAGATCAATCTTTAATTAGCTGTACTCATTGACTGCAACCTGTAAATGCTGACAGTGAAAGACTGTACAAGTACCCTTGTGTGTTGTGTTGAGGGAATCAAAAGAGAATTTTCCTTTGACCAAATCTGCAGCTGTGATGTTAAACTTACCTGCAAACTTTCTTTTTCAGTTTATATATAATTTCATCATCCTTTAGACTTTATCTTAAAAGCTCATGGGATGAGTTATTTAGGATTGAGAACAAAACTGCTGTGTAATCATCTATTTGGTGGGGAATGATAAATATTCAACAGGACATTTCTCACAAATTAAAACCAAAAGAGATTTAAAATCATTTAATATAAATTATTAAAACCAACCCAAAAAAATGTCTTTGGAATGGCAAATACAGAGGAATTGGGTAGAACTTCCAGATAAGCCATCTAAATTCATTCCCTCCTACCACCCTAGAATTTCTAATACTTCTAAAGAAAATATATGCTGAAAGAGAAAAGGGAGAAAAAAATTAGAATAATAAACTTCAATTGCTGATAAAAGGAATAAGTGGGAGTATGGGAACATATTTGTAACTATTTTCTTATCGTTAAGTAGGGCAAAATTACTCCAGAAAGGCATGGGATTATTTAAACCACACTTATATTTTGTTGATTTTTCAATATACAATTTCCTCAAAGAGAAAAATGTCAAGACAGATTCACCCAGTGTATTAATGATAAGAAAGCCAGTTGTTGTTTTTATGTTATTGATTTGATTTTGAATCAGTAACTTGGCATAGGATTCATTTACTTAAATTATATACTTTTGAGCTGATAACTTTAGTCTCCCTTTATATTCAGTGGGCAAAAAGGACACTTGTGGAGTGGAGTTTACTTATGTAGATCTCTGAAAAAAGGTTGATGAATCGCACTCTCAAAGTACCAGTTTCTCTCCAGGTCTATAAAGACAGTTGAGCATAACTAGTGCTGATGTAGACCTCTACTGTGCAGAAATCTCAGTTCAGTCAAGATGAGTCGTTCTTAGGGCATAATTCAATTGCCCACACACAGGTATGCAGTGCGGTTGGAGAGGGTACTGGAGATGTCCCTGTGGTAGCGCAGATAAGACATTGGATCTATGGGAAACCGATGTTCTTCTCTAGCAGCAGCAGCTGGAGACTAGATAGGACACCCTGTGATGTCTATAATACAGTTCCACTGTATGTATATGTGGAGACAACTGAATTGAGCCAGTGTCATTGCCATTTAATATCTGCTTGATATATTGCCACAATGAAAGGATACAGCAGCTATTTACACAGGTTGAGAACCAGACATCTAATTTAGATGACTTCATTTCAGCAGATTGGATTTCCCTCTGGAGGTCCTCAAAGACACTTACTTTTCCCTGTTAGTTATAAAGTGAATTTTGGCACTCACTTTTGGAACGATGTTTCATTAGATGCCAAGAGCTGAGCATAACTCATGTACCTACATGGACAGGATCTTAATTCATCCACCTATTTTTTAAAGTGACTCAATACAGTATGTGATTCTGGTATTTCTAAGAAAAGTGATCCTTAGTCATATCCCCGGTGTGGGTACAGAATTTTGCAGCTCAGTTTACACTGTATCTTCAGCATCACTGAGCACTCAGCAAATGCCAGATATCTTTATTCAGGACGCTCAGAACTGCAGTTGTGTTTCAAAACCGTAGTGCTGCATTGATCCAAAAGTACAAATTCCCACCCTTTTTTGGGGGCTTTTTTGCTTACTTGTCTGTTAGGAAAGGAAGGACAGTCTTTTAGGCAGGGTGTAAGTCAGGACTTTGTAACCCAGGGTGCCAGGCCCTTCTTGTGTCCAGACAGGTCACTGCTGAGTAATGCAAATCCTCCTGAGGTCTCCAGTGTAAACATCTACATCTCAGTGAGTCACCTACCTTCCTTTTATGGTTGTTTTTATAAGAACAGGATGCATCCAAGATCCAATTCTCATCTTAAGGTAGATATTTACGCAGACATAAGGACTCATGCCCCAAAAGTGCCTGTCTTCTCACTGGCCACAAAGGGACACATAAGTGACAATCTCAGATGGAGGTGTGTTCTAGAGGAAGACTTGTCTCAAGGAGACAACTCCCTCCTTAAGATTTCTCTGATTTTAATGGGTTTGGGGGTCTCTATGCTTCATTAACCATATACAAGTTTGAGGAAGCATCACCTCCCTGTTTGATATAGTGCTCTTGGGACTTAGTGACTCAAGGTATGCAGAAACTGCTGTAATGTAGTACCTAAAATACATCATTTCAGTCTGCTAGAGTTGGGAAAATTGCACTGTTTTTCCAAATCATCCTCTACCCCCATCTACCATTTATTAAACTTCTCTTCTGCTCACTGCCTTTTTTTTAAAACCCAGTTGTCTAATGACAGATATGCTGGGAAACACACCAGATAAATCATCAAATTCAATATAAATACAAAAGGAAGAGCTGGCTGACATTTAGAGAGACTGACCTTTCAACAGACAAGCCAGTGTGTGATTGAAACACTGCCTCATTCAAGGTTTTAAAAGGGTTATTCCACATAATAAATAATGCAAAAAAGAAAAGGCATTTGAAAAGTATAAAGAGTGAGGTCCTTTCATCTTGCCTACTAGCCAAGCACAGGCTCAGTTCTATACCATTCAGTACCTCTCCGTTATTTTGCTCAAATATACATCTGGGGGAAAAAAATTAAAATTTGGTTATTGACAAATCACTTAAGCATTTCAGGAAAGACACTGTAACAAGTTAGAAAAGTGATTTTTTGGCTTTCTTTGTCATCTTCAGTTCTCCCTTTTAGTTGTTTATATCATATGGCTTATCTTTGTCTGTTCTTCAAAGGTCATTTGATAAAACCCTTTTTAGAAACCTTTTTAAAGCATTGTTTTGCCCGGCCAGAATCAACAGCTTTGTTACTATAGGCTTGGATTATCCTGTTCTTATAGAATACAGAGCGTTTGAAAGGTTTTTATCAGAAAACTGTTTGAAAACAGAGACAATAGCATCATATAGAGAAACTATTTAAAATGTAAAGATTGTTAACCTTTTTAAGTCAAAAATGTCTTGTGTTCCTTTTGTTTTCATTTATAAATAAATGGATGGATCAGTCAGCTAGGCACTGCCAGCATCTTGCACAAACAGTTCCAATTAGTTTCATTTTCAGTCCAATTATAATCTCAAAGAAAACAAAAAAGACCAGGACAAAATGGAGTAGAAAAAATGTGCTTTAAATTAATGAGACAAGATTTTCCAGAGTTTCTCTTAAAGGTCTAGTCTTTTTCTTTTAGAAATAACTTACATTTCTCCAGATGGCTTCAGGTTCCCTGTTTGTGAACTAGGAAATTAGGAGCAGTTCTGATTAAAATTATGCCTATTAAAAACTAGCATTGGATATATCGACAATTCACATCTTCCCAGCATCAGTCAGTTGCTGAAACAACTGGCATTTTAGTAATTCCAAAGTGATTCAATGAGACATTCGGCTGACAAGTTCAGGAATGCAACACAAAGCTCTAATTAAGTAATACTGTAAGGAACATTTTATAGAGGTTAGCCTTCCACGGGCCATTTCACTTAACAAAAACTTTTATAACCATACTTTATAATATACAATTTCTTATTAATTGATCTCATGCACTTACCACCCACAAAAACTCCAGTACTTGCATCGGATTGAAGTGACTTGTTCAGGTCACCCAGGAACAGACCCCAGCTCTGACCATCTCACCACATATCATTTTTGCTTTTTGCTTTTTTCTTTTTCCTTTTCAATTCAGAGGTCAATTATCTGCACTTTTAAAAGCCACACAATAGAAACATGGTGACAGATACAACTGCAAACTTTTCAGACTACTTATTACTGAAAAAGTTGCCCCCGTACATTTCAATTCACACTTCAAAAATAAGTGTTGATTTTTTTTAAATAAACTATGGTGACTTAGGAAATGGCTAGAAATATGTAGATCAGACAAAAATGAAGCTCTTTGAAGTATGCTTTCTAGATGGAACTCTCTGATCAGCATCCCTCTAATTCACTTTGATATAGTTATTGGCCACTTGGCTATATTTGAGTTTCATGCTGTTTTTCTAGTTGGATTGCAGAGATCCCTCTTGTTCATTGAGTGAGGGAGACTCAAGTCATGGCATTTGGTTATGGACTTCAACCCCTCTAATTCAAAGATATTCAGAGACTGAATCTCTCTATGGCATTGTGCAGCCTCTCTCAGTGGTAAGTTAAGACTACAGCTCAGCTGAATTCAAATTTCAAAGATACAGAAGACAGTTTGTCCAATTGCTTTACATGTAATTAGACAGATGGTCAAAATTACCTTCCCTTTGCAGTATGTGGCAAACTCGTCTTCCTGTTCCACTGATGCAAGTTAAGGTTTCACTGCAAGTAAACTGTGCCTGTTAATTTACATCAGCATCACTGAGAAGTGGATTTGGCCCATGTCCATAACAATTTCACAATATCATAAAAAAGCAAAAAAGCCCATTTTTTTTTCATGCCCTGATGATTTTCTCACTTCCTGAATATTATATTACTGTGAATTCAAGCATAATTAAGGTTCCTGCCACTTCACGCATTGCCAGCAGAAGCAGAAGGGCTTTTATTCCATAATTGCTTGGTTTTTGGTGTCCATGAAAATGATTGTTTGCATTCACATTACCAGCACTCGCAGAGAGAGAGAAGAGCATGAAAGAGGAATCATTCCTGTGTATAAATCTGCAAGCACCTGCAATGTCAGAAATACCATGACCAAGAGCTTAATGAATTCTGGAGTTTTAAAAGAACATATCTGAAGATCTCTTTTCCTCATAGTGTTTCCTGTTCAGCTGTATTATCCTCAGTTATGTCTACAGTACTGGGGATAGCTTTCAGAACTGTGGTTTTGACAGCTGCAACAGCTGCTACTGCATGAAAGCCAAAGAGCTTTTGAATCCAGTGCGCAAGAGGACAGAGCTCTTCCTCCCTATTTCTGTCTTTTAAAAGCTGCAGCAGAACAGTTTTCAGAGTGAGCCTTTAAATGACATCTGCTAGCCCAACGTAAGGAGGGTTTGGCACACTCCAAGGAGTTTATAAAACTGGTGTCGTGACAAGGGCCTAGACCTTCATTGGTACTGAGGTGTCTCTCCCATTTAGATTGATAGGTCAAGGATTCTGGCCTAATTGACATTTTAGCACCCTGGGAAGGTTAGATCATCAGAACGCAGAAGCATTTCAAGGTTTTAAAAATGTACTTTTTTAGGTTTTGTAAATGCACTGACTAAGTAAAACAACACCTGAAAACACCTAGCAGGATAATAATTGTTTTATCAATTCAGGTGCCAAAGCAAAACATTTATAAGTAGTTTCTGGAGAGGCCTACCCAATTAAAAAAAAAAAAAAAAAAGGAACCAAAACACAACAGCAAAAAGTTTTTTGAAGTAAAATAAAAGCTAAGAGTTTTTGTTTAGGGTCAAAAACCACGAAATTATTCCTGCAATGAAACTGTATCTTATTCTGAAGACCATGTAGTATTCCAGTCATGTGTATTCAAAGAGATGAACAAAGGATAATTGAGATGACTAGGCTAAAGAGGAGCTTTTTTTATAGATGAAACTTAGCAGTTTGGCTTATTTAGCTGAGCACCATGAAGGCTGGAACAAGATATTTACTGCACAAGCATAGCTGAAGGATGAAAAGAGAAGAGCTAACAGAAAACACAAGTGTGCACAGGTGCAAAGGGTGGGCATACATGGGTCATGTATACAGTGTGCCAGTTAGGACACTTTCCCACCCTCAGAGGAGTGCAACTCTGGAAAAGACATCAATTAGGATTATCAAGGACAAAGTCTTCATGGCCATTAGATTGAATGGTTGTCTGTTTGTGAAGGCTACACCAACCACCACAGAGGACAAAGTGTCCAACAGGTAAAACTGGGCTAATGAATGTATTCAGGCTTTGGAGTGTGGGGCCATGCAGATGATCTAAATACTTCACCCAAGAAGAGGTAGGGATCCAGGGATGCACTCAGTCACCTGTAAACAAGTATCTCTAATTCACTGACTGTATCAGAAGAAGTATTTGAGTGAAAAGCAATGCTTGCCACTCTCTAGGAAGGCACCCACTGAGGCAAGGAGAAAAAAATGAATCCCCATGTACTACATTTTGGGTGACTAGTTATTCTGTGTTTAGTGAGTACAGGGGAAAATACATGGGTAGAACCAAGGTCAGAAGCACAAGTTTCCAATATTGACAATCTAGTTGCTAAAAAATGTTTTTCCAAATAAAACAATTCATTAAATTCATACATGGTCCTGGGGTGAACAAATCTGTATTTCTTCTTAGCAAATAAAAAGTTCAGTGAAAAAAACCATGGAGTTTAGAATGAACCAGTTAAAACCTAGATTCTAACAATTTTCTGCTACAACTGGTAAAATGCCAGCAAAGACTGAGTCTAAATTGATGCCAGAGAGGAAATAAGAAGCATTAGGGGCTGAGTGCCTAATTTCTGCATTCTGGCACACTGCCATGCTCTGATTGAAAAGGCGGGGACTGGCTAATCATTCACAACTGTGTTGTTAAAAGAAAAGGGTATCCAGTTCTTGCAATGGCAACCCAAGCAATATCACAGATTAGAGGTAGCAACAATTTACCTTCCATATTTAGCACTGAAAGTCTTACATTAACTTTATGGAAATAGAAGCATTGTGCAAGTGATTTGAATCATGTTCTTTCTCCTCACTTGCGAAATGGCTGAGAGCATTGATCACTGCCCTTGCCATTCTCTGTGAGCTGCGGTAGAAAGATACAGAAAGACATATTGCCTGAGCTAAGCTGTGTAGGGATTAGTTTGGGAGATAGCATTTTCTCCTCAGTCCTACAGTCACTGTCATATACTATGCATTGAAGAGAAATATATAAAGGCAATGCAGGCTCAAAAAGTTTCTGACAGTGCAGGATGGAGGCTAGAAATTCTCAGAGCAAATATAACATGTGCTTCTCCTATTCCTATATTTTTTCCTACAAATCTGCTTTACGGCATTGTCAGAGACATGAGCATTTAATTCACGGAAGTTATGCAGCTTCTACTGTGCAGCTCAACTTATTTCTTATTTTCTTGGCTTTTAGAGGCTAAGCTTAGTTTAAAGAGGTAAATTGTGTGATAGACTACACAGTCCCTCATCTGTCCAACCTTCCATTAACTGGAAGAACAGGGGAAGACAGCAAAGGGAGCCTGTGGAGGTGGAGGCTGTCCAGAGCTGTTGTAGCTGTTATGCATGCAAGGACCAACCTTCCCAGCCTTTGGTAAGGAGGCACAGAGCAAGATACAGAGGGAAGTGAACCTGGGAAAGAGAATAGCAAAGAAACTAGAGGAGGAATATGGAAAGATTGATGTAAAAAGGACAGAGGGCATTAAAGGAAATCTTGAGATGAATGGGAGGAAGCAAAATTGAAAAGGAGAAAGTAAGAATAGTTGGAAAAATACTACCAGATAGGGAAATAGTAGTGAAAGATAAAAGTGATTTCAAAAAGAGAAGCGAAAATGAGATCATTACCTACAGAAGGAAGTGAAGAAAAGCTCCTCTTCAAGGCCTCCTCCTCTATGAATTCAGAACAGGTATCAGCTGCCAACCTTTGGGGGAAGAAGTGGTGGCTGCAGCCCCCAGTGCTGTCTTTCACCCCCAGCACCCACAGCCACCCTTACACTGCTCTGCCTCCCCCCATGCAGCCTGGCACAGTCATGCTCTCAGCCAGGTATGGGAGTGAGTCGTAGAACGCCTCAGTCCTGCCCAAAAGCAGGAACCCCTCAGCTGACTTCCAGGGACACTAGTTTGTCACTTCTCATTCACTGTCCTATGCTTTTTCACATAGACCTGCTCGAGTGGGTCCAGAGGAGGCCACAAAGATCATCAGGGGGGTGGAGCACCTCCCCTATGAGGACAGGCTGAGAGAGTCGGGGTTGTTCAGCCTGGAGAAGAGAAGGCTCAAGACCTTATAGGAGCCTTCCAGTACCTAAGGGGGCTACAGGAAAGATGGGGAGGGACTCTTTATCAGGCAGTGTAGTGATAGGATGATGGGTAATGGTTTTAAACTGAAAGAAGGTAGATTTAGATTAGATGTAAGGAAGAAATTCTTTACTGTGAGGGTGGTGAGACACTGGAGCAGGTTGCCCAGAGAAGCTGTGGATGTCCCCTCCCTGGAGGTGTTCAAGGCCAGGTTGGACGGGGCTTTGAGCAACCTGATCTAGTGGAAGGTGTCCCTGCCCATGGCAGGGGGGTTGGAACTAGATGATATTTAAGCTCCCTTCCAAACTAAACCATTCTATGATTCTATTCTATATTTTTAACTTAAAAGTGAACCGTGCCTGACATAAAGAAAGATACTGGGTGTAGGTTTTTACATGGAAGATATCAGCTTCTGTTTCAGCATCTTTAATGGAAAAGAGAAAAACTTACCTGCAGGAGTAAACCTGTCAAGGACAAAGGGAATTAATTGGAGACAAATCATGTTCTATCTGTGACTGACATTGGATTTTTCACTTTCAGATACTCTTCTGTTTAATCTCCTCAAAACATGTTAAGCTAAAAAAAAAATTTAAAAAAATCTAGAGCACAACTTCAGAGTGTGTTTTATCACAAAGTCTCAGGGAAAATAAAAAAGTGCTCTTTGTAGGTGTCAAGAATCTCACCTCAACCATCTACAGATCCGGGGCAGGGGGGATGTTTATGTTGTTTGGTTTTTTTACTTAAATGGCATCAATTTGTTTCTGACTGTCAAAAGACAGTCAATTAAAAACATAAGTAAGTAAAGAAGAGAAAGTGCTGGGAAGTAGATGTTTCAGCACAGAATAGCATTGCTCTGAGAATAAGAAATATATTTTGACTTCACAGTGCTGCACTGCAGTGGAAGAATAGACTGACTGGAGTTGAGGCTGAGTTTGTATATCATAATGTACTTGTGTCTCTAGGATTTATTTTCACAGATGTAAGGCTGCAAAGGAGTGTGTGAAAAGGTTAAACAGCTCATTTTAGTCTTTTTTTCCAGCAGGTTTACAGGAGCCCAACCTTAAAAATCATTCTCAGCTGTTGACATGCCTTAGACATGGCCAGGCTGTAGGAGATAGCTGCCCAGGGTGGGAGAAGTTGTCCTCTGCTCTGCACATCCCCTCCAAAAGGACCAGAGAACACTGTCCTCTGCAAAAGGTGGTGTGGAGGGTCTGTTGGGGAGTGCTGGTCCTCCACACACTGGGAGGACCTGTTCAGCAGGAGAGAGCATCTCTCTCTTGTCTTGCACAAATCAACCTCAATGGCCAAAGCCAAGACACCACAACTGGCTGGCCTGAAACTAACTTGGGGCATCCAAGAAGCAAAGCAAAACCTCTGCTATGACAGGGCTCCTGTGCAGTGTGTGCATGTTCTGCCACTGTGCAAAATAAGGGACCTTACAGCTGTATGAATCTTTAAATGCAGGGTCATGTAAACTGGGCACAACAGGGTTAGATGCTTGGTGATCATAGGGAAGGCACCTAGTTGCCCAACTGGGTAACTTAAGCTCAAGGTAGAGAAACAGAAGTGGACACCTCGTTTCTGGGGTCAGTTTTTCAAAGCAGGGGCTGTGAGTCCCTGCACATTTGTACAGCACCTTGCACAGACTAGTCTTCATGCCAGCAGCTACCGCTTCGAGCTTATGCAACCACGAATGCTTATTAATAACTGTATCAATTTTGCATCGCATTCTCTAAAACAGGTTGCACCTCCTCCCACCCCCAGCCCAATCAATCAAAATCCCTTAAAATAAATCTTCTCATTCATGCTTATAATCAAGTCACAGAGAGAAAATAAAAGTAGCTATTCACTAGCACACAAAATCAGGTTATTATCCCCAAATTCTGCCTAGCAGAACATAAAAGATACATTTTTACCTATGCATCTCTTAGTCTTGGTGTTATTTCTTTCTCTGACCTTGCTTCTTAATCCTTCATTGGTGAATGCTAATTTGAGTTCAATACAGCATTTTTTATTACCTATATTACAGGAGTTCCTCTTCTATCACTGTGACAGATGATTCCCATTGCTATTCACAGACCACACATGAGCATGAGCATGAGGGAGGGAATCTGCCCCAGACACCCTCTGTAAAGCTAAACCAGCTGTGGGTAACACTTGGCACTTTACTGAATCTATGCTGCTGTTTTCATAATGGATATTTATTGGTTTATAATTGAAAAGCACCATTTAAAATTTTAGTTTTGTCCAGGAAGCACAAAAGTCTCTCAGATATAGAAGGTGAATTTCAGATGAAGTTTTGTAACTGAGCAAGTCATTAGTTAGCAAATTGAAAATCATTGGTGTGCTCTGAGTCATCACTTAATTCCAAACACAGCTTTTATTGTATTGGTGCCAGTGATGGCACATTTACAATACCAATTTGTAAAGTATGCATTCAAAAAATGCCATAATGTCATTTCAGCAGTAATTGCATCACAGTAAGAAAATATTGCAATTGAAAACTTAGAGACATTCCATTGAAACTGTAGGTGGACTTGCACATTCCTTGGCAGATGTAATCCAACATCTATAGATTTGACACAATTATTTTAACATTTCCGAGACCTGTAAATACCAGACAGAAGTGTACTCACTGTAATTGGAAATGAGACTCTATTAGAAAGTCAAGTATTTAAGAGTTCCTACATAAATCACCAAAGTCTTGTCAGTGGTAACCCATCACACATTTGAATATAGGCATTATAATTCACAGCAACTTGTCTGGAGGTTCACCTGGAGCATAGCAAGGGCTAGGATGAGTTCATGCACCTAGAAGAAAGATCACGTGTATTCCAATAGGAAGAATGAAGAGACCTAAATTACCTCTGCAGAAAATCTTTCATGACTACACATGACAAAAAGGGTCATAGTATGACTAGCTGAAGACTTATTCAGCCAAGCAGTGTGACTTGCCCTTGTGGATAAACAGTGACATTTGTGGAAGGGGGCAGCAAGAAGGAGAATTTATTTTAAGAATTATTTTTCTAAGCTTGCAAATTTCATTTTAAAATATAATCATAAATCCCTATCTTTAAAATCACAGAAGGAGCAGAAGGTAGGAAAAAAGGAAAATTGAAAAAGTTTTCTTCATCTAATCATTCACTGGAATAATTTAATGTCTCTCACTGGCTGGTGGAAAAGAGCACGATACAGGGACAATGTAGAATTACAAATTTCTGGCATATAACACATTCCCCAAGAGTCACTCCATTTGTTCCCAGAATTAGATTTACCTAAAAGAAAACAGAAGCATTCTTAGAATTGCATGTCAAAGGAACATATATAGATATTCCTCAAAATGATCTTCTTTCATGTTCTTTGCCATAAGAAATGTCACATTTTTGATCTTTTAGACTTAAAAGTTGTCAGTAAATTACAGTTCTCCTTGTGTTGTCTGAAAGGGGTGAAATAAAGAGCAGGTATTAAAACTTACTAGGCTTAATTAGAATGTTTCCAGAATCATGCTCAGAGAGATGAATTTCTCTTAAAAAAATGAAATATTAATTTTTAATGTTATGACTTTCCATCCTTCTTTTTGATTATACTGTTCAATCCATTAATATTTCCACTGAAATCTTTCCATGAAATAACCGTATTTCACTACAATTATGCTTGTGTATTCTGTGCATACAATACCAGATAATAAGGCTCATATAGTTTTATCTTTATAGTTCCATTAAATATAATAATTATGTTTAATGGTTTCATCACCTCTTCACCGATGAATTATTCCATTTGCACAGCTGCAAATCACTCAAGGGGAACCACACTTACTCACGTAAGGAGTATGGGAAATGAAAAGGGAAAAGGGTATGGAAAAGAGTAGAAGGAAAAAAGAACTGTTACAGTCCTACACATTGCTAACACCAACTATGAGAGCTGTATATCCCTGTATAGCAGCAAAGTAAACCTGTGCAGTTCACAGAAGCTCCTCAGAAAGGTGGGATGTGGTGTCATAGGTAAGGCATAGCTTAAGCTGCTCACCTCATTAAGGACATAAAATTAAAGAGGCTGTGGTGATTTGGCATGAAAAATAGGTGGAGCTGAAGTCCATGAAAATTCCAGGTCTAGGTGTCATGTACAGACTAGAAAGAGTTGCAGAAAGAGGAAAAATCTTATGCAGGGGACATAACAAAAAGCACCAGTGTCTAGTCCTTCTCCGTGAAAGCCTTTGCTAGCTCAGAGCCCACCATTGCTTACACACCAGATACTCAGCTGAGGTCCCAGCTACCTGCTTGGGAAGGGGTGGAAGAGAGCATCCAGCCCTGCTGGTGCCTGGGCTGCTGGTGGGAGCAGCAGTGGCTGGGCCCCCACTAATGGGCAGCCATGAAGCACCTGCAAGGAAGACATCCTAAAACAGCTGCAGGTGCATTGCAGCTGCTGCATAAATGTGCAATGCTGGTGGTTCAAGAAGCCCTTCAGC
Source organism: Strix aluco (assembly GCF_031877795.1). Taxonomy (NCBI): domain Eukaryota; kingdom Metazoa; phylum Chordata; class Aves; order Strigiformes; family Strigidae; genus Strix; species Strix aluco. The sequence continues at coordinate 116,860,257 of NC_133933.1, forward strand.
TACTTATCAATGCCAAAGTTTCCACAATTGTAAATGGTAAAGGAGCTTTTATACAACACTTGTCTGTTGATCTGTCTTCTCAGTTAAATCACAGAGGTTATCTTAAATAAAGAGACCCTGGCAGGGGAAGAATGGTCAAGAGTGTCTGAAGGGCTCCAGCAGAGGTTAAATACTTTTTTAGAAGGGAATCCTTAATGTGTACTTTTTCTGGGTGTTTCCTTCAGCAGTTTCGTTGTGACAGGCATGACTGTGAATTTGGAGACAGAAGTCCAGCCAGCGATGATTTTGAAAGACCCTCAGGGATTAGTTACTCATGCAGAAAACAGCACTGCCTCAGACACGTACCTGCTTCAGCATCCATCCTCAGTGGGACATTCTCCTTCCACAAACAACCTTCTCCAGGGCCTCTGGGTGGGGCTGCTCCCTTCTCTGACTCAAGTAAAGGTGTTTCTGGTCCCCATTTATAACTCAATAATTTATTTCACTGCCTTCTGCAAGGAATATGTGTGTGTGATTGGGAAAGGTGTACATAGAACCCAGAAGTCTTGTCTTCAGGCTTGTCTCTTGACTTTTTTCACTTCCCTCTGTTGTCCTGAGAGCAATGGTGAAACCAAAACTGCTGAGGGAAAATCCAGGGTTTCTTACTCCAGACTTTCACACCCCAGCCTGGTGCTCTGTGCCTGCCAGTCCTGTACCTTTCCGCTGCATCACAATCAGGTCCTAAGGCAGAGCAACAACACCTCTCCTTAATTTGAATTTTAATGGCCTTTAGCAATGGTCAGGTTTCATTCATGACCTTTACAGTGCAGGAGTGTCTCAGTCTCATTGCACAAAAAATGGAAAACATCTCACATTTTCAGCTCACATAGCTGGATTTTTTACTACTGATGAGGTCCCGAGTAATGTATGCACTCCATAAATAGGGTGTGAAAGCTGCCTAGAAAGATATACAGATAAGATAGAGGATTGTCATAATCCAGAGACACCTGGACTCTCAGTCTGAAAGCAGAGGTCTCGCCAAAATAATGGTTTAAAAAGTGCACATCAAAACGTTAATTCTGCAGCTCAGAAGTGTTATCTTCTGCTTTCACTGGACCTATTTGCAGTTGCTGCAATGTGCTGCTTCTTTCAGATAAAAGCAATACAGTAAATGTCAGGATCAGTAGCACTGGGCTGATTGGGGGAAATGGTGTGCTGTAATCTATAGAGCTCTGCATTTTGTCTCCATCCAGGTTTCTAAAACTGTCTGACTTCAGAGAGTGTCTACATTATATTTTAGAATTAAGAGCCCCAGAGGGCACCATTCAGGCAGTACAAAATGCCATCAAATCACTTGGGGTAAAACCTTTTGTTGACTTTCCTGACTTCTCATTCTATTAAGTAATTTTATTTTTTGATATGTACAGATGAAGCAAGTTTTGCTTAAATATATTTTTGGGAAGTGCTGATTTTTCGCAACGATGGTATCTCTTCATTTTTTAAAGATCAGCCTTTATACTGTGAAGTCTGTCTGTAGCTGCGGTAGAGCCTGCAACCAGTATATAAACTAGTCCTCCATAACCTATTGTGGTTCCAGTGAATGCAGAGAGAAGCAGTATTTCACATCAATGAAAAATACAGTCAATATACTTAAAATGTGCATATTTTAGACAATTGAGTGAAGTGCTAAGGCTTGGACAATAAGCCCAAGCCAGAGTTGACCTATAGATGAATCCTGTATATTTTATAACTGATAACCATTGTGCTAATAGGTATTAAACTAAGTTATAGCAAACCAACTATTCTGATGTAAAAGGTGGGAGTATTGAAGCCTGAGCAACAGGCCCTAAACAGAAACTGCTAACTCAGTATGTAGTCATTAGTGAAATATGCATAGAAGATGTAGCTTAAACATCATAAAACATGTATCCGTCTTTGTGTGTGTGAGCAAGATAACAGGGCCACAGAGACAGCTGTCTGGCCCTGTGACCTGGTGTGTGACCTTGCTCATAAATCAACGAGATAAGCAGGGAAACTCCCTTAGTTTCTCCCCTGAGCCCTGGCCAGGCTCTGGGAAAATCTAATGTGAGACTGAAACCAGATGTTTCCGCTTAAAACAAAAGGTGCCAGCTATTCTGGCTTGCTGACTTTTAGTATATAAGGCTGGACCCACTCACAGCGACTTTGGAAGCCTCACCTAGGGGTGGACGCACCGCGTAGGATTTCCCACTTGCCGGGACAGGCTCTCCAAATCCTCGCTGTAACCGGGGCTGCCCAGTGACTGCGGATCTGGATGATGGTAACATATGCAAGTGGTGATGGATCTTTCTTAATCACTATTCTCTCTCTCTTGTAGTAATGATTTGATGCATTACCCTGTATTTTCCTGTTTGTTTAAGCACGCTACTCTGTCTTTTCTTACTGTATGTTTTCTATATTATTCTGTTATATTATTTAGTTATTTCTAGTAAAATATGTCTGCTCTTTTCACTCTGGTGTCTGAGTTTAATTGATATCCCTAATCAGCAAAACATTGAGTCACGCATTTGAATTGTGTGATTGAAGCAATAAGAAGCCATTGGAACTTGTGAGGTAATTACTGTCATCTGCCTCCCTAACTGGTGCCTCCCAGCTTGCACCTAATCCATGGTGCCTGGGTTTACCACCAAGCTTTGGCAGCAATGAGATAGGGCTTCCTTGGGCATTACTGCTGACCCTTGGCAAAATCCTGGCCCCAGGACAGTCATTTGGATTTGGGATGTTAATCTGAGGGCCATCCCAGGGGCTGGGTTGCCTGGGCTCAGGGTAAGATGAAAGAGAACAGCCAGTGGCCTTGGATGAAAGAGCTGGAGGAAGTGTCTGCAGATGCTCTCCCCACCTTTTCAGGCTTCTTTTAAGCTGAAGGTCTTGCACTTCGTGGAAGAGTTACACCATACCTCCATCACAGGTATGTCTACATTTAGTCTCATACTTCCTTGATCAGGAGCTGTGGACTTGGCTCCTTGGCTTGACTGGGACCTGCCCCACTGCTGAGGACTTGCTGGGTGCTCATTGAACTCTCATCTGACCCGTCTGCTCACCTTACTCCATTGATGTGGTTGGTCAATGCGGCTGCCCTGCCACTCCTGCATTGCACTGGGCTCCCAGCGCTCTTTCCCTGCAAGGCAGCCTGACCTTGCTGCTCCCTGACAGCCAGAAACAGAGAGGATTTTTGCCTTCAGAAATCAGTTTATCAGTCACAACTATTTGCTGGATGTTGTTCCTCCTTTTTTTCCAGCTTCTCCTAGACCTGCTTTTGAAATCCATTAATTCAATGGTCTCAAGGGAGTTAGCTCCTCACACACTTGAGGCAAGTATATGTGACCCCCACCCCTGGCTCTTGAAAGCCCAGACATAAGACTAAACCAATTGAAACAGAAATTTGCAAAAAAATGGAAATAGGTCAAATGAAACAAAAAAAAAAAAATGGTCTGCCAGGCTGCAGATCCACCCTGACAGTCTGCAGACTGCCCCAGGTAGCTTCATCTCAGGTTCAGCTGCAAGTCAGTAGCAAACATCTCATGTTTTAGAAACTAAAGGTTTTTGCAATACAGAATAATATCTGCTTGTTTATTCCTCAGGAGTCATCTGGGGATTTCAAATGAGTTTGTAACCATTAATGAAGAAAGTAACAATAAGCAGTAATAATCCACTTGTGATGTACTGGATTTTAACATCCAGTCCCTAAAGTACCAATTTAGCCCCAGTAACTTTTTGAAACAAATAAACATGCTTTCACATAGAGTGTTTGTCCTCAACGTTCAACCTTTGTGGTCTTTTGTATCTTTTAAGACTATCCTATACTCTCACAGAGGGATCTCTTCATTTATTCCTTTTCCCGTGCGTGCAGCCTTCTTCATCAGATCACACCACAGCAGCGTGGGCAGCAGCATGATGGTGGGGCTGGCTCTACGGAGCAGCACCTCAAACCTCATCTTCCTTTGAGGGCAGGTCTCTGTCAGGCAGCATACCCCTGATCCTCGTGTAGCTCTGCAGAATTTTTTCATTCCTGCACCTCATGTTCCTCACACCACCAACTGGTGGCAGGCAGATCACAGGGCAGATTTTGGGGTGCAGCACCAGTTGTGGGAACCTCTCCCCAGCACAAGAGACTTGACAGATCAGTAATATCTAAATGTACAACGACGAGACAACCTCTCTTATTTCTTAGCAGGCTCTAAGATCCTCAAGGCAGAAACCGATTTATCACTGTTTGTATGCACATATGACAATTACCATCACAGGAGCCTGAAGCTCCAAGTGGGACACCTGGGCCAAACTGCAAGCAACAAATAATAGTAAGCAGTTCCCCAGCTGTTTATATTTGATTTCTCTGTATCATATGTAAAAATATTTTAAAGTAAATGAAGGAATGGGAGAAACTGACCACAGCATTGCAGTGACCATGTACAAATTTTTAACATGACAGACCCAAAAAAGTTTACTCTTTTGTGTTTTTTTCACTTATGTTAGACAGAAGTTACTTATAGCATTTGTGGGTAAAATAACTTCCAAAGGAATAATCACTTTGCAGTGTAAATTGGCAATTACCTTTAGCTCATTTTATCAATTTGAGTTCACTCTCTGGTCCACGTCCAACATTCCTCCTTGCAGAACTGGTGCTTCCAGCTGGAAAGACCTGAGATGAGACAATGCAAGATTTTGCTCTAATATTTACTAAGGAAAGACATAAAAAGGGAGTTTTTAAACAGCCAGTTTATGCAAGGATAAGTTAACACAAGAGGGAACTGAAAGACTTCTGATGCATTAAATTATTTTCTGGATTATGTTAGACACTGGCACCATGTGGGGGACATCAGGAAATTATTAACTCCAGCTTAAAGGCAAGAGAATTAGAGCAAACTGCAGTGTTTCACATTATAGGTTGAACAGTCTCTAGATACTCTGAACTCACATCAACACAGAAATGCCACTGAATCCTTCCAATTTCTCTGCTAAGGTCCAGAGACTAGCAAGTCCAGCCTGAAGAATGAGTTGCAGCCCTGGAGCAACCTGGGATGCAAATGTAGCCCAGTGCAGCTGCACCTCCCCACCCCAGCCAAGGCTTCACCTGCAGCCTGCTCCATCTGCCTGGTTCACGCAGTAAAGAGCCTGTCCGTCAGTTCAGCAGGGGATGCTCACCCTCAATCTGCCAGGAGTGGGGAGACAAGCTTCAGCTGAGCAGCATTGCAAGCCAAGCCATGCACCAGCCCATAAAAGCCCCCTTGCCTTGTCCACATTGAGAACAACCTTTTGGGAAGAAAGTACAGGTTGTGTGAGATCTGCTAGCCCCAGATAGTGCCTGAACCAGCTGGGATCTCACATTTCTGCAGGGAAAGCTTAGTGCCATGATTGAGGGGTTATTAGTCTTTTTTCACTTCCTGCTTAATCTCAGAATGTCATTTTAAACTGCAACTGTTGTTTCAGACACTCCCCAGGGCAGACTTTGACACCGTTTCCCACAGCATTCTCCTGGCAAAACTGGCTGCTCGAGGCTTGGATGATCACACGCTTTGCTGGATAAAAAACTGTCTGGATGGCCGGGCCCAAAGAGTTGTGGTGAACAGAGTTAAATCCGGTTGGCGGCCGGTCACGAGTGGTGTCCCCCAGGGCTCGGTTTTGGGGCCACTCCTGTTTAACATCTTTATTGATGATCTAGATGAGGGGATCGAGTGCACCCTCAGTAAGTTTGCAGATGACACCAAGTTGGGTGGGAGTGTTGATCTGCTCGAGGGTAGGGAGGCTCTGCAGAGAGATCTGGACAGGCTGGAGCGATGGGCTAAGGCCAACTGTATGAGCTTCAATAAGGCCAAATGCTGGGTGCTGCACTTGGGCCACAACAACCCCCAGCAGCGCTACAGGCTTGGGGAGGAGTGGCTGGAGAGCTGCCAGTCAGAGAGGGACCTGGGGGTGTTGATTGACAGCCGGATGAATGTGAGCCAGCAGTGTGCCCAGGTGGCCAAGAAGGCCAATGGCATCCTGGCTTGTATCAGAAATAGCGTGGCCAGCAGGGACAGGGAAGGGATCTTACCCCTGTACTCGGCACTGGTGAGGCCGCACCTCGATTACTGTGTTCAGTTTTGGGCCCCTCACTACAAAAAGGACATTGAATTACTCGAGCGTGTCCAGAGAAGGGCAACGAAGCTGGTGAAGGGTCTGGAGCACATGTCGTACGAGGAGCGGCTGAGGGAACTGGGGTTGTTTAGTCTGGAGAGGAAGAGGCTGAGGGGAGACCTCATCACCCTCTACAACTACCTGAAAGGAGGTTGCAGAGAGCTGGGGATGAGCCTCTTTAACCAAGTAACAAGCGATAGGACAAGAGGGAATGGCCTCAAGTTGCGCCAGGGAAGGTTTAGACTAGATATTAGGAAGTATTTCTTTACAGAACAGGTAGTTAGGCGTTGGAATGGGCTGCCCAGGGAGGTGGTGGAGTCCCCATCCCTGGAGGTGTTTAAGAGTAGGGTCGACATAGCGCTTAAGGGTATGGTGTATTTGAGAACTGTCAGTGCTAGGTTAATGGTTGGACTAGATGATCTTCAAGGTCCTTTCCAACCTAGATGATTCTCTGATTCTGTGACTTGTCTGGCTCTTCAGGCTCAGCACAGAAATGAGAAGGATTCAGTGGCATTTCTAAATTGGGATGAGTTCAGAGTATCAAGAGGCAGTTCAGTCCCATAGCTTGAATTTACTATTACTTGTCCCACCCATTTCCTTCTCCAATGTCCTTTCTGCCTGCTCTGGAGACATGCCGTTCTGGTGAGAAATAGGAGGCGTATACTTTTGTCCTGCCAGCCTGCTGCCCACTGCCTTCCCTGTTCCTCTCCCAAGCAACAGCACTAACACATTGTCCGTGCCTGAAGCTGCCTCTTCCATCCAGAAGCTGAAGTGTTGCCCAAGAGGGTAAAAAGCCACATCAGCCAAAAGTGCTAGAGGATGACCCATATAAAACATCTAAAAGGTAGCAATATGATAATTCTGCAATAACCTAATCATGCATTATTTATAGCTATGAATGCAGGAGAGCTCCATGCTTCATCGTTATATCATATAATTTATATTATATCACTTACATTTATCATTTCTTGTCACATCAGATCTTTCTTCAACTACATCTCATTCATATGATTCCCTTGAACGTGCTGACTGCCATGGAAGAATTTAGTCTAGCATGCAGAACTGTCTCTGGTCTTTCATACAGTTTTGTACTTGAGTACTTACAGATCATGTCACCTCCAAATCTAACACAGTTCATGTGAAACAGGTTTCACACCAATTCATTGTTGTTGGCAATGCTGATATTGGATGCCAAATGATGTAGCATCGTCTGCCTCAGGTGACTAAGCAGACGTGGAGGGACACACAGCTGCTGGGTTTCCCCAAACCCGCTCCCCTAGTTATGCAGGAGGTGCTTTCACCACAGGCAGGTGCCCTGGCCTAATGGAGGGAGCAAAGACATAGTGCTTGAAGACAGATTATCATCTTGTGAGTAGACATGAGCATCTGAGAAAGTTTGAAGAGGTAAAAAACTAAGGCCCCATATAATGTATGTAATTACATATGTGTGCATTTTATTTCATTATCACCAAACATCTAGCTACATGCAAAGCATAACTTTAGGATAAAATATGTATTTAGGTAGCTAACTAAAATAAAGGCAGTAGCAGTGAACAGTGTCTTGAGAGAAAAAGATTTACCCATCATACAATTTAAATAAAACACTCTCATCAGGTTTCTTCCTTCAAAGAGTCGCAGTGATATTTCTGAGGCAGGGTCTCATATTTTAGTGGAGATAATGTTCAATATCATTCCTAAATAAAAACATTGACATACACTGTGAGAAACCATTCTTACAATACATTTGCAATACTAGTACTAGCAATCATAGGACATACAGATGTCTGATCACATTTAAATCTTGGTCTTCAGCTTATATATTTCCAGACTTCAGACTGGACCACTGCCCTTTTCATTTTGAAACACCTTTTCCTTCTTGCCTGATGAAGTGTGACAGCTTCCAAGGTTTTAACTTATATGTGCTTTAAAACTACTAAATTAGGGTTAGCCAGAATATGGTAGAAGTCTCTGATTTCAGAAGTTGGAGACTCTAGGAGAACATTTGCAAACTAGATAGGTGGCTGCTAGTGTAGTTCAAATCTTAATGCAGAAGGTCTAAGAAGAAATACTTTCAACTCTGTGAGGTAATGAGTGAAGATGAATTTATTAATATAATAAAGTTTGTTATAAGCATGTTTGCATGAAAATTGTGTGGATATGAATTGTACAATAAGACATAATTTATAATGGTACATGACAACAGACTTAATATTTGTTAGTGTGACTGCAGTTATTAATCCAAACTTGTTTTATCTTTGTTGAATTAATTTAAGTCTTTCATTGAAAAAAAGACATTATAATGGTATCTCCCTTCTTAAGCAGTACTGCTGAGCATAAGATCAGTAATGTTTGCCAGGCTTTAGGATTTATTGAGCTTTTAAGAAAGTTAATTCGTTTTGGTTTTTATCTGCCTGGAGAAAAAATTTCTGCATGCAGCTTAGCAGTGGTCACAAAGTGGAATACACAGATTATTGCATTTTGGAGCAGGATGGACACTTGTTTTGAATCTAATCATGCACTGATAAATGATAAACTAATTTAACACTCCATTTGTTTGCTTTTCTAAAAATTAAAACTGTAGGTAATACAAGAAAAGCAATTTAATGCTTAATTTGTCCATTATGCTGCATCTTCATAGAGGGAAAGCCTGTGTCTTCAGCACGTTTAGTCCCTGTAATCAGTCTTTGATCTATGAAGTGAAAATAAACAAAACATCATGGGAAAGACATGTTGAATTGGTAGTTTAGTCCTTCTCTTACATTTCTGATATTAGCCACATCTAAAAGTATAGCAATTATTAAAAGCCTTCTGAGAATAGAGTCAAAGGCACTCACATTAAATATTAATTTCAGTATTTCCATACACACATATTTGAGAACGCACAGAAATGTACACATGCTGAAGATGCAGAAAAACTGTTTGTGAAGGTAATACCATTTGCCTTCTGGGCAAAGTGAATGCCATATTTATAAATAAACATGGAGAAGCCAAGACACCAATGCATTTGCGGAAAAGAAAAGCTAAAAAATACTTAAAAGAAATTTCTGGTTTTAAAATTTGCATGTATTTTATGCAGGGAGTGTGCTTGAAAGAAAAGATAGTCCTGTGTGTAGGAGTAACCTGAATGAGTGATAAAAGGAGCACAACTAAGAAGTTACCAGCCCTGAAGCCCTCCAGACCAACTCCATCACATGTTCATAGGGTCAGTAAGGTCAGAGCATTGGAAAGGTTTGCTGGTGATGCAGAGCTGCTCAAAGTAGTAAGGTCAAAGGTAGACAGAGCAACGTTAGGAAGGACCTTAGGAAAATGAGTGACAAGGCAGTAAGATACCAGATGAAGTGCAATATAGATAAACGTATAAAGATGCACATGATGGCGAACGGTTCACACATAAAATGCTGGCTTCTGAGCAGAGCATGACCACTCAGGAGTGAGGCCTTGGGAAATGGCAGCTATTTCCTTAAAACCATCATCTTAGTGTTTGGTAGAAGTCAAAAAAGAAAGAAAATTAAAGGAAATATCAGATAAACAATGGTTTCAAGGGGAAAATGGGGAATTCAATAAAAGAAAGATCCCTTGGAGGTTACTGAACAGACAAGCCAGGACAGGCAGAGGAAATCTTTTGAGCTGAAATTGGTGAAGGTGGAGTAAGGTAGCAGGAAGAAATATCACACAGACTTCTGCTTTTATGCTTTCATAGGTACCTGCTTACAGACACTTTTGGGCTAGGTGAATATTTGCTCTGAACCAGTATGACCATTTTCATGTTCTTATGGGACACGGGAGGGCTGCATCAAATTCCAGCTTATTCACAGAGACCAAGTATGTTCCTTGCCTGGTAGCTTAACCTTAACCTTGAACAAATTTTCCCAAACACCTGAGTGAACGTAGAGTTTGTGGCCTTTCTTAAGGACACTTGTGCACCTACAAAAATTATTTCCATTGGCTTTCAGTGAATTTTGCAGAAGCAGAAATGTGAGCTTTTTAAACCTGGAGTCCTGGTCCTTTCATTCAGATTGAGAGGCAGCCAGCACACCTGTGGATGCTGGAAAACAATTGTAACAGTAATTATTTGCATTTTAGTACCAAAATTGGTAGTTTTACTGTGGAAATTCAATCCAGTTAGAAGTTGGCTTCTGTTATGCCAAGTCTGAATTGCTCTGTCTTTCCTTGAACTCTATCCGACAAGTAGCATGCTTTGTAAAGGTTACTCAGCAGGGTATAGAGCAGTTTTATTCCAAATATATATAATGAGAGGGTGCGAGAGAAATGGTTGAGTCAGACACAGCTTGCTATTTGTCACTGCCTACATGGGATTAAGCAAGTGACCTTATGATGAAAGCTCAATGTTAGTAGATTATTTATGAGGGCTCTTTGATATTGGAACAACACTCAACAAAAATGAACATTTAACTGTTGTGATATAAAGATGTATTTGTCTTCTTTTGCTTGACTGCAAAAAGTTACTATTGCACTTACACTGGATTAGCCCCATTTCAGCTGTCAATCCCTGCCTCAGTGATGTTGCAGGTGTACCCATATGAATGGGTTTTGGAGCCATGTAGCAGCTTCTTCCCAGCCCTGTCTCTGGCCTTGTTTCACACTGCTTCTGGCTGGAGCCTTTGGATCATTCTTGGCCCTGGTTCATTGCTTGCCATCTCAGGGGTTGTTAGACCCTGTTATCTACTTCTGTGGGACTGTACCTGTGGGTGAGGGCAGGGTTTGCACTGGGTCATGCTTGGCTCCCAGTTTGTCTCTCCCCATGAAGCAGTCAGCCCTTTCTGCCCCCAAGGTGAGACCTCCCTGTCAATACAGTCAGTAATAGTAATAATGGATGATGCTGGCATTTTCACAACAGGTCTATGTGAGTGTTGTTTGAGTAGATGTTAAGCTTGAATGAGTCTTTCATAGAACAATTGTTATTGTCATGGCCCTCTGTGATAGTTACTAGGCTAGAATGGTCCTAGATGAAGACAGAACTTTATCCAATAATTCCTTCATACACTCAAACTTGTGGCTGCTCTATAACATATATGCAAGACGGATATTCTTCTAAATCAAAGACTGAAGAGTCTGAAGAAGGAGTTTAAAATTTCAAAGATGTCTAAGAAATCCTGCAGGGAACCTACATTCTCCATCATCTTCCATGTAGCATTTCAAAGCACTTTTCCACTACCAAAGGAAATGATGCTCTCCTCCCTCCTTCAGTCCGCACACTATTCATCAAATATTAAGCATGCTGTTTTAAAAGACTTTTTTTCTTTTTAGTTCCTCAAGCAAAGATGACAAAGGGACTCAATTAGAAAATCTGATCCCTTTATTCAACTGTATCACTTTGTCTAATAAGGCATTAAATGTAGGTGTTACCTGTGCATACAAGCGTTGCTTCTCTGCATCCTTTGACCATTACAATGGTAATACTATTATCCCTTAACATTAACTGAGGTGTTCTGTTTGAACTTTCAGGCCGCCACACCTGAAAGCCAGCAATGACCAGGGCACTTGTGAAAGCTGGCATTTATGCTGTAAAGGGACTCTATAAGAAACTAGGACTGCAGATTATTCTATTCCAAACAGCTAGAATACAATATTTTAGAAGAACAGCACCACTATCTATCATGAAAAAATAAACTCTCAGAAAGTCCTGACTGAATAAAGCCCTGAACAACCTGGCCTAATCTTGTAGCTGATCTTGATTTAAGCAGGAGTCTGGACTAGAGACCTCCCAAGATCCTTTACAACCTGAATGATTCCACTATTCAGTGAAAGTGAATCTCTCCCAAATCCAAAATAAAGCACTATGCAAGGCAGCTCCTTAATGGATATTTATTTTTGGAGGCAACAGATAATTTCTTCTTCTGGAAACCCAAACCTTGTGGCAAAACATTTTTTTCACTGATATACTCAGGTCATCCGTTTACTTGATTTTCCCATTCTGGAAGCAATCCAAATGCCAATTGTGCAGAGCACAAAGGAAAAGCAGAAAGAAAAGAGAAAGAAAGGAATATTAAAAGAAGCTAAATAATGTGTTTACTACTCTCCTTCATAGCATCTAAAGGCTACTTACTGCATAAATGACATAGAATTTATGACATCTGAGAACTTATTTAGTATCTTCATGCTTTTAATGAAGATGTGAAGATGCTGTAAGTTAGACAAATGTGCTTGTATTGCTTGAGAGATGTACCTTATGGATTCTTAGAAAGAAAAGGCTGATGGGATTTTTGAACTGTGGCTCATGGACTGTTTTTACATTTCTGTGATTTAGCCTTATCTGAATGCTTCAGGGCTTAGTCTCTACTGGAGGCTTCCCTAGAAACTGACTATCTTAGGCTACCTATTTCAAGGTTTCTTGTCTCTTCCTTTGGATATAAAGGAAAGAAACAGAGAGGGAGACAGTAACTTAGAAAGTGGTCTAAGTGTCAAATTTTAAGTTGTTGCTATGTTATATGCTATCTCTAAGAAGACGGTATAATAAACTAGAAAATATGAGTTTGGCAAGATCCATGTATAATGAATATTTTATATAGTGAATACAGCTTTCAGTGCATAATTTAGATAGTTTGAAAGAAGTCTTGCATCTGTTGTGATATCTCCACCTCCAGAAAACCCCAGAATGCTTCATTCATAGCACCCAATAGGCTCTTGCCTCAGATCATTACAGCTTTAAAAAGAAGATGAGAAAACTCCAGTGCAAAGAACCACGGAGAAATGAAGAAACCTGATTGAGAGGATTTCAGGCATGGGCAAGTGTATAAAATGACAAGTTGAAAAGAGCTCTCCTCTCTCCCTTCATAAGACTGGCTTCCACTCACTGGAGGAGGATCAGAAGGTGAGCTTGGCAAGGCAGGGCAATTCCAGGAAAAAAAAAAGCACAGATGGGTAACTTTAAAAATTCACCAGGAACATCAAGCCTAAGAGAGTGAAGGTTGTTAGTTGTTCCCAACCATAGAAGCAAAAACATAGTATGTTTTGTTATTTTCCTTTAGTAATTTTGTTTAGAATTTTGTTAATTAAGAATGTAACACTTTGCCATAATACAGTAAGATTTCTTGTATCCATTAAAGACAGTTGATTAATCTTAGAGGAATCTGATCATTTGATAGACCACACCAGCAACATGTTATGTGCTTGGCAGACATGTTCTTTGAGTACCTGTAATTCCCCTCAAAATGTGTTTTTCATCAGTGTGCAAGGTTTGTTTTAGAGGCTAGTAACATTAGCTACCAGCACAGAGAGAAATATATCAGTGGGTTAATATACCTAAAGGGCTAGAGACAATCCATCAGACAGGGTAACCCCATATTGTGGAAAAATGGACCTTGCTGTGAGGGAGGGAAACCTTTAGTTTAGAGAAGAGAAAGAGATTATACAGATAGTGGAAGGATTTTACAGTTGCAGCAGCCTTGGGAATTGAATGTTATCTCTTGAAAAAAGGCCTAGGATCCCAGTTTACAGATTTTCAAGTTATTCTAAATTCTCATACAGAAGTATAATTCTTAAAAAATAGTTTTTCAAAAAAGCTTTAGAAACTTACTATTTTCTATTACAGTGTAGGGAACTATAGAAAAGCAGGTCTTGTGATGGAGGTAGTGATCAGTGTGAATAAATGTCCGTAATCTATAGATATCCTCCAGTCACTGCACAAATTCTTTCACCATAAGTGTCTAAAGGTAATCTATCTCAAATCTGATCAGAGCCATTAGAATACTGTTTGAGTATAGCCAATGGCTTGAAGTGGCACCAGCCCACCAGAATGCATGGTATCATGGGCTAGAGAAAGTTAATTGACAATGAAGAAGGAACATCTGTGGGTTGGGAAATTAGTCAATGTTTTTATCTTAGGAAGAGAAAATTCAGAGAGATTAATTCCAAACACCTTTTGTAACACAACAACAAGTCCTATTTGGCTGTCAGTCACCCAGCCTGGAAGAAACCAGGCAGTTGTGTGCACATGAGGAGATGGGACAACCTGGGCTTCTGATCCTCTACTTGATCAACACCTTTCAGTTTTGCCTCCAAAATCCCTAGCAGCATGCTAAGCTATGGTCTGTGCTTGCTCTTGGTGACATCCACGTGTGAACCCTCACTGATTTGAAAGCCAAATTTTGCCTCTGATTTTCAAGAGTACCTATGATGCATTTATTCCTCGGTACATAACATTTACTGTGAAAAAATATCCTTCATAGGTAAAATCAGAACTATTCATAAATCCTTCATAACAAGCAATACAAATCTGACTACTTTTCATCTCAGTTTTACCATGCAGAAATTCCCAAAACAAACCAACAAACACGTTTGCATGTTTGACTATGACACTCTTTTCTGTTGAAACATTCATTCATAACATACGCTGTCCAGGAGAAATAATACATGTTAGGGGCCTGTTAAAGGTTTATTAAGTCACCTGATAGCACATTATAGCAATATGACATAAATTATCATAAAAATATTTTATATTTTTTAATCTTTTATAAGTTGCACCAGGGGGAGGTTTAGATTGGCTGTTAGGAAAAAATTCTACACTGAAAGGGTTGTCAAGCATTGGAACAGGCTGCCCAGGAAACTGGTTGAGTCACCATCCCTGGAGGTATTTAAAAGACGTGCAGATGTGGTGCTTAGGGACATGGTTTAGTGATGGACTTGGCAGTGTTAGGTTTGTGGTTGGACTTGATGATCTTAAGTGTCTTTTCTAACCTAAATGATTCTACACTTCTGTGATTTTAATGTTACAGAGTATTGAGTGTACCTGTTAATATGAATGGGGACATGAATATAAACTATAACTTATCACATGATTTCTGCTTCCAGTCCAAGCAGGGTTTTTTTAAAGTTATGAAATACAGTTTAATCAAAATTTCAAAAAGATCTCCAATGATTAAGCTGCAGCGCAAGTACAGCACATAAAAAATATCTGGCAATTACTTGTAATACATTTGTGAGAGTCACAATCTGTTTTGACAAGAGAACAGCAAATGGACATATTCATCAAACAAGGAGCAATACTCATAAATACATGGAAGGGAACAGAGAGAGAAAGCAGCAGTATACTCATAGTCTAACAGGCACATACTTGGAGGTGAGGCATCATTCTCCTTTCAGTTTTTCTTTTTGATGACTGAGAAACATGAATTGGTGAGGGCTGAGCTACAAACAGAAAAGGAAGGAGTGTTTGTGGGGTTTGCTCCTGAACAGTGAAGTTCAGGTTTCACAGAGGCACTGGTTTCCAATGGTGACATAAATAACCCTCAAAGACTTTCATAGCGCTGCCTTTCCCAGAGTTTCAGGTAATGCATAGCTGATTCCGGCATAATTTGATATCTGTTGTAGATGGAGGAGCTGCCTGGTAATTCAGCAAAAGCTGATGAGGTGCCCTAAGCAAGAAACGTGACTACTGCAGCCAGACCCTGGACCTGTGCCCACCTGGTGCACACAGAGATCACCCAAGGACACTGTTCCCCACACACTCCTTTACTACATACAGCTTTTAACATTCACCCACAAATGAAAGGCTCTTCTGACAGGCTTCTCATGCACCTAAATAGGGAATCACTTTGGACCACAGAAAGAGATTGACCATCACCCTTTTAACGCTCCAATGTCATGCCACAGAGACCTGCTTCATTTTTAGAGCTGGAACTGAAAACGTACAGAGACTGACATCGTGCTTGAAGTTGCTCAGCATCCCCATTTAGCAGCTCCTTTCCTCCCTGTCATGCATCCCTCTGGCAGTGAAGCAAAGCTCCTGATTTCTCTGTAGCCCCCCTCCAGCCCACCCCACGAAACCAACATGGCCGAGGCTATGCCATCAGCTGGGCACCATTCTCTTTCTCCTCTCCCCTGACTTAATAAAATCCCTATTCATGAAGTCTCCTCATATCTCTGTGCAGTCTCAAGTCCAGAATGATGTAAAACATTTCAAAGATGCAATGGGGCACTGCAGCATTTTGCGTCCTCTTGCTGCCTCCTAAGGTAGAAGCAAAGAAGTTCTGCAACTCCCTGGCTATTCAGTAAGCCAATCAAAGCCATAAGTGGAGGGGCCATTTTGGGGTGGGGTGTACAACCTGGGGAAAGATTTGGCTAAAATGTGCACCCAGATGTGTCCAGCTCAGACAATCGTTTGTTTTGTGCTTAAATCATTGATGTGTGGTTTCTTGAGTACTTCTCTTCCCTTGCCATTCAAATCTCACCATCCTCCCCAGTTCCCAGGCTAGTTACATCTCTAACAATGTTAATCACAAAATACTGAGGTCAGATCATGTAATGGAAGAAAAAACGGAGGAGAGCAAGAACAGCATGCTCAATCAATAGTGACACTGAAACAAGAATTTAAGAAGTCTTAATCTCAGATGTGGCAATCAGGCAATACCAGATCTCTCACAGCTTCTTTCTCTGATCTCCCTGAACTAGAACGGAAACAAATTTCAGCAGTCATTTACTCTGGATGTTGTGATATTGTACTGGCCAAGCTAAGTGCTGACAGCCCACGTTTCAGAAATCTGACAGTGGAAACACTGATTCATGAATCCTGTAGCTAAACCAGTGTTACATGAATATGACTGCATGGGGACGCAAGCTGAACTTTGTATTTTTATTAAGGCATAAGACTGTTTTGGACACTTGTTTGATATTTCCATCTATTTAATATGGTTTTTTGGACTGATTCCATGGCATTTTTTCTGAATGAGTTTCTGTCTATAACAGAATAAGAAAGTATTATTAGTTTATAAGTCACTGACTGGAGCACCATCTTTAAACTGTAAAGTTTAGCTGACTGAAAACTGGAAGAATTAAGCCATTAATGGTAGATTTACTCCTCTGAAATAAGACTTGTCTTTAAGTACCTCTAATCCTTACTTTTACTTCTTTTCCAGGCATTAACCTCACACAGGAGAAGTCTGGATACCACTTCATAAGCTGCTTCCATGAATTCCAGAGATGAGGGAATATTACCTTTTTGAGAGGCAAACAAATTAGGCTGTAACTTCCATTGTTTATGATGTTTCCCAGAACCCCTTCTGGAGAGTTTAGCCCACTTATATTTGGCAAGACATGAGCCAAATCTGTTGCTGGAGACATAATAGTGAATGATGTTGCAAGCAGGGTTCATCTGAACGCAATCCCATAAAAAGCTCCAGGCTGACCCCTGTGCTGTGTGCTGGCACACAGGGGCTGCCTGAAGGTCAGTCATCCGCTGCCAGGTATTCCTGTCATTGGAGCAGTGATCTGCACCCCCAGGGATGCGAGTTGGGAATGGAGTCCCAGTGTAATACAAATAAGCTTCACATATGTACCCAGTTTCACTGGGACAAACTGATGTCTCTTTACAAGCACTTCATAGCTCCACTTTACAGAAAAGTGAAGTAAAATTACAATTGGCTTGAGCTTCAAATCTTTGAAAACCATAAAATACATTTTAAAAATTGGGGGGGGGGGGGGGGGGGGGGAAAGAAGAAGCAGCTCTAAGTCAAAATACAAATGAACTCTTAAAAAATACTATGTCTGAAAGCTTGTGCATATTTCATGGAAGTGGTTACTTTATAGTGCTCATCCCTCAAACTTCTGACACTCAGACAACACATATTACATCAGTTAAAGGATAATGTCCCAAAAGGTAACACAGCCATAGCTGCTTCAACACCATAGGTAGAAGCCACCAAGGGCCGGACGATCCCGTGTGAGCTTGGCACACTTCCATCTGGCCCTGAAATCAGAGGCTTATCTCCCTAGACTTCTCCTATAGTCAATGGAGAGAGAAAGGTATCTCTAAGGGTCCAACCCATGTTTGCTGGCACCATTTGTTTTAGATTTCTGTTGGCAATCTGTGTAGTGTTTGCTGTCAGAGAGTGTGACTGGGAAAGGAGCAGGAGATGAGTGCCAAGTGTTGAGGTCTGTGGCAGCACGGTCATGGGGTCCCCTCAACTGTCATACTCCACCACAGCAAGAGACAATGAGAGACAATAAATACTTCAATGAGCTTGTTTACACCCCAGAATGTTTGAAGATATTTCCAAGATGATTAAATCTGTTGGCTTACTGTCATTCTTACACCCTTTCATTGTTTCCATGGAGTTAACTGTTGGTCCAGAACCAGCAGCCACATTTCAAATGCCACTGAAAGGGATTTCCCATCCATAATATGACCTGTTGTATTGGTTTCTTTCCAGCTAGTCTTTAGTGTTACCAAAGTGACATATATTTCACACGAGTTTAATAATGCTCAGCAAAGTGATAAACACTGTTCCTTGGGGCACCTGCAATTTTTATCACCATTCCTTAAAAAAGACAAATACAGAAAGCCACAGGCTTGATCACAATAGTCAAAGGTGCTTTGTTTGAACTCCCTTACACAGAATGAGAATTTGAAAACCAGAAACTAAGTGGTTAAAATGAGCTCTTGAAAAACCTTTTGGAAATATTGAACATAAAAGAGAAAAGTATTCAGCTAAAATGCTGGTTCACTCAAAGAATGTTCTTTCCTCTAGTTTCCTTTTTTTTTTCTTCAGACAACACAGAATGACTTGGAGTTGGCTTTTCTTCAAAAATAATATTTCTGTAAAGCTGTGTGCTTTGTCCTAGAGAGATATTGCATAGGAGAGATGTTTTTAAATGAACATTTTAAAGGTGAACTTCACAACAGTGACAGCATGAGTAATAGCAAAAAAGGCTAACAGGTTGTTATAGCAACAAGCATTAAGTGATGACTTCATAAGAGGAATTGAGTGACATCAGAATAGCACCTTGAAAATAGTTGCTTTTGCTGCAAGGCTCGTTTTGCAGAACAGGCTGAATGTTCTTCTTTTCTCCCATCTCCCTGCAGCTCAAAGGAGCCATGAGTGCAGGGTAAACCTGGACTTGTGTCTCACACTCAGCACAGGGATGAGCACAGGCAGCCAGATGAGCAAGGTGCTAGCACCGTGGGTTTGGAGCATGTACCCTTGTCTATCTCACAGATCTCTGAGCATTTCCAAGAAGAAGGAATTTTTTTTCCCCAAACTTTGCTTGCTGTTACTCCTCCAAATTTCTCCCCAGATGTCAGGCCAGCTTCTTTCTCGAAGTTTGTGTGTCCCTCAAGCTTCTGTGCAGAGGGTTTCTGCCTTCAGACCTTAGCATGGTGACACACTAAGCTTTACAACCTCCAAGGAAAAAGGAGGTCTGTGAAGGACAGAAAATATGCAGCTGGGGCTGGAATGGCTGTGGTACTGTTGGAAGGAGTAGCTGTTATTCTGAGTGATATCTGAGGAGCCACTGACCATTTCCATCCCCATAATGGTTTCTTCAGAAGCAGATTCAATCCCCTTTAAGGTCCCTTCTCTTCTTCCTGTTAGCTCAAGAGTTACTGGGGGTTTTTTTAGAAATTTACATCTTTTTCATCCAGTCTTCAATACATTCTTTCACCCTAGAGGCTTAAATAGGCACAGAGAGATGTATTCTTGTCCCTGTTATTTCTTGCTAGCAGTAGGGTTGGACAAGGCTACCTACCATACAGCTCTTGCCCCAAACAGAAGAGGAACTAAAGATTCAAGGACTTGGTAGGTGGATATAGAAGATTATCTCCAATTTTCCTCTTCCCCAGTCCCATCAGCTCCCTTAGCTAACCTATATTTTTCTCTCTTCTGGACAGTTTCCATTTCCCTGTGGTTTTAGCACCCCTTTTTAATTACCTGCCTGCTTATAAGCAAAGGGAAGGTGAATGAGGGCTTGGCACTCCAGATGGTAGGGAAACACAGGTCTAAAGAACACAGAGTGTAACACCCCAAAAAATGGTGTTTTAGACACCAACGTGCTACTTACTTACAAAAGCCAAAGAAAATTTCTACAATAGAAATTTCCTTCTCTGAAGAACCTGATTTGTTGAAATAAGTTTAAAGATATAGATTAAGTTTTCCATAACTTCAGGATGTTTTTCCAGACAGCATCCTTCCAGCCTTTGCTACATTATTGCCTCTTTGACCAGAGAGATGTCACCTGCTGGATACAAGTGCTCAGGAGATCACACACACTGATCTGATGTGTGTGAAAATTCAGAATAGAGAGTGAGATGTTGCTAGGCATCACTCATAGTATGTGAGACAGAAATATGGCAGAGGGGGTGAGTGAGGAGGGCCAGATAACTTAGGCTCATGTATAATGCATGAAACTTGGTGGATCTGCAAATTTATTGCTGAGGACAAGCACTAATTCAGTGCAAAAGCAGACAGAGCCAACCAGAAACTGCTTGGGTGCTGCAAAAGCATCTAGGGGCATGAGGCAGACATTTTTGATGGCTTTGTGCTTGGCTGGAAAGATTAAACTCATTGCAGAGTTTCTGCTCCTGATGCAATGAAAGAACACCACCAGATTCTGGATTAGCTGCTTTTAGCAACTAAGAAGAGACTCCAGTCATCCAGGATCTCCTCTTTTGCAGGAAAATAAAACATTTCAGTCAAGATGCTAAACATGAAAAAAGTAAGCACTCACAACTGATAAAATTGCAGCCTTGTCTGCAGTGACCACGAAATGGTGGAGATCAAGCTCCTAAAGGTGACAAGGAGGGTGCGCAGCAAGCTCGCTACCCTGGAGTTCAGGAGAGCAGACTTTGGCCTCCTCAGGGATCTGCGTGGTAGAGTACCATGGGATAAAGCCCTGGAGGGAAAAGGGGCCCAGAAAAGCTGGTTAATATTTAGGGATCACCTCCTCCAAGCTCACGAGCAGTGCATCCCATCAAAGAAGAAGTCAGGCAAAAATGCCAGGAGGCCTGCATGGATGAACAAGAAGCTCCTGGACAAGCTCAATCGCAAAAAGGAAGCCTGCGGGAGTTAGAAGCAAGGACAGGGAGCCTGAGAGGAATACACAGAAATTGTCCAAGCAGCCAGGGATCAGGTTAGGAAGGCCAAAGCCCTAATAGAATTATATCTGGCCAAGGACATCAAGGGCAACAAAAAAAGCTTTTACAGGTTTGTCAGTGATAAAAGGCAGACAAGGGAAAATGCAGGCCCTCTCTGGAAGGAAAAGGGAGACTTGGTCACCTGGGATATAGAGAAGGCCAAGGTACTCAATGGCTTTTTTGCCTCAGTCTTCACCAACAATGGCTCCAGTCACACTGCCCAAGATGCAGAAGGCAAAAGCAAGGACTGGAAGAATGAAGAACCACCCACTATAGAAGATCAAGTTTGAGACCATCTAAAGAACCTGAAGGTGCACAAATCCATGGGACCTGATGAGATGTATTCGAGAGTCCTGAGGGAACTGGCAGATGAAGTGGCTAAGACACACAAATATGGATACATCACATATGAGAAGTCATGGCAGTCTGGTGAAGTTCCTTCTGACTAGAAAAATGGAAACATAACCTCCATTGTTAAAAAGGGAAATAAAGAAGATGCAGGGAACTACACACCAGTCAGTTTCACCTCTGTGCTCAGCAAGATCATGGAGCAGATTCTCCTGGAAAATATGTTAGGGCACATGGAAACTAAGGAGGTGATTGGTGACAGCCAACACGGCTTCACTAAGGGCAAATCATGCCTGACGAATTTGGTGGCCTTCTATGATGGGGTTACAGAACTGGTGGAAAAGGGAAGAGCAACTGATGCCATCTACTGGACTTGTGCAAAGCATTTGACACTGTCCCGCACAACATCCTTGTCTCTGAACTGGAGAGAGGTGGACTTGATGGATGGACCACTCAGTGGATAAGGAATTGGCTGGATGGTCACACTCAAAGAGTTGCAGTCAACAGCTCGATGTCCAAGTGGAGGCCAGTGATGAGTAGTATTCTTCAGGGGTTGGTGTTGGGACCAGCGCTGTTTAACATCTATGTTGGCAACATGGACAGTGGGATTGAGTGCACCCTCAGCAAGTTTGCTGATGACACCAAGCTGTGTGGTGCGGTTGACATGCTGGAGGGATGGATGTGCCATCCAGAGGGACCTGGACAGGCTGGAGAGGTGAGGCCATGCAAACCTCATGAAATTCAACAAGGCCAAGTGCAAGGTCCTGCACATGGGTCGAGGCAATGCCAAGCACAAATACAGGCTGGGTGATGAGATTGAGAGCAGCCCTGCGGGGAAGGAATTGGGGATTTTAGTTGACAAGAAGCTCAACATGACCTGGCAATATGCGCTTGCAGCCCAGAAAGCCAACCGTATCCTAGGCTGCATCAAGAGAAACATAACCAGCAGGTTGAGGGAGGTGATTCTGCCCCTCTGCTCTGCTCTTGTGAGACCCCACCTGAAGTACTGCATCCAGCTCTGGGGCCCCCAGCAAAAGAAAGACATGGACCTCTTGAAGCAAATTCAGAGGAGGCCACAAAGATGATCAGGAGGCTGGAGCACCTCTCCTATGAAGACAGGCTGAGAAAGTTGGCGTTGTTCAGCCTGGAGAAGAGAAGGCTCCAGGGAGACCTTACAGTGGCCTCCCAGTACTTAAAGGGGGCTACAGGAAAGATGGGTGGGGACCTTTTATCAGGGAATGTAGTGATAGGCTGAGGGGTAACGGTTTTAAACTGAAAGAAGGTAGATTTAGATTAGATATTAGGAAGAAATTCTTTACTGTGAGGGTGGTGAAACACTGGAACAGGTTGCCCAGAGAAGTTGTGGATGTCCCCTCCCTGGAGGTGTTCAAGGCCAGGTTGGACGGGGCTTTGAGCAACCTGGTCTAGTGGAAGGTGTCCCTGCCCATGTCAAGGGTGTTGGAACTAGATGATCTTTAAGGTCCCTTCCAACCTAAACCACCTAAACTAAAGAATCACATGACTCTGTGATTCTATGATATTTAGAAGAGTAACCAAAATGGTTACAAACTCTCTACATATGAAAGATACTGCATGAGTCATTGATGAGTGCTATAAAGGAGTCTTTATGTGTGACAGGATCAGAAAGTTACATCCCACCACATTGTGTACTCAGTCATTTTTTAATGACTCAGCCTGCTCTGGCTTCAGGAAACCATGGTTTAATTTAAGGCTCAGCAATGGTTAATGAACTTCAGCAGAGCCGACTAATTATTTGCACGTCTGGACATATGAGAAAAAAGGAAGAATAGGAATGCCTTAAAAAGATGGAGGGGGGAAAAAAGACTCAATAGCATGCCAAGATATTTAATTTAATTGCATGTGTAACAGATTTATATAGAAAACAAAATACCTACTATGGCTTCCCTTCTCCCTACATCTTTGAATGAACTGAGGAGAGAGAGAGATGCTGTGTCCTTGGAAACCAGTTCTTTACCTACAGACACAATATAAATGCCAAGAGAAATGTGAAGGGTAGATGTCCCAAATATTGTTTGACTTGTAAACAGTGAATATTCCAAATCCAATACCAATCACAACAGTTTGAAAGTAATTCAGAAAAAGCTAACATCAGCCTATAGTGCTTCAAATCTTGCTTAAGAAGCTGAAGATAGAAGACAAAACTGATCATTGATTTCAAATCTCACATCAAGGTTTGCACTCTTGGTAGGACATAGCTCAAAAGCATAACAGTAATTTTCCAATGG
Source organism: Strix aluco (assembly GCF_031877795.1). NCBI lineage: Eukaryota > Metazoa > Chordata > Aves > Strigiformes > Strigidae > Strix > Strix aluco. The sequence goes on from NC_133933.1 coordinate 116,883,870, forward strand.
AAGTTCCTTTCTAAATCTAAAAGAAAAAAAATCTGTTTGATTCAACTGTTTCTTGATCCTCAGGGACTTTTCCCTCCCATCTGCCCATGGGAAGCCTTGAGTAAAGCCCTCAAGCTCTCCTACTAGTCAGTGTGGTCACAGCTTCATAGCTGTGCACCTTCCTTGTTCTTTCCATCCTCTCTGCCCCAAGGCTGGGGTGATTTCCAGTCCTACATAAAGACATATGAAAGGAGAGCTTTTCATCTCACCAAGAAAAGAAAGGATTTCAGCCTGATAATATTGTTGCATAGAAAAAAGAAACAAAAGTCTGGGAGATGACCAAGAAATTATGCTTCAGGAGCAGTAAGACTACAAAATCCAAGCCATATATTCAAACTAAGAGACAACTTAGATATATGGTGTGTGTATGTATACACATACACACAGAGCATATATAGATATGTATATATAACACATCTTTCAAACAAGGGTGGACTGCTAACCAAATGTTAGCAACTACTAGATCACACTAGTAGTATTTATTCCCTTGGAGAGAAACAGTCACTGATGTATGATTTATCTCATCCTCAATTAAATGTTCACAACAGGGCAATTGAACTGTATCATAAAAGTACTATTTTTCTTCATTGACTATTAAGGGAGACTAAAGGAACTAGTTTGCCTTCACAAATCCTGAAAAAGGTGCTAAAACCAGAAAGACAATAATGTCTGTTGAATTAATACTTAGCTGGAAGAAATGTTTTCAGAAGAGGCCCATGTTTGGTACAACAGGTAACAGCACAAAGCAGCATTTCTTATTTACAGATCTCCTAATAAGAATAAAGAAATCCAAGCTCATACAGAAGTCTGGTTCATAAGTAACTAATCTTTTTGTAGAAAAATTACTTCCTATTCACAAACAATCTGATATAAATAATACAAACACATTTCCCAAAATGTTGTGGTTTAATATGTGTTATACCTTCAGGAAGAATAGAAGTTGTGAGAGAGGAAGGTGGTTGGTTGATCTTCAACAATGATAACTCAGAAATGCCAAGCAGGTTTAAAGAAATCACCATACCTCTGGAAAAGATCCAGTCTAATCTTCCACAAATTTAAATGTAATAGCAATTTCCATTAAAATGTTAGACTACCTGTTTCTGATGCCACAAAAGGGAACAAAACCATACTATTCCTAATACAGTTGCTACCACAAATTAATAAAATTAATAAAATAATGTCTCACCAAATTTTAACCACATAGTTGGGCATCTACTCTGAATTAGACAGCCAGTTTGAGGTCAGTCTTTCTCACCTCTCTCTGTATAACCTTAGCAGATGCAGATCATCCCCAGAGTCCAAGCTGGGAGCACCCTACCTGTCCTAGCTAGACATAACAGAAAATATAAGCACTACCAGAAGATGTGTCTTTTTCTACAGTGATTTCAGATGAAACTTAGGCCAAATTTATTTTCATTGCCCTGGTGATGAGATCTGGGTTGAACTCCACTTTACATTGCATGGTGAGGGAATGTCCGAGGAAAATGAATCCTGAAAAATCCCCAAAGAAGTCTCCATAACAGAAGAATGGAAAAAATAGTCTGAAATTCAGACCTTCAACCTGGTGTATACCATGAGGAAACGCAGTGACGTCTTGTCTCCACCTGGTCTGCAAAGGGAAAGGAAGGATCCCTGTCTATGCTGTATGTGACCTGCCCAGTCCTGGGAGAGGTGTGAAGCCTGTCATGGTCTCCACTGACCTGTACAAACTGAGCCAAATGTAGATTGCTGTGAACCCCACCTGCTGCAGATCAAAAAACACTAATCAGGCTGTGGGTACCCAACACCATGATCCACCCAATATCCTCATATAACGTGATCGCAAGGACAGTCTGGACCCACACAGAGATCTTAGGCACTGCACGTCGCTGGCTTGATACAATGCAGGTGAATGCAGCTAGCCTCAGAAATGCCTTTCAAATACTTTAGAGACACAGCCAGATGTGATTGGATGCTGCAGTTGGCAGAACTTCAGCTTGGGGAAAATTAACTCACTTGATTGCAGATCTGAGTCACAATTATCTGCAACTCTGCCTTCAGTGAGTCACAGGTACACATTTTCCTTCATGAAAACGAAACCACATCTGCTTCTTATGGCATCCACAAGACTTTCTGCTCTTCTCATGGTGTTTATTCCTGTTCCTCCTAGGGGTCCCTCCAGTTTCCCATTATTTTCTTCCCTAGCCTTACTCCATGCAGTTTTTCTCAGCTGCTCACTGTCCTGACATACTTTTGCCCTCCCAAACTTTTTCTTACGTCACATCTTCCAGCTCCATCATTGTCCTCTTCTGGTTTTCCATATCTTCCTTCCACACTTGATGTTCCCATCTGCAGTTGTCTGCACAAGAACATTTTTTAGCAACCACTGATGGCAACCAATGGTGGAAACCATTTTTATATGGGCAAATATGACCAAAATAAATTCTGTGAGAAGGAAAAATGGGAAGAAAACCAGACCAATCCAAGCCAATGGCTGGCACTCGATTTGAATCATACAGATCTCAGCCAGACCTGCTCTAGACCAGGGTAACTGCACCCTAACACAGCCAGTGAGTTTTCAGGTAATGGCTCTTCTGCAGCTCAAGACATAGTTGTACTACCACAGAGCCTTGATCATAAGAACATCCTTCTGTTGACATGAAAAGTGAGTCTGATCATTAGGCAAGGGGTGCTGATGATGAATTTGGAGAAATGAGATGGAGGGAGAGAAATGTATTCTCTCTGAGTTAAACTTGAAGAGTTAAATCTGAAGACCTGAAAGCTCAAAGTACCATGTCATCTGCAAGGTAGGGAGAGAGTCACATGGAATAGAGAACGAAAGGAACGCCTTGCTGAATTACTAATATAAAAAGGCTTAATCCCACTAATTCCTATTGAGCAAATTCCAAAGGGCTGAAGAGCTAAATTCATATGGGAAACCGCAAACAGGTGTGTTTGTGCTTCACAATATAATTATTTTATCACCACCAAACTCCACAAATATTTCCTCCAGATTAGCTTTCTGTCTAAAACTACCAAATCTACGTCCATTAAATTAACTTCCACATAGTTATGATCTTGTTATACTTGTCAAGTAAAATTGAATTTGCACAAACTTCCTTGCCATTGGGTATGTAGAGTTCAGTTATTAAAAAGTACTTTCAACTTGAGAAAATGTTGTCAGCAATGGGTCTGTGGCTTTGTGAATTGACAAATATAAATCTAAAGAGCATCCCTAAAAAAAAATTAATTGGCTCCCAAAATGAGAAATGAAGAGACAATTTTGAAAAATCTGTAAACACAGTGACCTGAGGAAAGAGGCATCATGTGCTTTAAGAAAATGAAAATTGATAAAATATATTAAACAGCCCATTTTGGTTCTTTATTTTAATCTCATCATGTATAAGCTTCTGGCTCTAATTAAAATCTTCATATCGCTCAGCTAACATCCACTGCTATAAAGTGATAACAAACATAAACCACAGGACTGGTCTTTTGAAAATGAAGAATTCTGGTCTTGGAGATAATTGGGTTTATAGGTGTCGTGGTTTAACCAATTATTTGTCTTAATCGATTGTAGGCCTTAACTGATCATAAACCCAAGACTTTCTGTCACACCCTAATCATTTATTTCTTGATTGTCCCAATGCAAGACTCCAAGCACTACTTAATCACTTAGGCCAAAATAACAACAGTATTTCAGACATAGTTTTAATTGGATTAAGGGCACTGTCAAGCCTGGCCTTTCATAACTAGATACTTAATTTCTCAGTCCTACTGTTAATGTCATGAAAAGTCTGCTTTTTTTCTTAAAGATAAGATTTCCACCAGTGCTTGGTCTTGCAGAGGAGTGCAAATGGACTGCAGTCCTGCAGATTTCAGCAAGCAGATGGAAAGCAGGGATGTGTCCCTCTAGGGTCTTGAAAGACCCAGGCAAAATTATCTGGCATACTAAGTAGGGCAAAAATATACTCATGTGAAGAGCATTAATGATTGGCAAGATGACAGGATGCAGAGATGTCTGAATACTGGCTTTGATTAAGAGTGATATGTTAATGAAATTAAAATGAATGCTGGCGGGTGCCTTAGTAGAGAAAGACAGCACATCCTGTGAAATAATTCTGATCAAATGAAAGCTAAATGCCAAATATAAGATGCCTAAATTTAACCAGCTAAATGTAGCTGGATCTCCGTCTCTGTTCTGTTTAATGAACTGGTCCTCAGCAAATCGGAAGAACAGGTCACACTTACTCACATGGCCAAATATGGAGTCAGTTTCTAATATTAAACAATGAAATTTAAGATTTGGGACAGGTCTATTTGATGGCAACAAAAAAGTCAGAGTAGAGGCATCAGACCCTATCTGCATTTCCCATATCTTGATGTGGTTCACACACCTCAGTGGGTAAAGGTGATAATTTAGCAATTGCCTCTATTATTTTTTAAATTACCTTCCTATTTCTTTCCTTGTTTCTTCACACACAGCCAAGAATTTGCACGTATCAATCTAAAATATATTTTCAGTGCAACACTTTTCACATTTTAGTGGTATTTCTCTATAAAATAAAACTGAATTAGAACTACTGAATAATAAAACTACTGAGTAATTACAAATTCTCTGAAATTTTCCCTATGAGACAGTGTTGGAAAAGGGCTCTCATACAGGAGAATTACCTGATTTTTCTTTCATTCTTATTTATTTCATTTCTAAATACCTATTTTTCAGAAATTTGAATTGCTTCTAATGCTCTGCATTGAATCATTCATCCCATTTTCTTTTTGCATTTATTATTTTTCATCAGCTATGAAAAATGCAGTCTTGAAATGCCTTAAGATGGCTGAAAGTTTAGGTAAATTAAATTCAATCACTTTTTGAAAATTGAAAAATTACAGAAATGGCATCAAGACCAGAAATTTCATTAGCAAAAAGCATCAAATAAAGCTCTCGATTCTCAGAAATTTTCATCAGTTCAAATGTCCTTTTATGCCACTGTCCTTAAAGCAATTTTAAAAATAATTTTTATCATTAACCAGTGAAAGGATCCAGACTTCCTGAGCATACAGTCTTCTCCCTGAACCATGACGAAATCCAATACAGAGGTGAAAGGAAATTTTGGGGGCTTTTGACAGGCCCCAGTTTTGCAGCCAAGTGTGGCTGGTGCAAGGAGGTACATTGGAGCAGGGTGCAAAAACTGAGTCAGACGCAGCCCCACAGAGGCCAGGGCAAATTCAGGAATTTAATTCATGTCTCTCAAATCCGGGTTCAACATCCTCTATTAGGTCAATGTAGCTAAAGGCCAAAAAATGGACAAAAACTATTGGTGTTGCAGAACTTGAAAAACTAATCATTTCTAAACTGCAGCAGAAGTAGCTGCAATGACAAAACTTCCTCATGTCCAGTGATGGGGGGTTTCATGCTTTTTTTTTTAAAGTTTTTTTTTAAGGTCCTTTTTTAAGGATTTTTTTTCTCTTTATGAATTTTAAGGTAGATGTAGAGTCCAGCCCAGAGCCGTACATTGTGAGATGATACTTGCTTGTGGTTTACATGGTAATACTTTTTCCTGTTACACTTGACACAGGATGACATGGATTAACCCATGGCTGGATTCCTTTGGACAGAACAAAAGGCTTGAAATATCTGGGCTTCATTTCCCTGATGCATTTTTCCACAATTGGGCTAGATACAACTCCAGGCCCTGGGTGCCTGCATGCTCCTCCGCTCCCCTCTCAGAGCATCTCATCAGCATTTGGTTATTATGCAGTGTGTTCACTTGCCTGTCCATCATCACTGGCAAAGTCACACTTCCTAATGCTAACTGCCTGACAGGTTTTCCCCTCCACTCTGCTTCCATAGACCTGCCTTCACACAGACGTGCTCACAATCCTGTCCCCCTGTGTGTACTGCAAGAAGAGATGGACACAAGCTGCTGCACTCACCAGTTACACAACTGCTGGAAAAATGAAGGCAGTGACCAAGAAAAATGTTTCTAAAGTCTAACAGAAACAAACAAAAATGCATTATCTTTTAATGTTTCCTTTGCTGTTCTGTACAATTCCATAGCCGAATCTTACAGGGTTATTAAAAACCTATAGAAATCTACAGATATTTTACCTTCTGTTAAATTCTACAGGACTTTTCTCATAGGGATCTTAGACTGAGGACCCTGCAGAATCATGGTAATAAAAAAATCAGGGTTAAGTCCTACTTTTTACTACCTACCACTGACCTGAACTTCTCCAGCCACATGCCACCGTGGTAAGAGAAAGATTTAGGAAGCCCTGCAGCAGTGTGCACAGTGGCACGCCCGAACAAAATATCAGAGGACTCTATGCAGCTCCAATGGCTTTGTACAAGCCCTGTACTCATGCACTCATGCAGAGGTTTAACCACCCGTCAATGAAAACCACAGCTGGGTGCTCACACCATGTCCTGCCCTGCTGGGACCCCGTGCCCTGGAAGCTCAGGGGCAATCCCAACATCCCTCCCAGCAAACGATTCAAAACAGGCCTGATCCTAATCTCTGCTAACTCTGCAGTTCACTTAATTCCACAGCAAAAAATGTATTTATCAACACTAATTCTTGATTGCAGACAGGGCCACAGGCAGCCCCCCCGAAGACGTCAGTACTGCACAACCCCCAGCAGAGTAGCAGCCCCAGATCGCAAGCAGTTGAATACTTGGGGTCTCAGTACAGGATGGATGAGAAGGAGGGAAGAATAGTCTAATAGTTTCCTGTTGTCTAATTACAGTAAAAATAGTTAATTCTGAATAAAGTTATTGCTTTGTTGTATCCATAGCAACAGAAATGGACAGTGACTGCTAGACTGTCTGCAAATGAACATGGTTTTCTTCTCCATCACATAAGGCAGTTCAGTGTGCCCCAATATTTCAGCAGGCAGGCAAGGACGGGCTTGGATTCTGTGCTGGGGTGGTCTCTGCTCTGGGGTGAGCAGACCCAGCAGCGGGGAAACATGTCCACACTCAGCAAGCTCTGTATAAGTCCATTACACTTTCATAGCACCCTGGTCTGCCCCCCTGGGCCTTTTCTGAAGGCACGCACAGGGAAACAAGGGGAAATGCACAGCATGGAAACATGGGCTTATCCCCAGCCTTCCCAGCCAGCCCCTCGCCTCCCAGCAGGCTCCCGGGCTGCCAGCCAGGCTGCCAGCACCAGCACAGGTGGTGGGTGGACACGCTCAGCTTCTCCTGGTGTCACAACCTGGACTGGAAGCCCAAGAGTTCACCAGTTCTGTGATCCCCTCAGGTTAAATTAAGGTGAAATGACACTAAATGACTGGTTAAAATGTTTTATTTGCAGTAGAAAACAATTTAAACTTGGAAAATTATAACAAGCAATGTGATCTCTTATAAATCTATAAGAAAAGAAAGGAAAGAAAAAGAAAGGAGAAAGAGAGTCAAAGAAATCCAGATCACCACCCCTGGATACAGCCTTGTTTCAGGTTGGGTAATCTTGGGTGGTGGGTGCACCCACAGCAAAGTTTCTGTCCCCTTTTAAGTTCATCTTATCAGCTGATTAGCATACTAGACGAGGAGGGGCAGGTATTCCACAACTCTTTTCCATGAGAGATGAGGAAAAAGGTGGAGCATGGGTTCCAGTTGAGTTGGTGGTGTACTCACCCTGCCCAGCTTTGGTTTTTCCTCTGTTCCCAGAGATTTTGGCTGACTTCATGCTTCTTATCAGCCATCCCAGAAATGATCACCTCTTCAATGGCAAAGGCCCAAAGTCATTAGCAAGGCATGCATGGTGTCTGGTTTACACAATAGAGTCACATAGTATGGGGTTTACACAAGGGAGCCAGTGATTAGCAGTACTTTTCCTTGATGGCAGACATTTGGTTTCACTCAGTCCAGTTTCCCCCTTTGAGACTGATCTAAGGAGTTTGTCAACACAACTGCAAGGGAGTGGGAGGGTGCATCCTTCAATACACTCCCACTTCCTTGGGTGACATTCCTCAGACTAACCCAAAGGTCACAGCTTGTCCTTGAGGTTTTCTGTGTCGATGAATGTTTGAGGCATTACTTCCTTCAGTTCCTTATACCTGGCTTTTCCTTGCCTGCCCATCTCCAGGGAAAAGGCTAATGATGGTGATTAAGGAGAACAGTCAATCCATGTGTCTGGTCATCTGTCTCTTCTGCTGCTGCTGAGACACAAGACCTACTTTCTGCTAAAAACAATTTTTTGTATCATGCTGCGTTAAAAACTGAAACTACTCATACCTTACAACATCTAACATGATGTAGATGAGTTTCTTAAAATTATTTCCTCTCTTGTGTGGCATTTGTCTTATGTATTTGCCAGTCCTGTGCTACAGCTGTACAAACACAAATTAATCTTCTGATCTTGTAGTGCTCTAGAAAGGAGCAAGTTTTTACTCTGATTGTACAGACTTCTAATGTAGCTCTTCCACACTACTGCAAACTCTTCATCATGGATTTGGTCCTGGATGCTTGGCTTGATGAGGAATTATTTCTCCTGTCATCAGGCACAGCCACTGGCAAAGTTACAGGATTGTCCACAAGTGTCAAACTAGGCAAGATTCCCATGCTTATACAGAAATAAGGACAAATGCAATTGGAACATAAAAAAAAGCATTGCAATCTTTCACTGTAAACCAGCAGACTTTAAATGCCCACTTTTAGACCTAAAGTATGTGACTACACTTTTACTGGCACCTGCTTGTACCATTTAATGTACTATATGCTCCAAATGACTTTTGAATAAAATGTCCTTTAGGGAGAGATTAGTTGACTGAAATAACTTTAACTTTCCCAACATTGCTAATACTGATACTGTATTATTACATTTCAAAATCGTAATTAACTTCTTGCACAGCATCCAGAAGACACGAGGTAAAAATATAAATTACTGTGCTGGATTATATAAAACAAGGAATAATGTTTTAACGCTGCAGCATCAGGATCTAGAGAGGTATGACTCGAAGTATGTGTGAGAACTCCTCTAGGGCTCATGAGGGCTTAATGATGGTCCCCTACTTTACACATTTATCTTCTTCCAGTCTTCATTATTCTGGACTAAATATGTCAGTCTTCTGCTCCTCTGGATGGCCTTTCTCCCTGAGTTTTTTTCTCCATTTCTAGTAAACAGACACACCTGGAGCTTGTGTGGTAGATGACCCCTCTGCATAGAAAGAGTATGGCCAGAGGCTTTAACCTTTATTCCTGCTTATACTTTAAATTATTATCTTTGTGCAAGATATATGGTATTTACAGTAGATCTGGAAACATTTTGGAGCAGAGGCCATACAGACCACCTTACCACCTGGCCTAGGGCTCCCTTGAGATCGGTTGAGTAGAGACGAGAGAGTTCATACCAGCTCAGTATCTGTCCTCTCTCTCTTCTCATTCTTGTATCAATATTTTAAGCTTACTAAATTTGGTATCTGGATGCTTCATAAGTAGCTAAAATAATGATGACATTTGATCCTGCATTCACTGATAAAACCCCACCTAGCAGACATGTAATGGAAACTTAGCTTAACTGGACCAGCCACAAAATGGTAGCTTTCTGGTGGTTAAAAAAATATAAATATTGTCCCTCTCTGACTGTATATGGAGTAGTTCATACTTTTTTCTTTGTCTTTTTTGTGCTTAAATTTAGAATTGAACTTCATATGCTTGTGGGGTAGCACAGAGGGGAGAGTTCATTTTATTCAAGTGTTACTCAGTGACTACTCAGGCTAGTGTCTGCAGTGTCCCACCACAGGTACACAGGGGATGCCACCGAGCCCACCTCTATATAGAAGGAGATGACTGAAATAACAGCAGTTCTGAAGTGCAGCTACACAACTGCCTAAAACAAGGGCACGTGTTGGTCTGTTCTCCACCTCCCAGGGTGGGCACAGAGTGGCTATGCTAGGGAACAGGATGAGGAGAAGTACCAAACGGCTCCAGAAAAGAGATTAAATAGACTTGGAATGTCCAGCCTTAAAAAAGTCACTACTGAGGGCAGCTACACCAGGAGTCTAGAAAGCCAAGTGAGGAGAAGGGAAACAAGGAATGCTTATTAATTATATTTTGTAAAACAAAATTGAGATGACAGTGTAAGAAACAGACAGATGGGGGTTTCAAGCAAACTGCAGCTGAACCCATAGGCATTGGGTCCTCAAGGGTAATACCAGGCAATATCAACAGGTATCATCAGTGTTCTTTTTCACAGTAAGTGGTACTATACCCGCCTTGTGTACTTTCTCCTTGATGTAACAGGTCGTGTTTATGAAGTCCTGCCCAAGCAGTCATTCCTGTAGGTACAGACTAGGAAAGTGAGCACTTCCCTGGGCTCATGTGTGGGGACACCTCCCAGTGTGTCAGTTCTCAGCGGGGTAAGAATACACCAGAAAAAGAGCCCATACAATCTCTAAAGTGACAATCTTACAAGGTGGCAATTTGTAAGCTATGAAAGGAACAAATGCAGATCATTAGATCTTGTCAACTAATTAACATCCTCCTAGTGAGAACTGACTGTAACAAATTACTTGAAAAAGTGGTCGGATGATTTATGTCAGGATCATTCCAACTTGCTGGGAAGTGTTTTCCCCCTGCACACAATAAACACCAAGATGGAAGGAAAAACTTATGGAACAAAAAGCTTTGTTTTGCACCAGCTGTAGCCCTTCCCTTCCCTTCCCTTCCCTTCCCTTCCCTTCCCTTCCCTTCCCTTCCCTTCCCTTCCCTTCCCTTCCCTTCCCTTCCCTTCCCTTCCCTTCCCTTCCCTTCCCTTCCCTTCCCTTCCCTTCCCTTCCCTTCCCTTCCCTTCCCTTCCCTTCCCTTCCCTTCCCTTCCCTTCCCTTCCCTGTGTTCACAAAGCATTTATTCCATTAGCAGGAGAAAGTAAAAATTATAGTTTCCTGATCACTGTTATTTGTCTCATGTGAAGGCAGAGTGCTTGGGTTCTCAGTCAAGAATCAGCAAAAATCACATAGATGACCAGCCAAAGTGGACCAGCATTTCTCCATGTGTAGCAACAGGTTTCAGTGCATGCCTTGGGTGTTAACTGAAATAAGTTGGGGCAGTTTGCATTCTGATCTAGAAAGGATCTTGGTCCATTGCTGACAATCTGTAAATTACCTGTTGACACTAATATGTTTGCGCTTCTTCTGTGAAACTTTATACATGTCACTGAATGCCAATGAGCAGCAGGTCAGTGTTAGTATCCCCATTTTATCTGTTGAAGTTACATCACCATGTTGATGAGCCCAACAATATTGTCTGGAAAATAGTAACCATCACACATATATAGAAGCCTACCTTTAATTCCCAGTTGGAAAATATCCCTTATTTCAAGTTCTGCTGCCCTATGTAATTTTTATTCTACATGTTCAGGAGATTAGGGCTGGGATACAAATTTCAAATGTCATGCCTAGGCGACAAGCTGCCGTAAGTATTGTATCCCAGTCACATCTGTGTTTATTTGCATGTTCTCATCTCCTGCTTATAATTAATTGTTGGTCATTAAATTCCTCCTTGTGAAATGGATACCAAATTTGATTATAATAATTATCTTTCATTTGATATTAATATTCTTTTAAGTACAGTGAATTGCACTGCATTTGTAATGGAAAATCATGTAATACAAAATCTTATAATGTGTTCCACTGGCGACATAGCATTGGAAGCACATAAAGTTCTTGGAACTTTATGTATGAAGAAGCAGCTTTTCTAATCAAAGTACCAGGAATAAGAAAACATTCTGTAACATAATATTATCATGAGCATTGTGAAAATTGTGAACACTGGGCTGCTGGGAAAAATAAAAACACTATACTATATTTTTCAGTTCACAAGAAGGATGGGTGAATAGTTACAGCTTATAACATAATAATATGTAATAGATATATTTAATATATAATATAATAATATATATTATTATATATAAGTGCATGAAGTAGGACAACAATTTGTGTGTATATAATAGTTTCCAAAGAAATACTGTTCATTTCTTCTGTTTGTGGGTTGTTGGGTTTTTTTTCCTAAGGGAGGGGTTTGACTGAGATGCCATCTCCAGTGGATGGGGATTTTTATTAATTACAAGAAAGTAAGGGAAAAAAAATGATAAAAGCTTTTTAAGGAATCTTTTTACCTAGGTGACGACCATACAAAATTACCAAAGAGAATAATCTCATTTTTATGTTGTAGTTCAACTAGCTCTCTGTAGCATGCCTTTCGTAGGCAGCAAATTCTGTAAACAGAGTTAGCCTTTCCACTGTTGTTCTGATACGCGGAAATCTGAATTAATTTTTTTTTTCCCAAATACGCTACATGCACATTAGGGAATAACCCATTCCATGCCCATATACCATTGTCTAGTTTGGAGGGTGAATGGCATGGCTTGGCTTGCGCCCATACAGGTACACTCTGTTGTCCCCAGCACCCACACTGCCTAGAGGGATGGATCCTGCTCACCCATGTGCTGTGCCCCAGCGCTGTGTGGCAGAGCTGGAGCTGCCCCAAGGCTGTGCCAGGGACGTGTCAACAATCCCACAGTACGGGCAGCCACATGCCAGCACTGCCTCATGTCCTCATCTTCTTTAGCTTACTGGTATGGATGTAACTTGTGTGGCTCAGAGAAAGCTGAGTTTTTCACAGCAGCTGCTCATCTGAAGGTTAACAAAGAGCTCTCACTGTCACACTGATGTTAGGAGTGAATCCATCATGCATTGTTTGCAATTGATCTAAATCACTGGTATAACTGGAAAAGGCAGTGATTGAAACGAAAGGGAAGGACTGCTGGCTGATGTCTACTCCAAACAAACTTGCCTCTGTATCCCAAGGACATTTGCATGACAAATCTCTTTTCCTCAATATCTGCCACATTTATCAGCAGCAGCCTGTGCTATCTCTAGAGTCCCTTGCCAAATCTGTCACTGTGTTCCTTTCACCCAGTGTTTCTGCAGCCTCTGTCTCTTTTCCACTGCTGCCACCTTATGCATTTTTAGCCCTAGTGGTTGTCTCCTTTGTCAGCTATTCTTGTCTTCTTTTCCTCTGCCAAAACCAACTGCATTCACATAGTAATTTGAAGTGTTAGAAAGGTCACCTTGGTGAAGAGTCCCAGGTGCAGTTTTTCCCAGGCCACCTATGTCACCCCAAGCAATTTCTAAGAAGGGTTCAGGGGTCAGCACAGAGATATCTCCAGGAGTTATTTCCAGCAGGAGAGTTCAGTGCAGCTTCTGTTTGAGTGCAGTCCCTGTTCTGAAGCAGAAGAGAGCATGGCATTACTGACATGGCCACGCCATGCTGTGCTATTGCACTCTCATGCTCGAAAACTGCCTCTCCTGCGCTCCTAACACAGGGCTAGTCTGTGTCTGGTTTGCATGGAGACCTGGTCCCAGCACCATTTAGCTTATCAAATATGAGTTGATAAGCAGGTGTAACAAAATGGCAGTTATGGCATTTAATTCCTTGCTGCAAAATTTTAGGGCTTCAGTTACTGCCAATATACTCTACTAATGTGCTTATTCACTCTTTGGACTGACAAAAGTGTCACACTGACAAAAGCCCTTTATGCCACCACAATGGAATGCAAATGTTTTCTTATCACCACTGTTGGGTATGATGGGAGAACAAGCTCAATATGTGACCATGAGCTGAGATGGGTGATGCTGAATGCAACAAGAGCTGCTGGGGAAGACAGCATCACCATCACGACAGTTGCTGCACCATGCAGTAGTGGTTCCCTCTCCGTGTCCCGCACCACCACAGCCACGCTGATGGAAACGCTGATGCCCACCCCACCAGAAATGCTCCAGTGCACACCGGGGAGCTGGTCTTTCACCCAGCTCCAGCAATGTATGTATTAGGGACAACATATGAAGGAAATTACTGGGTTTTGCCAACAGAAAGAACAGTGGCAGAAATAAATATTTTCCCATTATTGTCAAATATTTTCTTTGACATCTTTCAATTTTTCTTTCAAAACAATAGCAAAACTAAAAAAAAATTGCTCAGAAGCAGTTTCTGAAATTTATTCCTATGTGTTTTGTTTAATGAATGTTCATTTTATCCCAATTTTCCCTGAACAAAATAAAATATATTGCTACAGAAAAAAAATCTTAATAGGGATGTTCTGTCTGCTATGACAGCGAAGGCCCATGGTTTAGTGATACAGTATGGGATGCAGACGAGCTATGCATGCACAGTCCTGTGAAGGGATTGCATGAAGTTTAATCTTGGTTTTTGAAGCTGAATCCTTTCCTGTACAGCACAGGTGAGCTGGCATGTGAGAGCAAGGGTAATCCTCCTGTAAGCCACTGCAGTTTTGGGAGGATTAATAGTCCCAGGCAGCTTGGAGGCATTTGTGAAGCACCCACCATTTTTACACAGCAGGGCTCTGCCAAGCCACATTTGCAATCACGGTTCATTTTCAGAGGCTCTTTTTTTTAAAGTAATTCCAAATTTTTCCTGTTTGAAGACTGCCCTAGGCTTGCTGGTGTCAAACCCCTTTCCCCCCAGCACAGCACTGGCAGGTATAACCGGGTATGACAGGAAACAAAGCTGCTGATGGTTTCAGAGACCTGGAGTCACAATTGCAAGTGAAATGAAGTATTCCAGAGACAGCAACAATAAGGCAACACAGAATCTGGTAATTCACACTTATATCTGATGCTATATCATCTGATTGAGCTGATAGGATCAGAAAGATATGCAGCTTTTACATGAGACATTTTTACATTGTTAGTGGACTGTCTTCAGAAAAGATACCCCATTTGGGGCTCGGAGGGAGTGTAACGTTAAGGTTGCTTTTAAAGAGATCCCACATACCTTCTGAGTGCAATAAAATTGCATTAATAATTCCTAAAGGAAATATGTTACTGAATATATGTTAAAAAGTTTTCCATGGTTCCATAAAATGGTTAGTAATGTCATAATATTAATAAATATTAATTTCCTGGGAATGTTTTTGTTAGGGTACATTTTTTTGGTTTTGTACAGGTTGTAAGAGTAACTATCCCTGACCACAAAAACATTATTACTGTAGCTGAAAAAATGACTGCGTAATTTATGTTGTGTGGTTTTTTATTTCCATTTGTGACTCATCTAGCTATAATTTTTGCAGTTTGCTCTTTGCAATGGTTTTAGCATTTTTAAATTATTACAATTTAATAAGCAAACGCTTATGGTAAGAGGTGGATATGTGAATTTAGTGAGTAGGCACCTAAGTCACCCAGTATCTGTTCTGCCCCCAGACTTGAAAATCTCACTTTCAGTAGGGTCTGAACCTAAATAAATTGTGGATTTGGTACCCTCAAAGTGGCCCCATTTGGGATGCTTTAAAATCTTTCTCTTTCCCAATTACTTGATGTATTTTTGAGCACAGTAGAGAGATCAGAGTGACAATTCATAAGCAGCAAAGTATTCAGTTCACAGTAAAGGATATGCAGGCGACCCCAACATACATATTTTGGAAAACAGCAGTGGCCCCTCTCTCCCTAGATCACTTTGGCATTACTCTGCCATCATCATTACCCTGAAGACTGTGGATGAGACCAGGGCCCATTGGGTGCTGTATGGACACAAGGCTTGCAAGCCCAAAGCTCTGAATCCTAAGGAGCATATGGGTAACCCAGAAAAAAACACCAACCAAATACATGAAGAGAGCCAGAGGCACAGCAGGATGAGAGATTCAGCCACAGACACGTGGTGAGCTGGAAGCAGAGGTAAATAGTCCAGGTATCCCATGTGCTACCCTCATAGATCATGCCATGCTGCCTTTTAGGGATTGAAAGCAGCCGGCTGTGCCACAGCAAGTTATTTTTTCCAGTAGAAAGACTGGAAAGAACCCATCAGGAATCAATGATATGGGCAGGACAGTAATATACCTCATCACCACCTATAGAAACAGGTACATCTCAAGGGCATTCTCAGGATTATCACATCCTCACAATTTCTGTATGTGCGTGTTTTATCAGTTCCTCTCCTTGGCCACTTGTTCTGGCTGGTTTTGATCTTGAACGAGACCTTAGAGCATATCTGCTACTTGAAATAACCAAAAATGTATTTGGGATGGCTGTCAAGACAGTTTCTCAAAAAATGTGAGCTCTTTTCAACCTCTTCATTATGAAACCATTTCCTCTAACAAAAAAAGAAGGTGGCCAGGTTTCAAGTACTAATTCTAGACCTCCAGCTAGCTACAGACAGATTTAATGTAGTGTTGCAACCATTCAGACAGCTCAGAGCCACAGAATAAGGTACGGGAAGAGCTTTGTGCTGCCTGAGAGTGCAGGACTGAGTGATGTGCAGCCCCAGGGAACGTAGCTCTGTTTCTATGATAGTTCTTACTGCAATGAGCTGTGGAGACTTTTTCTCCTCTTCTTTTCCCCTTGCAATCGTTTTCTCAGTCAGTGTTTGTTCCATGTTCTCAGTCTTTCTTGGGGGTCAGGGACCACATGCTGAACAGTTTGTCAAGGTCTCCATTGGGGTTCCCTCTTTGTAATCTCCCCTTTGCTCTTTCAAACCCTGGGAATCATTCAAGACCCAAAGGACCATCAATCCGATACTGAGGATTCTCCCTCTAAACAGAGCTTTGGAAAATAAGCCTTTTCTAATACTCTTCTGTGCAGAAATGATAAATCCCAGTAAATCCTTTGCCAGTCTTACACACTCATCAGCAGTGTCTGTGCTGTTTTTCTCTAAACTCTTTTGCTGAACATTTTCCTTCTGTACTCGCTGCTATCTCAGGTGTGCCTCTTCCACACTGGCAATGGCCGTACTAGGAGAAGGACCCTTCTTCTACCCCACACCCCCCACCTCTCTCTGGGACCCAGGGAAGATGCCATGAGCAGACTGCTCCAGCCCCGCAGGCAGATGTTGTCTCAGGAAACATTCAAAAAGAAACTCGAGATGCTCCCCAAGCCCTTGTGGGCAGCTCAGAAATGGAAAACTTGCTGCACTCTCCAGCTACCAGCTTCTACTGGGAGCTTATTGGGAACTTGGAGCATATAAACCTTAGCATGTCTATAGATGCTTACACAGAAAACATAAATTTATGAGTTTTATTAGCACAAGGAATCCCTGACCTAATATCTGTAACTTCATCCAGAGACACAACTGTCTTCCTCTGCCATGGCTGCTAACTGTACTGTATCCAGTAAAGATGGGAAGGTCTTTGAGACCCTCTGAAGGAAGGCATAGTGCCCCCAAAATCATAACTTCAAAGCTGCTAAAGCAGGAGGCAGCCACTGGAGCTCTTCCTTCCAGAGAGATCATGCCAGGAGGGCAGTTACATGTCATGCTGTGCATGTAGGAAGGTCTCTAGGATTTGAGGTCTTCCAGAGCATGCCGCAGGTTTAATGCAGTAGTGTTAGATTTTAACAGCCTCCAGATTATTTGAAACATGACAAGTCATATTACAATTGTTGTCTCTGTCCAGTAAAGCCTGATTCCACAGGACCCCAGTGAAGTTACACCAGTGAAATCCCAAATCACCTATTGAATAGTTCAACTGAAGTTTGACTTTCTGCAGCTTCTGTATAACATGCCACTTCAGGATTTCAGAATTTTATCTAAAGGTCCAAGGCAGAATTTAAAGTATCACCATCTATCCAATGTTTAAGAATAAGCATTTAAAAGATGCCAATGAAGAGTACTGTACACATCAGTTATTGTTTTAAAAAGAACGCATTCAGCCTCAGCAGTCACAGTAGAGGAACTGGTGCTCATTATTAAGAAAATTAAACAGGAATGTACTCTCTAAAGTTGATCATAATTGTATCAGTCATAGAAAGTGAGACATCTCCTGTGAGCCTGTACTGGTGGAGGACACAATTATCACAGTGGAAGGAGGAGTGATTTGCCTTTGCCACAAAAACAAACCTCAGCACTTGTTAACTCAGCAAAAGAAAAAGTACTGAGATGTGTTAATTTGTCATATTGGAATGAATCTGGAAGGTCAGGAGTGATTTATATTTAGGAAATGAGAAAGATTAGATTATTTGCAAGATTAGATTGGTCTGACATTGAGGATGTTAATATTAATATGAGCCTCTGTAGTGCTAAAGAAATGTTAGAAACCACCCTGAATAACCCAAATGCTTTATAGAATCATTTATTACTTTTATTTGCATGTTAAGGGCACAGAGAACCTTTTTTTAAAAAGGTTTCTGCATTAGTTTAATATTTCGTATTTAGATTTGGTCTTCTGTGGGTCACAAAATACAAAAAAAAACCCCGTGAGCCAGGAACATTTTGCGTGTGTTTCTGAGTGGCCAAATCTGTTTCAGCATGTTTCTGGTAGGCTGTGAACTGTTAATATCCCAATTCCCTTTTCTGGGCAATGCAATATAAGGGATAACAGGAGAAACACAATTAGCCTGATCCTCCTCTCAGATTGCTATCTTGATTACAGTGCTTAAGGAGGTCCCTGGGGATGAAGTTGCATGCACTAAAGATTTTGTTAGTCTAACAGGGAAAGAACTGAGAAAGCAAAGGTTGGAGGGTGCAGTTGAATGGATGCAGGTGTACCAAGTCCAGCACTAATGCTGCACTCACGTTGTATGTGGAGGATGCCCACAACAAGCCCAGTGTTTCCAGGATCATCAGGGCACTCTGCGCGTGGGGCACAGACATCCCATGCACAAGCAGATGTATAACCAGAGGGGTTAATCTATAGTACTGGAGCCATCAGAGCCAGACTGCCGAGCTGATCCCGCAAGCAAGCTGTCAGCCACAAGCTGAGCATGCCCAAGTAAACTGATCTACTGTACACCAACACCTGTCAGGACACAGGGAGTTTTGTTCAGAAGGGCTACTCTTCCACCCACACTGAATCATCCATGAAAAATAAACCCAGAAAACACAAGAAAATGGAAAAGCAAATTACCAGCTGACAGCTGAAATTAAAATTCTGAAAGGAACCTTTCTTCTGTCCCATCATCCTTTCTAATTACTCTCAAGACTGCAAAATAAACAAGATAAGCAATAAAATTTGCATTGTACTTCTCCACATGCTGAACTTCAGAAAGGAAGATCCACAGCACATCCAGCTGTGGGGTAATACAATTTGCTCCCACAATTTTCTTTTGGCTTTATATTTTCTCTGCCTATTCCACGATTGGCAATAAAGTGGGGATCTGAAGGCTGAATTTTGATATAGGGCTCCTTGGAAACGCAAGTGAGTAAGGTGGTTTGGCAAGATCTCAAATTGTATGAGGCTGAATCAGGACAAACAAGGGAAATAATAGCACTTGGGACTTCCATCCAACTGCTGCTGTTGTCACTGGGAGCATCTCGGAGTTGTCTGGTTAGGAGACAAGTATTTTTAGTAAAACTTTCCTCTATTTCTGCAGGTTTTGAGGGTATCCCACATAGCAGAATTCAAAATGGGGAGAGAAAACTCAGGAGATTTCTGTGTAGAATGGTGGCCAGTGGCCTGAGGTTGACAATGTCCAGTCATTGCAAAGTGAGTCCATCTACACTCTTCCTAATGTGTGGAATATATTAGTTAGGGATATGTTCTGGTTTGATATATAGGGACTTAGTTAAAAACTAGTTTAATTCACCTATTGCTCAGTAAATTACTTACAAGTCCATTTAGAGACACTATCACAGTCAGAATCTTATCTGGGATATAAAGCAAGGTCTGAAGAAGAGTAGAGGCCAGATAAAGGCTTGGTGGATTCACAAAACATACTGTCTCCAAAATAAAAAATGAGACTTGACATGACGCAAGAAAAAATGCTTTAGGTTACCAAATCACCTATGGAGTCAAAGAATTCACATTAATGTGATCTCTGGTTCATCTGTTAGCTCCAAAATGCAACAATGTGCTGAGATCCCTGGATTTCCAATAAGGTAAAACTAAATTTGCATAATCCTCGGTAGGTTTTGGAGAGATGACACCATAAAAGATATGCAAGAGGAATTGTAACTCAGGTAAAATGGAACTCGTCCCATTGCAGAATGGAGTCTGTGGCTGGATAATAAGGATACACCAAGCTGAATCAAAATTGTGTTGGTTTGTTAACTTTAACTGCACCTATATGCCTAATAAAATTTTAGTGCTTCTTTAATTTGGAGAAACACTCTGAGCTCTTCATCTCATCAATCTGCACTTACTTTAAATTGCACGACTTAGTTTCCATAATGAAAAGAGTCTTACAAGCAGGAAGTCTGTAAATATTTGAACTCCTAGCATCAAGTCAAGACACAGAATCAATAAACAGTTGTCTTTTAACCTGATATTGAT
This sequence comes from Strix aluco, assembly GCF_031877795.1. NCBI lineage: Eukaryota > Metazoa > Chordata > Aves > Strigiformes > Strigidae > Strix > Strix aluco. The sequence continues at coordinate 116,904,107 of NC_133933.1, forward strand.
ATTCTGGGAAATGTAACACATTCCCATACAGCTAGTCCAGAGTGATGGGACTGGGAGAATTTCAAATATTCCTACAGTAATGAGTCATTCTGGATGCTAAAATAACATCTGAGATTGTTGCTAGACAGCTGGCAGCAGAGATGTGGCCAAACAGCCAGTGATATTCCTCCGAGAGTTTATTACAGCTACAATGCAAAAAGCCACACTTGAAGATGTGTGGAGCACGAGAAAGAAAGTCTGGCTCTAGCTATAGTTTTACAATAGTACTGACGCAGAACCGGATTAGCTAGGAAGAAGAACTGGAGAGAAATCTCAGTACACTTCTGTAAATCACACAGGAGATTCAAGGTCAAAGCAGAAGGTATTCCTTCTCAACAAAGGACAGGCTCCATTTCTGCTGCCCGTAAGAAATATGTCTATGAAATTCAAAGGATGGAGGTAGAACCTTAGGGAATGCTGACAGAATATTTTAAAAAAGATTTTGTTTGTGTGGCTGTGAATCTGCACTGAACAAAAAAATCCTCAGACACTTGTGTTATCGTGACCTGGATGATAAAATATAATTGAGATTATAGCTGTGCAATGGCATGCTCTGCCCCTCAGCTGGAGCTTGGCTCTCACAGGAGATCTGTGAGCACTTAAGCCTCTCAGTCAGTGCTCATATGAACAGCATCTTTCTACTTTTGAATGGTCTTAGTTTTTCAGGAAACCCAGTTTATTGTCTTGTTTTACAGTGGCACAGTCGCTCAGTCATTGCTTAGTCACCTGCCCGCCCTGCGGATAATGAAGCATCTTGGGAAAATCTCTCTGAGAAGTGAAGAGCAGCCCAAAGAGGGCTTAGAAATACATCCAGAGGCTCATTCACAGTTAGGTCTGGAAAATCAGGCAGAAGGCCTTAAGATTACTTTTTTTCCAATATTTTCAGAGTTTCATGGTTCATTTGAGCTAAAAATGCTCAGGGTTGATGAACTCATCTTGCCAAATTTTAATAATCCTCAGAGATGAGGGTTCACAACTCAAAATTTGACTTGATGCTGACTTCTTCCCCATTTCACTTTGCAGAAAACACAGGAAAAGGAGGCAGAAAGGAATGTATATTTCTAATATGAAAAATTATGTGCATATTGCAGCCAGGCTTAACCACTCACAGCGGATAAATAGTTTATTTTCTGTTAAGAATTTTCTTTTGGATCAAGTGGAAGGAGACTTTGGGGAAACCACAACACTTTGGCTCGTAACAGCCTATAATCTCATTCTCTCTAAACAGCCAGATGATGACTCTTTCGTGCTTCATTAATTGTGGCCCACTGAAGGCACTTCAAAGGCTTAGTCAACCCACAGAGAAAGGCTTTTTAACTTGCCTTGAGCAAATGACATTTGCCCTTTAAAAATCATCCACAGTGGATGGAGAGGGGAGCTAAAATTACTTTCCAGGATTAATAATGGGTATGAGGACTGGTACTATTTCAATATATATATGTGTGTGTGCGTACCTGTCTGGTTCCAGGACACCCTTAAACAGAGCTCACTTAGAGGAGAGAGTGAATTTAACAAAGAATGGCAGAAAGCAAAAGATCAATGTCTTTCTTCTTTCTCATTTACCATGTACACTTTGTCTTTCTAGAGGATGATTCCCCTGAATAAAAGAAGAGTTAGAAATGCTTATTTGCAGCAGAAAGCCCCTCCAACAGCAATCATGAATCCTCACTGACGAGGTCAAAACGTGCAGCAATCCAGGCAATCAGAAGCAGGTTAGTCGATGCTTCGGCTCCCATCCTTGATCTGAGCGGCAGTGCTGCCAGGAACCAGACAATCCCAGCAGCCCTGCAAGGGAGTGCTTTAGTCCTTCTGCAAAGTCATCTGAAACTGTGGCTCCTAGGGAAAGAAGTCCTGCCAACCAACCTGCCAACCTACCAGGCCAGCAAGGGAAAATGGAAGGGCTGGGCAGTCACCCCTGTTGCCCTCCCCCCCAGCTGAGCGCAGAATCACTGCTTTGTCTTTCTCTCTGTATTCATGACCCTGGTATTTTAGGATGAAGCACACCTTATTCCTTCTGAAATACTTTCCTCCTTCTTCCAGAGAAGCAGTTTTTCCACCTTCCAGGCACAGCTGGTTTTTTCAAAGCCCATCAGTCCTCCTGACTACAGCAGGGCAGCACGTTTTTAAATCAATAATTGTGGTGTTTAGTAGGAGTATCCTATCAAATCTCAGAAAGCAAGGGCAAGTCTGAAAATAATAATGATAACAGTGAGAATAATAACACAAAACACAAAGGGAACACAGCCCTCCTGGAGCTGACAGATAATTTAGGGAAACTGCTTGAGAGCAGTTGTAAAGTGAGCGCTGTATTCCAGGAACTGCAGTTATCTGGGTCTGAGCAGAGGCTGTGATGCAAACCTCTTCTGTGCCATAAGATATATGTACAGTACTTCACCCCTGATTTGCATTACACCTGTGATGAAGTTTGTACAGATTGACAAGGAAGTACGCTTCAAGTAGGTAACGGAAGTTTGATGCTACAGCAGGAATTTAGGCAACATAAAAATGGATGCAACCACATTAAAGTCAGAAGAAATGTTACACTTCCTCTTTGCTTGTTTTCATCTTTCTTTTTCCCTTGCACAGGTGCTGAGATCTTGTGCATCTACAAGCCTGAGCTCTCTGGGTAACAGGGGTTTTTTTATTATTTGTAATATAGCAGTTATATCTACACAAAACCATTGTGGTAACACTACATATAGGAGACAGAGAGGGGGAAGGGAAGATGATGCCAAAGATTAGATGACCTCGTGAGGCCCCTTCCAACCTAAATAATCTTGTGATCTCATAAAGGCAAGACATCATCCTTCTGCAAAAGTCAAGCTGAGGAACAGCAAGAGCTGAGCAAACTCACTGTCCTCGGGCATTGGGGCAGCACCAGAAACCCACAGTGGTTGTTGCTCATCTTTTTCCTGTTTCACAGTCATTGTTCATCCTCCTCCCGCTCACTTTTTGATCTGCTTCTTTTCAGCCTTCCACTCTTGTAACCTCACTAATCCATATTCTCCACCTGCAGCTGCCATCCACTCCAAAAGCCACTCTCACCATTATTTCTAAGTGTTACTCCCTTTCTCCACATCACCTCTCTCACTTTAATACATACTTTTGTAAAAGTGCCACTGCAAAAGCTGCATCCTCCCTTTCTCCTTTGATGCTGCACAGTAATCACTGACCCTGCATCCTCCTCCCTAATCAGTGCTCTTCTCTCCATTGATCCCACCCATACTGCTGGAGCTTTTCCTGCTGCTCACCTCCTGTTCTCTGCTCCTGCTGGGAAAAGAAGCATGGTTTGTGAGCAGAGCAGGGCCCTTCTGCTTCCCCTTAAATCGCAGGTGATTGCAGGCTCTGTGGAGGCTAAATCTGCCAGCAAAACAAATCAGAAACTCACTCAACCAGCTGAAGAGGAAGCAAGAGTCATCACATAAGCAAGGGACAGAAACAGCCAGCTAGATTATATTTTCCAGTCCATTTATGTCTGGCCCTTTACGGTTTGTGATGAAAAGAGACACTTGGAATATTTCAGTAGAATAAAATTATCAAGGATGTGATTATCATACATGCAGTTCTCTCACAAGATCTTGTCTGCAATGTTGGTTCATTAACCTGCTGTTTTATTAAAGACTCATTTAGAGGGTCTGAGACAGACCGTTTCATGTCATGTGTTTTCTAGTATAAAATGTTCAGGGCATGAACGTGTACTGTTCAGTATTTTGGGAATTCATGTATATTTATATCATCAACACATCACTGCTAGATTTCCTAATTCACTAGAAAGCCCAATTCCAGAGCCTCCACAACACAGCAGGAAACAAAAAATCAGAGGAGCTGGAAATGCAAAGGCAGAGACATTCATTAATTCCTCTGCAGCTTGTGCTTTCTTGCACCTGGCAGAGATGGATGCGCAGCTGTCGGTTCCCCTCTGTGGCTGGTGCCTGGACACAGCACAGAGCCCCAGCCGGACCTCCCCCGGGGCCGTTACCCACCAACGGAAAAGCAACCAGGGCCCAAACTGCTCATAATCATGAAACAATGTTTTTCCAGGCAGGTGATCAGCACTTGTGTGACTCTGTACAAGGGCAAGTGCACATCAAAGCAATTTTCACAAATTCTTTAGGCAGAGACCAGTAACTTATTGCAGGGGGACTGGCTGTACTGCCTGGGGTCAGGATGTCTTGACCTTCCCATTGCAAACACCAGGTTTTCCATGATTATAAATACTGTGGTTATAAATTTCTGTGATTATAAATTCTGTAATTATAAACTGTAATCATTATGCCTGAAAATTTCTGTCAGATCTTTACCTCAGACCAATTATTTTTAGCTTCCTACCAAAACAGTTCAGCAATTTCTGAAAATTAATTTAGCGAAGAGGAGAATTTTTTTTCTCCTTGATATTATTTGCTCCTTGGTTTGTTTTTTTACAACATTTTCCAGCAGAAACTTGAAATTTGGCAGCATGTGTTCAGGAACTGCTTTATACCACCAGCTAGAAAGTACGTAGCCAAGTTATAAAACTCAGAATCAAAAAATGCCTCTCCGCCCATGAGCAGCAAGAGACTTCAGAGTTTGGCAGCAAACCTCTACAAAGAGCTTGTCTGTGCTGAGAGTACACTGCTGTTTTTAGCCCTTCTGTGAGATTGCACATCCAGCATCTTGTCAAAACACTGCCCGAAAAGAGCTAGTAACACCCTTCCTACTGACGACAGCAGCTCAACGGACCTGCTGGGAGAATACATGGCAGCAACCCTCCCACCCAGAGAAGCTCCAAGTGCTTTCAGTGGGCGCTGCCCGGACAAGGAGCCCAGGATTGCTCTCAGATTGCATCCTGAAAACAGGGCAGCACATTCAAAGCTTGATTATATCCTTAAGCAAGAACTATAACTCAAGCATGCTTTTATATTATCTGGTTAGGAATTTGATATTTTTTTCTGATCATGGGAATTCTGCTACTGACTTCAAGAGAACAGGGCATGACTTTTTAATAAGAAAAGTGCTTAAACTCCACTCTGTATGAAGGGCATTTCTTTCTAAGTACAGGAGGTCTGGTTTGAATCAATTCAAATACCACAAAATTAAAGAAGTCTCATTTACCTGGCTCAGTGCCAAGAAAGGAAGCTGCTTACCATTATTCATATTATTACTATTATTTGTATTAAATTATGTATGCCCTGAATAATAGACTCTTAAAACTTTTAAACACCGGGGATAAGGATGTCTTCCAGAGGCACACAGATGCAGTCCTGAGCTACAAGTGTGTCTGCCCAGCTTGCAGAATAGGAATGGCCGAAGGGCTATCCTGCATGCCAGGAACAGGGTCTCTCAGAGCAGCTTTCTACCTGGGGGACCAGATGCTGTCCCTCTGACAGAGCTTTGCAGCCCAGGAACACACCTGTGATCTTCTTGTGCCTGAACTGTCTGGTGGGGTCTGCCTACATGGTATCCCTGGCACTCAGTGAGCATCTTCTCAATGGGAGCCCTAATCTACAACAGGAACAGTATGCAGGCACAAAACTCAGGGCTTCTCATATACCCAAAGGGAAATGAAAATAAAGGCTGCCTTGGTCCTGGAATGTCTTTGGATTTTGATCAAAACCTTGTTTCAACATTTTTTGTGTAATATGGGAGCATTCGTGCATAATGCATGTGTCCAGATGTATTCATAGAACATGCATGTATTCAATTACGTACACTGACTAAATGACCTTTTAAAAAAAATCCTTGTTTGGTCAAGCAGGGAGAGATTTATTATAATGAACTTTAATTTCACCACTTGCCTGAACACAAAATAGGGCCAACATTGTGTACAAGGAAATGAAAAACAGTACAAAATGCTGGGGGGGTTGTTTGAATCAAGTTTTCATTAAAATGATCAGGTTTATGTAAATTCATATTTAAGCTACAAATCAAGCACCAACATAAAAGCACACAGAAATGCAACAATACATGGTTGGCCACTTTGCTTGCTGTGTCAGTCATGCAGTTATGATCCTGTTACAAATTACAGGCAAAATACACAATAACATAAAAATACATAACAAACTGCTGTTGGCTGATAAGGTGGTATGTTTCAACAAAGAGACACTTTGCATAGCAGAAAATAATGGGAAAATGGTATATGCAGAGGATAGTCTATATACCATAATAACTGCTTCTAATGACAGATTTTGCAATAATTTCAGATCCAATTTCACCAGCCACTGACCACAGTCTCATGGTTGATGATTTGCCCAATGCATTACGTGATGCAAAAGTCCGTTTGCAGTAAGCGTGTAATTCCATCCTCCGTCACACTCTCAGTGGTGGGTACGTGTGCTGTGTGAAGAGACTTAAACCAGCATGGGAGGAGGAGAGGCTGAAATAATTTGAAAACCACTTCCACCGCTCTAAGTGCCTCTCAGGGCTAGCAGCCACTGTGGTAATATAAAAACCATTTGGCTATCTTTAGGGACTTTCCTTCAGCAGTGAAGGATTGAAGATGTTTTTGAAGATCTGATGGAATTTTATTCAGAGAGGATTTACAGCAGGCCAGTTAGCCAGTGGGGGCTACCTCGTTTCTTCTACTAATTATATGATGCAGTAAGAAAAATGTTTTCTGTTCTTCCAAACACCTACTTAAAAATGGTTTATTTTCAGTTTCATCAAATCTCCATCAAGACAAGAGACCCAAAAGCTCTCTTGGACACAAACCTGGGCTGTTCACATGCTTGCTATTGGGATGACTATTCACAGGCTTCAAGAGGACAGCTCTCTTCCACGCTTTCCTGGGGCTGTCAGACATAATTTCCAAACACCAGAGCCACTCAACACCCCAACTGTTACTCTGCACAGGGACATTTAAAAATAGGGCTGTAATAATTTTACTTAAGTTATATCTTGCACTCACCCTCAGTAGGAAGGAGAATAATCAAAATGTTATTAAGAAAAACTCATTACAAGTTAGCTGTGGGCTGCCAATCAGTCAGGGATGTGTTGTCATTTCTTCTTCACATATTATTAGACCTACTTGAGAAAATTCTTCCAAAAATGAGGGGAAAACCTGTGCTTTCCATTAGCTTTAGGAAAGGGTAGACAAACACATGCACACAAACCCAACTTTAACGTTTCTGCTTGCATGTCCACCTCTCAGCTTTCACTGGAGGCTTCCAAATGCTTGGACTTGCTTTGCACTCACCACCTGGAACAAATTTGAACTGGCATTTCTATCTTGCAATTCCCAACAAAAGTCGCAGACCAGCCAGGTGTATATTATGTTTGTCAATGCCATGCACTCTTCCGACCTGAGAGACCCGACTTCTCAGTTCCAGCCACCCAGGACAGCTGTACTTCCCCGGGGAGACCGTGATTGCTCATCATCTGAAGGCAACAGGGGATACAGAGACTTTGTGGGTGAACATGAGAACCTGAGGGAGGGAGTATCCATGGGTTGCATGCTCCAAAAGACCAAAAACCTCTCTAGTTCCACAACTAAAGCCCAAATCTGGTATTTTGCTCAGTTTCCCCTACAAAGTAAATTCCTTCTCTCTGGCTTTCCTGTGCTTTCATTTATACAGTAATAATAAGACTCAAAGTCTCTCTTCTCTATATCTAAAACTTGGCAGATGTTCTCACGTGTGGGACCACAGGCCACTGTTACAAGAGGCTGCAGAAATAGCATGAGATGTGTTTGCAGCCACTCTAGTTTAGGTTAATTTTAGCCATCACTCCCTGTTTACCTGTACCCTCAGATTTCTGGATGAAAAAATATGATTGCATTGATCATGGAGATACTGCTGCTTCAGGCCCAGAACACCCCTTCTCAAAGAACAGAAAAGAAACGAGGGAAAAAAAAAAAATCATATTAAAATTTTAACTCCAGGATCTGCCAGATGGGCAGGTTTCCCCCATTCCCCTGGTGTGGTCACATTACCCCACTCATCCACAGAGCCCCGGAGACCTCACTCCCCATGAGACTCTGACAGGGAGAAGGAGTAAGAGGAAGAGGAGGAGGAGGAGGAAGCCTTCATCCACCTGCTTAGCCGCTGGTTTCACAGGGAGGGGGGATGAAGAGTCCTTCTGGTTTCCTTCTTCCCTACTGCTACTGCTGTCCCAGAGCTGTTTGTCCTCCAGCAGGTCCCTGCCACTATCCTCCCAGTCCTGCATCTCCTAAAGTCCATCCAAGAGAGACTGCTGTCATCTCCCAAGGCTGTCAAGCAAACCTGCTCTGGCCTGTGGTTAGAAAAAAAGGTCTCCAAAGAGCTCCTGCTCTTCCCTGAACACAGCTCCTCACAGTTGCACACTGCTGGCCATCAACAAGACCTTCATTACCATCTCACTCACCTTAAAATTGACAAGGATTAATCTTCTTGGACTTGGCAGCCCTTTATTCTTATTTCTATCTGCATCAATAAAGCTTTTCAAAAAAAGGCAAAGGAAAGCATTTACATGCATGACTACTTTTATTTAATGTGCTTGTTCCATTTCCTTTAGTGTAGCTTTTTTAATATAGTTTTATGTCTTGATTTCTGCACTGGTAAACCAGCTGATTTTGACAGTGGTATGTGTGACATCAGGTATCAGCTTAGTGAAGAGAAAATTATAACATCTGATGCTGTTTGTGAGAGTTTGTTAAGAAGATCAATAAGGACAGGAGAACTTTGACTTTTCTTATTATGGTTTCTCTGGCAACCAGGGGAAATAACATAGGTAGAATTTTAGTCCCATCACGCTCCATGTGCTGACAGTACAATATATAATTGCATGCTTCCCACCAGAAAGCTTACTTAGTATAATCCTATACAATCTTTTCTCTTGCACTCTTCTAGGTATTTCATCATTTTCACAGCTTGCAAAGCCCTGAAAAATTGAAGAAGAAAACAAAACCCCTTGAGTTGGTTTTGCTATTGCTTGGCTTTGAGAGCTTATGACAGGACTAATTTAGTTTGTCTGGCAGCAATAATCCTAGATTATTCAAAACTAAGAAGTAGTGGGCGTGTAAATCATGCAGAATTTCTAGAGAGACTTGGTTTTGCAGTTTGACAGAATCCTCATCCTACTAGAGGATGAACTTCAATACTTCTAGAGCATCTTTACTTCTCAAAACACCTGACATAAACTACTGATTTCAAAGACGAGGTGGTGAGCCAGCATCTTTCTTTCGGCAGGCACTTTCCAATAGTTTGTGTATGGCAGTTTGTCAACCCCACGTATCTGCCTGTTCTGAGTTGTGCTGGTCTCACAATTCAAGAACACCCTGGGCTTGCAGAAGGTACTCAGGGGTACCTGGAGAAGCACCAACACTTTGATGTGACATTTCTTCCCCTCTGACTCTTCTTCCCCAAAAGGAAGGCTGCTGGGCATATAGAATAGCCTGTCCTAGTGTTTGAAAGGAGAGGAGTTGGATAAAGCAGTGTAAAATCTTGCAGAATTAGCTTCTAACTTGCAGAAGTCAGGATTTGAAGCTCTCATCCTTCCCCTCCACAGCAGGTTCCCAGTCTCCATACACAGTCCCTGCCTTGCCTCTGCCCCACTCAGCACTTCGCCAGTGGGACACTGGAGTTCCTCTGAGACAACTGCTTTGGAACCCAAAATAAGTTCAGATCCTAAACAAGCAACCAAATATCTGTTGAAATAAGCAGCCTCATTTCTTAACTCTTTACAGGGCTCTCTGTGAGCCAAAAAACACATCAAACCTAACAGAACTGTCATTGCTCGGGGCTATAGAAGTCAAATGCAAACTCTTGCTGAGGCCAATGACAGAGCATCAAGAGCTGTTTTTTTGTTCTCATCAGAGCATTTATTTGCAGATCCATTTCCCAGGTAAACGTTTTTGAGATACTGCCTCAGCTGTAACATCCAGAATTTGGATTTCAATAAAGCAGCAGCTACCTTTTCCTTCATCTAGAGATCTTGTAACCTCTAAAGAAGCAAGCACATCTACTGCTTTAATACACTTCATGAATCCAATCTCCTTTTTACTTTTAGCAGAGAGCACTTCAGATGTTTTTGGAATGTTCTACGTTTGTTTTCTCATTGTTCTGTTTGTTTTCTAGTGACAGAAATTAGAATTACAAGCATTAGCAGGATTGCTTTATTGACTGAGGATCAATACTAGATTGCTTTTCTCCCCTCACAGCCGACAGCTCCATCCTCCTCTGACTTCAGAAATATTCATCAGAGTTAGAGTAATTTTACAGACTTTTTATCTTAACGCTATCATGAAAGGCTTAGCAGACACAATGCTTTTCATATATCACCTCCTTTAATGCTGCCTTTCCTTTCCTGTTGGAAAGACGTAGAAATGGTTGAAAATGACTTTCCAGGGAAAGTTACAGCCATAATTCAAACCAGCAGATGCTTAATGTCATCCACACATTGCAACAGACACAAAATAGCAGATAAACCTTTATACTACAAAAGCTATGGATTTCTTTTTTAGCATAAACAACTCCAGATGTTTGCTGTCTTTATTTCCAGTGTTAAAAAGCTGCATGTTGCAGAAGTGAAAGACACACAGTGGTTCAGAAGGTAGCTGGGCTTTGGTCGAAAATACCAAAAACTGACAGTGCAGGTTATGGCATCCCCTAGTCCAGAGCTGCTGCTGGTGGTGCCTCCATAGCAGGGCACATTGTCACAGAGCTAGTGGTTTCTATAGCAGCGAGTGCTATATAAAAAGCTTGACTTCTCCCTTGCCTAGGTAATCTTTACGTGATGTAAGGAAGTTGGGGGAGAAGAGGCACAAACCTGCATCTGTCCATGTTGCAGGCAGGCTCCGAACAAGCATTGCACTGGAGGCTCTGTGAGGATCAGCTACCCCTGGATTTCAAGACTCATGGTCCCATTGATGTCTGTAGCTATTATTTTTTCTGATCATTTCTATCAGGGAGGAGGTGCCCTGAGAACTTCCCAATTTCCCAGCTGCTCCATATTAAAACCACCTCTGTTCCTCAGCTCCCTGTGCTGATGGGGGCTGTTCCTGATGCTTACGCCCGCAGGCACGGACCCCCCGTGAGTGCCACATACTACATCCCCCAAAATATTCATCAGTACCACCTCTGCTGCAATACTACCCCAACACCTCCACACCTGCCTCCCACCACTCACATCATACCTCATCCCACAGCTCCCCAGCCCTCCCCAGGTCTGCCCCATGCTCTGCCCCATAGGCCTCCCACCCCTCCAGTACCAGCCAGCCCACACCCACTCTGTGCCAACACCGCACAGAGGTACAGGCTGCCCACCACCCCTAGCCTAAAAAGTGACCCCACTCTGCTGAGCTCATTAGGGTGTGCAGATGTAGGGTATGCTATACCTGGTGGCGTCTGATTCCTGTACACATCATCCTTTTGCTCTATATATTGTCCAGAATGAATTCAGGAGTTGAACCTGACCCTCAGTTCTTCACCCCAATACAAATGAGGAAGAATAATATTCTACAAAGTACATTTTACCCGGTTCATTTGAGGATCATAGATGTCAGATTTGCTACTTAGATGATATTTTTAAATTCTGACCATGCAACGCCACATTGCTCCATTTAGCGTGTTGCTTAAGAACAACTAATAGCATTGCAATACAGCTTCTTGTGCTAAAGCAGCAATTTTTTGAAAAGTAAACCCAGCTCACTGATTGGGATTACAATGCTTCATTTGTCCAGTGAGATCATCAGAAGCTATGGCATCAGCTGGCCAGATACAACATTTGTATTTAAATTAAAACACAGATTATCCCACAGTACACACAGACATGAGCAGGGACTAAATCAGGAGCAGGTCATCACATGCGTAACCCTGCCCTGCCTTCTAATCAGCTTCTCCAGCCACCCTCTCTGTCAAAACCCGTGAGGGCCTCACCAGATACAAGATCCTCCAAAACGGTGACTCCATCCCAAACTGATCCTTCCCCTGACCATGTTTTCTGCACCACTGGCCAAGTATAAAGGCAAGGCAGCTGAAGCACTAACATGTATGGGTGAAATCTCTAAGGAATAAGGAATGCTTACACTTTGGAATAAAAACTTGCCAATCTGCATATTAAAAAATAAACCAACCCAAAGCACTGCTAGCAACAGTGTCTTAGTATCAGTTGCAGAAAGGAAAAAATGTCCTTTCCTGGCATACTCTTTAAAGGCCTAAAATCCACCTGCAGCCAGGACTTTCAGAGGCATGTCACTCCACTAGCTTTTCTTGAGCAAAATATCCGACTCAGTCAATAGATGTTTTGCTTGAGTAAAAGCTACTTCTTTAGCCAAAAGGTGAGGAAATTATAAACAAATGGGTTTGGGTTTTCAAAACACACACAGAGTTGCTCCCATTAAGCAAAGAGAGTTTTAATATTTAATTTAATATTTAAATGGGGGAACTCATATATTCTGCCCAGTGCTTACATGAACCTCTCCCTCGGAACTGTCATGCACTTTTTAGTATGATAAATACGTCAAATAATATCCTCTCCCTACTGAGTGGCTGTGATGTATTATTTACTGGCAGCTTTTAAAAAATAAAATTATTTATCATTTAAATATTGAGTGTAAATTTGTCTTCAACTTATCTGCATTAATCCTTTTGTTAGTAAACCAATTAGCGTACTGGTTTAGAAAATTCCTCAGGACATAAATTTCCACAGCACAGACGTTTATTTGAGCTGTAAACAGAAGCTGAGGGTTGCTATGGTGTGATCTTTTTCTCAAAGTCTATTTACTTCTCCCAGCCAGCAACAGTACCAGTAGTGGACTCCATAAAACAGAAAGTATAAAGTAAAGCAGCCGTCACACACCATGGCACTGAGAAGTCCTTATTCTAAGAAAATGAATTTGAACACTCACCATAAACAAAGGTATGTAGAAAAGCAAGATAAACTTTTCTTTCTTTTTTTAGGTTAAAAATGGTATTTTAATCTGTATTTTGTGATAAAAGTTTTAAAAAGAAGAAGCAGTTTGAAAAGTCTGCCTTTGATTGTTGCTGTTTTGTAGTCCTCCTGCAAATTGTAGGTTTGTGCAAGTTAAGGTCTGCGGGTGAATATTCACATTATGGCAAGTTAATGAGACTCTGAGGAATGGGAATGGGCAAGGAGCAAAGAGCAAACAGATACAGCACAGAGATGCCTCTTGCAAAATCCCTAATCTAGCCTTTTGCAAAAGTATGGTACCATTTTAACTACAGAACTAGTGCAGGCTATTTCCAAAATAGATGTTCTCATTCACCAGCAAAACTTTTGGCTCCTGTGAACTGCTCTCCTACTGGAACTACAAGCATAAGAAAATTTCTGCTTTTTATTTTATGCTAATGGCATAAGTGGTTTTCATAATCAGATTTGCAAATAAGGCAGTCCAAACACATCCTTAATTCTTCCATTGTCAGGTTCAAGTATATAGACAAAACTCTTATGAAAGACGAATGGCTGGAATTATGAATATAAACCATATCAAACAGAGAGAAAACACATACTTTCTTCTAACACAAGACTGGAAATTCAAGTTATTTTTCTATGAAGTCCCCCAGCCAACTTCTCCCTTTACTCCTGCATAAGTCCCTTTTTAAACAGCAAATAAGTAACAGAAAATATCATGCAATATAATGCAATCACTTAATAACAAACTTCTTCCACTAAGGTGGGGAATGCTTCTGATTCCCACCCAGAGAGCGGGCCCTGACACTATCTTCCTAGTGCAGGTGTATTTATATCTTTCCTTTATATTAAGAAATCTCATTTTCGACATGCGCATGTAGGACTCCATAAGCGTATCTCCACTGACCTTACAGGTAACGGAGGTCTAGGGGATATGTCTGCAAGAGCAGGTAATGTGGATCTGTGGAGCGAAACCAACTGTTGTTAAGGACTCACAAGGACGTTTAACCCACCCTGTGAGCGAGGGGCTGCCTGCTCTTTCCTGGTCTGCAGCAGTAACACCCATGAGCAGCTGGAGAGCAGGTGCAGCTCGCCTTCCCCAGCAGCAACCCAGGAGTCCCCGCAGCCTGCCTGTTCCGAGACCACCCTGTGGCACAACCCAAAATACAGGAAGTGGAGATCACTGGGAGATTTGCTTGAAAAACACTCTTAACTGGACGTCAGATGTGAATAATGATGCACGCAGAGCCATCTAGTGCAGTCTGACAGTCAGATGTTCCTGCCTTTGCCTCCTGCTGTCATAGAAAGACATAGGTCTTTTGCAGGTTTGCTATGGATCTGCTGGCCCTGCATGAATTTCTCAAGTATCCTAGGACTATCTAAATTGCAGTAGATGCCTCTGTGTGTGACCAACTCAAGTGACACAACTAATTTTGCAAAGGTTAGTCAATCTTAAACAATTTAGAATACATTTAAAGGATCTTTAGCATGCACAGCAGACGAGAACTAAGATTTGTGGAATGCACAGTTTAAACTACCAACAACCTGAAATGCTGCAGCAGATCATCAAGCATGAAAAAGGACATCTGAATATCCCTACTTTGGCTGCTATCTTTTCCACTCTTTCAAAAACATATGGAAGCCTTGAGTAGTCTGCCTAGAAACCAAGGATGCGGGTAGCCCAATATCCCAGAACTTTGAGATTCCTGATGTTCAGCAGCAGGAATGCTGGAAACTGTAGGAGACCCCACCTGACATGGGGTTCTCCATGCTGTCAGGCTGCTGGCTTTACGCTGCTCTCTGTCCTGGGACTCCAGATCCTGGAAGCATTTTGGAAACCCTGCTTCTCATTCATCAAAGAATCACTGATCTCATTATATTTCAAGCTGAAATATTTCACGTTGAACAGGTCAACAATCTTCAACAATGTCAATTTTGCTGAAAAGTTTTTTATGATTTCTACATGGAAGAGGCTGGTAGGTGCACTTATGTTAATGCTGTAATCAGAGCTGGGTTTTTAAAGAGAAGTATATAATCCTCATACTGTACATGTGCAGATTATGTGGATAATTCACACAGAAAGTAGGATAAGGTCTTGTCCTTTTCTCATTAAGTGGCCAGTTGTAAGAAAGTAGGATTTTATCCTAATTCTGCAACTGTATTTTTAATTGCACAGCTGTCTACTGCTTTGGAAGCTTTCTAAACTTATGCAGTAACCTAAGCAAAAGATTTCCCAAACACTGGGACCTGTCCTGAAAACAGGAATATAGCCCATCCTAAGAGCCAGGCTCCCATTCTCTTCATTAAAGTGTAACAGGATCTTTAATGAAGCGTCTGGTACGATGAAAGTCTGGTCTGAAAGTTGTTCAAAGTCTGTCTGGCTGCTCTGGCCATAAGGCCTAGCTGTTTTCCTTTCGTTTTTGCCTTACTGTTTGAGTATTCGCATGTGAACTGTTGCACAATTGAGCTAAAAATACAAAGCTCCAAACACATCCAGGAAGATTGCACATTGTTCTGGCTGTCCATTTTCTTCAGGGAGCAAATGTTCTCAGCTCCATAGCAAAACAAAGAAGCTCTCTACAACCGTAGAAGGAGTAAGGCTGAACTGAACTACAGAACAGTGCAGGTGATCCAAGAGAAGAATGGCAAAATGGACTGTGCCTTCCCAGTACACTCTGTTACTTTCCTTTCTAGGTCTCATAGAGCATCTGCCCTGCTGGGCATGAGTGTATGTGGTCAAATCAGGAAGGGATAGAGAACGATGTGAGTTAGGTAAAGGTCTGACAGATCTGTGTAACACAGGCAATGTGACTGGTAATCAAATCCTGCTCAGTCAGGAGCAGAGAAGTCTGTGGGGAGACCCAAGAGCAGTCTCCCAGTACTTGAAAGGAGGTTATTGAAAAGACAGTGGTTCCTGGTGGGAAGATGAAATATAACGGGCACAAGTTCAAACAAGAGAGGTGCTGACTTCTCTAAGGTAAAAACTTCTCCATTGTGAGGGCAGCCAAGTGGTGAGATGCATTACGCAAAAAGCTTGTGCAGTCTCTGTCCTTGGAGGCTTTCAAGACCAACAGCATAAAGCCCTGACCAGCTAGTCTGACCTCAGAGCTGACCATGCTCTGAGGAGCAGGTTGAGCTAGAGACCTCTTGAGGTCCCTTCAGACCTGAATTCTCCTATGATCTCAGGAAACTTGCCACCAGATTCTAGCGTATCAAAGAAAAAGCTATACACAAAACCTCCTACATCCAGTTATGGGAACACCCTGCCTTTAGGAAGAACTTCCTTCTAATCCCCAACAGTCAGAAGTGGCCAAACATCAACCTGAACTGTGATTTAACACTAACTTCTACAGTTAAGAAGGAAACCTACACTAATGGCTGCAATGAAGATGCTAAAAGCTGTGCTGAAAAACAGATAAAGCTTGTGATTGACATGTTCAGAAAAGGCTTCCAATTTTAGACTCTGACAGTTATCTTGAGAAAAACTAAAAGGAAGTAGCTCAATTCTCAGCCAACAGAACTTGCAAAGGTTAAGAACGTTTGAAAAAACAGGTCCCTTTCACTTTAATAGCCAGAGACACAATTTAAAACAAATTTTAGGTACTCCGGTTTGAAAACTTTGCCTAACTTGCAGCAGAGAATTTTTGATATCTCACATCAAAACGGAAAGTTAATGTTCTTTCTGAATATGGTGAGCAGATGGTAAATGAACCGTTTAGTTTATTAAAGTGCAGATCAACAAATAGACTCTTAGCTGCTGGAGGAGATATCTAAGAAACAGACAATAATCCAAAAAATAACTGAACAGCACCTTGAGCATTGAAATATATAGTGATACACATCTGGAATATTGTAATTCACAGGATAAAATACTTCTAGAATTACTACAGTGCCCCAGATAGCACAGAGAGAAAACTGAACCTCTGTAGTATTTGTGAAGCAGCTCCCCCTCGGCTGTTACAAACTGACCTGTAACCTGATGCTGTTAACAGATGCATATCACAGAAGCACAGAAAAGCAGGACTACGCCGGACTTCAGAGGTCAAACTGCTGCCTTAGGTACTTAAGCTGTAGGAAGCACAGCCTTTTCAGAAGTACTTAATCACTTTATACACTGAAATTCTCTTAGACCTGTTAATGAACTGTGCAATAAAACAGTGAGGATGAACAGAATAAAGCCAAGCTCCACTATGCAGTTACCAGAGCTCCCTACTGTGGTGAGGATGTGACTTGAACAACTCTGACTAACGAAGACTGTGGTTGTCCATGCAATATTGCACTTCTTGCAGGGTCTAACCTTTAAGACTGAAATTATGTGAAATAGGAACTGAAAACATTCCTCAGCCAGTGAGGAACACTTCTTATATTTACAGTTCTTTCTCCTCAAACCAGATACTTCCAGACATTCCCTACTCACACACCAGCCCTACAGTGCTCCTGCCCTGAAATCCCCACCTTGCTCGGGTGGCAAGTTTAAGCAAAAGACTCTAATGTAACAGGCCTGCATATTCTATGGAATAGCTGCTGTTTAATATTTTTTCAAGTAAATAATATTTCTTCAAATAAATCATTTTTGTTTCAAATGAAGCAAACTGCATATCAGTAGCTAACATATTTTGTAACACTAGAATTTATATTATAAGAGGATGAAAAAAAATCACAACAGATTTCTACAGTCTGCATTACAGCTTTGATTTTATTTTGAAGTGTCAGACTCTGTGTCACTGAAAGCAGACATTCCCTTGGTGGTATTTTTACGCTGCCGACGCAACAGACGCTCAACTTGCCAGGCTCTCTCAGCAGAACTCCATTAAGACAAGAAAGCAGCTTATATTTTTTTATGAAAGCTACAGCAAAACTTAATGCATGAGGCCTTTAATCAAGCAGCTACATAATCATTTAAAAGGAGTTTTACTCCAGACTGGTAGTTTGCAGGATTTGTTTTCATTTTGGCTGCATACAGCAACCCAAGGCACTCTGCTCCTGCGAAATCAAGACACAGCTTGTCAGCAGGATCTGTTACCTCCAGGCTTTCTAGGGCCCGTTGTGGTTAACATCCAGGGCTGGTGAGGAAGCACCGCAGTAATGCTCTGCTGTCACTTCTCTGCTGGATGCTCAGCGTCCTCAGACCTCTAATGCCCTGCTCTGCTCACCATCAACATGACCCATCTTCCAGCCTGCAATCTTGACTGACTTGATTAACCTTTATTCATTTGAGGAAGATGATGATGACAATGAAGATGTCACTATTTGAGGAAGGAAACACTGCTCATACTGAAAGATTTCCATGGGGGTCTCCGTCCCATTCCTGAAGTGGCAGAGATCTTCCGAATGGTGATCTGCTCCGAAAAGCTGGTCTCCAGAGAGCTGCCCTCTCCTCCAATTGACGCTGCCTCCAAGTTTGCTCCTGCCTCTTATTCACACATGATGTATACACTGCATCTGTGTTTTTAAATGTGTGTGTTCTTGAATCCCTGCAATATCTCACAAACACAGACTTTCTTATATGAAAATTGTTTTGCTGTCCATCAAATCACTATCACACCCCTTGGAAATTTGTTCTTCATAATTAATGTGATACAGCTGTGATCCTTCTTCTTTTACAGGTGGGCTTGTTGAGAGACAGGCAGGCATACCATGCAGCTTCTCCTAAATTCAGCAGCAGATCTAGGAGTGGGAGAATCCAGAAACCCTTCTAGCTCCCTCTTCCATGGTCTGAACTGTACAAAACATGGCACAAATGTTTGGCAATGCAGTCCTTAAAGTTTGGAAAACATAACTTTTGTAGGGAAGTATCCCAACACAGTACTGACTTATGAAAAAAGTGAAAACCAACACTGGATGTAAAGGAGAAATCTGGGAAACACAGATGAGCTAAAAAAGATTTCAGACCTTATTCCTGCAAGTAGGACCACATGGGTAAATCAGATCAGAGTCTCACTGACTCTGACAGCGCCCATCCAGGAGCAACATGCACTTCCAACCAAATCAGCAACACATTCATCTCCTGTTATTATTTCCCTTCTGTAACTGATGTATGCTTGCATTTAATCAAGCAATTTCCATTAAGTTTTTCAGTGTTTCAGAATAAGCCTCTGAAGTCCCTGTCTTCCAGTGAAATCTGTAAGAACTTCTTGAGCTTCAAGAAACTTGTTACTGTGAAAAACAAAACAAAATAAGAAAAAACAGCTCAGAAATTTCCTCTGGACAAGGACATCAAATACTGACATACAAAACCTGATTTTCTTAACTACATCAAATACTGACATACAAAACCTGATTTTCTTAACTACTGTCTAACATAAGTGATCAATTTTGAGAAATGTGTATTTTAAAAATAAGGCAGCGCATATAAAGGCAAACATTAGCTCAAGTCTTGCATAACTGATACTGCAATACCCTCTTGTGGTCAAATGAAAATGTTTTGTCTGAACACCTGAACTTTCTCCTCCATAAAAAGCCTCTCTAGACACCTTTTCCTTTGACAGGGGGAAATAACTCACATATTTTTCACAGATTAATTTGTAGTGCGTATCATCACTTGTCTGGCAACAACAAAAGACTAACCTCAGTCAAGTTCTTTCTAAGAATGATGGGCACGACACTGCTTGTCAGATAAACTAGTCCCAAAACAAACTCCTAAGCAAAGGTACCAGCTCCTACAGTGACTTTTTTCAAGTTTCATGTCCCCAACCAGAAAAAATAAAGGTGCTATAATCAATTTACATAGACACATAAGGCATGAAGCCGCAATAAAATCAACCTATTCTACCACAGGATGAAAAGAAGTACACAGTAAATCAGTCGTACCAATACAAACGAGTTCCCTGCTTAAATGCCCCAAGAAATGCTAAATTGGCAGACGGTAATATGAGGGGAAACAGTTCAGCATCTGCAGCAGTACTACTGAGCTGTTAATCTAGTAAATGGCACTCACCTTGATGTGCTTTAATGGTGCATAATCACTAACTCAATGACTTCTGGTCCCAACAGAAAAGGGGATAATTTTCAAAATATCAGCTCTTAGTGATCTGTTTTTGGAACAGCAGCTATATTTTAAAGTCATATTATTATAATATTTTTTAAAACCCAACTTATTTAAACAGTCATGATCCCACGCCCATCCATTATTTCCAGAGAAATGGCTTGAACACTCTGAAATGTCCAATACCTGCATGTAGACTCACAGCTTCCTTTTGTTTAAAGCCTAAAGACTTCCCTCTTTTCTGAGATTGTAGTGTCTCAGATCAACAGATCTGGCTTTAATCTGTGAGTTCACTTTCAGTAAGATGTTCTGAAAGGCACTTCATAGCCCTACACCTGCATGAAAACCAGGGTAGTTACAACTCCTGCATCTTTGCAGACACCACTCAATGGCACAGACTTTAAAACACCTACTTGTAATCTTTCCAACCAGTTTATTCAGTGGCTACAAGTAGTCATTTGGAAGCTAGGTACTCAGCATAATAACCATTCATTATTATGTTTAATTTGCAGAAATTGACTTGAAGGAAGGATTAGAATTAAAATAACACAAGAACTTTGTAAACAAGAATTAAAAAGCATTCTATTAACAGGAATAGACTTCCCATCAGGATCCTTTCCTGACCTGATCAGGAGCTAAAATCCCATGCACACTGATTAATGCATTGGGTCTTCCAAACAGCCTCAGCTTCCTTTTAAAGCAGTTAGATGCTGCTAAAACTCCATTCTCTAACCAGCTGCACACACTCCAACTTGGAGAGGACCCTGGAACGCATGCAGCAGGATAAATAGATTCCACAAGAGAGACAACTATCAGGTCAGGTTGGCAAACAGTTCATTTTTTCAGTTCATGATAATGCCATGTGGATACATGACTTCTTTTGCTTTTTGGCTGAAAGAAATGAAAAACACTATTTAGGTTTCAATTATCTCAGAATACAAGCAAACAAACAAAAAGTCTACTAAAATTTCAAGCCCAAAGCAAACATTGTGATTTGAGGTGGAGTTTATCTCTTCTTTAGTTACATTATTGCAATCTTCAAAGTCAGAATAATTTTTCCAAATATAGAAGTATTTCTTGCTCAAATATGCCTACATGAAGTGTTTGGGTGGTTGTACAGTTGCAACTATTTTAAAAGAAATTATTTGCCAAATTCAGTACGTATTTCCCAATACTGCAAGCAAGTAAGTTTGCCAAAAACCCTCTAAAAAAGTAGATTCAGAGTTCATTAGCATTTACCAGGAAGATGAAGCAAGAGGCTAGAATTCATCTGGAGCTAATCCACACTATTCAAAAACAAGTCAGTCAAGAATTTCAGAGGAAATTTATACTTAAAATACTCTTGTTTTCCTGCAAGGTCACAAATACTTGAGGAAGTAACTTCATACCACAAAAACCCAATAGGCTGACTGTAAAGACAAACACTGACATTTTGGACACTCTTTTGAAAATTCTCCCTTTGTACACTAATAAACCTTTAAATTTACTTAAAAACTACTTCTTATAGTTGCTTAATACCTTCTGCAGAAATGTTTAAGTACTTAAAAAGACTTTTGATGATCTCTGGCTGCTTTTTTTTTTTTTTTTGAAATCTGAAAATAAGGATCTTGCAAAGCACAGATTCGTTGAAATACCTTATTTTAAACAAACAAGCTCTGCCCCAAATAGAGTTCAAGGCCCCAAGAGCTGGCCCACTGGGTCTCTGCTCCCTTTCTGGTGAATATTCACAAGTCAGCCTCGTTTCCAATGGAGACAGTAAACACACCAGGGAAACCAGCAGCTTTCAGATTTTGCTTCTGCTACATAACCACAACAAAAGTCCTCCTGATATATTCAGCAGCAATCTCCACAGTACCCTTTGCTACTAAACCAGACTTTATTGTTCTGACGATTTTGAATAGAAGGTGGTCTCAGCTGCAAGCAGCAGTAATCGCCTCATAAGCTGAGAGTTTGCTCGTTACAGCTGGAGATTCAACGGCCTTCAGTAACAGTCATTTCTTAGAAAATTGCTGTTACCATGAAAACTCCCTCAGCGTTCAAGCAAGGAAGCAACATAAAGCAGTAGGAAATGAGCATTAAATAAGAGGGAAGTAAACGAGTGCTGAGCACTGCCAGTCAGTGCTGCCCTGCATGTTTGTTTTCTGAAAGCACTCCAAATCAGCAGCTAAAAGAATACATTAGGAGAGAAGGAGGTTTGAAAGTGCAAACAACAGCAGGTTTAACTTTCCTAACAGTCACAATATAACTAACAATACTGGGGATACAGTAACTCTCAAAATGGACAAGATGAGAAAGAGTTCTGGATTCAGGAGAAATACCTTGGTTAGGTCTTGGCAACCAGCAACCACACCTCTGGGGCAACCAGCCTCGGCTCCATCTGTGTCTCTTGGCAGCACCAGACCGAGATCTGTCTTTGCACAACTGTCTACTCAGGCCTGGGCAGATGAGCAGGCAGCACTGCAGCAGGACCAGGTACAACAGGATAAGATCTGGAGAGAGTCTGTGGAGGCTGAACAGAGAGGAAGAAAAATCTGGTAAGTCACTTGTTGCAGTTCATTCCTCTTCTCCTCATCTTGACAATGGTACTGATGCTCCCTGACAGTCTTAGGGCTTGACTCAAAGCCTACACTATCAAAGGAAATTTTCTTTGGTGGGGACTTTGGATCAGACCTTAACCTCCTTTCTTTCTAAGATTATCTCTATTTTCCTTCACTGGACAAAATCTATGCTAATATCTCCTGGAATGCTGGGCTTAAACTGAAAAGAGATGCAAAGAATTGCATGCTAAGTATCTTTTAGCTTTATAGAGATTTCCACAACGAAGATATAAATGTGCCAACCTTTATAATTTATTGCAGACACACTGATATTATCACCTCTTCTCAGATTCTTGGAAATGGCTGAAATGGAAGCTGAACAGAGTGTTCTGCCAAAATATGATTTTGTATTCCCAATCTGTAAATCTGCTGAACATGCCCCATTGTTAGTGTTTCAGCAGCCTGAACTGCATACATAAAACCTAAGTTTTGACTGTGTATGCACCAGTGACCTGAAGGAACCTGACATTAATATCCTCTCTGTCTCTGTCACATATCTTGAAGAAGTGTTTATGTTCATACTTCAGTACACAGCATGAGCATGCGTATTAGAAGACACTTGGTAAAAGTAAAATCAGATCCAGTTCCAACAGCGTACTAGCTAAGCTAAAGGAAAGGGAGAATATCACTCTCAGGATTTTTTAGAATGGGAGAAAAAACCATCTGAAAAGCCCTGTCCTCCTCAGCCTTCTGGAGGACATACAAATCACAGTTCTGATTTCCCCAGAGACACATCTGCAGTCTTGTCTGGCTCCTTTTACCTGAGGGAAAGGCTGACGCCAGGACTCTGACTCATGCAAAGCCAGGGCCATGGTGGCAATGTTACTCTCTGCCAGTTGTGCACTCAGACTCTTCTCAAACAGGCCCAGTATGTTCCATACCCATTCCCTACCTAAGGCAGCAGGATGCACTCTCTGTCTCTGCCTACCTCTTGGGGTTCACAGTCATGGATATTGGTGCAAACTCACCTTCATGGGAAAGTAAGATAACACAGCACACAACTGATGCATGTCCCACTCTCCAGTCTTAGCTACAAAGACAGAAACTCTTGTAAAAGGGTGAGACAGACATGTGAAGGACAGATGCCTAAAGATGGATTCATCAGATTACATCTGTACAGCCTGCAGAGAACTGTCCTTCAGCTCCACATTCCCATCCAAACACAATGATGGGGAAAGGCTGCTACGTGTTGGTGCTCTGAACTGAAGTGGATGTAGGTAAATGTCTGAGACCCAAGCATTTCTCAGTAATTAGCACCATCCAGTAACACTCATATCTGGTATGTTCAAATAGTGGCTGGCATAGCAAGATAAAAAATTTTAAGACCTCTATGCTGTGTTGGTACACTAAGACATCTAGTGATAAACACAACAATCATAAATTAGCTTTTATTTGTACTTAGGGCATATCTGCACTAGATGGAGGAGAGCAGCACAGAAATCCAATGCTCCTAGCTCCACGTGGTACATGGCTGTGCTGTAATGATGAGCTCAACTTGGAAGGATGTACAGCTTCGTCACTAGATCGATGAGGTTAGATGCAGCACTGTACAGACACAGGTAACCAGCTCAGAGTCAGCCCAGGTGTCCCTTGAGCCCTGCTGCAAATACAGTTGTAGATAACTGTTTCCTCTCTTAACCTCACAGTACTTTTACAATAGCAGGTCAACTTTTGTTTTCTCCATTTCAGGCCAGAGAAAGCAAAGGACAGAAAATCAAAGGACTTGCCCTGTAGTCCCATACCAGGTATAGAACAGAGCTGAAGAGCAAAACTCAGGTCTTCCGACTCAGTTTGCTCCTAGGACAGCTGCCTACCTGCACAAAATACTCCCATAGGTGTTTGCCTGCAGCAACTACAGCTCTGAGAATTCCTACCAGGGACTTCTGCCAGCAGAGTATCAGTCATTTAAAAAAAAAATAAGAAGCTGTGTTTCACTCAAGGTATGGGACAAAAGTTTGCTAGAGTGACTCAGGACTTTGCTAATTTATCTGCATTTGCACAAGGAATACACTGTGGACATGCTATTCTCATCTTCCTTTAGCAAAAAAACCCTGCCACTCCTCATGTAGTATAGGCTCTATACGGGAATAAAGAAAATCCTGGGTTTCATCACAGAAAAGACAGGTTTCAGTACAAGGAATTTGCAGGTGTAAGATCTGGGCTGTAAGTATCAAATTGAGCGGTTAAATAGGCATTCAAATACAACCAACAGTAACTATTTTATTTAAAGACAGAAAATTTTACAGTGCATTTTTTACTTCTATTCTAAGGCACCAGAACTGGAGTTTCCTAAAGGACTATGACCAAATGGTAAGTTTTGAACTAACATTCAACTGTAATCCAGGCTCTTTTCAGTTTTCGTCAACTTGAGCAAGGCTAATATTTCAAACTGAAGCATACTTAGGCATAAGCAGCAAATGCTTTAAGACTAAAATTTTTAGGAAAAATAAAAGAGAACTGAAGTGCTTTTCATCTGCTACCTATGCCACAAAGAAATACAGTATGTGCGTTTGTTCAATCTGTTTCAGTATTAACAACTCCATAGAAAGACAGGTGCTAGAAGAACCAGCTTCTTTGGAGAAAATCTGTAAGATAATGTCATCATGCTGAAATCCAAGCCACTTAATAAAAATGAAACCAAAAACCTTCCACACCACGACCATTCTAGAGCAGCTGACATTTTATGCAACACATTTGAAAATTATTAATTTCCCTGTGTTGTCCTATTCCCATGTAAGGCAAAAGGAAAAAAACAATCGTTTTACTTTATTTCTTCAACACTTTTATGTACATTCAGTATGACATTTTAAAATACATTCAAATTCTAATTTCAAAAGCAGAAGTGCTGATATTATAATAATCTCGGTAGCTTTCATTTTTGTAACAAGCAATGAATGCAATTCTGAAAACTTAGTAATGGTCTTTGTTTTATCCAGGGTAAGAAAAAGGAGCAGAAGCCACTGCCAAACTATATGCCTGTGTTCTCAAGCAAAGTTCCCAACTCAACCAACCAGACTATTGGCAGTCGAATGAATACTGAACTTGGCAGGGCTCTCATAAACATGGATTACTTCTTCAGCAGCGGAGCACGAAAGAGGAAACTCGAGGGTGAGCTCCAGCCTTCCTAGGGCTTCCATAGAAATATAACAGCAACAAAGCAAGTTGAATGGTTCTAGCCAAAAGACTCCACAGCATGTAAAAAAATTCCTCAATCTTTTACTCAGAGAGACCAATACTACTGCCTAGTATGGATTTTCTTTCAAGAGCATGTCCAACAATGCCATAGAAGACAATCCTCTTCATATTTGGGGTGACCGGGCCATATACAGAGAGTTAGGACTACAGATCTCATCCATCTTCCCATGCAAGTCTACAGTAAGGTTGCCATTAACATCAGAAAGAGTAAGATTACAGCCCAAAGGCAATTTCTTCCTGAATTTTTATCTCCTGAAAATAAAGAATTAATGGAGACCCACTCAAGTAAGTCCCAACATAAACAACACACTTTCAATTCTGAAAGTCAGCGCAATAAAATGCAGAAGCTTGTTGTGTTTTGTGTAGTTAGCCAAGTATTCATCAGCCTCTGTCATCTGCGTGTTTAAGCTTGCTCTAAAGAATAAAATTTAAAGCACATGAGACATGTCCTGTGCTTTTTCCATCCCTCCCTGCTGAGGGAGGGGAGACCAAATTTTTTTCACACTAGTTTTCCTTTTTGTTTCTTTAGATTTGCTGTTCTCAAATTCCCTTCTCTTACTCTTTTTTTTCTGGTTTAGCTGATGGAAACTCACTGACAACACAGCAGGCTTTCACTTCTTGCTCTGAGGGCGTGTTGGCTCAGCAACCTGTCTTACACTCTTAGGATCATCAACCTTGAATTTAACAGGTTCATAGTTCCTAAAATCAGCGGTTGCCCAGGGAAACCATCATCAAGCTAAATTGACACAATACCAAAACCCTGTTCACTACTGCATCTTCATTACATAGGTGCAAACTTTATGACCTGTCGTTCTGTAGGGAAAAAGCACTAATCAGCAAAGCAAGGAGAGTGTACATACAATATCTGACTTTTGAACTGTATGTAGCTTCTGTAGGATCATGCTCAGTCCTAGGTGGAGATCACCAAAGAAGCCATTATCATTGCCTTGATGCACCAGGCTGCAGTCTCTCACCAGACTAAGGTGGACATACTTATGGTTTGCAACTATGGCTTTTTATGATAATGGCTATTTGCAACTATGACTATTTATGTTTAGACTTCAGCAGCAAAAGGCAATTCAAAAGCACAAGAGGTGGTATGGAACAATGTGGTCACCGTCAACATCCAAATGGTCTGTGGAAAAAAAACCAAACCAAAAGACCCTGTAGCAAGAACAACCAAATCCCACTCACTGAAGTCATGGCACAAGGCAGTTCACCTCCTGGCTTCCTCGACACAGCAAGAACTGGAGGATTAAGGCTTTCAAGATGACAGTTAAGCTACCTGAAGAAGGAAGACCACATCATGCAATCAGCCCAAGTGAGGAGGACTGATTCTACTCTGTGCAGACATAAACTGTGATAGACAACTGTGTTCAGACATACCAAATGGGTACCTACTCTTTAAAAAAGACATACTGTTCAGCTAAAATGCTTTCTGCTCTCTCCTGTGAGCAGAAAACTGCACCAGGAACTAGTTTGTCATCAAACATCTGAAACAGGGAGAGGAGAGAGCAGATCAAGCCTCTCCTTGTCCCTATGTTGTCCAGAGCTGCTTCTAAAAACTGCACAGGCCACTCACAGGTTACATATTTACTGGTGATTGCATAGTACTGAAAGTCATTACACTCGCATGCTCTACTCTGGGACATCCTGAGCAGCATCAACTCTTGCTATGGGTCACAAACTACACTGAGTGGCAGATGTCCAATACCTGTCAGGCTCAAGCTCCTATTCATGTAAGAAGATTTCATTTATAAAGCATGAGGATTTTGTTTTTCAGTATGAAAGCATACAGAGCTCCATGTTTCCTTACCTCCAGATGGCACTCGATCCACATCAAGTAATCCACTGAAATGGACACTAAGTTATAGCAAGGCAGTGTTACACAATTCCTTTTTAATTTCAAGGGACATTAAATAATTTCAGATTCTTGACTCTGCTGTGTCCAGAGCATCCCTCTCCCAGAGAGTTCCCGCAAACTGGAGGGTATGGGAAAGAGGATGGTCTAAGCAGTGCACAATTTAATCCTTCCACTTCACTTAGCACTGGCATTGTTTCAGCTGAAGCACTTCTCCCAGTTTTGGACAAGACCTTCCATGTCTTACACTGAAGACATGGGCCACTAAGCAGAGTCTAGAGAAGCAATGATGGTGACCGGAGTACAGGAAGATATGGCTTATGAGGAAAGATTAAAAAGACTGTTAAAGTTTAACCTGAAGAAGAAAAAGAAGTCTGGGAAGGGGATAGCAGTCTTTAGATACATGTATAGCTCTGGAATGAGAAAAGGAATCATCTGCACTTCATGTGAGTGGCAGACAATAGTAAAAATGACAGGCTTAAATTATAGCAGGGAAGAATCGTGTTAACTCTTTGGGAAGCTAGTGGTATGGCTAAATACAGCACTAGAATAGATTCACTGAGGAATCTCCACCTTTGAAGGTTAAACACACACATCCATCAAGAATGATGTATTTATTAGGGTTTGTGTTTTAGTGTATAAATTGGATGATCACCTGAAGAGCTTTTTATCAATTCTCTGATCTACACCAGAGTTGCTGGGATCAGAACACACTTTGCAAACATTTTTCAAACACATTCAAAAAGAATTTAAAAAAAAAACTATTTCAGTTACACCAGGTTTAAATAGATTGCACCTCTAAAATACAGATTAATCACCTAATTTTTTGATAGAAAATATATTTCTAATTCTTCTAATTACTCATATAGAAAATGCTTTTCACAAAGTCTAGACATGCCTCTTCACACATTTGAGAGGCTTGACTAGTACCCTCCTGACAGCCACATAAGAACACATCTCAAAGAGCACATTCATGTCATTATGTCATGTGTATGAACGGCAATAACTAATTTTCTTTTAACAATTTCAGGAAGCTTTTATTAATGAAGTGTAGATTTGATTGTGCCCTTAATCAGATAAAGCATCTGTTGAGATGTCAGGCAGCTCCTGCAGTAGGTACTTGCAGTGATTACATGTATACAGCACAGTAAGAGCCTTCTACACCTCTGCACTCTTTCTCAGCTGTACTTTGCACAGATCACTTCAGTCCAATAGATCAGAACAGGAAATACTGTAGGTATACCTGAAGTGGAGACAAAATATGCAAGGATTTTTGGCTTAATCATTGAAGTGTGCAACCTTGGAAAATGTATCTCTGTGCCTTGTTGCAAGATCACAGCAACCCACAACTGTACTGCCTGTTCTGATGTGGAATTAAGTTAATGCCTTGACTTTCAGATTAAGCTAACTGAAATAACTCTAAAATACTGGTGGGCAACAACTGGTTAGGAATAGCCCTGTTCCTCCCCAGAACTCCAGTTCATTCCTATTTCCTGTTGAAATCAGTAGTAACTTGACATCTTAATGACTATCTCTAAGGGGAAAGTGACTGTTTAGAGAACAAAAGTTTCCCATGCAGAACAGATCCAATAATCCATGTGATATGGGAACATTGTGTAGAGCTGGACACCTTGTTTTGTTCAATTATTAAACCTTCCTTGGAAATACAAATTATTTTATGCTGCTGCAGTTAGCCCTCCTCTGGTACCCAGTGAAGTTGGTTTGGGTGTCTCTACCATGTACAGCAACCTCTGGAAAAGACCCTTTGGGAATATCTGAGGTCCTAATCAAAACTGCCTCAGCATCTGTGAGTAGAAGGCAGCAGATATCCTCTAGACACAATTTTCATCCCAAGTTTAACAATCATTTTTCTTTTATCATAATGAACTTTGCCAACTAATAGTTATTTACATAAGCAGGGTCTCTTGAAAAGACTGGATGAAATGGTAACTCCATTGAAATCTGTAAATAACAGTGGAAATGTAATTTATTAAAGAGATTGTGTAGATATTAAACTGTGTTGTAAGCTTCTTGTAAAGACTTCTTATTATGTATCACTTGTGCTTCAATTTTATAAGCTTTTTTTCCTATTGCTGTCAGACTCAGACAAGAGATTATACATGTTTAGACAATTCCATTTTCTGTATTTCAATCAGTTAAACAGCACAAGTGGGCAGCTATTAATTTAATTCTTTGGTTAGTACACTGCACTCTCTGGTAGACTTTTGAGGATTGTTACTGTTAATTTAACTTGGTGCATAGATGCTCGCTCCAACTTTTGTGTGTTCTGAGTTCCGCTTATTAAAAAAAAAAAGTGTGGAAAATATATTTTTTAACAAAACACATGTAAATTCATATTAATCTGTATTTCTCATACTTTTAGAATAGTCTCTGTATATAGTTCCCAGGTGGCAAGTTAACTGTAAAGCTTTGTTTACAGTGATGACTGTAAATCCAATTGTGTTTCTTAGAAACTGTATTTAAAACTATTTTTTGACCTTTAAATTACTCTAAAGTAAACAAAATAACTAAATGCATTTTTCTACAAAGAAGGTCTCATCATGCTGTGGAATTATGGCATAAACAGTAAGAATAGGGAAGGGAGAGGATAATAATGTATGAACATTAGACGGACAATACTGCCAGTCCAGCACCATGTTTGTATGTATTATGTACATACACATTCCATTGTTTGCTTTCTATAAAGAACACTCTGTAGAACAAAATTTCTGAATTGAAGTTCATCTTAAATCAGACGATAGTTTTCTGAAGTGGGGCATTTTTTAGTTTGTTGGTTTTAGAAATCAACAATAATATGTTAGGGCCTCAAGCTGCTTTTCCTAAATCCTTCCCAAACAGAAACCAGTAAACCTTTCCTAAAGCAGGATGTCTCTCTTAAAAACTCTACTCGCTACTCTGAATCCATGTCAGGTATGCTTTTCCCTCTTCAGAAAACTTCATGTCTGCTTGGATGAATTCCTTGAAACACAGATGGTTCTTCATGAAACTCAGAAGTTCTGCCAAAGGCTGAAGAGGCGCTTGCACAGTTCTGTCAATCACAGCCCTGCCCACAGCACTCTTCCGTCAGCAGGCACAGATGCCATAGACTGACTTCAGCTTGTAACTTCTCAAGGCCTCTCTTAGAAGCTGTATGTATCCACAAAACCACCAGTACTTAAAAACAGAATTTCCAAGTATCTGGGGTTACAGCCTCACCTCAGCACAAGACCTTTATGCCAGGCTGATGGAGCAAAACCACTGAAAAGGTCTCTTAACCTGGGGAATGCCCAGAGGAAACTCTCAGTTGACATATACTGATTGATAAATCGCATTAAGAAGTAATCTGCAAATATACAGGCACAATAGCTATAAAAACGACACGATTTGGTTTTGCTCTATGACTTTAACCAGATCACTGGCTATTTTCCCCATTTACTAATGACCAATGATCTTCACCGGATATATTTTATATAATCCGTGAATTAACAAATATATTCATCCAGTAACTTATTTCAGCTACAGGTATTGCTGAGAAACAAGCCAAACCAATGATGTAGTGTAGAACGATCTGCAACTATTACAATGCTTATTAGCAGTTATACGATTATGTCTCTTAAAAGCCAAACGGACCGCAAATGCAATGTTTATATCAACTCTTCTATAGCAAAACTTAACACATTGCTGATACATTGTTAGCACCATATTACCATAGGGCTACTCAACTGCTTTTCACTGAAAAACATAAAAGCCATGGGATGAAACCAGTACACAGTGGTGATTCAGATCTGGTAAGACAACTATCCTCCTTGCTGGAACAAGCACGATTATACTGTAGCTGCTCCTCAGTGCTTGCAGATCCATTTGCATGCTCTGTGAGAATCCTAAGACCTCTAGCAAGAATGCAGCAGGCATCACACACCAGGACCTTAGTAAGGGCTGCCATAATGTACTCACACTCTCAACTCTTACTGAAGCCTCTTATTTGAGTAATTCACAGAATCACAGAATCATCTAGGTTGGAAAGGACCTTGAAGATCATCCAGTCCAACCATTAACCTAACACTGACAGTTCCCGACTACACCATATCCCTAAGCGCTATGTTGACCCTACTCTTAAACACCTCCAGGGATGGGGACTCCACCACCTCCTTGGGCAGCCCATTCCAATGCCTAACAAACCGTTCTGTAACGAAATACTTCCTAATATCCAGTCTAAACCTTCCCTGGTGCAACTTGAGGCCATTACCTCTTGTCCTATTGCTTATTACTTGGTTAAAAAGGCTCATCCCCAGCTCTCTGCAACCTCCTTTCAGGTAGTTGTAGAGGGCGATGAGGTCTCCCCTCAGCCTCCTCTTCTCCAGACTAAACAACCCCAGTTCCCTCAGCCGCTCCTCGTACGACATGTGCTCCAGACCCTGCACCAGCTTCGTTGCCCTTCTCTGGACACGCTCGAGTAATTCAATGTCCTTTTTGTAGTGAGGGGCCCAAAACTGAACACAGTAATCGAGGTGCGGCCTCACCAGTGCCGAGTACAGGGGTAAGATCTCTTCCCTGTCCCTGCTGGCCACGCTATTGCTGATACAAGCCAGGATGCCATTGGCCTTCTTGGCCACCTGGGCACACTGCTGGCTTACATTCAGCCGGCTGTCAATCAACACCCCCAGGTCCCTCTCTGACTGGCAGCTCTCCAGCCACTCCTCCCCAAGCCTGTAGCGCTGCTGGGGGTTGTTGTGGCCCAAGTGCAGCACCCGGCATTTGGCCTTATTGAAGCTCCTACAGTTGGCCTTGGCCCATCGCTCCAGCCTGTCCAGGTCTCTCTGCAGAGCCTCCCTACCCTCGAGCAGATCAACACTCCCACCCAACTTGGTGTCATCTGCAAACTTACTGAGGGTGCATTCGATCCCCTCATCTAGATCATCAATAAAGATGTTAAACAGGAGTGGCCCCAAAACCGAGCCCTGGGGGACACCACTCATGACCGGCCGCCAACCGGATTTAACTCCGTTCACCACAACTCTTTGGGCCCGGCCATCCAGCCAGTTTTTTACCCAGTGAAGCGTGTGCCCATCCAAGCCTTGAGCAGCCAGTTTCGCCAGGAGAATGCTGTGGGAAATGGTGTCAAAGGCCTTACTAAAGTCAAGGTAGACAACATCCACAGCCTTTCCCTCATCCAATAAGCAGGTCACCCTGTCGTAGAAGATCAGGTTTGTCAAGCAGGACCTGCCTTTCATAAACCCATGCTGACTGGGCCTGATCATCTGGTTGTCCCGCATGTGTTGTGTGATGGTACTCAGGATGAGCTGCTCCATCAGCTTAAGCATGGATGTAGAACAGCACCAGTTCCAGATCCAAATGCTACAGCTCCACCCTCTCTCTGGGCTACAAGCTCAATGTAGATTTTCTACACAAAAGGGACAATTCCAAATTTAATATGAAAATAAATTTAAGAAGTCCCAGTACAAACTAGATAATATATTTTCCTTCTCTTTTGCTCCTCCCAGTTCTTTGGCTTTGTTAGGTTTTGGGTAAGGTTTTTAAGTCTGTGTTTGGTATTCTAGGCTCTTTCAGTACTACTTTTTAGCTAACCATATTATTTTAGATAACATGCCACTACCCAGAATGGCCTTCAGTTAACTGAATAAACCATTTCACAGAGCAAACCCTGAGTCAACAGGTTTGGGGTTTTTTCTGCTTACAATACTTTCTTTCAATTTGTGATGTTTCTGTTCTGCCTAACATCAAGTAAACCTTATATAAATACAGCCATGTTTTCAGTTTGCCACAAATATATATAACACACTGTACGCAAACTCAATGAACTACATGCAACCTCCTATGTTTCTTTTACAGTCCTGTCACGCACACTTGTACAACATAACCTCAAACATGAAGTACACAGGGATCCACTGGACTTCTTTAGTAAGAGGAGGTTCTTCAAATCAAAGTTGAAACACTGTCATTCTGTCACCGAGGAGTCTCTCAGCCCAGACATGACCTCCTTCCTCATGGCAAGCTTTCATGACAACTTTGCGTCGATCTTACTACTCAAGTCAATAGTAATAGGCACTACAAAATTGTTTGGCAAATACGACCAAATACAAACAGTAGCTAGAAACACAGTCATCGTTTTTTTAAAAGTCTTGATCATTTTTACCTTATTTTCACCTTGATGCCTCCAGCGGCAGAACAGGACCTCAAATATGCAGCTTGCACAAGGACTAAAGTACGTGAAATCACAGTTATGTTGGCCAGAAGGGACCTCTTGAGGCCTCTAGGCCAATCCCTTGCTCAAAGCAAAGCCAACGTTTATGTTACATCAGGTTGTTCAGGACCTGGTCCTGCCACATCGTGAAAATCTCCAGAGATGGAGATTCCAGAGACTCTCTGGACTCCTGTTCCTGTGTACAGCAGTACTCCAGGTGTGGTGTCACAAGTGCCAAATAGAGAGGATCACTTCCATGAACTTGCAGGCTATGCTCTTGCTAACACAGCTCAGGCTGAAGTTGTCCATCTTTGCCGGCAGACCACAATACTGACTCACATTCAACTTGTTGTCCCTTAGGACCCCCATGTCTTTTTCCTTAAAATAGCTTTTGGTGTTGTTGGCCCCTAGCCTTCATCAATGCATGTGGTTAGTACGTCATAGGCTGCAGGCTTTAATTTTTATTAAACTTCATCAGTTTTCTACCACTCCATCTTTTCAGCCTGCCAAGATCCCTGCAAGTGGCAGTTCAACTGCCAAGCATGTTGAAGGCTGCCCACAATGTGGTATTGTCTGCAGACCCGCTGAGAACACACTCCACCCCTCGGCCAGGTTGTTAATGCAAAACTTAAAACAGTATTGGCCCCAGTATCAGCCTCTGAGAATCACCACTCACAATTTGGTGACCCACTGGATGTCAGTCTGCTAACCAGTATTCTCTTAGCCCAGCTGCTCAGTTTTCCACCAGCCCTGTAGTCTTCCCATCCAGCCTGTATCTCCCCACTTTCAGTATAGGGATGCTAAGTGAGACCATGTCAAAGACCTTGCTAAAGTCAAGGTAAATGACATCTACTGCTCTTCCTTCATCCAAGCCAGGTCACTCAGAGAAGGCAACCAGGCCAATTCAGGTTCAGTGTGCCCTTGGTAAATCCAAACTGGCTGTTCCCAGTCACCATTTTGTTTTTTATGCACCTGAAAAGGGAAGGAGGCCATTATGGAGGATTTGCTCCATAATTTTCCTGGGTACTGAGGCTAGATTGACCAGCCTATCGTGCTCTGGATCCTCCTTCTTGCAAAAAGACAGATTTGGTTTTTTCCAGTCATCTGGAAATCTTCTCTGATAACCACAACCTTCCAAAGATTAAGTGATCAGCAGCCTTGCAGTAATAAAGACCAGCTCCTTCAGCTCCCTCAAATGCATCCCATCTGGTCCCATGAAGCAGTCTTTGTCCAGTTTGCTTCTGTAGTTCCCAGCTCTGTCTTCCTCCAACATGGTTAGTATTTCACTCCCTCTGACTGTGCCACTAGGCTCAGGGAACCTCAGAGGCTTGTGAGCAGACCTTGCTAGTAAAAACTGAAACAAACAAGGCACTGAGCACCTTGGATTTTTCTATGCTGTTCTTAGGTAGGTCCTACGGACACTTTTCTTGGTATTGTTCATATCCTTTGCCAATTTCAACTCCAACCGAGCTTTGGTCTCTGAACTCCATCCCCCCATGCCTGGGCAATGTTTTCGTACTGACTGGGTAGCTCATCCCGGCTTCCACCTTTCAAACCCTCCCTTTTGATGTTTGAGTTCACGCAAGTGTTGCCCATTTGGCCAAGCTGTTCCTCTGCCATGCCTGCTCACATTTCAGCTCACTGAAAAGACTGGTTTTGTGCTATGAGCATGGCGTCTTTGAGTATTAGCTCACTCTTTTAGGCTCCATCACCTAGACAGGCAGGTTTCTTGACCAAGCCCAGTTCCTTTCTCCTGAAGCCCAGAATCTTTTATTCTGCTATTTGTCTTCCTCACTTCTTTTGGAATCTTAAGGTCCTGGAGTCATTGCTGCCAAGGTTGTCATTGCTGCCAAGGTTGTCCTCGACCTGTACATTGCCTACTAGTTCCTCCTTGTTTTTGAGTAACAAATCCAGCATCTGGGTCAAAAAAAATTGTTCTTGATGCCCCACAGAAATTGGCTGGAATGCTTCTACCTTGCCGGGTGGCTCCTCCAGATGTCAGAGCAATTTTACATTCCCAGAGAAGCTTGGGCCTACAATTGTGAGCTTTCTTCTAGTTATTTAAGGCTTCATGTGCTTCCTCTTCCTGATCAGGCAATTTACAGCAGGTGCCCCAGCAGTGTTCCCTATGCTGGTGTCCCCACTGATCCCGACCCCTCAGATCTCAGTTGGCTTGTTGCTCACTCCAAAGCGGAGGAAAGCTCCAGGCAAAGAGACACTTGTTTGTGTAGAACACAACTGCCACTCATTTTCCTGCCTGCTTTTCCAGAAGAGCTTACATCCTTCCATCACAGCACTCAGCATGAGCTATGCCACCCTGTCTCTGTGATCCCAAGGAGGTCACAGCTCTGCAACCGTGCCCATACTTCCAACCTCTCTGGTTTCTTTCCTGGGCTGTGTGTGTTCACAGAGTGTCACACTCTTTTCTCAGGGCAAGCGAGTGAGCCTCCTGCTGCCTGCTGTCCCTGGCCAACTCTGTTCACCCTCACCCTTCCTCCACACATCTCTTGGGAGTTGTCTTCATCCTCACAGGTTCCCCAGTTGTGAAACTTTATTTTAACCTGGATCTTGAAACACCAATTATCCATAAAATGAACTGTTC
This sequence comes from Strix aluco, assembly GCF_031877795.1. Classification (NCBI taxonomy): domain Eukaryota; kingdom Metazoa; phylum Chordata; class Aves; order Strigiformes; family Strigidae; genus Strix; species Strix aluco. The sequence goes on from NC_133933.1 coordinate 116,940,410, forward strand.
CCTGTTAGCATGGTAGGCTGTGGAAACAATGAGCAAGAGAGCACTCTCTGCATTCCTTGCAAAACCACAAAACTCAGGACATTATTTTGCTTAAAAACTCAGCTATGATAAACCCATATCATTACCGGAAAAAAATTCTGGTTTGGCTTTTTGTCTTTCATTATTACAGAGAGATTATTTTCCTTCTCCATTTTTTTAAACAGGAATTAACATTTGCATTCCTATTTGAGGTGCAGCAGTGTTAAACCACTGCCCATCTGCTGCAGAATAGGCAATCTGCACTGTAGATTCAAATGTAAGGAATTTATTCACTGAACTGTAAAGTGGTTCTGCATTCTGCTGGAATTTACCAAGTAAAAGAGTCTGAGATTTGATATAAAACTAAATCATTTAAACAGAACAGGAATAATTCCTTATATTTTTTTTTGTTGTTGTTGTTGTAACCTTGAACAGGGCTGTACAGCACTGTGACGTCTGTTCTTTCCCTAAGCTGCTACTTAGTAAAAGTGGCCAGTAAAGATGTAGAGCGGTATCATTATACAGACAGGACAGGGGAAGGACAGTAAAAAATTTTGCTTAACCAATTGCTTGCAATGCAAACCAGCATGTACTCTTTATAAAGCTGAAATAATGACTAAAGGTAAACATTTCGTGTCTTTTTTAAAAATAGTTGAATGAAAATATACTCATGGACCTGCTAAATAGCTTGAAGACAGTTCACACTCTTTATTATTCTAGTAGGATACAAGGCAGTGTGTATTATTATTTTTACAACATTTTGTTGGATCAGTACCCACACAGTAATGCAGATACACAACTTCTACCTTAAATATTTCTCTGTTATTCTCAGATTCTCTGAAATGACAGACACATCTACACCTCAGACCTAACTTTGAATGAGATAACTTCATCTTGTGTGATGGGTTACTCAACTCTTTTTCAAGTACACAATACTCCCACAAGGCTGCAAACTCAGTTTACCAAGAAAATCTTGGAATAGTTATTATTTTAAGGTAATTTCAAATTTTCTTTTCTTCTTTTAGAGCATATTGTCTTCGATTAAGTTAAATTATATTAACAGAAACAGTTGTTAAATTAAAGTTCTGTTGGGGGTATTTATTTCAATCAGAGTTGTGAGATTTTATGTACTCCGATGTATATGCTTCTTTTTTTTTTTATGACTGAATTACACACACAGTAACATGATTTACAAATTAAGCATTAGTAATATTGTTTTAAAATACCACTAAAGGTATGTGGAATGAATGCAACAAACCTGTTTGTCAAATCATATTATCAAAAAACCAGAAAACAATTTGTGAGAAATGCAAAACAGCTGAAACCTAACCATTAAGAACTATTAGTCAAACAGAAATATAACTTTCATTAAAATGAGAAAGAAGAAATTTTACGCCCGTGAGTAACCCCTTGTGTTAAAGCAATTACGATGTAGGTAAAAATCTGAATTAATGGCATGGATTTGACACTCTGAGTAGTCCCGGCCATATACAAGTATGAAATAGCCAAAATTCTGTACGTGTGTGATCTGTACAAATGTATATTGCTTGGATAATTGCTCCTATTTAGTTCTGACAAGCTGGTAAGTACAAAAGCTTTAAAAACCGTGCTTCACTATTTTTGTGTGTCACTGTGTATGGTGGGTAGGTGTGTGTTCCGGGGAAGCTGCTCCATCTCCGATAATCCAACAAGTCCAACATTCAGAACTTTTAATTCTGCTTCACTTTCTTTCTGTGTAACCAAAGTGTTGCTGTCAAACCTACGCCATCCCTACTGATGGAATCGGCACCACAGCGATCCAGACAGCGTGATCTGAAAAAACACAGGAGCTGTAGCACTGGAAACTGCACTTTGGGGGAGAAAACTGAAATCCAGCCTACAGCTCCAAACCCACGCTACTCCAAAGTGAACACAACCCGCGGCTAACCTTTTACACCAACACAGCATCTGATGATGACTGTTTCCTGGGGTTTGTTTAAGGTAACAAAGAGTAATTTCAGGACCAACGCTCTCAACCTGGAGCTTACCGTTTCTGGGCCCCGACCCCGAGGAGCGTTAGCTTGGGGTAGGCCTCAACCAGCGGCACGGAGGCGGCCCGGCAGCCCCCGCCCCGCTGCCCCGGTCACCACGGCGTTCGGCCACACGCCCGCAGGGGGTCGGGGGGGGGCGGATTACCGGCCCCTTCCCCCGCCGGCGGCTGCCAGGAAGCACCCGCGCTCCCGAGGCAGCCGCACCGGCCTCCTCCGCGCTGCCAAACCGCCCGGCGGCTCTGCCGGGCCCGGCTCGCCCCTGCCCAGGGCGGCGCGGCCGCCACGAGCGCCCCGTGACCGCTGCCCCGGCGCCAGCGGGGCCGGGCCGGGCTCCCCGCCCCACCCCGCCCCGCCCCGCCACACCGCACGGCGGGTTCCCCACTCCGGGCTCCGCGGGTGCGCAGCGCAGCGGGATGGCGCCGACACTGCTGGAGCTGGCCCACTGGAGCACCTGGGCGGTGTGCGCCGTCATCAAGCTGCCGCAGCTGGCGGCGGTGCTGGCGGCCAGGTCGGCGCGGGGGGTCAGCGTGGGCAGCGTCCTGCTGGAGCTGGCGGGGTAAGGCGGGGGGGGACGAACACCCGACGCGACACACGGGGACAACACGGAGCGTCACCCCCCCCCTCTCTTCGCCGGGGGCGCTGGTGCTGCGCGCGCAGCTCGGGGGCTGAGGCGGCACCGCCTCGCCTCAGCGGGGCTTCCCTCAGTGGCGGGCGGGGCTGCGGGCCGGGGCGGGCTCTACTGCAGCCGCTGGCAGCTCAGCTGCTCCCGTCACAGCGCTAGTCTGGGCGGAGGGGGTGCGGAGCGGCTGCTGGAAGGGGCTGGCGAGCAGCCCTTGCTCTCCTGGGTTTTAAAACCGCTCCTTTCTGTCCCTCACGGTCACCCTCCGCGGAGCCCGGCGGCTCCCCTGCGCCTCTCGTGTGCCGGCGCCGCGTCCTGCCTTCACGGGGCCGAGCAGGAACTTTCTGTTGTAGTGTTTCCGTGCTGTTGGTTAAAGGAAAACTCGGCTTTTTTAACGTGCCCAGAACCAACCCGGGCCACCCATGTAGCTGGAGACAGCCCGTGCTGTTGGGTTTAAGCCACGTATTTAGGTTATTTGATGGTCTGTGTGCCCTGTTGTGCAGGTAGTTGTACTAGTTAGACAGGCTTCTCTCACCTAAGTAAAACATAATCATTCTTTAAGAAAATTATAAACCATGTCAAACCCCAATGATTTGTCAGTCTGTAATAAGCTTACAAGGGCTAGGCTTATTAAATCTTGCTTAAAGAGGATTGTATGGATTGAAAAATAAATAAACTGCGTGTATGTATGTTCAAATGTGGGTACAAGCATGTGAGAAGATCCCTTGAAAAGGTTTGTGTTTGCTGAACTGAGGGATGGAGGTGGCCAGGACAGCCAGCCTCATGGCTGCTAGCACGCCACACCAAGTTAAAAAAGGGCTTTTTATCGGAAAAATTACCTCACAAAAATGATATGTGATTTCTGCATGCACCTGTGCCTCATCTTCAGTTAGGGGCACCGGCTGGTCTGGCTCTGCGGAGGCTTAGGTGTACAGACACCTTTCTGCACCAAGCTGTGCGGAATCCCCTTGGGCTCCACTGCGGCCATTTTGTCGCCCACGTTTATCCACGGCACTGAACCCCTGTTGTTGCTGTTTACCGTTAATACTCCTCAGAGTAAGTGAACTAAATTCTAGTTCCTGAAAAGATAACTTACCCCACAGCCCCCGCCAAAAAGCGGTGGTAGCATTTTAAAATCATTCATGTGTGTTGGTGTGAACTGAAAAGGCTTTGCAAGTCATGTCTCAGGTGAGTGTGGAGGAGCCATAGATGTCTCCTCAGCACCTGTGTGATAACCACAGTATCCACACCGCTGCAGGTTGTGCGCCTGCTCTGGGCAAAACTATTTTGGAAGAGTTGCAAGGAGGCAACATCTATTGGGACTGTTTGTTTATTTAGTAGACTATTTATCCTGGACTATTTGTGCAGCTGCAGAGATCTTTGGGGCTACTGGTGCAAACTGGGATGGTTCTGTGGAATTAGCATGCAGTGACCTGACAGAGGAGTGACACAAGAAACATGAGACGAGGAGTCTAATTTGACCCTACAAGAAATAAGACTTCTAGGAAGTTCAGATATTTAAATTCTGAATACTATAAAAGCCAGTTTCTTACAAGGCAGGCAGTTCCTTAATGCCATCTTCCTACGCCAGAAACCATCAATTTTTCCTTATATAAAACTATGCCCTAAGAGTCCTTTGTATTTTCTCTGCAGCCTTGAAGTTTCTGTCTAACCCCATGGACTTGAATGAAAGCTGAAGAAAGTAAAGAAAATGTGATAAAAGTTCAATTCCTTTTAGATACTATATTGTGGAATGGCAGGAAGGGGAATTGCCATTGTTTGGTGTACTTACAGACTCTAGTCTGACCAGTACAGCTACACTGGGCAATCTTATAACAATGTAGTCTAGATGGCTTGCACTTTGTCTTCATATTGGTTTGATCAGTTTGACAGCTACACCTATCTGGAGCCTTTTGGCACAACAAACAGTAAAAAGGAAGTTGTGAAGGAGCCGTCCTGTCCCTTCATGCAGTCATGCTGTTTTGTGTCTTTCTGTTCAGCTTCCTTGTGTTTCTGAGGTACCAGATCTATTATGGTTACCCTCTGCAGACATACCTGGAATACCCCATCATCATTGCACAAGGTAATTTTTTAAAGTAATGATTTGGAAATAAAGCAGGGCTCATTCAGCACTTCAAGGCTCTGCATGTAGGTACAACACTGCAGTGATATGAATCCACTGACCAATTCTAGCTGGAGTCAGGGGGAAGAGGGAATGAACATCTCAAATATAATTGAATTCTTACAAATTTTATGAAAATAGATGGTCAGGTAGAGGAGAAAAATCTAATTAATACACACACAGTGGAGTTGCAGTGTAAGTTCATCCTCACCAGTGTAAGTGATTCCACATGGGAGAAAAGCATTATAACACTCCAGACTTTATGAAAAGCTTCATTTTGGAGCTTGCAGGGTTTTGGACATCAATCAAATTTGAGAAACAAAACCTGAAAGAAACAAGTTTCCATAGACATGGTGCCCAGTGGAACTGTCAAAGATTGCATTTGGGCCCCTTCTCTCCCTTCTGTGACGAGCGATCTTTTATTTATTTCAGATGTCATTCTCCTTTTGTTTATTCTGCGTTTCAATGGAAACATGAAACGAGCTTTGTTCTATGCAGTCACGTATCCTTTGAAATCTGGGAATTTTGGTTTATGTAGCTTGTTTGGTAGTTCTTTGCATAGCAGCTATGTCATCATTTGTTTTGTGCTACCATTGTAAATAATTTTCAGCTGCCCCTCAACATGCATTTCACGTTCACATGCTAATCTCTGGGATCACAGAATATCTCTATACTAAGAAGTAAACTTTATATGTAGCTGTGCTTTAGAAGGCCCACAACTGATAAGGAGTAAGATCAATTCTTAATTTACATCTTAACTATAGAGATACAGGGTGGAAATGATGAATCTTTTTTCTTTGATTGAAGAACACAGCAGAGTTTGTTTTTTCAAAAAAAAATAGGACTTGGGCTTAAATCTTGTGCTTTGGAGCAGATCTTGAGAAACTGCTCAGCCAAAGACAGTGTGAAAAATAGGAATGCTTAGTGTTTCAACCAGTGGTTAATGTTTTATCTAGATTGTCTAGTCTGTTTTAAAGTTTCAATAAGATTATTTCCAGATGCTTAAAAAAATCTAATTCCCCAGGCAGTTTCAAGAGCTTTGGTATCCTAGAATTTTCAGTGTTATGAAACTTAACATAATGTAAGATTTTGGGGGGGCTGGTACATGCTAACACTGCGGAAGTGGATAATAGACCTGGCCATGGTAAGTGCTGTGTGATTATTTGAAATTAGGTCCACATATGAAATAACTATTTTTCTGGACATCTTGATTAGTGAAATATCTCCTTGTATTTGTCCTTGTAAGAATTAATCATTTCGGTTAGCTTTCAGAACAAACCCAGTTTTCAAATACTGCTGTTTCACTTCTGTGAGTAGCTGGAAAACATAGCACTGGCAATAGAGACTCGATGAAAAAAAAAATTGTTCAGAGGTAAAGTTGTTAATTGTGGTGCCTTAATTAAAACTAGCAAAGGTTTAAGATGTTGAAAAAAGATCTCCTCTTTAGTCCTAATGCCATAATCCCCACTGATAAACCTTTAACATGAGAGAAAAAGAATAGAGCATCGGTTAAAGCATTTGAAATAGGGAATGTTCAGTATTTCACAAGATCTTTTTTCCCTTTAGTCCTAGAATTTTGCAAGAAAAATATCATCTGATAATGCCCTATGCAGGTTAAAGATGGTCTTTTTACAAGAAGAGAGAAAGTTAAAATTTAATTGAGATGAACTGGAGTTGCTAATACCAAAGGTGATACAAATGGGGATAAAAGCTTCTAAGCATAATACCAATCCTTACTTGCACAGGAAATCCGGGCATGGCACAGAGACCCCTGTGGAGGTCCCCTCTACCCGCTGCCTTTGGAAAACCCCCCCTTAAAAGGATGACAGAGTGAATAGTCCATTCCCTTCATTATTTTTTCCCACCAATTGGACTCATTTTCTACACATTCTTGTCAGTTTTCTCATTCTTTTATGGTTTAGTTTGCCAGACATAATGGTAACAGATGGTCTGAATCAACCTTGCTGTTTAGACTAGATCAGTCTCATTTTAGCTAACTTTCATAAACAGTTTTATGTAGCAGGTCGAGAGGCTTTTTTATTTCTTTGCTTCTTACTGTATTTGCTTCTATCAAGCATCTGCCAACAGCAGTAGCAATTGTGCTCTTCGAGCTTTTTTCTGGGCAGTACCTCAGAAATCAGTGCCTTGCTTCTGGCAACTTCAGTTTTTTGCTTCATGGTTCCTTAGTAAGAAGCTGAAATGCTTGGGTTGCCAAACGCCGAAAAAGTTTTGGTTTGTTTTGTTGTTTTATTCTAAAGGAAAAAGCAAGTCCTGCTTTTTAGTAAGTTACATACTAACAGCCATAAACTAAACACTCAGATAATACAATGGCAGAGGTTCTTTCTCTTTTTTTACCTGCTTTTCAGAATTTGTGCACATTCATCAGTGCGGCCAGTAAGCTGGCTCAGCTGCGGTGTCTCTGGCAGACAAAAGATTCCGGACAAGTGAGCGCCTTGACCTGGAGTATGTCTGCATATACCTGCGCAAGTAAGCTATGGGCAACTTGGTGTGAAGCACTGAGTTTTGATTTTTTAAAGCCGTATCTCCTCCTAATGCCTCTTTCACTAGGTCTTTACTCCATCATAGCAGGTAAGAATCTTGCCTAATGTAGTTTCCCTTAGTGCCAACTTCTGAGACTCGGATACGACGCAGTCTCTTGAAATCAAGTTTTATCACTGACACCAGCTCAGTCACAATGACACTTTGACTTAGAAAACATGCAAATATGGCCAAGGTCACCTGATACAGTTGAAATAACTGAAAGAGTGTCTTTACAAAGAAAAGATTTCCATGTTCTAGGATTTAATAAAATTACTAGTGGTCCAGCATGAAAAGGTGCTAAATTTTGAGTTAGACAATCAGGCAACTCTGATTCTGAAAAGTCGTCTACAAATAAATACACACTTCATGCTAAATACCTTTAGCTCTATGACTACATATAAATACATTTCTCAACAGAGGAGAATTTAAGAACGTACCAAGAACAGTGATTTGCGACGTTCATGTGTTAATTACCTTGTGGTCTGCATGAACACTTCTTCAAACAGCTATTTGTCAGGAGTGCCTTTGTCACATTAACAAAACTTGTTTAAAATACTCTTGCTGTAAAACAGTGATGCTGGATCTATTTCCCCATGAAACAAATGTTTTTAAGTCAATAATTAGAAGTTGTGGTACATTCGTTGAACAATGGCAATAAATTTTGTAAATGGTTTTAGTCTGCTGCAAATGTGAAATAATTAATGTTTAGATTTGTTGTGGGAAGGAAAGCTGAATTCCTCATATTTGCAGAAGCCTAAAAGCATGCATGTGAACATTCACAGTGGTTAAGTCATGCTAACTCGATTGTGGGTGTAGCTCAGTATCAACTACTGAAGGAGGAGGCTGAACAGAAGGAGAAGCAGTAAACTCTGACCACATCCAATCTAGTGAGATAGATAGATACAGATAAAAAATTCTATCAGTGATTTCCTTTTTAAAAAAGACCTTTAATACAGCGTCACTCAGCTTTGAGAGCTTGATCTCTGAAGCTAAAATAGTGAAGAGTGGGAATGTCTATACAACGTATATTTTGTCTATTGAAAAATAGATATTTTATAATTTTTTGAAGGTATAAACATGTTGTATCTAGTCTGCTAATCAGGATTCGTTCAATTTACAGCAAGAATATTTACAACTGTAGTGACTACGAATGATGTCGCAGGTGAGTAAAGCATGGAACTGCCTGCTTTTCCAAGATAACAGCTGCCATGGTGGTTTTTAGCTGTTTTTTGAAAGCAGTTATCTGGTCTCAGGAGAACAAACCATGAAACTGGCGGGTTAGCACACTGACGGAAGGAGTTACTGCTAAAAAAGTAGCACAGGATTACAAATTACCTGGAGAAAACAAAAAAACCTGCTTACGCTTACCACGTGGTGACAAGTGGTCCAAAAGCCATTATTTTTTTCAAAAGGCAAAAGCACTACAAAATTAACTTAATTATGAAAACAGTAGAATAAAGCATTAAAAATCTTTAGTATTTAAATACATAAATGAAATTTAGTAAAATACAACTTTAAAAAATGTATAATAATTGAGTGATAGCTTTTCAAATAATGTGTTTCCTTTTGTGGGGTTTGTGCATTAAAAAATTCTTCTAGAAAACTAAAGTTCAGCTTAGTATATGAATAGTTTTAGGCACAACATTTAGAAAGTTTATGGCAGGCTGAAAATGAAATGGTAGGCTGGGAAGAAGCTCACAAAAAACTGGCTTAAAATATGTATTTTGCAGCTGATTTCATTATAAAGCAAATTTATTTAACAGCTTCTTACCATCCTGACAAAACTGAAAGAGCTAAGGAGTGCAGCAGATTTTTCAAGAAATGGCTTGAAATCAAGACTTTGTGGATATAAGAACAGTAACAAAATCACATTGTACTGTATTTGGTGGTTCCTTGTTCTAGTTCAGAACTGGTATTTCATCAGAATCGTGAATGGATTTTCTTTTTTTTTAAGCAGCCCCCTGCAGCACAATTAGGATCTAGTTTTACAAGCAGTTCAAGTGGCTCTTTCACTGGAAAAGGAAGTCCCCTTTTCAATCACTTATTTTCACCTCCGCGCTTGCTGCTTTCTCTTTGCCAGAGTGCGTTTTGGGGCCATGTGGTTAACTGGATCACCAAAAAATTGGCATAATGTGCATATAGAAATATAGTCTGGGTCAGTTATTGAGTCCGGTTCACCCACAGTTACACACTTACGCTGATCAGAAGTGAGACAGGTATATTGAGGGGAGGAAGGATGGGAGAAAAACACCATGAAAGTACAAAGCTGGCTCTTGAAAGTAAAGCTGGCTCTGGGTAAAGCTGCTTTTTAAAATACAGCACAATACACTTTGGAACATGGAAGAGATGGCAGCAAACATTGATACTGCGCTGCTCTAATGGAAAATGTTTCCAGTTCTAACACTGAACACTTTGGCATGTTCATCTTAGTTTCATACACATCATGAAACTGTCAAATACCACATATTTCTGAAACAAAGTTTTGTGTACATTTCTGTGAATATTTGGTATTGGTATTGCAATTACCAGATAGATATTAGATACACCTCTACTTCCCATTGTGGTCTCACCAGGTATACTATGCTTATTTTGGTTTTAAAAAAATCTGAAAGTTAATTAGGAAACTGAAAAACTGATTTTTTTCTCAGTTGTCAGATTTCCTCTCATTAAAATCTGACAGATACAAGTATTTCCTGTCTCCCTGAAGTCTAAACTTAACAGATGGCAGTAGAGAATAATCCTTTTATTATAAACAACACACGCGATTATAAAGGACACGTGAGCTGTGGCTCCTGAGTTTAATTTTAGGTGTAAATATAAATTTGTATGAGGTTATTCAAACTTGTACTGTTCTCCTGGTTTTGTCACAAAGGAATTAAAGGCACTGTACTGTATTATTTTAAGGCATCACTTGCAAGTGCTAAATGCTCTTCACTGCTATATTTACTTTGAGAACGTCTGGGTTTCTGAACATGGTAATTAAACTAATTGACTGAAAAGCGTTGCAGAATGGGAACCAGCCTGTTTGTACACCAGTGAAGGTTTATAAAACATTGTGTCTTCTGAAAATGACAGCAGTTGATTCTTTTCAATTTATGCTTACAAGATTTTTTTTTCCCTTTTAGTTCTCATCCGTTTCATAATCATGCTCATTCTCAATATTTGGGTCACAGCCACTATCCTGCACTACAGGAAAACTAAAAAGACTGATTAGAAGACACTCATCAGCACATAACATAGTTACCATCAAAAAACCCTGATATAATTAAGCTTAAACAACAAAACAAATGTTGAGGAGCTCTCTTTCTCTTAAGCCTAGTATTTATCCCTAAGCATAATTAGTAGAGTCATGCTTATTTTCTCTTAGAAATAATTCTGATAAGATACTTCATTTAAGCAGCATATTTTTATTGGTCATTTAAGACAAGTTTCACTGGTATCACATTTTCTCTGGACTTTTTTTACTAAATGAACAAGGTATTTCATATTTAGATGTTTATATATTATCGTATCACTTCAGTACTTTCTGGTTACATATAAGAAATTTTCTTCAATTATACAAGAGCAATTTTGCACCAACATATCAACTCATCTTTCTGCATCTGCTGTGAGTTTGAAAAACAACAGATGTTTGTCATCTTCTTGCAAGCAACTCAATTAGTTAGACATTAACTATGTATTTTAGGATGAAGAAAATTGGGAGTCAAGGCCCAATCCAAAATGAGGTTCTAAATGTGTTTTACTAAGTCACAAATCCAGCTGGGATTGTAGTGCTTACATGCAACACTTAAATAGTACAGTTTATACAGCTGATACAGGATACCCATGGCCACTTTCAATATACCTGGTTTTTATTAGAATAAGAGCAAAAACTCCACTATGAATTCTTCTTTTTCAACCCGAGCTCTCATTCACTGAACACACTGTTTTGGGAGCAGCAGAGACTACAATATATAGGAATCAATGAAACTCTGACCAAAGTTCCTGAACTGACACCCAGACTCCCCAAATGGAATCCCTACCGACAGTGACTGTTTACATGTACAGCTTGGGGCGTCACAGCAGACTCATCTCAAATGGTTATCAGTTTGTGGTGATACCGCTCTGTGCTTTGTTAGTTTTTAGCCTGTCAGTGCTAAGTGTGCTGAAGAACATAAAGACTTCACTTAAATTTCTGCTTTGGAGACTCCAGTTTGTAGTAAGTGTATCAAAAAGGGAAAAGGATATTCTTGTGAACTATTAGCGAGGGGTTTTGCTTTTGGAAGTAATGCCTTTCCACCCAGAAGTTACAGAAGTAATCATATAGCTTGCCTTCAATTCTCATTACGTTCTCCAAAATGAAAAGAGACACCCTTTCAAGAGTTCTTACAGTATCACTGTTAAAACCAAGGCACCCTTGGTCCTGACACCCTTGAAAACTATGGGAAGACTGCATTGACAACATTTGAGGCAGGTTTTCCTTGCAATGTGCTAAATCATTGGACTCTTGTGGAAGAGCGGGATCTGCAAAAGCAGATGTTTCCGCCAGTGTACGCTCAGCAGTCAGACTGAGACCTTCACCATCAGAAAACACAGCTGCTTTGTAAACTCCGATTTTAGTGCGGGAAGGGGTGGGAAGACGTATGTCTGTGGACATAAGATTTCATGTATCTCACATTATTGAGAGCAAGTTCAAAGATGAGGATTTTTTACTGCTTTAATAAAATGTATAAATGTTTCTCTGTTGGTTGAGAGAGTAACTGTAAACATGCTGTTTCTGAAGTGGTATAAATGGTGGCAGGGGGCGTGTGATACATTTTCCAGGTCATATTAATAAATACTATTATTCATGATTGATGTCATTCTTACAGTTAATTTTCATTACATTTAATTTTTTATTCTGTTTCCATATATGGAGAAAAAATTAAATACTCATTACAGGTCATAATGGGCAGCTTTCACCTTAATATTTGAAGCATCAGGCTGTGTATTAACCTGTAAAATGCTAAAGAGCTCTAGCATCTTAAAAGGAAAAAAACACACCTCATCTCATTTTTTTAATTAAAGCCTCTTCTTGATAGAGAAGGATTTGTGTAGAGTCCAAACCCTCTCTGTTATGGACATCTTTCATAGTCCTGAGTGATGCTGCAGCAAAACGAAGACATTCCATTTTCGGTTTGAGGATCAGCACTTCAAGTTGGTTTTTTTCATCATAAAACACAGAAAATGCATTTAAGAAAAGTTCTTTACAGGTTACTTAACATATTTCAAATAAATTGTCTTAGAAACCTGTGGAAAGAAAAAGGAAAACAAAGCTGGGTAATTCACAAGTTTAAGGTAAAGTAATTTTGTGGACTTGGAAAGCTGGACTACGAGTTCTCATTCAAGCTGCAAGAGATAGGAACAAATGAGTAGGTAGCAGTAAATAGTTTTACACACCTTTTTCTCCCCCCAGAGAACAATTTATTTCACTTGCATAAGACAGACGTATGCTCAAGTCCTGGGCAAGCCCCACGATAGCACAGACCCTGTGGTTTTCCAGTATGTAAACCATAATCTTCTCAGTAGCTGGATTAAAGGCAATAGCTTTAGACAAGATACACAGGGTGGATGAATCTTGTTAAACTTGTCATTCAGCAGTACCAGGGCGGACGCAAGCTGTTGGCTGCGTAACACGTCTTGGATTTATTGCCGTGTGTGTAAGTCAGCAAGCAACTTTTATCCATAGGGCTGGAAGCAGTACGTCTCCATCCACTGATCCTGTCTAAGTGCGGAATTACGCACTCAGTGTCCAGTTGTACCAGTTCACAGGATGCTCATAGGTAACACAGCCCTTCCTGTCTGTCTGATAAAGTTGGGGTGCTGTCAGGGCTTTCAAAAAGTATGAGTTTTCTCGCCTGTGAAAAGACAAGATCTAAATTCTCGTAGAGTCCACTGAATAACCCCAAGTATCTCCAGCTATGGCTATGATGAACTATGACTCTGCATTTGGTAACCGATACGCTACAAGCTGCACTTAGCCACAAAGCTCAGTTTAACAGTATGAAAGAGAAAACAGGAGATCTACTATCAAAAAAAAGAAATGAGGACACAATTCCAGAGACAGCAGGTTGTAGGTCTGAAAGTGAGGATGTAGACAGTGCAAGATGGGTGTAATTTACTTTTCCCAAAAGCCTATTTCTGAACTGTCCTCAGCAAACAGGAACATCGTACACAAATGCAAACCCATCGTCGTCCCCACCCTATGGGCCTCCGTAATGCTTCGCATTTTGTGCAGAGTACAACTACGTAGGCATTGATGTGTTCCTTTGTGTTACTCTGATACAGCAGAAGATGTTATTGCTTGGACTGTGCAGAAGTCCCTGTCTCACCCCTGAGCCTCTTCTGCTGCCTTACGTTGTGCATGTAGCTGCTCCCTAACCTGGTTCTGCTCATCTGATCTATTAAAACATAGGAGAGAAAGGCGTGGGGTGGGGAGGCAGACACACACCTCACCCGCTGGAGCTCAGCACCTGGATTTTAGAGCAGTTTGACTCTTTGGAGAAAGTAATTCACTATTAGCTAAAAGGACCCAAACAGCTTACAACTTGTAGAAAGCCTTCATTCACTCCTTTAAATGAGGTAAAATTAGTCTTCCTCCACCAAACAATCATTATCCATTTAAAGACATATGCAATAGGGCGGGGGGGGAGGGGGAGGAAATAACACCTCAGAGCCCACAGGAAGAACTATTATAAATGAAAAGCTACACAGATGTGGAGATCAACTCAAAATGAGGTAGTTTCCCAGCCATGTGATGATAAATGATAATTACTTCCCTACTAATTCTTTTCAGGCTGGTTTATTCTATTCCCTTCCAGATTCTTCGATACTTGAGATTCATATTTATGTATGAAGCAGAACATGAAATTTCAGTTATGAACATGAAATACAGGATGTTACTGAATTCTTGGTTTGTACTGAATTTAATTTGCTTAATTTTGAGCTAGAGTTCTCCAAGATACTTAAAGAGTTATCAGAATGATGGATCTTGATGTCAAGTATGTGTCTGGGAGCCACAGTAAACATCACCGTAAGAACCTGCCAGCTCATCACCTGTGCTGGATCCAGTTGCAAGACCTTGGCAGTCTGACAGACCTGAGTCCTCATGGACCTCAGGTGTTTCCTGCCCGATGGCAAGACAGACGTATAGACCTCTTCAAGTTAAAGACGTTAACTATTCCATTCTACCTTGAAAGCGGCTTGAGGCAAGCACCAGCTCTGCCTTGGAAAATAATCCAGTCTTTGGACCAGGGGTAATGTAAGAGGTTTTTTACACTACGTGATACTCTTGATGAAATTTAATTGGGGATACCTAAAGCACAATTGAAATAATTGTTATAATTTTGTTCATGCCCTGTTTTGTTTCATTATTTCAGCTCATAACTGTCTTAAATTGTCAGTGGCCTAAACGAGTACTTCTGTATTGTATGTGGTATTCTTGACTCACAGGAAGGGAGCTTTAAGAGGTCAAAACAAGACATCTTGTTTTATCTGTCAAATATTCTGGAAACTAATTTAAATGACAGAACCTGCACCAGCCTAAAATGTGACAAGAAAAGTTAGCTAATAATGATTATGATTCAAAATGAATAGTAACATGATTCCATGCTGAAAATAAATCCTACTTGCCACCTTATTGTAATTGTGAATCAACTGTGAATCAACATGCCTACTCTGGGATATACAGTTTCTGCTTCTGAACTTGGAGGCTTTGGCCAGCAGTAGCAAGATGCGGACCTATCTCGTACGATATGAAAAGCATAAATGGAAGAACACGCTTCCTGTGCCTCGGTGTCCCCGTCATGTAAATCAGGAGTCTAAAGAAGTACAAATTGAACTTGTGTAAAGCATATTTTAAAGTTACCCAATTACTGTAAAGAAATTCTTTCACCTTTGAGCAACTGACTTCATACATATTCCACTGAGCTGACTTCCAAGACAGTGACTTGAGTGATTTTGTGTTCCTTGAAATGCAGTCAGCATGACTTACAGTCCTCATGGTCTCTCTGAGCTGAAAGATATTTTCCTTCCTCAGTGCTGATGGTTGTTTTACACTTGCACATATGCCTTCCCAGTAATAAAACTACCATTGCTGTAGCTCTGAGCGGTATATGAAGCACATATGGGAGATTCCTTACTGTATTTATCAAACCCTTCCATCGCTCCAGAGCAGACAAGTGGCTACACAGATCCTATTGAATCTCAGTTGGCCCCCAGTACATGGGGATTGTAATGTGCTGGACAACATCACACAGGCATGTGAGGTCACGGGATCCAGCAAGCAGATGCAAGCCCTGAAGCTGCAGCCAGACCTGCCCCTAGCTACAAGATCAGCTTAGAGAGCCTATTCAAAAAATGGAACACAGTTGAGGTAAGAAATGACACTAGGGCCAGCGAATGTGAAAAATGGTTCAGACAGTGGCGTTCCTGGCTCCTTCAGCCTTAAACCAGTTAAGGTATTCAATATTTTAGATGCCTCAAAAAAAATTTTCCAATTCACTCGTTAATAAAAAGTAGCACATATCCTAGATACATTGCTAACATGGCAATTCAGTGCAAGAGTTGGCAAGCCAAAGGAGAAGAGGATGAGTGGAAGTCATCCCACAAGCCTGATGTACTTCTTGTTGAGTTGCCATGCTTACCAAGGGGTGCAACAGCATCCTGAGCAAAAAAACATCCCAAAGAGCTAGCAAGGGTGGCTGACAAAAGACAAGAACTGGAGGACCCAAGAGGCACACTGGGACATGGTAACAGAAGACTACACATACAAGTAGGCTCACATCTCTGAACAAATGTTGAAGGCCTAGACCTCAAAATGGGGTGGTATCACTGAAGCATCACATGCAGTTGCCTTGGCTGTGAAAGCATTTCTACATAGGTCCTCCAAGCAACCTGAAAAGGGCTGCCGGGACATGCAATTGCTGCACACACTGCCCTTTCTTTTCAGGGTGAATGTGTCTTTCCAGATTTCTTTGAGGTATGCAGGACTACGTACACTTATAACTTTGTAATGTTGCTACTTTTCACCATGACTTCCCTTTTGAAAGATCCCTTTAATCCTGATGCTTCTCCAAGATTACTGGAGCAAAAGCAGCAGTGGTCAAATCTAGCTTCACACTTGCAGTAGCAAGTATCAGGTAGTAACTTGACTTTCTTACCCTTGAAAACACTGCTTCCTGCCTACAAAGCCCCAATCTTCATAACAAGGCCTGGTAATTAGTACCCCTGTGCTAATAAATCACAGTTCCTCTGAGTCCCCACTTCTTGGAGCTATGGTTTTACAATGAGCTTTTCCATTCACTGCAGTAGGTTTTGGGAAGAACTAGATTCTATGTGTTCAGACACAGTGTTCTTTTCTGCCACACACTTCTCAGTAGACTTGTGTCATTTCTCAGCTGAGCATGTCTGAGTACATCATTGTCCACTTTATAGGCAAGTTCAGCAAAGAACACAAATTAGTTTCAGAACCACTCCATCAACATCTTTTATGGAAATCCAAAATAAAACTCCTTCCCACTCTCATGAGGGATACTTCAAAGCAGTAGGCAAAACCCCATAATCCCCTAAGTGCTTTATAGGATCATCTTAAAAAATAACAAATAATGTTTTCAATTTAAAGTGTAGTATATGCAGAGATGATGGTCCATAAACTATTCTGAAGATCACTGACAAGGCACCAAGCCTGTCAGAATTCAAGGAGCATCTGGATGATGCTCTTTGTTGTATGGTTTAGTTTTAGGCAGTCCTGCAAGCAGCAGGGACTTGGACTTAATGATCCTTATGGGTCTCTTCCAACTCCAGATATTCTATGATTCTATGAAAAAATAAATGAATCACCATTTTAAACACAAATGCCAAGGAAAACTATCCAGGAATGTGGAGAAGACTGAAATACTCCAATTCCCTGAACTGGACCATGGACTGCTGTTTCTCCTGCCTTAGAAATGGAATAAGGAGGTGGTAAGGGTTTGTAAGAGCAATGCAGGTAAGAAAATTTTTCTCATATAAGTTCCCCCTTTTCACAGCAGCATCCCAAATACGACCTCACAAGCACAGGATGGGTGAGACCAAGATATATAAATCTTCTTCCACAGATGATTCTCACAAAGCTAGGTGGGAAACTAATACATGTAAGATTATAAACATGAATGCTCAAATTGGTAATGATCATCCAGCACTGCCTGAGAAACTAAAGAGAGAAAGCATTTAATTTCTAGCAGCAGCTTTCCTGGCTGTGGTGACTTCAGAGAGTCACTGAATGCCTGTCAAAAATACAGGGGGTTCAGCGTCTTCAACAGAGGTAGTAAGAGATTTAGACACTTGCAGTGAAACTTCAGTGATGTTTTAAATTTGGCCACTGTCACTGACTGCCAAGATACCTGTGCCTTTTGCACGTTTCCAAGTCCTACGTGGTACTATTGTCCATGTCACGTTTTGGTTACAGCATCAACCATGAAGCACAAGAACCACAATGCTTCCTTCAGTTTGCAGACTTGGTGCTGGATTGCTGGCAGCGCTGTGAGGAGTTGAGCTTTGGCAGGAACCACTAGAAGCAGGAAACTGCAGTACACAACTAGGACAGAAGTGGAAATCTCCTTGCAGAAAGGTCTTTGTGACAACTGACACGTTAACTCTGATGGGGTCTTCCTGTTCAGCCTCTGTGCTGGTGAGCTCCTGGATGGGAACCAAAGAGCAACTTCCCTACAAGTGTCTTGAGCTTCTGGCTCCAAGTTTGACCCCTGATTTTTCCAGAAGGTTAATCTGCAGCTTGGCTATGCTATTTGTTTACTCTTGTGAAACAAAAGGACTTGCAATGCAAGAATTTCTATAGATAAAGTCATCCAGGCCATAAATACGTCCTGTTTGCTGGGACAGCCCCGTGACAAAAATAAAGTGTTTAAACATCAGTGACTTTAAGACCAATATTCCTCAGTTCTTCTCTCAAAAATTTTAAAAGGTTACCACTGGACAATAAGGAAACAACACAATCTCCAGGAACTAATGTTTAAATGTTCTTTGCATTCCATAGATCAGCAGATGGAAGCTGTCTGAAGCAGGAGAAGTGAGAAGAACAGAAAAGCAGCCTTGCCTTTTGTGTCCTGGGTACCAAACAAGCTTTGTGCACATCATAGCACTGGCCAAATGATCATCACAATGCAGCTCAACACAGCCCAGGATGCTCCTTTGTTCTGCAACAAACTGCATGAAGGAGAACTGATGAATGCTATGATACTTCCAGCCCTAGGGGCACTGACACCTCAAAAGCCTTGAGGAACCTGTGCGGAGCCAGCCCTGCTGTGAGGACCTCCAGTGCTCCTTATCAGCCCGTATCATCCTACGATACCATCTCAATACAGCCTGCTGCATGTATGGCTAATAACTATTTGTACAAGTATAGAATGTATAAACTGTGGCTAGTAAATACTCTAATACAGTACATTTCCTAAAATGTCAGGCTTAATGGAGCCCCAGGGATTCACAGTGAGGGCAAGCCAAGGAGAGTAAGTGCAACAGATCCAGGCCCAGCACCTGGTGGCCTGCCAAAACAGCGCCCTCGAAGCCCATGCTTCCTCCACACACAGCCTTTGCTTGGCTTCCTTTTGAGCAACCCTTGCCTTTCCCATATCTGCCGCAGTAGTTGGCTATATATTTAAATATTTCAATTAATTATCAGCTTCTCAAGTTCAGGAACTATTTTACCTTACTCAAATAGTTTATTTAAAAATATATATATAATATTTTCCAATTCAGAAAAGGATAGAACTTCCCACAATGTAACATTTTTTTTATATATATATAAAATATTTATGCATTCAGTGAATGGAAACAGTTTTACTGTATACATTTTTTAATGTTGTACTCTATGCAAATCTGCATTACCTAAAAATATACCGTACTTCTGTAAATCAAAACAAGCAGGGAAAAAACACTGTAGCTGTGTGCTGGGTTATAATACCTAACAGAAATGATATGAAAGTTTTAGTTTTGAATTTAAGAACTCACAAACCACATTTTACTTTGCGAGTGCATAAATAGAAGACGGAATACATTCTGGCTCTGTTAAGCTGAACTGTAGAAGAGGTTACAAAATGTAAATATATTTATTAATTTTCAGTATTTCAGTGTTTCCAAGTCCACCTTTCATGATAGTGTTAAATAAATCATGGTCCTATCCTTCCAAACATTTCAACACTCTTTAAAAAACAAAAACAAACAAACAAAATTTTAAAGTGAAATGTCCTCCTTCATTGAAGTGTTAGATCATATTTTAAATTACTGCACTCCCACACAATATTTTATATATATATATATATTTTAAATATATATATATATTTATATATATAAAGAGACCAAATAGGAGACTACATTTTTTACTGTCAATATGTTTAACATCGCATACTGTAGTTGTATAAAACATGCATTTTCTGGGATAATTATGAACACATCATGAATGAGCCCACATAAATTATATTTTTTGTACAAGTCCAAGTTAAAAAAAAGTCAGATTAAGTGCCTCTGAGGCCCTTTCTTCCCAGCTATCATCAGTTCTCAAAACACACTACTGAAATATTTATCTATGCCTACAGCTATGTGCTAGAGAACCAGATTTAAAATTTTAAAATACATCTACAGTATGTTTTACTTTTCTTAGATTGTGACAGTCCTTGGATATTGTTTTGTGAAATGTAAAAATAGTCACAGATTCTTTTTTTTTTTTCCCAGAAATAAAACACACATCTAGGAGAGTATGCAAAAACAAGGCAAAATGAAGTTTCATAGCACTTAAAGAGGGTTAATATAAGTCAATAACTAATATTGAGGTTTGTAAAAAGGGCTGAATGAGCAGTTACATGTACAAGCAAATGGTCTAGTAATTCCAATGGTATCAGACATTGTTTCTGTAACCAACGCTTCTCCACCCTTAAAACCAGTTGATATACATTCAAAGTGGGCTGACATTGATATACTTACTAGGTGTAAAAATAGTGCACTATTTTTTCTGCCACAAAGCAAAACTGCATCCTAAGAGCTGGTAAACCTTCTTTTTTCCTTAAATAGAGAGAATGGGCAAAAAACTTGAAAAAAATTAAATTAAGGCAATTAGACAGATAAAACAGGACTGCCCATGATGACGTAGCTGAAACTAGCATATACTTCAAACTTATACTAGCTGCTGAACACTGACATGCAGCTTTTGATAGACGTGTATGAATGATATAAACTTCAACATTATGGCTTTATACAAGTGCATAGTTGCAACTGCAATAAGTAACGGTATCTGATTAATAAGCATAAAAAAATAAAGTGGAAAGATTTTTAAAACCCTCTTGCAGTATTACAGTACAATATATATACACAGTATAATGGTCACTTCTTACAGATGCAGTCTATATCACTATGGTGGATCTTCCTCCTGTTTTTGCGGGCATGCTGGTGGCATCTTTATGAAAGCTGAAAAGTCAGTTTCTTCCATTTTAATAGTCATTCTTCTCGATCCTTTTATGAAATGTAGTGTATGTGTCTTGCCAAGAAAGCTTTTGTGGAACAGAGTTTAAAAGATTACCTAACATCCTTTTACTATTTACCAACCATTCCTCATTTGATCAGTCACTCAGGGGAATACAGGAAAACCCTCAGAGATTAGTAATTTATATTGCAGCAAAAATGTAAACCTCTGATATATATAGCACAATCTCTCAGGAAAATATATATTTTTAATATATTTTGGGATATGTTTCAGTCTTGCCGTAACGGGAAGAAAATTATCACCTCGAATTGTGTCTGCATTCACGGAAAGCAGTTAGCTGAAAAAGAAGCAGGAAGTTTGGTCAGTAAATGCAGCAAATGTAAATCTGACAAAAATACACTTCCTCAAAGTCTTCATTTAAGATGGGCTCATCAGCATACTTAGAAGAAATGTCATTCCTTTGCATTCAACAGCATCCTTACTTAAGTATAGTACATCCTTACGCATTATGATCCCAAATCAATTAAACCCCCTTGTAATATATGAGGGTAAAGTAAAATTGCACAATGTAACAGTCACTTCTAAAAGATTAGTAAACTGTAAGCTTTTAATACATAAAGATGCATATATTTAATTAACATAATGCTTGTTACTGTAAACACTAAGCCAGTTAAATTCGACAAGAGGTGGCATCTCAGTTAATTGAGTACACAGCTGAGGTACAGCCCTAGTGTTGCTGTCATCGCCCATTCCTTTATCAGGCTGAGGCACACCTTACATACTATTTAAAGGAATTCTTAGGAGTTTAACATTTATGCAGTTTTTCTGTGTAAAAATAACATTTCATCAACATGTAAAATGATTAAACGTTGAGAACTATAAAATAGTTATCACTATTTCCAGTACATTTGCACTGCATATTTAAGTAAGCCATAGGACAAATTAGATCAATAAAATGGCCGTATCTTTTGTAAAGCAGTCAAGAAAACCGTATCACAGAAGCTGCAAAGCCCATTTGTTTACGTAGTTTTCAAATGCATGGTTAGGTACCCAAAAAGCACAACACTGCAAAGGAAAGCCAAGTCAAATTCACTTCATAACACAGGTAGAAAAGCAAAATGCAGAACTCTGGTGATTTCATGTCTGCTAGCCATAGACCAGTCAGTTTATATTAAAAGCTCAAAAATGAAAAGTATTTGTAAATACCAATTCTGTTTCAGCTAAACATCCAACTGCTACAATCTCCCTTTTAGCATTCAAAAATTATCTGCAAAGGTTAGCAATATTAGCACTATAGATGAGCAACTACTCTGACAACAGCAGTATTTTTTTTTCAGGCAGGCAGACATGAATTTTGAAAAAAGATCTAAAATTAGAAAAATAAAAACACCGACAAAGGCAACAACTTCATTTTAATGAAAATGACTCCTCTAAAAATTCATCAACATCATGAACAGAATCTCATTTTTACTGTTTAAAATATTAAAATGAGATCTTGTATTTTCTCGGCTTTGAGAAACAAAATCCAACATAGCATGCTGTATTCAAAGGCAAACAAATCCATTCCTCTCTATTTAGATTTACCCCTTATACTTCTTCAGAAATCAAAAACATCGTCATCATCATCACCATCAATATCATCAACATCATCAAATGACCAATCCCAGTCCTTAAATGCCAGATCAAGTAATCTGCAACAGGAGGGTTTGATGTTTAATGTGTGTCACACTTCTATAAAAGACTTCAAAATTCCATTTGTTATCACTAAACCTTTCAAGTAAAAGACTGTATTAAGGTGTGTTCATTCCTTTGCCTATCATGGAATATGAAGATTCAGTTAAGTGTTCATGTAAGCCAGGCATATTGTATTAATTCAAAATTTATCTCACCAATCATTCAGTTGTATAGAACACTTACCATATTGAGTTTTCCCCCAAAATATTTCAGTAGAAAAGACCAAAATGTACATTTCATAAAATTAGCTGCTTTCTGTTTTGCTGCTGTTCTGGTTGACTGAGGTGCAGTTTTATGCTCTCCCGCTATCCCTTTCCAGATAGTAACACAAGGCTAACAATTTTTCCAATAAAGTAACTTTGATTGCTGAACAGAACATCAAATAAAATAGCATCACCTGAATTTACAAACAAATACAGTAGGATTTTCCTATATCTCAAATACAGTGGGATTTCCCTATACAGCTGTCCTGTAGATCATTATTTAAAGCTAAGCAATGCCAAAAAAGAGGACATATCAATTTGTTCTCTATGCATTGCTGCCTGCATTCCTTCTATGGTCGCTATAGAACAAAGAAAACAGGCGAGGCAAATCTTGTCAGTAAATGAGTCATTTTACCTCTTTTAGGCATTTATTTTGGGATGGGATGAATCATTGTCTAGAAGCATTCATCTCTCTCTGTTGTTATCAAAGGATCTTAGACAAATATCTTAAGTACTAACTCCTCAATTGCTATAGCTACAAGAAATGAAACCCAGTCTAGTCACCTCTCCAGTAAACTCAATGGATTTTAAATCAGGATTATGTGCCAACCATAGGAGGCAGAGATAGAAACCTTACCCTAAAAAAGTTCAGTGTGTTTTAACTAAAACATGCTACTGTGTTTAATACAGTTCATCACATGCTTTAAACAAAATAGGTTTCAGGGGTTTTTTGGGTTTTCAGGTTTTAAAAGTTTTTACACTTTTAAATCTGATATATCCCTGAAAAGGCTCAATATTCACTTACTATAAGAACTATGGCTATTGAAACATGTTAAAGTTGATTTTTTTTTTTTCCAATTTGGAATTATCCTTTTGGCACAATCCAACTGAATGGATAAGCAGAAATTGTATGGTCTGTATCAAAAACAGGTTTGCCCTTTCTTAAACCATTGCAAAGCACAACAGCCATGAAAACCTTGGAGAAACAATCACTGTGTGAAATTCCTAGCAGGGACAGCATTTATAGGACCATGCAGGTTGGAAGGTGTGGGGATTCAGATGGATTTCCTGCGGGGAAATGGGCATGTGAGCAATCCTGCACATGAGCAAGGCTGGTAAAGCCTTAGCGTCGGCAAGGATGTGACGAAATGACCCTGGAAGAATGAGGAAGAACCCAGGAAGTTAAAGAACTTCAGGGTGTGGGTCTGGACGGAGAAGGAGTTTGTACAATGTCGATGTGGCAGTTCTCATCCAATCAGAAGAGAGCTTAAGGAGCATATGCAAAGCTAACTGTCCAATCAGAAAGAATTATACCATGTCATTGTATCATGTGATTTTCACCTGCATTATAAAAGGCTTGCTCCACCATAATAAAATTGGCATTGCTTAATCGATCTGGTTGTTCGCATGTCCATGTCTCCCGCAGGAAGGGACCTCAGGAGTTCCCTAGCCCAACCTCCTGCTCAAAGCAGGGTCAGCTGCAAGGCCAGCCCAGACTGCTCAAGGCTTTGTCCTATCAGGTCTTGAAAGCCTCCAGGGATGGAGGCTGTCCAGCCTCACCAGCCTGACTCCCTGCCCGGCTGTCTGTGTTGGCTTTTCCTTCTATTCAGTTGGAATCTCTCTTGGTTCAACCGAGTCCCTTGTCTCTCACTCTCCCACCATGCAGCACTGTAGAGCCTGGCTCCTTCTCCTCGATAACCTCCCCGCAGGCAGGGGCAGGCTGCTATGATACCCCCTAAAGATGTCCTTCATCCAGTTTGAACAAGCCCAGCTCCCTCAAGTCTCTGCTCTGACCATCCTGGTGGCCTCCGCTGGACCTTCCCCAGTTTGTCAATGTCTGTCTTGAATTTGGGGGCCCAAACACGGAGGCAGGATCTTGTTGAAGACTAAGGAGTAAGCAGAGGGGCATAATCTCTTCCCTCAATCACCTGGCTGTACTCCTCTTGGTGCAGTCCCAGAGCCTGCCTTGCTGCCAGGGCCCATCATCTCCAACTTGTCCCCAGCCACTCAGTCTCCAGATTTAACTGGCAACTGCATCTTCATTCTTAATCAAGTTCATAACAAAAAAATGAATTATTCCATATGGTAAACCCTTGCACAAAAGCCTCATAGAAGCACCAGTCAGATATAAATTGGCCATAGCAATTACAGTAATTTATAAGTATGTAGTTTCTAATTAAAAGTGTTTAAATCCATACAAATTTCCACTGGTTTGACAGAGCTGCATTAGTAAGGTGATAGGTGACATGACCTCACAGAACTACACTTTTTCATCTCTTAGGTGTATATGCAAAGCTAACTTGGAAAGTTTAACTGCAAAAATAAAATGGTTTACACACAAAAATATTCATACTCCTCCTTTTCCCACCATTATAAAAACATACAGATAGAAAAATATATACACAGAAAAAAACCCATTCAGGACTGATTCATGGTGGAGGAAGACCACAACTAAAAAGAATGGTAAGAGTAAATGAAATGCGTTATGAAAGCATTTTATAAAAAAGGTCATGAAGATTGCAAGAAAGGTGTTAGAAGGAGAAAAATTATTTTCAGAACACCTAAGAATTGCTGTGGAATAAAAATCAGAATTTATAATATACCTGTTATATGTCAACAGTAAGAAACAGAGTAACAATACTGAATTAGACTGTAAACACTACACAGAAGAAAAGCATTCTACTTGTCCCCCAAGTTGTCATGAATGTTTCCTTGATTCCTGCTTCAACCCAATCATTGATATTTTGGCTAGTTTTGCAAACAAACTCTTCAATAATCAGTCCCTAAAAAGCAGTGACTAAAAAACTTTTTACCTGCATGGTTATGATAAAAAAAAAAAAAATCGAGTAATTTAAAATTCAAATTATGAGGTCTGACTTTCTTTTAAATATATAAAATCAATCACCAAAAATTAGACTGTATGGAAGTTAGGAGGGAAGTGAAATTAAGTTACTTCGAGTCCTTTCACTATGCATTTCCGCACATTAAAATACCAGTGATTTTTTAAGCTCTAACTCTTCGTAGCATAAGGCTGTTTTGTGGTAACAGCAGCATCACAGTAAGAGCACACTACACTGCATTCCCCACTGTGGTGGCTCACCCAAGCCAGTTTTCAACCAGCCAGCTTAGATATTGGTGGCAGTCTGGTCACAGAAACAAGGAGATAAATACTGTCTAGCCACTGCCAAATTATCTCTTCGGGGAAAAATGTTAAGCCTTTGCTGAACTGTCCATTGCTGCTGGAATACTGTAACAAACAAAACAACTCAGACCAAACTTTTCACAGGCTGTCAACAACTGGGCACTGATATAACCAAGTATTAGCTAGTATTCTAGGTGATGAAAAAGGCAAAGTGAAAAAACCTAGAAATTCCATACTGTGCAATCACATAAGCACTACCTGCAGAATGTTATCACTTCCACAATGCAGTACAGGATTTTGCTCCTTAAAACTGATCCAGTAATACATTATTGTTTTTCGTACGGACTTTTCTTCCCAAATCAGAACAACTTGTTAAGATTATTCTGTTAGGAATCATGAGACATGTGCATGAGTCCTTCTAGGCTGAATAAGGAACTGAAGCCAATTCTCCCACCCTTTGGTAAGTGCTCCAGCTACTTGACCAAATGGTGACCCCCCCCCCCCACCTCCCACCTTCCTGCTCTCCTTCAAAAGGCACGAGTGATGCTCAGAAAGCTGCCTACCACTGTAGCAATGGGCTCCACGCTGTGGAACCCACATGGGCAAAGATGCAAAAGTGATGTTCATCTGAAGTAGCTCTTCACTGTAGGTGTCCCAGAACATGCTGTTCATACACTGGGAGGACTGAATATTGAAACCAACTCTTCCTAAACATCAACTGTAAATGGAGTCAGACATAGAAATACGTACATTTGGTCACATGAAACACACATTAACATACAAATCCACAATGAGGTGTCTAAGCACAGAGCAGGGCAGGAATTCAAACACATGCCTCAAAATCAAGCAAGAAGAAACAAGAGACATGTAGTCTTTTACTACATATAAGGCCTTCTAGACTGCCTTTTGAAGGCACTTAATTCTCTCCAAGGTTCATTAGAACCACAAGCACTTAACTTCATTTCTCAATTTCAAATCAGGTATAGTAGTGGCCATCTTGAAAACTGTTAAACCTTTTTCTCTCTTTTCTTTTTTTAAATCTTCACACCCCTCTCACTGACTCTTTGCCTAGTTAAACCCCATTTTCCCTACCAGCTGCCAGTTCACAGGAACTATTAGGCTCAGATGATGCTACAAGTTCTGCCTATTACACATAAGAGCAATAGGATAGACTCTCAGTATGGTAGGCTTAACTAACAGGTAACACAAGGTTCTTTAAACAAGGGAACAAACATAGGGGCTCTTCTTATAACTTAACTGAGGTTTATAAAAGACATGCTAGATCACATGTCAGTAGTTGACAACATTTGTGGTCAATTATCCTTATTAACATATACAACATTAATGGTAGTAAAATGTTTAAAGCAATAAACTAAATAGCAGCTCTTGTGTCACACCTTGGTTTGTTTGGAGGAAGCTGTCGACTTGGTCGTCTGATGGACTGGTTTGGCTGTACCTTCATGGAAGTTCTGGGAGAAGATCGAGCAAAGGGGTCTGGTGCTGGAGGCTTCTTGGGTATTTTTTTCACCAGTCGGCTCACCCATTTTTGCTGTTCTTCTGTAGAATTAGCTAACAGTAGTAGATTCTTTGCCGTTGAAATATCATAGTAGACTGCAATAAGAATTTTTTTAATAAGAATGAATATTGTTATTCTAAACATATCCCTACATCAAAAATTAGTTGTCAGATTACCACACTCTCACAGTCACACACAGAGAAATCAGCAGAGAAATCAAAGGCAAAGTGAATGAGATTTTGCCAAACTAAGTTTCCTGGCTGCTGACAGCGCCTCCTCCTTAGATCTAGAGGGTAACAACTTAGTACTATGGAAGACACACACTCACATGGAAAAAATCAGGGAAGGGTAACACAGAGAGGTGCGCCTGAGCCCAAGAAACTATGTAATGTGAGTCACAAAGAACAAAATTCACTGTATGTCATCTATTTCATAACGTGCACTCACACTATCAGTTTGCATAGCAATGCAGCACAACACACAGTGCGAGCAGCCTTACAGCTACCATGCTTTACAACACAACAGGCTGACAACACAACAGGTATGTACTTATATTGGCCATGTGCCATTAACTCACAGCAGTGAGCTGATCCTCCCGTAGACACCCTTAGAAAGGTTCTGATGGCTACATACTAACAAAAGAAAAACCTACCTGTTTATGTTTAGTTGGTGTCAGACCATTACTAGAATCCTCTAAATCTATGAGAACACCTTGTGACTCCAGTGGCTATATGCATATTCAAATACTTGCTGTTTACCTTTGCAAGGTGCTATAATCTCTTCTTTTTTATCCATGTGATCTTTGTGACATTTGATATGGCAACGGCGACATTCTAGAGCAGGAGGAGGTTTAAACATGTGCCACAGTGGCTTCATACAAGCTTCACAATTGGTTGGAAAGTGATAAAGAGTAGGTATAAACTCATGTCCTTTGTGACAAATGTAATTTGACTTCTCTCCCATGGGCTCCACAAGAAATTCTTGTTCCTTTTTGCTCTCTCCTTCATTAGCATATAGAATCTAGAACCAAAGCAAAAGAATCTCAGTACTCCTAGATGACAAATGTAAATTTCTTAGTCGAAAGACTAATTACACTGGAATAATTTTTTTCCCAAGAATTTTTTAGTAAATATTTCATTAGACAAAGTTATGAAAACATTTTTGACAATGTGTGAAATACCATGTTTGTTACACTAGAAATATTAATTTATTACTGAATACCTGGAATATCCTAGGAATTTCCTTGGAATCTGCTCTGTACACATCAGTCTGAGTGACTGGGCGGACATGGAAGAGTTTGCTATGGCAAATTATTTCAATAAGAAAATTAATGTTACCAAAATGATGAATTTAAATTAACAGAGTAAGTTAGGATAAAACATACAACATTAAGACTTAGAGCCATTAAAGATTTGTCAGTACAAATTTCTCATCACTTGATTAAAGTCCTATCTTTCAATCCTACACATGAATTTCCAAAAACCCTAAATAAAAAGAAGTCACAAGTATGCGGCCGTATTTGTGAAAAAAAATTGCAGCACTGAAAAAACATCATGTGACTTGAATGATTGCCAGTAGCTTTCTAGCAGAATCCTCTCCCCATGCTCCAATCTCTGAATATCCACATTCTGCAGTCATTACGAAAATAAATTAACTATACCACCCACCTATAAAAGCATGTTGTAAGTGACAATGTACAAACACTGAGAATTACAGCCACTCTGCTACAGTTTTCTTAACATTTTTTGCTACAACATGTATATGAGGTAAGTCTAGTTGAGCTAGTGGAAGCAGTTCAGTTACATCAGAGCTCAACGGAGCTCCCTGTGTCAGACTGAGCAGCACACAACTGCTGCACCACTGCTTACAGCAAACACAATTCTTCATCACAACAGACACTGGAAGTCCCAGCTCTGTAGTTCAAACTAGAAAAGTACGCCCCATTTGACACTGTGCTCCCAGACTGAACCTCAAAAGGCCTTTTGTCAAAGTCTTTCCAAAAGTTCACTGACAAATTGGAAGAAAGCATCTCACATGATAATACTTACTCTATATCTAATACCATATAGGGATTAGATTGTTCTTTATCTTGCTCACTGTCATAGAACAGGATCTTCTTACTGCTTACAATTACATACTGTTAGGAGACAGAAAAGGATAAAAATATACATTTTAAACCATCTCATTACAGATGTCAAAGATGTCACAGCAGTATTTTTCTACAACTTTATTAAATGGTAGCTAAATGGACAATAGTAGTATTGTATGCTAACTCCATGACTTGCCAATAAACAAAATTCTGATTACCTCTTACATCAATTTATGTTATCAGATTAATTGATATTTAAACAGATTTAAGCACCTATGAAGAGATAAAAATGAAAGTCTAGAAGAAAGTAAGATAAAAGCTTTTCACTTTTATTTTATTGATTTAATTTTCACTTGGACAGGTAGAGAGAGTAACTGTCATCTTATGATGTCTACTCTACACATGCAGTTCAGAACTAATAGGGATCATACTCACAAAGATCACTGTTATACTTACCAGCACTGCTAGCAATTTTCATAAAAAAACTTGTTGCCTAGAAGACCTCCTACTTCCAGAATTTTGTCCAGAATGAACAGTTTGACTGAGCAGTAAGTGAATTGGTATGAAAACGTGTATGTTACTCTTTGGGCAAAGACCCATTGAAAAGGTTACTGAAAATCAGTAAATGAGTGAAGGCTGCACAAGGCAGAAGAGTAGTAGTTAGTTTTATCTCCTAAATAAAATAAAGGATCTGTCAAGGGCATCTGCTTCCAAGCTCTGCTGAATTCCAGCTACATAATACTGCTGGGAACGCTTATGGCTGAACGTACAAACGTTTGAAGATCCCGAATGGCTGTTCCCACCTCTGGCTGGACAAAGCGTCTTAACCCATTACAATTGTCTTAACCTGCTCCCCTCAGATGTAGCTATACCAGCTAACGTATTTTGTACATTTAAGTAATGAGAGAACATGTATCTAAGAAAAATTAAAGTGTTGAAAACCTGCAGTAAGGTTAAAATCCAGACTACACATGAAACAAGATCATAAATCTGGTTTTCTTACCTTTTTAACCCATCCAAATTTTTTAGTGTTATTTCTAACAGGCAGTGATAGCCAGCCTTCCAATCTTGATTCTGAAAAAGAGATATATATTAAAGAACATATTCACAAAACTTTTTTATTCTTGAGATTACTGTGCACTTTTAAAGTTATCAAATATCAATAATAAAGCCACAGAGCAAACATGAGAACATGAACTACAAGGTCTTGCAAAACATATCACAATAAATTAAATTATGTATTCCTGAATACATCCAATAACCAAAAATGCAATCACAAAAAAGTAGTAGGCACGAGGAAGAAGGGGAAGAGCAAACTTGCAATTATAGCACACACATGCCCTTTAGTAATTTTTTCAAGACTTAAAATGCGTAAGTCTATCAACCTTTACCTTTTCAAAGAGCATCTGAAGATATTAGTACAGACCATACAACATTCAGTTCAAGAGAAAAAAAGGCAAACTACCACCACAAGTAACCCATATACTCTATATGCTGGGTAAAATGTCAGAAGTTTAGTATCTTAATTCATATTTTTTGCTCCATAAATGTTTCTTTTTTCTAATTTTGCCTATATCTCCTAGGCTTTCCAATCCAAAATAAGTAATTTTTCGCTAATCCTTAATCCTTGCCTAAATTCAACTGCCCTTTCACACACTTGCAATATTTTATATTACATTGACACATTGGTCAGATCAGATTTATCAACAGTATTAACAGCTCAGCTGTTGTTTGACATACACATTTCAGTAGTAACCAAAAGCTCAGCAGGATCACACTTTTCCTAGCGTTTGGCAATACGTTTTATCGCACAGCCTTTCACCCTATTTTTAGGACCTGCACTTAATATAAGCATTTCTCTCCCCTACGTTTTATTAAGAAGAACTACTCAATTGCAATAATATTTTTCTAACGAGTTTCCCACCCTAGCAGATAACCTCTACTGCTGCTGAGAAACCTCCAAGTCAAAAATACTGAAGCCTTATGTAGTAACAAACACAAAACCATGAAAGAGCATAAACATGCTCCAAAATTGCAAAAGCTATTTTCCTTCTTATCAGAGAGCATTTGCAGGCTCCTGCCCATGTTTAACACAGTGTAACAAATAGTTATTAGATGTTCATACAATTCTCATTTTGTCTAGAGAGACTTCTTGAAGCAAGGTATTTATTCAGATATGCACTGTCTTCAAAGTTTATTCTCTATAAGCACTGCTGTTGATGACACATTTTAAAGTACATACCAAGTACATGAAGCAGTTCTATAACGTATATTTTTGCCTCACGCCCACCATTTCAAATTATTCCTTTCAACTACACCCCATACAAGCATAATGCTGATGCAAAAAAAAAAATCCTTCCCCAGATCCAGGAAGCATGTATTGCTAATGGTGTGGAAAAAAACCCAGTATTTTCCTTATTTTTCTCTGTAATCTCTAATACTATCGCATGAAATTGGACAAAATTAGTGTTTTGGGTTACATTTCTTCATTTCTGGTGTCCATTCTATACTAACAGATCAGAGAAAGGGCAGAATATTCCAAAATTTTCACAGTACATGCTTATAAGCAATAGAAGGGAAAAAGACAACACAACTCAACGATCATACCTCAAATCTGCTGTAATTATGTCAGCAAAAAGTCCTAGCTTAGATACAATTTTTACTTTAGAAGAAAACCATGCAGATACCACAACAGCAGCTAACAATGAAAAAATTATGTATGTACTTAATGATTCTTTTATTAGAAATCTCACAGCAAAAAACAGAGAATGAGGAAAATAGATGAAATGCATTATTCTTTACTCTAGTTTGATGAAGTAATGTCAATATCCCCAAACAAGTTTTGCCTTCAGTGAAAATGTATTCACACTTTAAAAGGAACCTCAAGTGAAATACAGAAATTTGAATGTAATTAAAAAACCCGTCTCCAACATCAACGTTAAGCATAAGTTTTGTTCAACACAGTGTATGTGTAGTCGTATAAAATGAATATAGAATGAGTAAAACAAAGCTCTGTTTTACCAGTCATATCATTTCACTACATGCTTTATGTATCTGGAAAAATGAATACATTTTGCTTGTCTTACCATACAAGAATCAAATATAAGATTCAAATTAAGGCAAAACAATGTAATACTCAGAAGACTGGATTTCTGGGAACAAATAATGTAAATTTAGATAGTGAGGAGTTACATATCTCCACACTTCACTTAAATACAAAGATTTGACTTTTTGGTATCCAGTATCTTAGGGTCATACAAATAGCTGTAGATACTGGATAGAGCTACCTGGAAAACAAGGCCATAATAAATGATAATAAATCAATGCTTTAATAAAAACGGTGGGTTTATAAATGGCAGCAAGCATCTGTAAATGTTTAGAGAAAACAGGCCAATTATTTGTTCATGTAAACTTTTTCATGTCTTTGATGGCAACGTTTACTGCCACTGCAGTGTGTTTACTGCCAGATTTGCTTTTTGGGATTTTTTTTAAATAATGTATTAATAGTGTTAGTTTTGAAACAGAGAAAAAGACACGGTAAGAACAAAACCAAACAGTTCTCAGGGATGTCACCTGTGCTATCAACTTCTGTAGGGCTGTGGGAACAAGACAAAGGTTCTTCCTCTGAGTCAGAATCAGAATCGAGAAGCATGCGAGAACTGGAAGGCTTAGTGGCAATACTGACAGAGGTAGAAGAGTGCTGGTAGGTAAAGGACATGGATTCCATAGTGTGGGATTGAGTGATATGGACTAAACATCAAGCATAAAGGAGGAAAAAGGCAGAAAATAAGTCAAAATAGAATCTCTAAGAAGAGAGTATTAGTTTTACATTTAATCACGTAACACAGTAATTGCAAAGTAACCACCACAATAAAATGAAAAAAAAACCCCATTTAGTTTTAATGGGGTACAATAGAATTTTTTAAAGTAAGTTCTTTAAATAAATGTAAGGTGAAGTATGACTACAAACAGATTTAGTTAGTAGGTGGATAGTGATCACTATCAAAGTGCTGATAGTACCGTAGAAACACAGGAGGATGAAAAGCTACAGCATCATCAGAGTATTAATTTAATACTTCAGCTTCTATGGTAAAACATGGATATAAACGCAATTAATGCAGAAATATTAATAAAAATTAACATACCAGGGAATCCATCATCTGCCTCGGCATCTCCAGGTCCACTGCCTATGCTGCTGCTGTCCAGGCCGATGTGCAGTGACTGCAGCTGTGAACGAAGCTGTTCAATGTCACTGTCTTTGCTGTCCAGAGTCATCTGGAGTTCAATCCGTATCTGACTCTCTTCTGCTATTTGCTGTAAGGATAAATGACAAGATTTCCTATTATCCCAATACTCAGTTATTCAGAGAAAACATAAGTAGAAAATTACACAGACTTTGCAGCCAATCTCAATACATATACTGCATATTTCTTTTGGTCATGGGAAATTCAGAAATAGCAACTGTATACACTACCTTAAAGCTTGTATCAATTCAATGAGAATTACAGAAAATGCTATCAATGTTTCTATTTGCAAAAGGATCTTACTGCTTGCATTTCATTGATTTCCTTCTGATATTTGATCATCATTTGGGTTAACTTTTCTCGTTCAGACTTCAGTTCCATATGCAGTTTCCTATTTTCTTTTTCCTTCCGCCGCACGTCAGTGTCAGCTCCACGTTTGACTGGACCCTTTCGATTCATGATCTCAGCCAATTTATTCACAGCCTTCCCATGGAAAAGAAAAAAAAAGACAAATCCACACCAACAAATACACAGTTATAGCATGAAGAAATAAAGTCTTCTCTCCTATCCATGACCAGACACTTTTAATCTAACTGTAAGATAAGACCTCTTCAATCCAGTACTATAAAGTTGCTTTAATTCAATGTATTACTCAAAATTGAAAAGAAGGTAATGATGTCATTTTCACTTTAAGTAAGCATTAGCTGTGAACACTTTACTCATTTAAATATTCCTTTCCATTTTCATTATCTAGCCCCAAAATATATTTCTGGATTAAAATGCCACTTGGTTCTAAAAAACAATCCAGACTAAAAGCAGAAATATACCGGGTTATGGAACTGATAGAGGAATATAAATCAAGATGGAAAACAGTAAAGTATTAATTCATTTGACTGAAATGAAGAGTTTTGCTAGACTGCATCTAGCTTAGGTTCCTCTATCTATCCTAATCATGAAGATGCAATTTCACTAAACTGAAAGTCCACTTATTAGAAAAAAAAAAAAAGAAAAAAGAAAAAAGAATCAGTATGTTTTGTTTCAGAGGCAAAAAAGAATAAAGCTTTAACGGTTCATATAAATAGATTACCACGGAAAGTTTTCTATGAAAAATTATTTGATTCATGAACACTATCTCTTCATTCCTTTAGACATTTGCTTACCTGGGTTTTCAATGTTCTTTCATTCAACAACTGTTTCTCAAATTGTGCTTTAATATTTCCTACATTTGCTTCTTCTTCTTTTAGTTTTGTAATTTCTGTAGCAAGATAATTAAAAAAAATTCTATGAAAGCTCATTACAGAAGAAAGCAGTACTATTAAATAACAAAACTGGTTTCATAATAAATTACATTTGGTTCAGAGAATACATACGTTCTTGTACTTCCTTCAGTTTATTGTTTAGTTCTTCTTTCTCATTAGCAAGATTAGCCACATCGCTAGTTAGCGTCCTATTTGCTTCCTCCAACTACAAAACAAGAAGTACACATGACTATGTAACAAAACTCATTTGGCATATGAAAGCATTGCAGGACAGAAGGAAATGATTCAGAGTGAAACCAGGATAAGGATAAAGGGACTAGTTGTAAGAGGGGCAGGAGCACAGAAGAAAGAATGATCAGAGAGATGCGTGGAAGAAACATAAGCTATTTTTTTAAAAAAAAATTCATTCATGGGAAAAATATTTTTTAAACATCAGATATACTTGTATATCATTTACCTCTAATTATGCTAAATAACAATGGATAACTCAAACTGCAAATAAAACTCAAGCTCATGTAAACCTCCACCAAGATTACAATTCATATTACTCACAGAGGCTATGGTGGCATCTTTCTCAGTAAGTTCCTGTTTATGCCTAGCCATCATCTCTTTAATCTCCAGCTCTTTCATAATCTTCTCTTTTTCCAAATCAGAGTACTGTTCTTCAGCAATGGAACGTGCAAGTTGTTCTGAATCTGCTTTTGTCAAAGTAATCTCTAGCTGAGCAGCCAAGGAATCTCTGCAAATTATTGATATATACTATTAACTTAAAAAATGGCAGGTTACAGGGGCAGGGGCAGGAAGAAGAACAGAACAAAATGCCATCCTAATCTTTAATGTATTAGTAGTACAACTAGTAAAACCTACCTCTCATCCTGTAACTCTTGTATCTTTTGCTGCATTTCTTTACAAAGTTTGGTCTTTTCCTCACATTCTTCTTTAAGTTCTCGAACTTGTGTCTTATAGAGAGTCTAGAATTCAAAGTTGGAAAGAAAAGGATGTGACTTGCATATTCTAGCTTGAAGCTACACAAAAAATTATACAAGATGACCCTGCATGCAATTCTTTAATCACACACTCCATTAGAGTATAATTGTGCAATGCTTTCTATAAATTTAACTAAACATCATCATTCACAAGTATGTTTCAGTTATTTTACTTTCTGGGTTTGGTTTTTTTTTTTAGCTTGGATATTTGTGAAGAGATAGATGTATGATACACATTTTATATCTTTGTAAACATACTGTTAAAGAGACTCTTAAATGTGAAAATCACTACTTGACAGAAAATCAAAAGTATCCAAAGCAAGGAAAATCATTAATTTATTTTTCTCTACTATTTTAAACCTTTGTCTGATGTAAGTATGTAGAATTTAGACTTTAACCACACAAATCCATGAAACGAACGTGACAGTTAAAGAGCAAAAAGTATAGGAGGAAGGGAAGAACAGATTCGAAAAAGCACTTGAAATGCACTATTTTGTGAAATCGATACAAATCTAGAGCTCTAAAGGAAACGAAAGAAAAATTATATTGCTCTGTACACTCAAATGACTGAATACAGGTCATGTGACAACTGCAAGTGGACTTACTGCAGGGTTTTCAAGACAGACTGTCTCTCTCTGGCTCATCCACAGCTGTCAACTGACTTCTACTCAACCTTTCTCTCCTTTAATGTGTGCAACTTCTTGATCTACTAAAACTTCAGATAGTCCTCACTGACCTAAAGACTACAGTAAATTCTTCTTTCCTTTAATTCTGAAATAAGCCTTTTAGCCTCTACCTGCAGTGCGACTCGCCATGCACTGTTAATATAAATTAACCTCCATGTACTAGTGATGATTTTTAACAACAGTAAATTTTTTTCTGTTGTACCTTATCACAATAAAGCAAAATTTCCCAACAGATCTCTATCAAGTTTGGCTGTAATGCAAAAAGTTCCTTCCAAGCCTTAAATGCACATGTTTTGTCACAGCACATGATTCATGGTACAAAGCTCTTCTCCATGCAGCGTGGAAGAGATGCTGAATGCAAAAGGCTTGAAACATGCAGAAAATTATTCACACTGTGGAAAAATGAGCTGCTTGTCTCCTCCCTCCCTCTGAACTGTGTTTGGGACTCCCTTCCAAAGCTGAGCCATTTCTTAACATGAGCTCTTTCACACTGCTCATTGATCAAGAACAAGAAGTGATGACAAGGCTGCAGACAACACTGCAGACAGACACAAGAAAAAGAATTAACTTTAGGTTAGAGATGTGAAATGCCTGATGGCTGAGGAGGAAGAAAAGCTAACATTGTACTTAGTAAACAGATTAGTATAAAGAAGCATAAAACATACCGAGAAATACTGTTCAGCTTCAAGTTGGTCTTGAAGCTCTTTCATTTGTCCATCTGCATCTTGACGTTCCCTAGAAAGGAATAAAATACTTTAAAAGAAAAGATACGAAGATATTCCAAACCAGTAAATAGAAAAAATGGCATCCACACTCTTAAGATCTTCAGTCATCTCCTGACCAAAACATGGTTGGCGATTTCTCTGAGGATTCCTCTGGGTACCAGGCTCTCTTTTTCACTTGTACAGCTGAGAACACTGCACTAATAAGAAGTCAGTTTACACACTAACTACAACAGAGTCACATAGTTTAACCAGTAAGACACTGGTAAAGCAAACAGCCACTGACAGAATTTTATTTCCATGTAAAATGTCACTGATCTGACAGATTGTTTTGGGTCTTTCGTTTACTAGACTTCAGTCTGTGAAAATTCTTTGACATGTGTCATTCCTTGAATTCGTCTGTTATTAAAACAACTCAGAAAATTAGTTAGTCAGTCCCATAACAAAGAACAGTAATGAAACAGAAAAGACTTCTGCCAGTGTTTCATGTTACAGCAACCGTCACATGTAGCCACTGTCTACGTAACTACATCTTGCTGACAGAAAAGATAAAGCACAAGGAGATAAACCCATCAGAAGTCAGAAAGAACCTAAGAATGAGATTCATCCAATGTATGTGCTAAACTTGTGTTTTCATTCACAAGAATGTTGTTTATGTAAAAAAAAAATAATAATTTATTATCAGGTGCAAATATTCTAAGACCTTAAAGAAATGCTAGGATTTAACACAATTCTGTTTGAAGGTCCAACAGATATGTTTAAACATCTCTAGTACTATACATTTCCAATGGTTACGCTTCACAGCTCCGTATTAGTATTCATTTCTAACTCTGGTAAGCTCTCCAGGACTAATAATTCCAGTAACTTTCCTCTTCACTGAAGTCCTACATCATTTAAGTAAAAAAAAGTACCTAGACTTTCTGTTAAGGAAGGGTTTCTCTGAAGTCCTCACACTCTTGTGTTTAAGCTTGGTTTTTTAAGATTTTCAGGGTAACATCCACCTTTTACTACAAATCTATACATTCTTGAATCACTAGGGCAAATCTCAATTAGAGTCACTGTAAGTTATTGTAAACAACAATCAAGTTTTGCACTGTAGAATAGCATATTCTATGCAGCAAGTTTTTAAAATCAATAATGCTCTCAGCTTCTGCCCAAAAACAATTACAAATCAGTAACATTACTAAAAAATATAGAGCAACTCTGCATACTTGCGGAGCTCGTTATTTTGTTTTTCCAGACTTAATTTGATTTCCTGAAGATGGTTATTCTCCTGCTTTAACTGCTTCTCTGACATTTTCAAGGTGTTGACCTGCTGTGTTTGCATCTTGAGGTCATTTTGAGTGAGACAGCGCTTTTGTGTTTCTTGCTCTATTTTTAATGTCAGGTTTTTTACCTGAAAAATAAACAGAAAGCTGTGAATTTTACAGACCTACACAGGAAAGCAACATTTAAACAGTGTCTCTTACTGACTTCCTCTACATTTTTGTACAGCATGCTCACATCTTTTGGTAAGTCAAAGCTGTTTCCTGAATAAAGGCATTAGCACACAATAAATAAGCTAGTTTTTCCCTGTCAATCTCATGGAAAGCATTTTACATTCCAGAAGAAAAACTTTTTGAGATCAGTAATGCTGAAATATTTCAGAAAAATGAAAATACACTCCATAAAGTGGACTTTTTAAAGCTCCAAATACAGAGAAGGAAAAAGTTGCTGCCATTCT
Source organism: Strix aluco (assembly GCF_031877795.1). NCBI lineage: Eukaryota > Metazoa > Chordata > Aves > Strigiformes > Strigidae > Strix > Strix aluco. Next base: position 116,979,533 of record NC_133933.1, read on the forward strand.
TATTCACAGACATTCCTAAATACAGCTGTAACAGGGAAAATATTAGGACATTGAAAACCAGGTTTCACTCCAGACTCCTTTTGTCAGTGTTCCTTACATCTTCATTTAGTATATCCTTTTGCCTAAGGAGCTCATTGATTTTCTGTTGCGATTGTTTGAGATCACAGTCCAACATGGAGCGCTGCTTTTCAGCTTCTAACAACCGATTTTCTACTTTTTGCTTCAAAGCCCTCTCTTCCAAAAGTTTCTTCTCCATTTCTGTGAAGTAAGAGATTTAAGATGTCAGTCAGCGTAAACCAGCAGATTTTGAAGGCCGAGGGGAGGAGGGTGTCTATCCCATATTAACAGTAAGCAACATATTTATCCTTTTAACACTGAAGAGAAGGACTGCTGAAAAGTGATTCATTAAAATTTTTGGAGTAAACTCACACCCAGAGGATGCTTTTGCAAGCACTCCTGACCGATAGAAACTTCCTACTTTTGAGTTTCAAGATAATTTCCAGTTTATCTGCAACACATCTGAGATAGGGTGAATTTTTAAAAACAATCCATCTAAACCTACTGAAGTTTTGCTTTGACTATGATTAATTTGAAATCATTTTTAAAGAGTTGAAGCTGTTCAGGAACCTGATATGCCAAGTGATCCAGCCATTATTACTGAATCTTTTTTGCTTCTTTTGAACATCTACATGCTCAAAATTTTTGTAAATGCTCTGCAGTTGGAATGAGCATCTGTAGGTAGCTTTTTAAGTAGCTGCAATAAACATAAGCCATTTAATTCAACAGTGAGAAACATCTTCTGGAACTGTTTGGTAATTATCCCTCTCTCCAAGAGATTTCAGTTATCATGAGATGCACCAGAATATGCATGGTGACTATGGAAGCGTAGCAAAGGCTCTGCCATTTCTAAATCTGGTCTACCGTATTTAAATCATTAAGTTGCTGACTTATATTTTATTTAGGAAGGCACAAAAAGGTATGAGTACACTGAGTAAGAACACAGATAAGCTCTCAATAAAAATGTTTCAAGCAGTTTCAGTAATATAAATTAAGAAAAGTTAATTCAGAATACACTAGCACAGAAAATGAATTAGTGGTGTGTGCAATGGAGAACCTATTTTACTCTGAGACTAAACCAGTGCATCTTTAACCTAGCAAAAAAGCAAGGACAAAGGGACTATGATTGATTTTTACAACACTGACAATATTTAAAAAGAACAAGGGAATCAAGAAAAAAAGCCTACACTTGGGCTTCCACTAGCATTGTAAGATTATATTATCTACTTTGAGTAATTTACACCTAAATCCAGCTGTAAGGTCAAATAGATACCTTTCATGGCTTCAGATTTTGCTTCCTCTATAGATTCATAGATCTTATTTTTGTCTGCTAATCGTGCTTTTGTGGCTTTATGTTCAGCTTCTTCTTGTTCAAGGTTCTGCTGCATAACTTTGAATTTATATGTCATATCTATTTCCATGTTGCTCTTTTCCTGTTAAAGAAAAAATTACATTGAAATAAAACATTAAATACATCAGGTTAAAGACAGAATTTTAGACAACAGTAGCACGCTAGTTGGAAGTATGCTGGGCATAGAAGGGAGAGCTCAGACTCTAAGGAGCTAACTGAGAACTCATTTCTACAAATGTTTTTCTATGCATGGCAAAGTGATGTCCCCAGTTGTAATTATAGAATTAATGCCTTAACAACCAACATTCTGTAACAAGAGCAGCTCAAAGATTAAGTTTATCGAAGAATTTTTTTTAATACTTTTCAATGACAAAATTGTTGGAAAAAAATATTAGCAGAAGCTTTTTTATTTTTGGCAATATTGACAGTTCAAAAAAAACCTCCAACAGATGTAATGTTACTACTGCATTGTTAAGCTACACACTGGAGTACATTATTATGTACTTTAGAAGTATAATGTATTATAATCATAAGGGAAATGATGTCTGTTTCCCCCCCAACTTCTCAAACTGCAAAAACAATAAACGCAAAGAAAAAGAATAAACACTGAAAACAAGGCTTTTTTGGATAGCTTTTGTCTCCATGTCTCAAGTAATAAAAGCACAAATTTAAAAATTCCGTAAGAATGTAACACCAATGTTCACTTAGAAGTGCCATTACCTTTTCTAAATCTGTAAGTTTTTCCTGCAATTGTCTCTTCTCTATTTCCAGTTTGGCTAATGCACTCTTTCCATTTTTTACTTCTTCTTCGAGGCTAGATATTCGACCTAAAATCAACCAAAGCATCAACAAGGCTGGGCAGTGTGTGAAAAAAGAATGTACTTTATCTGCTTAGAGATAAAATTTTTCAAACCTAACAGCTTCTAATTCTGACTATTAAGAACATCTCCCTTTGGGTGATTTTAAGTTATCAATAACATTTTACAAATGTTATCACACGTTTTCTCTTAAATGTGTGTCCACACTTGCATAAAATTGTATAGAACAGCACACTAATCTAGTCACAACCTGAAGCTCAAAAAACATCACCAAAACCTATTTTTATTTCTGAAATGGTAAGCAAGCTTAACTTCAGAAGATATGCATGAATACCTTGTAAATCACTGATTATCTCAGATCCATGACTTCGATCTCTCCTTTCTGATTCTAGAGCTGACTGAAGATTGAGAAAGTCCTTCTCCAGTTTGAGTTTTGCATTCTCTAGCAGGCAGTTCTTATCTTGTAGTTCTCTATTATTAGCTTCCAGCTGCTGGATTTGCTTCGTGCTTTCTGTCTGGTTCTTCCTTAACCTGGCTGCAGTATCAGACTCTGACCGCAGCAAAGAATTGGCTTCATCCAACTAAAGATAGACAAAAACATACTTCACAAACAACAATTAAAATATAACAACTACCATTTCTACTACAGAGTACTAGATTTTATGGATTAAAAAAAATAAAAAGAAGTGTATTTTAAGATTACTTTTTAACACCAACATGACAAGAAAGAACAGCTTTTAAAAACTCCATTACACATTTCAATTCCCTCCATTACTAACAAAATCTGTACTTCAAACAGCTATTATTTTAAAATGCACATATATAAAGTTGGCATGCCTGTCTTTGTAGTTGATTGATTTTCTCATTGGATATTTGAGAGTTCTGATTCCTCTTTTTTAAATCTTCAAGCTGGTCTTTCAGACTGTTAACTATAATAAAAACAATTCAACATGGTTAATGAATGTCATGAAAAAGCTTCAATTTGAACTATAATTCATTTATTTTATCTTTTAAAAATCCTTATCAAAATGGAACCCTTCAAGCATGGTTCAACATACCCTCATTTTCCAAATTGCGTTTCTTATCTGCTTCATGTTCTGCTTTTCTCTGGTATTCTGTATTCTTATGCTGAAGAAGAGCCTTCTCTCTTTCTAACTGTCTGACTGCAGACTCCACATTCTTCCTTGAAGTTATCTGGATATATTAAAAAAAACACCACTAATTACATAAAGAAGAGTGGTATTCTTTAAATGATAAAAAGACAGCTCACACACTCAGTTTAGTTTGTAATGGAGAAAGACACAGTCTATTTGCCTGCTGCAAACACAGTGTATCAGAACACGCTGTCAAATCCAGCCCAGGACTATTACGGCCAGGAGCTTTTACAATTTCAAGACTGTTTGATGAATGTGGTAAACCTGCCTAGCAGCCACTCCGGAAGCACAGAAACATGTAATGTAAGGTCTTGACATGCGCCAGGATGAGCAACGCATAAAGCTGTACACATACACTAAAGATATGACAAATTAGTGGGAGAACTAAGATGCAAAGCTGTGCAACAAATAGGGTCCTTTTACTGACACTGTTTGAACGATGCCAAGAATGGCCTTCCTCTTCTAGCAGCAGTACTCTCACATCTTAAATTTTTAGAATCATATATGGGATATTTATATCATGCTGTCCTCCAAATTAAAAACACAGTAAAAAAACAAATTCTGGAAACAAATATGTAGTTGTAATACAGAAATCACAATGAAAATATTTTAGCAGTGACAACAATTTCATGCTTGTGAATATCAAGAAATCAGCTGGTACTACTTGCTATAAATATGCAGCTACTCAAAAGTAATTTGGTGTTTCCTAAGTAAAAAAGCCCACACAAATGTTAAAGTTCTAATATCAGTACAAAAAACTATGGACTTACCTCTTCATCTAGTTCTTTCACTATCTTCTCTAAACGAGTATTAGTAGACCTGAAGAAATTTTAAAACATATTTTTAAACCCTGCTGATTATACAGATACTACAATGTTTGGATGTGTCTCATTAATTTTACTTAAGATATTCTATCTTCAGCAACCACATGAAACTTCAAGGACTGGGGAAATCGCTCAAACAATAGACAGATTCTTATGGAGAGTTAAGGCAAAAAAAAAAAAAAAAGTAGTAAAACAGTAGTCACAGGAGTAACAGAATTAAGCCAGCAATTTATAGTAAATTCTGCTTGCAGGGTCAGGAACCCCCAGAGTGGATTAAAATGCCTTTAAGCATTCAAAACCCAAAGGTGTAATAAAACTTCTTTATAAACACAGTGAACATGTCAAAACAGTCTCACCTGTACTTCTGTTCTAGTTCATCTTTGGCTTGTAACTCATTACTGAGCTGTTCTTCCAGCTTGCTTAGTTTTTTCTGAAACTGTGTAAAATGTCAAAAAAGCAAGGCCCACATATAAAAATGGTATCACATAAACAAGTGTAATTCAATTAAATAACAAAAAAAGGGAAAGTGAGGAAAATTAATTCAATCTTCTACTATATTATTTTAAAATCATCACTAGAAGGTTACATCTTCACAAGGTATTAAATCCTGATGATTTTAAAGATACAGATCCATAGCAACAAAATTTGCTGCACGCTACATTAAATATAACCATCAGGAAATTATGTGCCACATATTGTAAGTCATAAAATTTCTATGAGCAAAGAATATTGTTACTGGCCCTTTGCTGTACTCTTTCTCTGTAGACAGACCTTCCACTGCAGCAGGATTTTTGGGATAGTCTTTTCTAAATGAAGTTAAAAAATAAAAAGGAGGGCACATGACCAAATTGGACAATATTCAGAGAACATTACTAAGCATGCTCAATGACCTCACATAAAGAAGAATTTCTTAGTCTAACACACAGAAGTTAACAAACATTTTTCAGGTTTGGGAATGTTTTGTTCTGCTTACTAAAATATTAAAAAGCAATTGTGAGCCAAGTATCCAAATATTCATGAAATAAATTAAATAATAGAGTTTGGATTCATCGCACGTCTTCAGGCTTTCAAAAGCATTTACTTTCCTCCCTTCCCTCTCCTCCTCTACCCGCCAAACATGAAATGTTAAAATGTAGTTTTCTGAAACACTTTATAATTGTTACAATTAGAAGACTCCCACACAAAGACACTGAAAAGGAGATCAAAACTGGACATTCATTGCTTGAGAAAATATGAATAAAAAAGGTTGTCAGAAGTGAAATGCAAAATTTTACCAACTACATTTACTAACACAACATAAAGCAAATATAATAAATGTGACACTATGTATTTTAAACAGCAGCAGCATTTCTTTTTAAAAGAGAAACTCTCAAACTGTTAATCTATTCAGCAATGTCTAAAACTATTCTTTTATTCAGCAATCACAGGAAGGAATGAAGTGGAGTCTAATAAACATTTGCATTTAAATTTATGCCGGTCAATACATAATACATTTCCTTTATTTATTTCTTGAACTTTGAAAAGGACTTGTAAGTTTTAAGAAATGTTAACAATAAACTATCTACACTTGAATAATAAAAATGTTTAAGTAACATAATGAAGTAAGTACATGAAAATTCCATAGCATTCCCCTGTCATCTGCAAATTTGATTTCAATTGTCATCTTCAAAAGCTGGATAAACATGCTCCATACACTCACTTCAACTAAGAACACGATTTAAACATTCCTTTATCACTGCAGGTGACAATTTACTTTTCCAAACTCTGAAAAAATCAATCATGAATCACTCAGGAAACTGTGGAGCCAAAACTCACCACCTTCCCAAGAGTGATGCTGTTTGCTGATGCAAACAGAGCTTTAAACATTTATTTTCTAAACAAATTCTAGATGCCAAAAGAATTTGAGAAAAATCTGTATTAATTCATCCTTAAACTACAATATCTAATGCTTGAGTACAACTGTTTCAAAACACAACTGGTTTACTGTTAGCAATTTGGTGAATAAACATTTAAGATATTTCACATTTGTATAAATTATGTAGGAATCTTTTTATTCCTTTCATGATTCAAACAATATACGTACCTCCTTGCTGTCCTGTAAACAGAAAATATTTTTATTGCGGATCATTAAAAGACAAAAAGCCTCCCACAAAATTTCTTGAAAACTTATTTTAGACTTTGTCTTTTCTTAACAGACTTAACAAAATTAATCATACCATTAATACTTATGAAAAAAGGCACTAACCTCATTTTTACTAGATTGCACAGACTCATTTTCTCTGCAAGACTGAGAGGAATCACTTAGCAACCTGTCAAAAACAAAAACAAATCCCTCCAGCTCCTATTCAAGTTTTCAACAACTCTGGCAACCTTGCCAATCAACTCATTTTAATCAATTCTCTCAAGTCTTAATTTGTCCTATGCTATTCTCAGAATGAAGCTTGTTTTATTTCAGTGTGAGTGTGTCTTTCTGATTTGAATCGTAAGTGAAATATATTTTCAAATCCATAGCATATATTTTTTTTAATACAATTATTTCTTAACTATTCAAGTTGAGTCCTAGCAAGCTATTATCTCGTGTAAATTTTTTTCTAAAGCTACTCATAAAAGTCCATTTTAGAACTAAATTACAAATCAGTATTTTAACCCTGAAAGTTTTATGAGACCATGTAATTTTACCTATAAAAATACTGTGTTTAATCAGAACTATCAAAATAACCAAAATAGCAGCAAATTATATATTCTACTTAAACTCTGCATTTTGTATCTTCACAAATGGATGTTAATGAATATAATGGAATGAATAAATTCGGTATCTAGAGTGAAAAAAGGGATAGGATATAAGAAAAATCTGCAGGTGTATTTCTAAAAATGCATATTAAAGTATCACATACAAATTGTCTCTATAGTAGGTAAATCCTATAAAAGGCAGCTGGTTTCCCACAAAGGCTTTGGGGATTGGAAAGGTTTCCACGTCTCCCTTGTCGTCCTCAATGTCATCAAAATTACTGCTGTCTATATCACTGCTAAGCTCAGGAACAACAGGAGCAGCAGCTATAAAAAGGGGAGAAAATATCAACTTTACTCCAAGATTCAGCCACTTGCTATATACTAGTATCTCTATACTGTTAAAAAGACTATAATGTAAGTTGTCCTGCTAGTTAAATATGTATTAGTCATGTAGCAGATCTGTAAATATTAATGTGAACAGTTTTTTCTAGAGAAATCCATTTTTACATTAGTTGCCTAATGCATAGAATATCTAAAGCACAAAGTGTATTTGCTAAGGTAATCACATGTGAAAATAGAACTCTAAATACAATCATAATTTTAAGAAAATTCAGTAAATACGTGACCTTAGAAATTACGATCAAGCTCATGATCTGAACTGACATACTTCGTTTTTGGCTAAAGCTATCAAGTTCACAATGTTTTAAATGAAAAGTGGTAAAACTGACAAGACCGCTGTCAAACTACTGTCTTAACTACAGAAGGTAAAAAAAAGCACACCCCACAAAAAACAACCACCCCAGAACAACAAAAACCTCAAAGAATTTAACATGCATTGTTTGTAGCTAGAATTCTGAAACATCTAGTTCTGTTGTTCAAAACTGAAATCTATACATTAAAAGCATGATAAAAGTGAGAATAATTCCAGTAGGAAAAAATGTGTATTTACTAACCCTTACTGATAGAATTTTTAGAATGCAAATGAGTAATATGGAAGTTTGAGCAACATTCTTGATAGAAAAGTTTTTTTAATTTCTATTATTTCAAATACTGAATAAAAATAGAACTCTGAAGCTAATTTACTTACTCTCTCGAATGTTGTCCCAGTTCCACTGATCACTCTTGAAGAAAGGGTGATGCTTTATTTCTTCTACCCCATTTCTCCCAAGTCGCACATCCCTAAACATAGCAATTAAGCCAAATTCACACTTGGAATAATAGCACTTGTTTGCTATTTAAATTCTGACTTGCTCATAAGCAGCAAAGAAACTTTCAGTAAAGATTGTGTTAACCACATTAATGCTCAAATAAATAAAAAAAATTTTAAAGCCACCAACCACTGATCTGTAGTTTCTTTACTTTTCTATAAAATGTACTCTGTTTCTTAGCAGGCACTCTCCCTGCGACTGCTAAAATGTCCAGGATTTGGAGTCTGCCACGTGGGGAGTAAATCAAGAAAGCAAGCGCTGAGGCAAAAACTAAGAAAAAACTAAAAAAACAAACAAAAACCCAACACCCTCAGGGGGAAAAGAACTGCATAAGTTCCATGTCTGCCAAACCACATGACAAACCTTAAGACGCAAGCGAAGGAAGGTCTAACTTACTGCACAGAACAGTTATTCAAAACTGCATTGAAATAAATATTTTAAGAATTCCATCCTCTGCCCCATAACTAACCCTTACACATCTTTTGCTGATATTTGCAGTGAAGTAAATCTTAAGTGTAACAAGAAACTTTTGGTTTGCATGGAAGAGTCTCTCTTAAAACTATCTACAAGAACAGGACATAAAAATAGTGTGTGTAAAAGAACTAATAAATCATAGGGTCGATGCTTATTCCTTCTTTAAGTGCTTCAGCAGTGATCACACATACAGAAAAAAGGCATCTGTTTCAAATAAATCCCTCGAGCACTGTATTAAATATAAACAGGAAGACGGACACACGTAGTGGAAGTACACCTCGCCACATTTACATTATTAAATTCTTCTCATATTTTCTCTCTACCCTTCAGCTACTAAGGGTGAAAAATGCTGTTAAAGCACATCCTTCCTGAGTAACCACAATCTTGCTCAACAGAGCAAACAATCTCTCTTGGAACGCAAAACCCATTATAAGGCGGTTTTTTTCCTAATCCCTCATTCTGTAAAGGCTGGATGCTCTGCTGTAGCCAAGTTCAGGTGACTGCAGGAAAGCAGAAGGCAACATCATCGATACAGAGTTAACTATGGACCTACAGCGTTCTTCTTTTAAGTCAGAGAAATTGAAGATGATCTCTGCTTTCCTGAACTAAATAAAATATAAGTGTTCAGGTTAAAAACAAGTTTACACACCTTAATATCAATAAACGGCTCGGTTCCACAAAGGGAGACCTCTAGGATCTACTTATAGCCAAAACAATATCCTTACTGGTTTGTTAGCTGTACTTGTCAATTAATACAACAAAGCAAATGAAAAAAAAGTACAAACATTCTAAGCAAGCTTAAACAAACTCAGTAAATACATCCTTATTTTCATAAAAGTATTTGCTTTCATTTTTTTAAGTAACACCCACTTAGACACTGAGCACAACAATCTGGTCCCTGCCTTGGAGCTTACAAATTACTTTCAACCTTACAGGTTTGTTACAGTATTATACACTGCCACTGGAAGGATTTGTTTGGCACAAATTGTGTTGTTAACAAGAGCTGACAGAACTGCTCATAGAAATAAAATACAATACCTGGAAAAAACACCCCAGAAGAAAAACTAGAGAGCAGGAGATTTTGCAGAAGATATTTGAACAGAGATTAGGAAAAGAAATGGAAGGAATTAATTTTATAATGTGCTAATACCATCCAAAATAAAAACAGTACTAGAATAATACATGCACTTACCTATCAGTTAAAAAGGCACAGATAAGGTTCTTTGCATGCTTAGAGATTTCCACATCATCCGGGAAATGTAGTGAGTTCTTATGATCCATAATTTTACTGTATGTTCCTACTAGCGAGTCTGCATAAAAAGGAGTATCGCCTGAAAATAAAATAGTAAAGTGACTGTGATTTTAAGTCATGTTCAAGTCACATAAATTAAAAAAGACAAAAGATATAAAGAAAATTCTAGGAGTAGTTTTACCCAAAACTGTCTTTTATTTTAAAACGCAGTAAAATTGGAATGCATGGTACAAAATAACGTCTACTACTAAAAATATTCCTTCCCTAAAATGCCTGTGTTACTAACTAAACTATTTTCTATCCTGCATATCACTACCAAAATTTTGCCCAATGAATTACATCTTTTGTTCTACCTGAAGACTATCACTGTGTTTTCTAATTTACATGATGGCTGACACCCACATAAATCCCCATCTTTAAGAGCTCCCATGGGTGTAACGGACCAAAACTCATTAAAGATTTGCTAATGCACATTTGTTGGAAAGAATCCACCAAAGCTCTCCAAAGACTGTTTCAGAGGCACATAGGTTTACCCTACTTAACCCTGGAGCTGCCTAAGGCAAGTCAGCTCTGAGCAGGAGCCTTCACAGTGTGTTACTGCACTGTTAAACTCACATGAATAAATCTTGTTGACTGATAAATTATATTAGCTTGGGTGCACATATTAACATGGGCAGGTGACTTTTAAAACCATAGACCTTTCTCACCTAAAGGTTTGCAGCATAGGCTTTAGTTAAATCTAGTTTCTTTACAAATATCCTTAAGAAAGGTAAAATTGGGACAACTGAAAAGAGTCAGCATCAATAAAGGTAACTGACGTTCAAGTTAACCGACAACATTCTGAATATTTTGTATTGGTTTGCATCAGTAATCAAGAGGCTGCAACTTTTACATAAATCCTTTCTCACAACTAATCCATAGGTTTAAGAGAGAAGGTGATCAATCACGTGAGCTAGGCTCTTTCCTCCGTGCTGGTGTGTTGTGTGCAGGTGGGGATCACCTGGCAGGGCAGTCAGCATGCTGACTGCATGCTTCCAACAAGGTACGAAAATTGCAAAAGCTAGGTATATGAAAAAAATTATGAACAGACCAATGGACAAAACCATTCAGCTTTCAAAAAGAACACAAGCAGCCTACCTTTAGCCTCTTTCTGTCATTTTATGACAAAATAAGAAATTAGTACACACCAGCTTGAATTAAACTCCTAGACTTTCAGTAAATTGATTAGGTTGCCATATCAGTATATTTGGGGGGAGGGGAAATCACTGATATTTGCTGCTGTCTCCCTCTTTCCAAAACTTCCCCTTCTCAATTGTCTTCAGTCTCAGAAACAGCTTTGATTTATGCCACACCTCAAAACCATCCTAAGTCACTGAACTAATGTTAGGATTCATCCCATGACCAACATTTTAGCTTTTAGTTAAGCACACAATAAAAAGTAGTACTATTTTCATTAGTACTGCATCTTTACTAAAACCAGAATAACACAACGCTTTCTGTGCTTTAAGGCATAAAGTTTTAGAAGACCATAGGCAGAACCTGATACACAAACACTAACAGTGTGTGGGATATGGAGAAACGAAGTAAGATTTCACTTCAAAAATATGTTTTCATTAGAAGGATAAAAGGGGAGAATCCTCTCTCTCTCAGATACAAGAGGAAGAAAAGAGAAGAGGCTCTGAGAAAACATTCTGGACAGCTATGTCCAATTTTAGTAACTAAAGAACTTTATTTATTGCTAAAATTGTTTGTGAGTCTTAATTATAAAACATACTTTTTGCAAGTCAAAATGCCTCAATATTGAAAGACACAGAGATTGCAGTATCATCATATACTCTAATGTCTTTCCTGGCTCAGGATACCAGAAACATCCGATCTGCAATATTCCCAGAACATGCCGATTTGGATATTTAATAATTATATGCCCAATTCCATCCTTCTATAATCAGTATTTTGCTACCAGACTATAATACTGATCCTCACTGTATTTTAAGATGCAAATGACTCATCTCCTTAACAGATTATATTCTATGTTCGTTGCCATAGCAGTCCAGTATATTTTACTGAAAAATCCTGACTCAAGCATAAAAGAAAGAGTCAAGCCATACTTCCACAGTCATTTTGACCTAACAGAAGCCATTCCTAGTATGGGGGTGGGGAAGGGAAAAAAAAAAAAAAAAAAAAAGGCAGTTCTGCCCTTCCCACTCCTTTCCCATCTCTGCATCCCTGAATACTCTAGACTGCCCCCGATGTGGCACAAATGTTCATGAGATGGTGAGGTAGTTGATCCCCTTTAGAACTATTCTAAGAATTAGTTTTAAGCTGAACCGAGTCAGGGAACTAATCACTGAGCAAGCACGCAAACAGCTGTCACAGCATAAGAGCAACAGCAAAGAGAACAGGAATGGAACAACAGCATCAGCCAAAAGTCAGAAGCTGTTAGATAGTGAGGTACAACCAGCCCCCTTGCAGCAAATTACAGCTAAAGGCACAGTAAAGAATGAACGATAATCTCATTAATAGAAGAAATCACTACTTACCGACTAGCATCTCAAAAAGGAAAACTCCTACAGACCACCAGTCACATTCCCGTCCATAATAACCATCACCCCCTTGTGATTTCAAAACTTCAGGCGATATGTAGTCAGGGGTTCCCACAGCTGTATCGCAGCGCACCATACCTGTCTGTGCAACAGTAATTCAAACAGCTCCATTAAAAATATTTCCGAGTCTTTAAATGATTTGTCTATTAGCAGACCAGAAAAACATAAAAAATATAGCCCAAAATAGCTGGTTTGAGGAATGTGTTTGAAAGACACTGGTTTTTATTCCAGAAGCAATATGGGCTGAAATGGCAGTTCCTGGTAACATGCTCTCCCCTGCCTACTCCCTGGCAGTTTTTCTTGATTACATCTTTCAAGAATTGACCAATTTTATTACTTTTACTATTGGTTTCAATATGAAGCTACACACTGTATCAGACTGCTTCTTATCTCACTAAATTCAGGGACAAACTTCAGAATAGTTTTGACATGCTATGAGTTATAGGCCCTACATCGTAGATACCTAACAGTTTTGTCTAATTCAGACAATAAAACAAGTTATAGGTAAATTTTTATATCACACCCTGGCTTTTATTTAAAGATAGGAAAACTGTAAAAGTAAGCGCAATTTTTAAAGAACAGTAAAGCTTTTTTAAAAGAAAGTTATTTTCATTAACATATTAACACAGTTGTATTAATGGCATGATTCTTCATCCTCTTTGCTTCACACTGAGAAACTAAAAATGCAGGGGGCTAAATGACGCAGAAGCGTCGTTAGATCTGTCAGCATGCTGGTTCAGGCTTATAAGCCTTGTTTCCTTTAACAAAATTCACTGCATTCACTACAGAGAGACCAGATGGATGAATGAAACGAAATCCTGGATGAAGTTAGAGAAGTACCAAAAATATACCCAGCTTTTAGTCCATCTCTCAACCTGAAATCTTCTTTAAGTCATCTTACAAAATTCTTGGTGCATTTTGCCATCAGCATGAATGGCAATACATGTTAATTCTGAATATTAATACAGAATATTAATAGCAACAACTAAAGTCAAAACATATTTAAAGATGGAAGAGAAACATTTTGCTTTGGGAATTGTATTGACAAGTAAAAATTAGACACCAAATTACAATATTTCTTTTCACACACAATACAAACTGCTGAAAGCTTTTATTCATGTACTAAACCAGAATCCTGGAAAGTCATGAAGTGACAGGCAAAACTGAAGTGATGACTAAATACTGCAGTGACTGATTTAAGGAGTACTTCAGATGTCCTCCTGGCAAATGCCTACAACTCCATGCTGAAGCTTATATCTAAAGGAAGCTTTAACTTCTCAGTTCCAGAACAAAGAGCAAGTTAACTAACTCCTGCTTTCTATACTAAGAACCAGTTAGCTCATAGCTTGATCATACTAGAATAAGAAAATGAAGTTAACTCTTTCCAGAAGATCTAATGCATTCTTTGGACAAAGAAGAGTACAGATGAATACATTTTAACACTAGGAAATAAACTAAAGCCCAAAGGCTCCAGAAATCTCAAGCTGAGAACAGTCAAAAATGGATCTGGTGCATGGCAGGAACCATTATTTGAAAATCCTGCTTGTAACAGCACTCTGTGCACAAACCTACAGGTCTTCTCTGAAGCTTAAGCCTCTGTTTTCTTTGAGCACTGGAGAAATTGCTCTAGGCTCATGTAGTTCTGCTGATTTAGTAGGACTGTGGCACCTTAATGAGGCCTCCAACACTGGTGCATGTCTCTCTCTTCCTTACCCAAGTGCAAAATTAAAATAAGGGAAAGTCTGAATCTTCACATAGTGACGACTGGCTGAAGACACCTGAAACCCTCCCTGGGTAAGAAGCTGCTTTAAATACAAAGTCACCAAAACAGTTCTGAAAGATTTCTCTGAAGACCACAGCTTCAATCACAGCCTCATCACCTCGACACCTAAGCACTTAATAACACCCATTTCCCATTCCTCTATAATTAATACACCAAAACAAGAACACTTTTTAATATGTTATACATGTTGATAATTTATGAAGTCCTATGCAAACAAAGCAAAGATTGCACCAAAAAAAAAAAAAAAAAAAAAAAAGCCAGGCCTACCCAAGTCTGATGGGTGGTATGTAGCAACAAGGGAAGTTCTTTCCAACAACATTACAGATGCTAAAGAACTGCAAGTAACAATGCTTTAAGTTTTCAGACAAGATGTCAAAGAATTCAGTAGTAAAATGAAAAAATATCTCTACAGTTAAAAAGGTCCTGTGTGCTAACATCAGTTTTCAATAGACTGTATCTCTCTGAAGCACAGAGTTGGTTGTACTTACTCCCCGTAAAACTCTTTACCTTCTGTCTCAGGAACAAATCTAAAAATGCATTCACAGAATCACTGAACAGCCCAGGTTGGAAGGGAACTTGAAAGATCATCTGGACCAACCTGCCAGGGGAAAGGGAGCCCAGATGATATTATCTAGCACCCTGTCTGACCGCAGCTTGAAAACCTCCAGCAATGGGGATTCTACCACATCCCTGGGGAGGTTGGTCCATTATCATCTGAATATAATATTCCCAGATTTCTGTTCCTCTCATTTATACACTTGTTCTTTCAAAGAACTTAGGCATTGCTCTGTATGCATTTTTAAGTACTGGATACTCTTAATACCACAGTCAGACTAGCTTCTATGATCTCTGGCACCAAAGCCAAGTAAACAGGGAAGTCCTCTCTCTGTGCAGTACATGACATCTTGACAGTCCCTAGGTTCTGCATGTTGACTTCCGCCGTCTGTATTTCAACATTTGAAGAGATAGATCTAAAGGGTGCTATCTTCTCTGGGCAAAGTGTTACTCCTGTGTTTCAAATACTAAGCCTCTGCTTTATGCCTGAATAGCACACTTACTATAGTAGTTCTCATACAAAGCTTCCTTTTGGGAGTCTCAGGCCAGTGTTTTACCTAAGACTTTTCTTACCACCTCAAAAGATCAAGGTGGATCTTGGAACTCATCTCCTGCAGCTATGTGAGAAATGTACAGTGCAGAATTTTTAAAAAGGCTGCCTAGGAGAGACAGCATGTTCTCACAGCTTATGACAACTTGGTGGTGAGGCTGTAGTGTTTCCTAGTATCATTCAGAAATATATTGCTGAATACAAAGCAGTTCCGTTTTCATCCTCAGGAGGATCTCCATCAAACCTGACTGACTTGCTGTCTTGAACCAAGGCTGAGAATCAGGCTTGCACTGCTCCTCATGAAGTTCTTTTCAGTAAACAAGAGCTGGAAAGTGCTTGTGTTGAAACATTATGATAGCTCAGATCAGGTGTTAACACTTCACCTGGACTTGTGCAGCATGCTGCAGACAATGAACTGAAGCAAGAAGGATCCAGCAGAGTCTTGGACGAGCTTCAATGAGAAATAAATTGAGTTCTAAAAAGAGGAACACGTTCCTTCTTTCAGCTAAACTGCCTGAGCTGAGGTGATAATCCTAAATGGTAAACATCCCTTCTTTCGGTCACATCTTTTTTCAATAGATATCCTTTAAACCTGTGCTATTCTAAAAGCTTAGTTAGCACAAGACAGCGTTATGTACTGAACCTGGCAACACTAAGAGTTCCTAGCTCTGTGAAAGCTAGCAAAGCCAACTACTGTCTGGTTTCTTATAGAAAACCCGAAGATTACAGAGTCTGGTGAAACCTGACCTGGACTACCTTATCATACCCCAAAAGGGAACCACAATTCCTACTAAACCTTTGAGGCCAACTCCATTCTTTATTCAAGTATAGAGGTACTCACCTTGTTGCAGGTTTTAAAAAAAGCAAAAAAAAAAAAAAAAAAAAAAAAAAAAAATCAAAAAACCCCCCAAACCATCACAAATGAGTTACATTAACAGGCCAATTCCTTTTATGTTGGAAAAGATCACCAAAACACTTAGCAATTCTTTTCAGGTAAGGAGGAATTCTGCTGCAAGTGTCTGGACTGGCCTGGAAGACTTAAGAGGACACTGAATTCAATTCCACAGCAAAGGTCAAAAAAAGTCTCTCACCAAATTGCAGCAGAAATTTCCTGGGCTCTCAACAGCATAAGGAAGATGCTAATGTGCACAACTGCTAAAAGAACTCCAAATCAGAAAAAATAAGTAAGTTTTGGGTAAGCATGTCTTTTCTAGAAATCCTCCTGCCAACACCAATATTGTATTTACACAGCTGGGATGCGTTCATGTTTTGTAAGAAGTAGCATGAGATTTGGAGACAATCCAGAACCTCTCAACTTCTAAAGCTTCCTGTATGAAAAAATTTTTGCCATTCCACTGAGTCTGAGAAACATGAGGAACTTAAAATGTAATCTGTTAAAAAGTTAACTTCTTTAGGACATCACTGGTTCACTGATGATGCCCAGTCCAAACTGGAGCTCACTATAACTCTTTACAAGAAATGTGCATGCACTTCTCACATTTATAATATGATCATCACATTTTAGTATTTCTTTTAACAACAACCACAAAAAAAAGGAAAAAAAGTCTTGGGCTCACCATTTCTGGGATCCCTAAAATAGCATAAAGGATCATCCCTTTTCTGTAGATTTGTATTATGAACTTTTTGATGCTTTTTTATTGCCTGTTCTGATGAACATCAGATTCTCTTAAGACCTACAGTCCACTGGCTCAAAACCAAGATTAATTTTTTTAAGGACTAAATTAAGAGATCATGTACTGCTTTTGATTTTTTTCAACTAAAGTAAATCCTGTCCCCTAAAATATAGGCAAGTAAATAATCAAAGTTAAGGTAAACAATCTATTTGCCTTCAGAGTAACAACTACAGCAGAACTAAACAGACTACTGAACCTCACTAAACAGCTGTAGTTCTTCACAGAAGTTAATATAGTCACAGTAAAGAAAACCTAACCAGACAGTACTTATAGATACAGCTGAAGAGACATTAACTTAATGATGCAAATGCAAACTAAGGACATTGCAGAGATACCAAGCACTGCCTAAACAATACAGAAAAAAAAAAAAAAATCTAACACATTAAAGCAAATAAGCTTAAAAGGATCATCCTTGCCAACATTAATACAGAAACCTTTCAAAGGCCAGGCAAACCGTAACACACATTCATATGCAGTTTTTTTAGAATACATTATAATTTTTCACAGGAAGAATATATTGCGTAAATTACAGCATAACATTGTTTGTCAGGGAAGATTTTAAAAGTGTAAACTACAAAGGGTACCTTTATTTTTAAGTCTCCTTTAATAATATAAAGTATTACATCCTCTTAGAAATGAAATATTCTTATACAATCTCATTAGAAAACTGTATTTGGCTGTACATGGTAAAATCTGGGAAACTAAAATGTATGACATCTTGACAAACAGCTAACAAATTTCAATCAATGTATCACATACCACTGCTGCCTTACTGTGACCTGATTTTAATGACCACTAGAGGATGCTATGAGAACAGTCAGACACAGTTAAAAAAAAAAAAAAATACACACTGTATCTTGCCTATAAAATAATTTCATTTACAGAAAAATGTCAGTTTATGAACTGTTCCAGGGTTACCAATGTTGAAACTAGGAGTTGTCTCATAAGCTTTTCAGACATTTGGCAAAAAGAATGAACCTCTGAAATTCATAAACACACATGCTTTCAAAAACAACAAAAAGTAAGTTTACATCCTTCTTCCATGTGCCAGAACAGTTTATTATAGACAAGGTTACACTATTTAAAGTACCCTTGTATTTAAAACTAGGAGACAAGGAACAGCTTCCCAACCATGCGGACCATTTGATAAATACTCCTTTGGGTATTATAATTCATAAGAAAATAACCTCAGAATTACAGTTTTACAGATGATAAATTAATCAGTTGCATACTTACTTCATCCATTTTCATGCAAGTGCCAAAATCTGCTAGCTTCAGATGCCCATATTTATCTAGAAGCATATTGTCAGGCTTCACATCCCTGTGTATCAAGCCCATGGAGTGAATTGCATCAAGAGCAAGAACAACTTCAGCTGTATAGAACTTGGCCCATTTCTCAGGCACATCATAATTGCTCATAAGGTTTACAAGATCTCCACCTGGCATGTATTCCATTACCATGTACAAGTATTTGTCATCTTGAAAGGCACAAAATAGCTGCAACATTGAAAAAAAGGAAAAGAAAAAAGCACAATTACTTTTCAGAGACAGCTAGGAAAAAGAATAAAGCACTTTATCTTGAAGTTTCATTAAACCTGAGCATATGTTTCCAAGATTGATGAAAAGTAACTTCATTTTTTATGTTCAATCTACATTTTCTATTAATTATGACAGTACCTTGAAATTTACTGAACTTCAAAACCTCCTCAAGCAAAAAAGATTTCCTCGTTATTTTAGTAGTATGAGCTTCTATATACCCATGTTTCTTGACATTAAAAAGTATCACTGAGTCAAAATGCAAAACATCAAATCTGAGAAAGGGAGCATCATGTATTGATTTGAAGGTAGCTCAACAGTGAACAGCATCTGAGACTGTTTCTAAATTTTATTATAAATCTTATCTCTGTACATATTTACAAAAATACTTATCACTACTGATTTTGTCCTAAATCAACATGTATATTGAAATAAGAAAGAAAAAAAAAAAGATATTCCTGAACACAACTATAACACAACACAAAGAAATTATCCTTAACAATAAAATAATGGTCTGGTATAGGTTGCAGCTAGTGTGTTTCCTAGTGGCACGACAGTGAATCTAAGGTTAGTTTCTTTAGACTCTTCAGACTCCGAGTGCTGAAGTTTTAGAGATTTCACCCAGAGATCACCAGGTCTGAAAATGGCCCACACCAGCAAAAAGCATTACTATCAATTGTCAATGACTGGTGTGAAAAAGTCTCTGAAAGCCTCTTGCTTTATTTCTCAGGGAACGCTGCTCCTTTACATTAAAAACTAAAATCATTCACATCTTTAAGTTACCCACACAAAATTCAAAGACAATTGAGAAAGAGGATGTGTGAAAAGGAGGAAATCAAAAACATGGAGTTTGTGGAGATGAGGAACCATGAAAGCCAGGAATGTTATTAAGATTTGACCTTTAGATTAAAACTTATTGTATATTAGTGACAGAAGACCTATGTTATAAACACGTATTTTAATATACATATATTGCCCTGTATTTGTTTTCATAAATTGATAGCATATACAATATACGATAATGCATTTGGCAATTAAATCTAAAAATCCAAAATAGTCTCTGTATTCACATGCAAAGATATTAATATAACACAATTACAAATAACAATGCTATGCCTTTATACAGCACTTTCGTTACTGCCCTCAAGAGATTTCTTTAAAAAAAAAATAATCAAAATTATCTAGAGCTCTGGTTTCACTTTTCACATAAAAAAGAAGGCACAGAGAAGCAGTGTGATCTGTCCTAGTTTCTAGCTCAGAACAGGACCTACATTTTCTTAAAACCAGCTCAATGTCCTATCCCACTGGACCACGTTACCTAAATATAGCATACTAATACACTTCATCACAGAAGGCACAACTGCAACTACACTAATTCATTTGCTATTTACAAATACACACGTTTATATCTCGCTCGCTATGCCTTCCTTTGAAAATTGAGTGTCATACAATTCTCATTACTTTCAACTGCATGTGAATAATAAAAATAATTCCAGACAACTACTATCAAAAACAAAGGAGTCAAAGATTCATCTATTTGGTTAAGTATTGCTGCTGAATATAGGCAAGAACACAGAATATGCTCAGATGGGCAAAACACCTAAAGAAAAAAAAACATTGTAAAGCATTTCTTGCACACATGAAGTGCTATGGACTTTATGGACTATATGGAAAGCTTAAAGCCAGTCTTTACTTATTAAATACAAGAAGCACGGCAATATATGCAAGAGCATTTGAATGTATTAATTATTTAATAAAATGAAATAGAATTTCTCTAAGCATATGCTTTCACTACTTTTTTTATTAATTGGTGTAATTTCCCAGTTACAACAAATTGCAATATTCAGTACTAATTCTTCCCAAAGGCATAATTCATATTACAAACATGATGCTGATACATGTCATGATACAGCTAGCTGCAAGAAACAGTGTTCAAGACCAGCTGAAGTTGTCAGCTCTCCATTACTGGGATATCACTTCTGAGCTGAGATGCAGTAACTGACCACTAAAAAGAAGATGGTTTCAAGCAAACCACTGCTACAACCTCCTGCCTTGCAGGAGACCAGGAGTATACACTTATCCATCTACCAAACTGCAGATGAAAAGACAGTAACTACTTAAAGCACTCTTAATACCTATCGTCTGTGATCAAACTGACTGTATCATGAGGAAAGACTGGAAATAATGCTGACATTTGTTTCTATATAGAATTTTTCTTAGTTGGAAAGGTATACTCTCTATTCCAAATAATTATGTGGATATGTCAAAAATCTGTTTAATACTGTTTTATGACGGATTTGTAATGACTAAAATGTAAATTAATCTACTTTCTAACTCAGCCAAATACACAAAACTCAGTGAAACTGTTGTAAATATGCATTTTTCAAGAGTAAAATCTGAACCTAAACCATG
Source organism: Strix aluco (assembly GCF_031877795.1). Taxonomy (NCBI): domain Eukaryota; kingdom Metazoa; phylum Chordata; class Aves; order Strigiformes; family Strigidae; genus Strix; species Strix aluco. The sequence goes on from NC_133933.1 coordinate 117,000,534, forward strand.
ATTTGAGTTCAGATGTAAAATCAAAATCAGCCTTAGACTGGGAAAAATTTATGGCTTTATTATAATTATTATTGTTTTACTCTTACATTTCTTCCTTACCTGAACCACCCACGGACTGTTGGCAAAGGCCATGATATCTCTTTCTTCCCAGAAAAAGGCCGAATCTGATCTCTTGATCATTTCAAATTTACTAAGTAGCTTCATTGCATAAACCTTCTGTGTCATTTTATGGCGAACCTGTTGGTTGAGAAAGAAGAGAAACAACTTTTTTAAAATGCCTTGTAAAAAAATTAAATACCAGCATAGTATATTTCTCCAGTGTGCAAACTGCTTTCTGGGATGCAATGCCTCCAGGTCTTCATATACCCAATTTTTTATACAGTAAGGATTAGAGAACTTCCAAACCTGGAAAGAAAATTCTAACAGCTGCTCCAAAAAAGCATAGCAGGGGTGGAACAAGAAGGATGCCAAACGAAGGAAAATATACCAGAGCCTGGCCAACTGCTGCAGCTGCCGCTGCAACCCCAGAAGAGGAACTGCAGGGCCTTGAGAAGAACATGCCGCAGGAGCTCTTAGGAGGTAGCTGTTTAATTGAAGATGCAGTGGTACAAGTATATGTTCTTCCTCCCTATGGCTATGAGCATAAAAATGAGAGCTGACTCCAATAGTCTGCTTACTCAAATTGAAACTGGGGGGGGGGGGGGGGGGGAACCACCAAAATAAACCAAACCCAAAAAGAAACCCAACCCAAAACTCAGAATGAGAAAAGTACCATCTTTCTCTAAAGAACTGGATTGCTCTTCTTAATGTTTTCTGAGTGAACATGCCTACTTCAAATCACCCAGAACACTAAAACAAAAAATGAAATAATTCCGTTTACAGAAGAAAAAAGGAAATGTTTGTCTATTCCACCTTGAAAAGTTCCATTGTGTAAGAAGAAATAAAATGCAACTCTGCTTATATTTTCATATTGTGAACACCATCTATATCCATTGCATTCATGTCAGAAATTCTGCAAGCAGTCCACTTCAGCCTCTTCCAATTTTTATTTTTGAAATAAAAGATTGCTCCTATTTCTTAAGTAGTTCTTAGATTCACTTTAAATGGTGTAAAATTAATAACATAAACTGAAATTAAAACTTTTTTTAAAACTTCATCTGAATATGGACATGAAACAAAATCTTTAAAAGTACAGACTGTAAAGTCATTACTCTGCTAATGAAACAGCATTAGATTTATGCTAGTTTACGAAACAACTACCGAAACGACTGGCTTTTTTTAACATTCTTGAGTGTTCCTTGCAGAAATCAAGGTGAGAAGCATTCAGCTGCAAGATGTCCGAGTCAGCAGAAAAAAAGAAATTAACTGCATCTTAAGTTTCTGCATATTTTCTTCACATTAAAATAAAAAATTCAGTGGACTAATTTGTGAAATCAGAACCAAAGTGTTACAGTTTTCTGGCACATTTAAAACCCTCATATTTAGTAAAATAAACCATATCCTCCAACCTCTAGGTTTTACACAATGTTCAAGTTTAATTACGCTACTTGAAAGAGTATTTAATAGGCTCTTCTCCTGAACAACTGTAAATGTTTCAGGTCCATTATGTCTGCAGTGCAAAGCTACAGAGAGGCACCTACGTGGTCTACAGATCTGGGAGCATCAGTCTCCTCCTGAGGAGCTGTAAACACTAGTGTTGCTGAAGCCAACAAGTATGATCTCTAGAAACAGGAGAAGCATAAGGGGTGTGGGGGGAAGTCCTGAAAAGAGTGAGAACGTGAAGAGAAACATTATTATTTATGAACTTACCATTCTTGAAATTGGGGCTTTTTGCTCTGAAGATATAGGTACAAAAGTTTTAGGATTAGTATCTTGCATAGTCTAACACTAACCAACAACCTTCTGTACAGCTAGATCCAAAAGAACTCCAACCATACACCAAAACAGAAACACGTTATCTACATGCATTAACAACTCTATAAGCATGTATATTTTAAGACATTAACAGTTAACCAGCTAGTGAAGGTGTCCTAAAACAGGATTTTGAAAACTACCTCCTTACCATTTACTAATCCCACATGGGATTATTTACAAAGACTTGGTGGCACACCACATACTATACATAAAGTAGAGCTTTTGTAATCCTGCTCAAAACCAGAAACAACACAAAGACCAGCAACCTCAAAAAGAGGTTTAATTGAAGATGCATTTTCTGTGGAAGTTCACATAAAGCTCTCCAATGTATTTAGTAGTTTACAATTCCTAAAAGCATTGTATACTCTTGCCTGGATGTAGTTAGTATAGCTGCCTGCATTTGTCTCCCACTACTTGGGAAAAAAGAATCTCAGGAAGTCAGCACAGCCTGAAGCAAGCTCATGCAGAGGAGAAGCGAAGTAAACAGGGGTAGGGGGACCAGCAATCACAGTCTGTGCACCTCTCTAAGGTCCAATAGGTTATTAGTTGGCTAAATTATTTCTTGAGAAAGTGTCAAGATAGGTTCACTCTCTCTACAAAAATCAAGGAACCAAAGCAACAACTAGCAGACTGGCACACCCAAAGAGTGAGTATGTCTTGGCATGCCATACAGGTGAACAGACCTATCGCTGATGTTACTCCTTGTATCGCCACCATGGCCTCCAGAGACAGCCTATTTAGCTGCTAGCCACCGTGCTCTTTACCCAGAGCTATATTTGTACATACATATATTGGCTCATATAGCAGATTATTCATGTATTAAACTGTCATGATGTTTCAATTTCTTCCAACTGTTTAAATGAACTGCCAAATTTAAACTGCAGCTCACCACAGTAACTCTCAAAATAGGTAGGAAAATCCCTTCGTGCCATCAGCACTGAGTAACATGGCCTCGTTTAACTTATGAAAATGCATTAAGAAGTAAGAATGTCCCCCTACTCTGCTTCATCAACGTAAGACTTTCAGGAAACAAGGACACACAAAACGCATCCATAATTTCTACAGCATTCATGTCAGAAGACAATCTGTAGGCAAAGAAAATAACGTATCCATTTGAAGTTATCAGGTTGAGTACGCAGTATTGATAACAGTACTATCTCTTCCATGATTAAAGAAAATGAAGATCCTAGAGTGGAGTTGTGAAATGAACTCTTAAGGTTTGAAATAATCACAAATATCCTAATACTTAAGAAAGCTGTAAGAAATTACTACCGATAGGGTACCAAAGTTCATGTCCTGACAGATTTTCAGGTAATAGACCATGACTGCTTTATTTGCATTACTAGAGAAGCTACATCAACAGTGGCTGGGGAACTAAACCTAATAAACAAAGCACTTAATGGAAAAAACTAAACCAGCACCTGTTTACATACGCCATGACAACCGCTTGTTTGCAAAACTAAGAAATCACATAGTAAGGACTATCACCCAGACCATCCTTTACTACCCAAATACATAAAAGAGTTGGCCTTGCTTTAGTTTTCTATTCCAGTACGTGATCAAGTCAATCTGCTGTGTCACTGCAATGTTACAGTAGTTCGTGATTAGACCTGGCAGAAGGAACTAAGGCTATGTTTCAATTTCAAATCAAGAGGATTTTTCAAGTGAAAACAAACAAGAGGCACTCAGGATGAGCTTTCATAAATTACTGTTTCTGCATAAACCACAAGTAACATATTAAGGACCATAATTCAATTTTTCTGTCTGCCCTAGACACCAGTCACGTTTATCCACAGCACTGCATAAGAGAAGAAGTGATCTGGCAGCTGGCAATTATTTTCTTAGCTTTCCCCATTACTACAGACCCAGCAAAGTCAGAGGCCAGAGCTCAAGAATAGAGTTTAATACTTCTGGAGTTATAAGTAAATTGTTTTTCCAAAGACAGATGCTCAGACCAGAGTCATCTGATCTCTCTTTACTGGACTGAATTTTTTAATTTTTCTAGGGGAGGAAGGGGGGAAAAGTGAGGCTTTTAAAAAAAAACCTCACTAAGATACAACAGCAGCGAATGTGTTTTGCTTTCTTGCTAGAATCTGGAAAGCTGATCTCTCCACACCACTTCTTTCACAAGAAAATGCTGTACTGGAGCAGAAAGCTTGGGGGAAACAAAATTAAATGAAGGAGGTCATAGCTGACTATTTTATGCTGTATATTAACATAATTTTTTGGCTTGTTATATTTACTACAAAAGTTTAACAAATATTTGTGCTGCAAATATTTACACACAACAGCACACACTGATAACATGACATTCATGAATTTAACTTATGTATTTAATCATGTTTTATTTATGGTTCTTTCTGCGTTTAGCCCCCACTGAAGCAAATTTCTATTTTGATCACAGAACATGTTGCAAAATACTTTGATTACTGCAAATCCATCATCTGCAACTGTGGTGTTAACATTTTGAATGGAGTAGAAATAGATATAGCTTAGCTCAATAGTTTAAACTTGTATCATACCTTGTGAGGCAAAAAATTTAGGTATGTATGCCCTCATCACCAGCTAATATTAGTTCAGATCTACAGTTGTATTTATTAACCCACTGCTTTTTAGCTGTAAGACTGCATAATATTATGATTTCTACTTATATTTTCACATTCCAGAAGAAGAATGTTCTTTTAAGCTAACATGAAGTACAGAAGAGCTCTGTACGAACACACAGAAGTTCCCTTCCAGTACCAAGCATTCTTAGCTTTTTTTATTTTGGGACTTGAAGGGCTTATTTAAAGAATTTTAAAAACCAATAACAATAAAAAACCAAAAACCATCATTATGTGACCAAGTTACTATGCATTCTACCATTATAATGATGAGGCAAATGAGAGGTAGTTTGTCTTCAGACCCCTCAAACTACCTAACTGCAGTACGTACACTGTGAAAAATCACCTCTACTTTAGAATTTAAATTGTTCATAACACAGTGAATCAAGAAAAAAAGTTTCCATTCTAAGCGAGAAGAAATTAATGTTATATTTTAGATGAAATGTTAAAAAGAAAATGAAAAATTATTTAGAAAAACCCTTAAGTTCTTAGAAATATACGTATGAAAATAATGTATTTTGATTTTTGAAGCACATTAAAAATACAATTCTCTTGGATGCTTCCAGCAAATATATCAGTGAGACATTGAAAAAATGCGCATGACTTCTGTTATTAGCATCTTCTCTTTTTCAGAGGAACTCTGCTCCTTACAACTTGATTATTCACTGACTTCCCATGCAAGTGCATGAAAAAGGAGCATCTCTATTAGCTACTCTAAGTGGATATATATATAATGAAAAAAAGTGTTATGAAAGACTTTAAAACAACCATTTGACGTGACTGTCAGTGAAAAGACAAAGAGTAGACCGCCTTCTTACAAAGCTCCCTGCAGCAGCCCCTTCTCAAATGAGTAAGGTTCTGCGGAAGGTTTTGGTATTGTTTTTAATCTCTTGCCAGCAAGGATATAAAAGCATATGAAGACACACATTAATTCTTTGAAGTCTTGTTCAAAAATGGGGATCTTTGGAAATACTCCTCTCCATACTTCATAAATTCTTCTGGATAAAAACAAAGTGCAAGTGATGCAGAAAGAAACAGGGAAGAGGGAGCTATGTTCTCACATCACCACACTTGGATTTAGTTGCCTTAAAAAACTACATAAATGAATAAAAATTGCTGATTAAATGTTAACTGCTACCTGAATTACATCTGAATTTCCAAATTACCCATGAGTTGGGCAAATAGTGTTAGGCTAGTCGCAGGCGTTTTTTTCCCCCTGAGTTCCAACCAATTTCACCAATACTAATATGGAAAACACATAAAGTTATAAATTGATAATAAATTTATTGCCGTTACACTCTGTGTACCTTCTATAAGCACTTCAGAGACAAGATCTTGACACATTCCTTAACAAAACTCCAAAACATCTTTGTATTTTCCAGAATTGCTTTACATTACAAGACAGTATGATTTTCCCAGCTTCCTAGTGCAGAATTAGCACAGAACAGTAAAAGATCAGTTCCATGTCAAAAGGCACAAGCAAAAAGGTAATTTTTGTTACCTTATGGTAACAAGATAACAAGCTTCAATTGCTGCAAATTAGTTGATCCCCCTTCCATTGACTTGCTTCACATCGCTCTTCCTCTAAAAATGCTTACACAGAAAATTATCATGGATCAGCTGATGTACAGTTCTCTGTTAGCTCATAACTTGTCCCTGGTGTTTGTATTCTCAATTCTATTTGGTGCTTACACCCATAGTTTATTTCAAAACTGACATATTAATCTGTTTTATACATATGCTCACATTTTTGTGCTATTTATCACACGGTATGACTTGGAAGTCCTGGAAAAAACAAAATTAAATTAAAAGCAGACTATGCACGATATACTAAGTTATTTTCTGTATTTTGATTGCTCTTTTTAAAAATAGAATTTTCCTGCAATATAAATTTAAAAAGTAATCCCATTCTTACATTAGATATTATATAGGACACAATGCTGAGTGGACAATACTAAGAAAAAAGTCTTTTAAAAGTTCTTACATCAGTCATATCAGTTAAATACAATGCAAGCACCTCAACTATAAGAGCAAAACAAAAGTTACCTGTTGCACTATCAGCTTGCTCTTTCATAGGAAGGCTTCAGATTTTATTATACAGTGATGCTTGCAGGCAAAGAAATCTAGAATTGCCATGAAGTTGCTTTTTCCATTTTGATCAAAGGATAGCAAACAGTTTCACAAGTCCTTCCCTCCCAATCCAATGTTTTAAACTCTAGTGTACTGTTTACTATGCACAGAAACGACCTCATGATACAATGAAAATAACACTTACTCTTTATAAGAATGCACTTATAAAGCATGCGAGACTGGGAAGGTTTTGGTTAGAGCCGTAAATCTGTCTAATCATTAAATCATTACACTCTTACCAGCTGCACTTCTCCAAAAGCCCCTCTTCCAATCACCTTAACAACATCATAGTCTTCAGCTTTCATTTGTAAAGCTCGGATTTTTTCCACAATCTTCTCATCTAAAACAAATCAAATAGGAGTTGGATAATGCATGTATCAACAGAACACAAGAATTTTCACTAACATTTTTCATTTAGAGCCAAAATAAGCTATTTTTATTTAAGTGTTTAGAGCCTTCTTGCTAATTCTTGAAATCTGCAGTCACTATTAATATCCCCTTTCATTTTTGTCTGGAAACCATTAACCATCTACCTTTAGCTATAACAACTGAAATATCTTTTGGATTTTGCTGACTGTCATTTCACACCTCTAATTATCATTCACAAGCTCACAGGAAGACTCCAGTAACGAACAGAACCCGAGATGCCTATCTTGAATTTTCAAGAAAATTCGTTGCCACCCACTGTGCTGCCAGGATCCACCAACACTCCACTGATAATGCAGGAGTGTGAAAGTACCTGGTACACGCAAAAGCACTGCAGGTGCAACCTGCTCCTACACACTTGGAGGGTTCAACAGCAGTCAAACGGCAACAAATAGAACTCAGTAACCTTTGTGTACAACTTCAGATCATGCAAGGGTATGACTTCAGATCCACTCCTTTCATATGAAATACTAATTCAAGTTTATGTATGTCTGTGTTGCTAACCATCTCAAAATGCTTTTTAGTCTTCACTGCATATGTAGTTCTACACTTTTTAAAACTAGGTCTACAATGCTCTGGTTCGAGTATCCTCTGGTGCAATATTCTGCAGATAAGGTCTGTCTTTCAGTATTTTCTGTTGGCAGTTGTAAGAATCTGTAAGGGAAACCGGTGAAATACAACCTCTGAAAATTCTAAAAACACTGCAAGGTCCTAGACTCTTTAATTTTGTAAATGTAGCATGCTAGTGAATGCATTTCCTGGCTAAATGCATTTTTAAAATCTATTCTTTTTACAAGGACCAAAGATAATCAGAGCAATGAATGGAATCCATGACACTGGAGGTAATCTTTCTTCAGTGTGACAACCTTTGACACTGCCCCCCCCCCCCCACATGCTTAGAGGAAGAATAAAACAAAACAAAACAGGTTGGTTCTAGCAAGACCTCTACCCAGGGAAAAGCATGAAATTGTATGAAAAGCTGTCAATGCTTATATTCAGAGAGGAGTAGAGGTATATATTTTGAGATCTCTGTTTAGGGTCAAAGACCATGGAATTTGATCCCAGGAAAGGGGATCTCTGCTCTGAATACAGGAAAAAAAAAGGATCAGAGATATAGTTAATTCAGTACGACATTAAAGATGACATTGTCAGCAGGGAGTTAATGATAACGAAAAACTTGTAAATAGTTTAACCATTCCTACATATTCATGAAGAGCAACCTGGCAATCCAAGAGATGCCTGACCATCAAGAACATTTCTTTTGACCCAAGTGAGCAACAGGCCGAGTCAGGAAGGCACTCTGATCTATTACTCACAAACAAAAAAGAACTGACCAGGGATAACAAAGTATGTGGCAGCCTTGGCTGAAGCAACCATGAGATGGTGGAATTTAAGACCCTGAGAGAACTGAGGAAGGAAAATAGCAGACCTTGGACTTCAGGAAAACAGACTATGGCTTGTTCAGGGAACTCACAGGCAGGATCCTGTGGGAAGCTGCTGTGGACGGTAGAAGAGTGGGTTGATCTTCAAAGATGACAAGTTCGTAGCAGAAAAACAGTCTGTTCTAGTTAGTTAGAAATCGAGCAGGCATGGCAGAGAGCCACTTTGGCTGAATGGGCAACCACTGCCTCAACTCAAGCACAAAAAGCAAAGGTTTGGAACATGGAAGCAGGGATGGGCTACCCAGCAGGAATCTCCCAAGCATCCAAGGATGGAATTCGGAAAGCCAAGCACAGCTGGAATTGAAACTAGCCAGGGTTATGAAAGGAAGCAAGAGCCTTTATAAATACACTGGCAATGAAAGAAAGAATGAGGCAAATGTGGGCCCGCTGCTCTCAGTGGGGTTGGGGATCTAGTGCCAAAGGACATGGAGAAGATCAAGGTACTCACTGCCTTTTTTGCCTCAGACTTCACTGGCAAGCTTGGCTCACAGGCCTCCCAGCTCCCTGAAGCTAAGAGCAGTATGGGGCAGTGAAGTATTGCAGTAGAGGAAGTCAGAATTAAGGACCAATAAAGCAAACTTGACATACACCAGACATTGAGATGACACAGGCTGCATGTGAGTATGCTGACGGAGCCAGTCAACAGCATTACCAGGCTGTTCTCTATCACCTTTGAAAGGTCCTGGCAACTTCGGGAGGCTCCTGATGACTAGTAAAGGGCAAATGTCATGTCTGTGTTCTAGAAGGGCACCAAGAGGGATCCAAAAATCTGGAACAGCAGCCTAACCTCACTGCCCATGATGATCACAGAGCAAATCCTTCTGGAATCCACTTCCAAGCACTTGATGGATGAGAAAGCATGGGAATAGCCAGAATGGATCTAAAAAGGACAAACTATGTTTGATTAACCTGATTGCCTTCCATGACGATATGTCTATCTTGGTAGACAAGGGGAAAGCAGTGCACATTTCCATTCCTTGACTGGAGCATGACTTTCAACAGAACATCTCAAAGTATCTTTGCAGCCAAACCAGGCCATCATGGATTGCACAGAGAAATTACAAGGTGGGTGGAAAACTTGCTAGTCACAGTCAGTGGTTCAAAGTTGATACATGGGAGGGCAGGGCTGCTCCTAAGAGGGACCCAGACAGCATGGGTAAATGAGTTGACAGGAACCTCACAAAGTTCAACAAATGCAAATGCAGAGTCCTATAGCTGGGATGGAATGACACCACACAACAGTACAGGACGGCACTCACCGGCTAGAAGGCACCTTGAGAAAGAGGACTTCAAGAGCCCTGGTGGACAACAAGATGAACAAACTGGAACAAGCAGCAAACCTTTGCACTGACTGCATACAAGGCTGCATTGGTAAATGCATAACCAGTAGGTTGAGGGAAGTGAATTTTCCCCTCCGTTTGTCACTTAAGACCACATCTGGAATGCAATGTCTAGCTTTGGGTTCCTCAGTGCAAGAAAAATATCAAAACATTCCCTAGCTTAATGGAAGGCCACCAAGATGCTTAGAGGGTGAGGCCACATTGTCCTCATAGAGAAGTTGAGAGAACTGGAATTGTTCAGCTTAGGGAAGTCTAAATGGTTGGCCTCAACAGAAGTTGAACAGAGGTTTCACTTCTAAGGTGCACTTCTAAGGACAAGAGGCAACACACAAGTTGGAACATCAGAAATCCTACTGTGTAGGAAAGAATCCCTAGAATTGGGGACTGTCCAGTGGAGCTGCAAAACCTCTGTCTTTGGAAATTTTCAAAATTCAACTGCACAAGGACCTGAACAACCTGATCTAATATCAAAACTGGTTTGGTTTTGAGCAGAGAGTTGGACTAGCTGACCTCCAGAGGTCTTTCCTAACCTGTGGAACACAAAATGCAACTAAAAATTTCTTCTGAGGAAAAGATTGGGTGTGAAGGGGAAGGGGAGAGATTAAAAAAAAAAAAAAAAAAAAGTCCGCTAGTAAGGTTGTAAGGACAGGGGCAACTAAAAATCTCAAAAGGAGAAAAATGTGCTACATTTGGTGTACCAATACGACTGTGAAGTAATCCGGAGTGTGAACAGGAAAAGGAGTTGAGATAATTCTGAAGCTGTTTTTTACAGTGAATCATGGAAGTTTAGACAGGAAGCATAGGACAGCACAGTGCTTCACTCACACCAAGTTTATTATTTCGTTCATGATGTGAACTAATTTTGCAGTTTGAGAAGGGAAGAGTGTGCTTGAAGCTTACTTAATTGCAGATCATAAACTCTGGCACAAGACAAGGAGTACAAATGCAAATTCACAGGACGCAGCAGCGGAGAAGGAGTATCAGCAAATTTCATACCAGAGAGAATGTGCAGTTACATGTTTGAACACAATGTTATATCTCACAAGGGAGGGGAATCATGTGAATTTATTTTCAAATGTTTCTGTTTCAAATGTTTTCAGATGTGAAATGAGATGGCAGGGATTTAAACATGTTGAAAGACTAGGGTGTAGTTTTACATAGCTCCATTATTATTGGTCAGAAATTCACAGCAATACTGCTGTGTTCAAAATATAATACAGACATTACAAAAAATTATTAATACAGCTGCAGTGAAACTGTTTAAGTATTAAATACTGCAGCTAAGCAATAGAAAACCCAACAGTATATGAAGTAAGGAAATGAGATACCAACTGCAGAGTTACCAGTTTTATCATCCCTGTGAAATGCTGAGGATGGAGAAATCCCACCTGCTCTACTAAAAGATGAATAGGATATAGTTCAGTTGGAAGGGACCAACAATGATGATCTAGTCCAAGTGTGTGACCAATTCAGGGCTGATCAAAAGTTAAAGCATTGTCCAAATGCCTCTTAAACACTGACAGGCTTAGGGCATCAACCACCTCTCTAGGAAGCCTGTTCCAGTGTTTGACCACCCTCTTGGTAAAGAAATGCTTCCTAATGTCCAGTCTAAACCTCCCCTGGCACAGCTTTGAACCATTCCCACGTGTCCTGTCACTGGATACCAGGGAGAAGAGATCAGCACCTCCCTCTCCATGTCCTCTCCTGAGAAAGCTGTAGAAAGCAATGAGGTTGACCCTCCTAACTCCTTTAACAAAGATTTAATAATCTTAGTTAAAAATAATCATCATCACCTAGGGATGCAGGTGTTACGGAGATATCAGTTATACAGATGGATTGTCTATTTTGTCCAGATATGGAACAGATAATCCAAGCATGGAACTAACTTGAAACAAAAAACGGGCTGCAAGAAGGCAAGCTCAGAGAAACTCTAAAGCAATGTCATAATTGCAACATACTGGATCATATGAATTCATTCATGTATCACATAACAAGATCTAATTCAAGGTGCAGGAGACCCTTCCAACACTATCCTTTTAGAAGAGGACTGAATTTTCAGAAGGTTTCACACAGATGAGTTTGTACATTTGTGGTACCTGTATCCACAGATATCTTACAGCCTCATTTGCAACAGCACAAAGCTCAGCAGAAGAAAAATGTTAAGTTTAAAGGAAGACATTAGATGGACTCCCCAGCCCTAGAATATAACGGAATCAAAAATATTGTAACGTTTGAGTAAAAGTCCTAAAATGTGAGAACGTCATCACCTATGACTCACGTTTCTTCTTTAACACAGGAAGGACCAGGAATGCTGGATAGCAAGTGTTTAAAGACAGCTTTTGATTTACTACTTGAAAATGGCACTATAACCTTTAAACAAATGAAGCTTCACTTTCCGAAAGGGCAGAGTGTTTGGATCAGTCACTGACAGCTGGCAGCAAGAATGTGGCTGAAGGTTACAAGTGCTTGTGAAAATGGAATAAATACGTGACTACAAGAGTAAAGGGGGGTGGGGAGGAAGAGAAAGCCACGTTTTTCTTCTGTTTAAGGAAAAAAAAAATGTTCATATCCAGGTTATTTTCTTAAAAGTTAAAAAGAACATGTATCAGGCCGTTCTGGGGTGTGTATATAGGAGGAATAAAAATGCAAGGGAGTGCAATTTTATCCCCACAGACCAGACACAGTCAGTCAATGAGTGCTGCTATGGAGTACATTAAGTCAAAAGTTGCTGCCCTAGGCAAAAGTCTAGCCAGAAGTTAAACTGAAGTACAGCCAGGAAGTGCTGCAATCCCACACCCGCCCAAAACCAAACAAAAAGCACAACAGGAAGACTGAAGTAATTAGGACTGCATACATAATATCTGTTCAAAGGTGTGTGAGGAACAAGAAGCTGCTGGAGACCTTGCAGAAGCAGCAGAAACTAGAAGGCATAGCTTCAGACTAGCTAGTGTTTCCCCCTCCAGAAAAAAGAAAGGGGACACGAGAAGTATTTTGTCTTACATAGACGAAAGGAGCGGAAGACAGGGAAACGGAAAGCAGCAGTCCTCTGACTTGCAGAGGACACATCCCTGACTTAATGAAAGTAAGCCTCATGGCAGAACTGAATTGCTTTGTATCTACGAAGTACCCAAATGGAAAAGTGGTTAATAACACTGACATGTAACTTGTTTATACATCTAAGACATTCTGTCTTAAACACTGTGCTCTAATTCATGCTCTGCTTGGGAAAAGTTGCTTATTTGATACCTCTCCCATTGCTACTCTTACCAGAACAATATCATTAAGAATGGAACCAGAGCCCAGCCTGCTGAGGCGACTGCAAAGACCTGGCAAGGAGTGGCCTTAAAGAAGCCAAGAGAAAACCAGAGGGGCAATTAGCTCCTTAACTCAATGCGAGTTCTACAGTGCACTAAACTTCTAAGATTCTTCTTGGCATCTGACATTTCATCTGTGTCACAGACAGGAAGTATGGAGCACAGAGAATTACATTAATGATAGGCATTAACACTACACTAGATAACGCATTTCTGTCGGTAAACACATGGCTGGAATATGATTCAGCAACTTCAAGCGACATAACAAAATGTAAGGGAGGGAACCAGAACTGTTACTTTTGCAAGAAATTAATCCTAGCAGATAAAACTTCAAGGTAAGCAGCATCTGACTGGAGAGGAAAATGGTAAAAGCCACTTTCCAGAAAGTTTATTCAGGGGGTTCACAAAGCTGCTGCATGAGTGACACACCTGTACGAAAAGTTCCTTCTACTGTAAATATGTCTATTGCCATCTAGAAGTTTGCCAACCTCCAGAACATCAGCAAATAATTTTAAAAATAGAGGTTTCCAATTTTTCAGTGATGCTGGATAATGCATAGGAAGTCACTGATCCATTTAGCGAGTCAAGGCTTTTGGATTGTACCAGGCCTGTTGATGGTAGCACTCCTGCTGCTGCTATTTGAACTTCCTCAAAATCCATTCTTCATGACCTTCTATTCCTGATGGTAAGATTATATATGATTAAATATTTTTAACTGTTGTTTAAAACTGTTGCTTAATTATTTAACTTTCTGCTCCCAAAAGTTGAAGCAGCTAACAGGCTATGTAGTACCTGCATGGGACACCACCAAAAAAGGCACAAGTCACTAAGACATGATTCAACACTTAGCAAATCTCAGACGGCTGAAGAAGTGACTTGGAAGAATTTATTCAACCTGTTGTCATAGCCTAGATGACTTAAGAGGAAAAGAAAAGACCAAGAAAGATTTGTTACATCAAGCCCACGCTGGAAAGCTCAAGCTTCTTTTCAGTCCTATGAATACTCCAAAAATGTAGCAATTTAATCAGACTCCTAACAGTTGATTAAAGCAATACAGAAGACTGAAAATAAATGGTTGTATTATATGAGATACTTATGTGCCTCTGCTTTGATTCAGTGCCTTAGAGAAAGTGGTAAGAAATCAGAATAGTAAGGGAAACCAGGAAATGAAAAAATTTCTTGCATATTAAACACATGAAGAGGCTGCTTCTGCAAAGTGGTCACAGAAACAGGATATAGTAAACTCCTATTGTAGGCAATTAATAAATTCTAGCTTTGTGAAATGAGTTAAAATATTTGAATTTCAGCTTGAAACTATGAGTTGAGCTGAAAATCATTTAATGTCTCATCTGAGATTTAATTTAAAAATGAAATAGTTTACAATAGACTATTAATAAAACATTAACCTGATTAATAATGACTTGCAGTAGGTCTGAAGTAGGATGTATTCAAACCCCTGGGAATATGGTAGAAGAAAAATTTTCCTTCTCAATGTGTTATTGTGGAAAAATTAAGTGACCAAATTGACTGAAAGTGTGATGATTATTGCAGTGTTCTCCACAATTTTTTTGTGTGGAAAAAAAATATTTGTGTAATATGGATTAAAACAATCATAAGCAACAACTCCACCCCAGCTGCCTCCCTTTGCTCTTTTCTCTACAGAGTGCTAACTCACAACATGGCCCCGCCACCTCTCCACGGTTGCCTCAGGAAGCCTTGAGAAGGGATGCAGGCTCCAGGCTCCCAGCACAGACAGCATACCAGTTTGTCACAACCTTTTGACATTGACATTTTGACATCATCTAGGCATCTGCTACAGCTACTGCTGAGAAAAATCGGAAGAGACAAGAACTCGCTGTTCCCTAACCTAAGAGAGCAACAACTTACTGTTGCATAAATTCTTAATACAATTCTCACTCTTCCTCCCAGTCCAAGGTAGCAAGTGGCTTCAGCAGGCCTGTGTACACTCTTCCTTTCCACTGATACTTGCTACCCTCAGAACAATTTCCAAAAAGACATGAGCTATGGGTTCAGCAACTTGAAATTGCATAAAATGGTGATGCCGATAAGAACTCAACTGTCGTGTTTTTTCCTGCACCTGAGCAGCTCCCTTTGTGCTGGCATAAATACCAGTGAAGTGAAATGAAAATCAGAAACTGGTCTTTGCTTTTCTTTTGCCTGACTAGTTTTAACAAAAAGAAATAAACAAACCAACCACTCCACTCTGCATTAATTCTGCTCAGTTCCCCAATTTGGTTCACAAACCACACAAACACCTGTGTCGGAAAGGACTGAAACAAATCGCTGTAGCAGGACTGATTCTTTCAGTTGCAATGCCAAAATATTAGCGGCTTCAAATGTTTACAAAATTCTCATTTCAGAAACACTTTTTTTAAAAAAGCATAAATCACAGAAGATACGCAGCACTATTTTTCATTCTCTCCCAAGCAGTATGGAAGCAGGAGAGAAGTTACATGGGTGATTCTTAAGAGATGCATGGCCTTACAATGTGTGAGCCAAAACAGCCAGCTCTTACATGCTTTTTTTAAGTCCAGCAGGTAAGGATAAAGTGCACCCCTCAAAACTCTTAACTACTGTGAATTTTTTTGAAACTCATCTCAGAATTTTCTTTAACTAATACCTTGCTA
The DNA here is from genome assembly GCF_031877795.1 of Strix aluco. Classification (NCBI taxonomy): domain Eukaryota; kingdom Metazoa; phylum Chordata; class Aves; order Strigiformes; family Strigidae; genus Strix; species Strix aluco. Next base: position 117,016,351 of record NC_133933.1, read on the forward strand.
TTTCAATTATAAACTGTCAGCAGATTTTTAAAAAAAGGCAATAATAAAATTGTGATTAAAGGATATTTTTAGGTTTCTGCCATTGCTGGTAGCCTGCAGGCCACATTAGACGCTTGATATTTACTATAACAATGGGAAAGAACCTAGAGTAGGAGAACAAGCAACAGCCTTCAGAAGAGGGAAGACAGCAAGAATGTTCAGGGGCTGCAGGAAAAAAAAAAAAACCACCACCAAACCACAACCACCAAACCTGTTCCCAAGGTTAACTTGTTTTCCCATAGTTGCTATTTTTAATAGCCAGAAGATATTGCTCTTCTGATTACAAAAAGGTTTCCAATTTTGTCTTACTGCAAAAATAGTATTGTAATGTAAAGGGGAATCTGAACAGCTCATAAAAGTTACTGATACTGTCATTTATGTCACTTTCATATTTGCTGTAGATAGGGCTTTTCCCTCCCATCACACATACAAAGCACAGATGAATTCCTCTGAACTCAAACTACAAAAAAATCCCAAGATATGCTTCTCCTTCTTAATCTGCTGTTTCTTTTTTATTGTTTTCAGTGACTTCTCCAAATGAGACTTCACTGCCAACTGTAAGGCTGTATGTGCAGCTATGGGGCTCTGCTAAACCTCACAGAGAGGCACTGAATTCCAAACATAAGAACTCACCACAGATGACTGTACACCAGCCACCATTTAACTGAGGAGCATGAGTAGATATTAAAGAGTCCCAGAGCAACGGAGAGCAGACACATGTAGCTCTTACCAGTAAAGAATCAAAAGAGGAGTTGCTAATAAGACCACATCTGCAGTAAGCTTAACATATGCAATAGAAAATGTTTTTTTTTTTAAAAATACATCTCAAAATAAGCTTACTACAAAGCATAGTTGTTCCAGGAAGGCTTATTCACTGCAACTTACATTTTAGAGCAAATAATCCACTATTTTTACAAGAAAAAAAAAAGTTGTTTATATACAGCTACTCTGATGTAACAGTCTTCCATTTTCATACATTCCATAAACTCCAAGATCCTGTCTAAAATTAATTTGGGGAGAATCACAAACATTTACACAAAAGGTTCAAAAATGCACCAACAGATATTAAGGTATAATAATTCAGTTTTAAAAATCAACAGCAGGCTTCTCTGTTAGGTTAAATAAGACTGTGTATACAATGTTGACATTTTGAGTAATTAATTCCTAAAGAATAGCAACTGGGATATGCTTTACAAATTATGTTGCTGCACATACTTAAGATAAAAAAATAACATAAAAGGATTTTTCCAGCTACAGTTGGAAAAATTACAATTTACATCTGGTATTTTCCAACATATTTTCAGCAATACAATGACTCCCCAAAATGAAACTTCTCTGGTCCTCTAAAGCCTTCTGAATATGGAAGCTCAGAGTTACAAAAAATCAGTGAAATGAAAATGCGCAATGCATTTCTAACCACTCAGTTTCCTATGACTGACATCACAACAATGTCATTGTTTAAGGGCAACTTGCAACTTACATCTATTTAAGAAATTATCAATGTTCTTGTTCTTCCTCAGCGCTGGATAATCCAGATCAAGGACCAAAGAATTCAAGCCATCCTGGGGGAAAAAAAAAAAAAAAAGTTAAGTGAGTTCCAAAATCTTAATTAACAGCTTTCTTAAAACTACTACACTGAGACTGATTATATAGTATTCAAGCATGCATTACATTCCTAGTAGGCAAATCAAACAAGCTCTCAAGTATGTTTACAAACCAGCAAAGGAGCTAACACACACTGACTGGCTCCAAGTTGGTCTATAAACAGTACAGATACATTACCACTGATTAGTGGCACTGGGACTTAAACTACAATAGTAGTGTTACTCTTAACCAGTAAGCAATCTTACTTATTAAACACTGATTTAAGATACTCAGTTTGGTCAATCTGTTTTGCTTACTTACATTACACTTTTCCTCCGTATTCAAAAACTTTATGTTTGTATTATCCATATTATTTATTGCTTTGATCACAGTCTCTCTACCTTACCTTATTCTGGATATTCAAAAACTAACTGCACATTTTTCTTCTTGGAAGCAAGACATGACCTAAACTTAGGAAGACAATTCACCACATAATTCAAGCTCAAAAGACTAGATTACTTTTTCTAAGTGACTCAACAGAAGACAAGCCAGAACTCTACATGCCGTTCTGCTACCAATTATCAATGCCTCCATAGAAAACAATTGAGACCTCTTAAAATGGCAAGGGATGAGATCATCAAAATCTAAACTAAAAATAGTATTTTAAGCGCCTGTTACAAGACTTAACTCATTTCCACTTTTCAGCAACCTAGTAAAACGTAAAAAATTACTCTTCAAAACCCAAAGTCCTTTCCAGTTACACAGGGACAATTAAAAATAAAAAGTAGTTTCAGATACTAAGAAGAGCCAGAGACTCCATTCATACTCAGCATCTCCCGTGTTCTGTCTGAACTGGCAGCTTTGTTCATTGCTCTAAGAACAAAATCCCAAGACCGATTCTTCAGGTTTTTGAGCCTTGACAGTGCATCACAGAGATTTAAGTCAGAGACCACATCAAGTTTATTAACAGGCAAGCAACAGAACTAGATTTTATATTTATTTTTTTCTTAATATATCTGGGAAGTTATCTTTTGTTGCAAATATAACTAAGATTATTATACTCACTCTAATAATTTATCTACCTGGATAGAGTTAAAGGAAAGGCCCAAGATTATTAAATGCATTTTGAATGCCAGGCTGTCATAAATACACACACACACAAATACAACTACCTCATCTGTGGAGATGTCACTTTTCACCACAAAAAACATTAACGATTAAGCACATTTTCAAAATTAAGAAATTTGATTGCAATTTTTTTTTTTTTTTTTTTTAAGCTCCTAACAAATGAAAGTGTCTTGGGAAGTGTCATAGATAAGCTGACAAAGTATGGGTTAAACAAATGAAGTGGATTAAAAACTGTTATGAAAGACTAGGCCCAGAAGTTTGTGATCAGTGGCACAAAGTCCAGTTGGAGGCCATTCACTAGTAGTGTACCCCAGCACCCACCACTGGGGCCAGAACTGTTTAGTATCACAAAGTTCAACAAGGGGAAATGCCAAGTCCTGCATCTGTGGAGGAATAACCCCAGGCATCAGCTACAGGCTGGGGTGTGACAAGCTGGAAAGCAGCTTTGCAAATAAGGACCCAAGGGTCCCGGTGGACAACAAGCTGACTGTGACCCAGTAGTGCATCCTTGCAGGCAAAAAAAAGGTCACCACCATCCTGGTCTGCATTAGGGAAAGCACTATCAGCAGGTCAACAAAGGCAATTCTTCCCTTCTACTCAGCACTGGTGAGGCCACACCTGGAGTCCACTCCTGGGCTCCCCAAACCAAGAAAGGCAGGGATTTACTGGAGTGAGTCCAGCAAATGGCCATGGAGATTAAGGCACTGGAGTATTTCTGCTAAGAGGAAAGGCTCATAGAGCTGGGACTCTCCAGCCTGGAGAAGACTCAGGGCAGGGGATCTCATCAATATGTATGAGTACCTGATGGGAGGGAATGAAGAAAAGGTAGGGCTCACTGACAGGATGAGACAATGGGCACAAGGTAAAACACATGGAATTCGATCTGAACATAACACTTTTTTTCCTGTGAAGGTGGTCAAGCACTGAAACAGGTTGCCCAGAGAAACTGTGGAGTCTCTGTCAGTGGAGATATTAAAAACCTGACTGGACACAGTCCTGGGCAACCTACTCTAGGCTGACCCTGCACTGAGCAGGGCAGTTGGACTAGATGATCTCAAGAGGTCCTTGACAACCTCAACCATCCTGTGATGTAACACCTAAAATATTTCCACTGCCACACAGAGAAAAGGTGGAATCTTATTCTTGAATCTTATGTAACATGAACTGTATTATGAAGGTCTTAAACACCACATCTTAGAACTTCCTTATAAAAACAGTGTTAATAAGCAAAAAGAGAAGTCAATGAGGAAGACACACTATCAATCTTAGTTACTTTAAGAACAGTATTTATCATCATTATGTCAGCCTTGACCATAACTGTTCCTGCAAGACCCATTAAGGATAAAGAAGTGACACACTAGGACATTGTACTCATCTTTCAGGACAGAAGACTTAGTACCTATTCTTAAATTTGATGACATTTTTACAAAAATACAGTAAAACCAAACCAAAGTAATAAAGTTGTTAAATACTTATGGATTAGTCACTGCATGAATTTGACAGGAACTGCCCAATAATCTGGACAAATGCCAACAGAAAGTACTGACTTGAGGTGACTTCCTAGAAAATAACACAATAGCATCTGTAATAGCAAACTCTGGCAAACACTGCCTTCAAACAAGGTTATCTCATTCTGTAGCATAATGTGTCAGTAGAAATACAGATCTTCACCTTGCAACATGTAAAAAAGGACCATACTAAATGCCCTGATGAACAGCTGGGCCATCTTTTACGATTTTACCCAGCACAATGAAGTCTCAATTCCTGTTAGCTGGTGGTCTACTCACAAGACCTAACTCTAACATCAACTACGACTTGAAGCTACACTTTCATTAATATATTTCCAATATAACTGCATTAATATATGCCTATAGTTTATGGCATCAATTTACAGTATCAAAGTAAGAGTCTTTCTTACCATTTAGAATCCCTTAATGCAATTACAATTTCACAATTGGTCCTGAACATAATTTTTCTGATGAATTACAGTTCTCGTTTCTACTGCACATATTCAAAAATAAAAACTAGTTCTTTAGAGCTCTAAGCACCTTCTTACTTTATTTCTCTCTTCGCAGTCTAATACCTTATTGCTCCTTTTACATTCTTCTTTCATTGCTATTGAAACAATATTTTAATGATCACTAACAACTGGGTGGACATTTTAAAGGAGATGTAAAAGCACTCTGTGCTAACACAAATCAATAAGACATATTTTTGTTCTTCATATTTTTGTGGGGGAGAGAGGCAAGGTCATCTGGTATTTTAATGCTTTTCATGCAAAGATATTTTAGAGGTTGACCAAGTAAAACATTCATAGCGTTCTCTACTTATACCTTATGCACAAAGTCAGGTAAAAGAATAAATTTATCATCCGCAACAGACATTTTAGTAAAGTTGGATCACAAGGTCCAAAACAACCGTAACTTCCAATTTAAATTGAGCTGTATATCATCACTTCAGATGTCACTGTTTCTTCCCGTGTCATTCTGATTCCACAGCCTTTTTGTGGGCTATAAAAACTGAGAACCATATTTGCAGTTAACTTTTATTAGTTCTTTCTTCTGCATTTTCATGGACTTCTGATAACAATTTTCACAAGTAGCTATTAATGAGCAGAAATCTGAGAACAGCACAACTGCCTATTCTTAACTATTTGGAAGGGACTCTTGAGGACAGTCAGCAACAGCTGCCGTCAAAGACAGTTGATTAGTATCAGCATCATGAGGAATAGAAAGTGTGTCAAATTTTTTTATCCCTGAGAACAAACCTAATTATCATACTCTTTTAAAGACAAGATTTTAAGCTCTTTAACATAATTTTAAGGTAAGGGATCTCAAGTTCATATCAACATGTCGTTTATGAAAGACTTGTCTTGCACGTTAGCATTTTGTCAAAAGGTGTTTCCTTAAAGCTTTACATTTTCATTAAAACGCCTAGTTTACATTACTTAACACGAAAACTGCACTATAATTAAGAAGCTGGGTCAAAAGATTACACAGTAAAACAGACTGTTCAAACTGAAGAGAAGTAATCCAGGAAATGACATCTCCTCTGTCTAGGCCTCACAGATAAGTCACTTCAACCAGGAAATATGTTATTAAAGTGATTTCACTGTTCGCTTCCTCTTTCTGCTATTACAAAAGGCTCAGAAACTAACAGGCCAAAAATAGCAGTCTCCAAACAAATGCACTGTTGGCAAAGAGCCTTCTGCTTACAGCAAACATGCAAAAATGTTATCCACAGATTGTTTTCCAAGAGAAAAGTCCAAACTAGGTATTTTTGCAACACCCTCCTATACCAGGGGAAGAGTTCCTGGCTGCTCTGACAGCAACGACCACCTCCGATAACACCATGGAGTGTGGCTTTCCCAGCAAGCAGCCTGCACTGTTACAGGCCTGAATGACCTGAAGAAAAAGCAGGCAAGAGTTCCCCTTCATTCCTATTCAGGAGATAGAGGAACTAAATGTTTATGTTCTTCTCTCTGACAAAAGGGGCAGTAATAGGGAAAAATAATGGTATCTTCTAAATATGCAGCTCAACACTAATTCTAGGCAATCCCACTGAAGCCTTCACTGAACTAAACCATGCTGTGCTGATACCAATTTCTAAAATTAAAATAGCTATTTGAACCTGTCCAATGTTGATATGTACATGTAAACTCCACAGGATGCCACAACAGCTCTGGTTACTTCAATTTATTCCTCACTTTCATGATGAGAAAAAGTAAAACTCAAGACCAAAAACTAAGACAACTGAACATAAGAGGTATCAGTTGCTTCCTTAGTATCCACAAACAATTCATAATCCTGCAGTAATTGGAAAATGTCAGAAGCCTGATCTAGTGAAAGATGTCCCTGACCACAGCAGAGGGGTTGGACTAGATGATCTTTCAAGGTCCCTTGTGACTCAAAACCATGTGATTCTATGAGAAGTTCACTAAACCATTACATATAAGAAAACCAAACCACTATTCCTTTCCCCTTTGCCAGTCTTCCAAATCCTAAAATAAAATTTAATAAACTATGCTGCAGTGGAAAGTAAGGATAGAAAAGTCTGTAACTTCAGATTACATTTTTCTAACTTGACCTACATGCTTGTTAAAGCAGAACTTCCTAAATCTATGCACACAGGAACTGACCATCTAATGACTTCACCATGATTAAACCTCCACTATATCCTTCCATATGTCAAATGGACTGTTAAATAATTCTGGTCTTTCCTGAGCAATTACTTCTTTCCATAGAAGCTACCTTTGGATATAAGGCTCACAGCTCAATAAGAGCATACAACACGAAAAACAACTGAAAGGTCATATGCAAGGCAAATATACCATTTTCCCAAGCTTATCCTACTCAGCGATCATTAGGATACGTTGTAATTCATTTTTCTCTTACTTAAGCGTAATTAGTATGTGAAGGAATAATTCTGGGCATGATAATGCAGTCAACATTTACTGCTGGGAGGTCCTGCTATTCTAGAAGTTCTTTAGTAGTTCTACATTAATTAACAGATTTAACAGTATGTTCAGTTTAGAAACCTAAAAGCAGCTGCTGTCCACAAATAAGTATGTAAATACTTAACAACAGGTTTTACTTGCAATCTGATTTCTGTATATGGAGGTAAACAAATACTGAAATTTAAATGACTGAAACGATTTTAATGTTGTCTACTATTGAATAAATGCAAATTTTTCTTCATCATACAAGCAATTCTGTTCAAGGACTGTCATCTCATGTGCTACATCCTACATGCATATTTTAATGGTTTTATACAATTTACCTTGCTATTTGAAAGGCACACTGTCGAACTGTTTCATTGTTAATGACAGGATGATAATAGACCAAAAATAGCTTCAGCCTTAAATACTAACAAAAGAGAATAATCACAAAATTGTGTTCAAGATGCAACCAGAACAACTTTAAAGAAAAATACTACAGAACAGCAAAAGCATGTAAATAAAGATCAGAAAGGCAAAGGTGTATAATGAGCTGTGGTTTACAATGAACAAGAGGAAAGAATGGAAGATACTTTATATAAGAACAATTAAAATAAAAGTCCATTAAGTGTTAAGAAGGGCAAAGAATGCACAAAAAGCTTAAGTTTTCCATGCTTTCTGTAATTATTTTTCTTTTTAATGTTGCATATCTGGCCATATTTACAAGGTGTAAGAACAAAAAAAAATCCTGAAAAAAAATCACTACACATGAAGAAACGCGCTGAGGACAGCAAGATCAACTGAAATTCAGTCTAAAATATTTAAGGAGACTGTCTTAATCAATTTTCTTTGTGAACTCAGGAGAACAGGGAGGTCATCAGGACTGAAAAGGTCAAATCAAAGCACTACCATTAAAAGGGGAAGGGCTTTCCAAACTATAGATGAGAATACTCAGAGAGAGGGAGACAGAAGATGATGTTAATCAATTTGTAAACACCTAGAAGATTAACATGTAAAATCCAGGGTTTAAGGTTTTTTGTATTCTTCTCAAAAATAAAATGGTGTCATGTAATATATATGATGTAGTCAATAAAGCAAAGCATCTTAACACAGAGTAAAACACAAGACTCACCATTCTCATTAGCAAAGTAAAAAAATACTGTATAGGAAATCATGGGAGAAAACGTTCAAAAGGTAGTTATCAGGGCTTGGAGAAGTGTGTCAAAAAAAAATTTCCCTGGGTTTGCCCTGTTCCAGTTCTACAGAATATTTTCATTACCTCAAAGCAACAGAATAAGTAACTTATCTATTAAGAACAAATAAAAATAGGAAATGATACCAAGATCATAGTTCTGGGTACATGCTTTTATTGCATTTAAAAGAATCTCAAAATGAAGGAAAAAAATCTGAAAAAAAATACAATCAGATGCAATTCAAAGGATAAGCACAAAAAGAGGAGGGAAATCCCCACCAACATATGCTTTTCAAATAAATTAAATGGGAATAATGAGTAAACAAGAAGATAACAGAAGACGACACAGGGTTATAGCAGACTAGTCCAATCTAGGATGCATAAACAGGAGGTGCATTGTATAAGCCCTCACAGAGAACTAATGTTCTTTTGTAAATAAAGATCAGAAATCATTTGCTGATATTGTTCCAGTCTGAGCCAGAATATTGTGTCCAGCTTTGTGAATTCCTATACAGAGGACTGCAAAAGACAAGCTGGAAAACAACCACAGAGGTTAACAAAAGCAGGGAAGTGATAAGCAATTTGTGCTAGTGTAGGCTGTCAAGAATCACAGAATGGTTTGGATTGGAAGGGACCTTAAAGATCATCTAGTTCCAACCCCCCTGCCATGGGCAGGGACACTTTCCACTAGCCCAGGTTGCTCAAAGCCCAGTCCAACCTGGCCTTGAACACTTCCAGGGAGGGGGCAGCCACAACTTCTCTGGGCAACCTGTGCCAGTGTCTCACCACCCTCATGGTGAAGAATTTCTTCCTTACATCTTAGTTTTAAACTGAAAGAATGTGGATTAACATGTTACCCCTTGTCCTGTCACTACACTCCCTGATAAAGAGTCCCTCCTCATCTTTCCTGGGGGCCCCCTTTAAGTACTGGAAGGCCACTATAAGGTCTCTCTGGCCTTCTCTTGATCTCTCAGCCTGTCCTCATAAGGGAGGTGTTCCAGTCTCTGATCATCTTCATGGCCTCCTCTGGACTCGCTCGAGCAGGTCCATGTCCTTCTTGCGTTGGGGCCCTCACAGCTGAACACAGTACTGCAGGTGGGGTCTCACAAGAGCAGAGTAGAGGGGGAGAATCACCTCCCTCAACCTGCTGGCTGCATTTGTTTTGATGCAGTCCAGGATGCAGTTGGCTTTCTGGTCTGCAAGTGCACATTGCTGGGTCATGTTGAGCTTCTTGTCAACCAACACCCCCAAGTCCTTTTCCACAGGGCTGCTCTCAATTCACTCATTGCCCAGCCTGTATTTGTGCTTGGGATTGCCCTCTACAATATCATTCACTTTAATAAAACAATGTATTAACACTTAACCATTACAAAAATGCACTTTTCTCCTCCAAATCAGTTGTTATTATTTTCTTAATAATAGCCTTAAAATAAAACTGGTCTTGCATGTTTTGCTGGTTATTACTGTAGCCATGGAAAATTCAGTTGTTCAGCATAATCTGATTTCATCTGAAGTCACTGTACACTTCCAGGTTCTTTAGCTACCTTTGATTTTAGAATCTGTATTGCTTTCAAAAAAAAAAACCAAACAAAAAAATCAATGTGCAGCAAAGCCCAGCCCAGCATTGCAAACCTGTCAAAATAACACTAGAGATAATTTCCTATTAACTGGAATTCTCCAAGGCCCTTATTTGCAAGCTTAGTTCCTTAGCAAGAGAGCAAAAGCAGTCTGGTAATTTTGACTGTGTCTCTCCTGCAGCAAGCCATTTATGCATCAGTACAGGTAAAGATTTCCCAAGCAGTCAAGCAGAATAGTACAAGTACTAGAACTGCAAAAAGACTATCTACAAATGCACAGAAAACAAACCTGTGTCTGGAATTGTTTCTCTGACACCCTGAAAAAGTGGAATTACCTGCTGTTTCATAAAAATCCAAATGCAGGACACAGCTTCTGATTCATTTCTCTCTTTTGAATCAGGGCTTTCAAAAGCTACAGCTGCAGGAATCAGAAGTTAATACCAGGAACACAGATAAAAGCCAAGGGAGCTCATCTGTGGTTGAGGTAGGAGACAGTTGAAAAGTCTATTCTTAAAATCATATTTTGACCAGAAGGCCATCCTTGTTTCATATTAGAGTACTACTTCTCCATCATGAAAATTATTCTACTTATCTTTCTGCACCTTCAAAACAGTTCAGTCTGTGAAACTCATTTCAGCAGCTAGCCATTGCACGTAATGCTATCAAAGTCATTTATCCCTTGATTCCACTGTGAGCTTATTTTTGGATAAATGTATTTGTTATACACTCCTTCACTTAATGCAAACAGACGCATTATATTATATATTTTTACTAATCTATTTAGCAGTCAGATAAATAAGATGCAAGAACACAATCTAATAACTAAGAAAGGATACTTATTAAATATTTAAAAAAATCTAACAATATGTTTTACAATAACTGGAATTGCAAATAACAAAGATTGAAAAGAAAATCAAGATACCACCTAGCATCCTACTCCCTTAAAAGCTTGATTGACTAGAAGTAATAAAGGGACTTGTTCTTTTCTAATCACTGATTCAGAAGAAATTATTACAAAATCTCCCTGTACTAAAAATATCAGCAACTGCTTAAAATCACTCTTTAGAACATTTCTAACCCAATAAATAATAGCCTGTCTATCATGTTATCTCCTGCCTAACTTCAAATCTGATGTCAGCAGCATATTCTAATCAGCTGCACCATGTATTTCTTAAATTTTAAGTGCTGGACTCCACCATAATTCCATGAATCCAGATTCACAGTTAAATGATGAATAAAACCAAAGCAATTAAAATCACATCTAACTTTGGAGTACAGAATTTGGATGAAGTATGGAGAAACTCAGAACACTTATTGCTGCAGATGGAGGTTTTTTGTTTTTTGTTTTTTTTTTTTTTTTAAGGTCAAGATATCAAGACCAATCCAGCAGGTATCAGGATGTGCTGATCCATACGCTGGCAGAAAGAGGTACTGTTTATACTCCAGAGCAGAAACATTTCAAGTCAAATAGAAATAGTCAAAACAGAGTGAAGTCCTACCACTTAGCTGCTATGCGCATATGAACAGATGGACATGTTCTGTGGAGAACTTCTGGAAAAGTTAACAGTTGTAAAAATGATTCCTGGAAGAAAGGGACCTTGCAGGTAAGAATCAGAGGAAAGATTAAATAAACATGGAAAAAAACCAAAAGAGGTAAAAATTAATTTTAAATAATGAGTCAAAAGACCTTGTTCAACCCAGACCTACTCTTGAGTCTATTGTCTAGTAATATGGACCAAACAATTATTTTAAGAATATCTTTCCATGAGTAGTTAGCTAATGACACTGAAGGAAAACGAATGGAATTTACACAAAATGAATATGTATATCCATTTATACCAATCACCAGTCTAAAATAAATTGAATAAAAGTAGAAACATCTGAAAAACAAGTTTTTATTTTTGCAATAATATATATGCATTATTGATTGGTAAGGAGATTACTTTTTAATTTAGAAAAATTATAAGCAGCCCTAAAATATGGCTCACAAATGAATTTGACAATAAAGGAAATTATTTACAATCATTTTATTTAATTAGTGAGTATACATTATTTTCCTGAAATATGAGCGCCTTATTTTTTAAAGTCTGACATTCTTGAAAGTAGTTCTATCCGTTCACAATCTTAGTTAATACAGATCTTCTCCATTATTGATAAAAGAGAGTAAACTTGGAAAAAAAATTTTTATGGAATCCATTTGAAGAAATGCTTTTTAGGGTTTTTTTTAGTAGAACAGTGTGTTCACATAGCATAACTCCCATGGCATACATTAGATTCATCTGGAGTTTTAAATAAATACATTGTGATACACTACTCTAGTCCAACATGCATCCTAGAAGCAAACTTCACTGATGACCCTAGACTGAAGTCAAATTCACTATTAATTTTGTCTCTCAAACAGGTAATGCATTTTCCCATAAAATAAGCCTACATGTAAATGTTAAAATATGTAAATATAAAATAATGTTTAAATATGTAAAATAACAGAAATAACACTTCAATTTCAATTCCTGTGTCAGGACTACAAATACAACATTATTGGCTTAAAAGCAGAACAGGAACTTTTCGGGATGATTTCTGTTGAAACTCAATACATATGCTTCTAGGGATTGACTAGAGTAATAATTCCATCATATGCAAAATCCATGATGATAAGGTATTATCAAAGAATTGAAGTTCTTTCACCAACTTAAATAACAAAGTGATACCTAAGAGGTCACTAGCCTCAGCCTCTAGGACTGGAAAGGAACATGCTGGATTTCCTGACAAGTCCAACTAGAAGTGTTTGATCTCCTATGTTTTTCTCTGGAACAAAAACTGTAAGTTTGTCTTTGTCGTCTGAAATAACTCAGAGAAACTTCCTATCCCTGAAATACCTGCCAAAAGAGAAAAACAGAAAAGAAGAGGGAAAAAACAACTCTCCCCCACCTATCAAACCCACATAACTGGCCGTCCTGTATAAAAGAGACCAGATTCACACTTGGGACAGACTTTAAGCAGCTGCTTTGGGCAGGGGTTGAACCTAGATGACCTCCTGAGGTCTTCAAAGCTGAATTACTCTCTGATGCTACAATTACTTTTTGACCTGAGCATATGCAAGTCAGCACCACTAAATCGGTTTTTGTATCAAGTCCAAAAACTTCTGGTCTACTGGAAGATAAAGGCAGTCCTTAAATAAGGAATTTCTTTACTGTAAAAATGTATGAAGTAAAGCAGTAGCAAAGAAGCGTGGCTGACAGGAACTTCCTCTGCAGATTTTGAGACTCACTTCAGAAAGCCTGAGGAAGCGAGTGCCTATTGCAACCTGTTGCTGTAATTACTCATTTTTCAACTCCCTAAGCAACAAGTTCATTCTGTGCACAAATCTAAATTAGCTATTTCACCTACAAGATCAGTCAGGACTTTCACATTGCAAACAGCTGCTTCCCAAAGTTGTGGGTAGGCTTTATTAAGACCTTTGGCCACCTCTCTTTGAAGAGGAGGTGATGCAAAGGGCCATAGAACAGAGCAGAAAATTTATTCTGAAGAATTTTTTCAACTACTTCATCAATGAACTAATTTAGTCACGGAAGAACTGTTACTCGTTTAGTCACTAAAATCCACTTAAGGTTTAAAAGACATCAAGGTAAGTGCAAAACCTTGTTTTAGAAGTTGATAGCAGAAGGACTCATTACAAAATTTAAAATTTCTACCACAGCTGACCACAAACTGGGGAAGATAACTGTCTTGACTTCTGATCTGTTTATCTAGCCACACCTTCCAGTCCGTGGGTGTTATACCCTCTGCTTTATGAGTCCATTTGCAGAAGTTTTTAATGCCAATTGCAAGTTATATCAGAAGGAACTGTATTTAAAAATAAACTGTTACATAATACCAGACACCCAAGAAGAAATTCCAAACTATTGCAGCTTGAACAGACAAACCATAATCAATAAATACTTCTTCTGTTAATACGCAGCACCTTAGTTTTGCTTCAGTGGGGAAAAACATCACCTTATCAGTGTCTGTGAGATACTCAAATGCCATACAAGACCATAATAAAATAAACGTATTTGTCACTTCGGTTACTGTAAAGCATCTTGTGTCATGCAGAAGAGAGCAGCTAAATATCTGAATGACTGAGATTAAACCTATTTCTCTTAAACTGGGAAGCATTTAGAATTACACTGTCTCTAGAAAACCAGAATATACACACAGACATGTACACCCCCACACACAAGGACAGGTTCAGATCCTGGCAGTGAAAGGGTATGAAAGAAGGAAGGCTTCTATGAATAAATCAGTGGCAAAAGACAGTAAATGTGGGCGCACCTTCTTGGTGGGGTAGAAGACCTAGGGACACTCAATGCCTTTTTTGCTGGTGTCCCCTGGGACATACACAGCTCCACTCCAGGGACCCTGACAGGATCCATCTGAGGGGGGTGAAGGAGCCAGTCAAATCATTACCAGGCTGCTCTCTACCACCTCTGAAAGATTACAGCAACTGGGGGAGGTTCCTATTAACTGGAAAAGGGCAAGTGTCATGCCCATCTTCAACAAAGGCAACAAGAAGGATCTGCAGAACAATGGGCCAGAATTCCAGTTAACTTCAGGTCCCTGGACATCATTTCCAAAGACATGAAGAAAGAGATAACTGAATTAATTGGCCACAAGCAAATTGTGCCTAATCAACCTGTCTTCCATAATGAGATGACAGTTTCAGTGCCCAAGGAGCGAGCAGTTTATGTTGTTTATCTGGACTTCAGCAAGGTATTCAACACTGATTCCTACAATAATCCTATAGGCCAGCTGGGTAAGTGAATGATCAGTTGGGTGGAAAGCTGGCTGGACTGTCAGGCTCAGAGAATCATCATGAACAGTACTATCAAGTCCCACTTGGCAGCTGGTGACCGCTAGCATTCCCCAGGAATGATAAAGGGACCAATACTGTTGAATGTTTTTACTTATGACCCAAAAGTTAGCATACAGTGTACCTTCAGCAACTTCATGGATAACAACAACCAGGGGCGGAGGCTGATACACGGGAGGGCAGAGCTGCTATGCAGAAGGACCTGGAAAGACTGGGAAAATGGGCCAAGAGAGCCTCATGCAGTTCAAAGACACACGCAGACTCCCACATGTGGGATGGAATACCACCACACACCAGGAGAGGCTGGCACTTGCTGACTAGACAGTGGCTTTGAGGAAAAGGATCTGAGAGTCCTGGTGAAGAAGAAGCTGGCTCTGAATCAGGAGTAGACCTTGTGGCAGAGGGGTATGACAAGAGGCAACAGATACAAGTTGCCACCTGGGAAACTGCAATTGCGTATATGGAAACATTTTTCCCACCATGGTCAAACATTGAAGCAGGTTACCCAGAGAGGACATGGCATCTCTGTATTTAGATATTTTCAAAACCTAATTCTTAAACATCATCTAATTGAACCTGCGTAAGAGCATGTCAGCAGCTTGGACCAGAAGACCTCCACAGGTCCTTTGCATCCTAAATTATCCTTTGATGGGTATTTTTATTCAATTCTGAATATAGCTTCAATAAGAGCTCAATTACTGACAGGGTGCCATGTGCATCTCCAGAAATACCACAAATTATTTGGCTAGACACTGCTGTTAGAAGAGCTGACAGGATATTTTGTGAAACAATATTTCATCATGAATTGTATTATCACAGTGTCATCGATAACAGACCCGAGGCCTGTCTGTGGAAGATCATGACTTTGTTTTGTTTTGTACTGCAGCCAAATCTAAGATAAGAGATGCCTGATGGATAAGCACAAATTGAAATAAGCAGAGACAACATCAGACAGTATCACAGGCAATCTACTGGCACCTTGTCTCCTACGTATGTGGTGACTCAGACTCACTGGCTAGCTGGATCCCCATTAATAGGAAGATGGAAGGCAAATGAAGTTAGTATGCAAGAGACTCAAAACAGAAAGAAGAGGTTTTTTCACATCATAGAGTCAAGCTAGAACTTACTGCCATGGGATGTTTCTGCTGCCAAGAAGTTTACACTGGGATAAAGGCTACTCGATTCGAGGGAGATAAAGCTGTCAAAAGCTACAAGACAGATAAACACCACATCTGCCTCGGAGAGTCCCCGAGCTGCCTTGTCTCCACAGGCTGAGAGAATGTAACAGAATAGTCCTTCTCCTGCACTGCATCCCAGGGCACTTCTGAGCTATTGGCTGCTGCTGCAAAAAGGGTAGTTAGGCTAGACAAACTCCTGATTCAATCTAGTGATCCACTTTCATGTTATTACTTTGGGCAACTGTCTTCAGTCCCTACAAATAATTACAAGGAAATAAGACAGAGACTTTCTTTCAGCCTCAGTATTAAACGCTCTAGACAAAAGAGGACATCAGATATCAAACTCAAAAATACACAAGGAAAAAAAGAGAAGAGTTTCAACAACAGATGCTAAGAAAAAACATTCTGAAACCAGCAGTATATTG
Source organism: Strix aluco (assembly GCF_031877795.1). Classification (NCBI taxonomy): domain Eukaryota; kingdom Metazoa; phylum Chordata; class Aves; order Strigiformes; family Strigidae; genus Strix; species Strix aluco. The sequence continues at coordinate 117,032,758 of NC_133933.1, forward strand.
TATCTTGCCTCAAACTTGAGAAAATGGAGGCTCTGGCAACAGCCAACCCAAGTGCCACTGCTGTAAAGCAGGCTATGAGCTTGCAGAAAACATTTGAAAGGACTTAGTATCAGCCCTATGTGGAATAAAACAATTTTTCTAATCTTAGCAATACACAGAACAAGAAAATTATTTACCATTTAGTGACATTTTAAAGTCATACTGCATCTATTTAAAGCTAATTTACAAATCTTGGGAGTGGCATTACAACTACATACATACACAGCTATATTATGAGGAAAATTTTTCAAAACTTAGGATATAATAGAATAAAGGTTGAGGGCTCAACCTTACTCCACTTCCCCTTCCACATCAAGATCATCCTTCCAGCATGGAACGCATGGCTGTGCAATATTTCTTTGTGTCCTCTTTCCCACATGCGACTTCATCTCTCATTCAGTGAAAAGAAAACCAACAGAACTAAGTGTATAAAATTTCTCTTTGGTAGTTTAAAAACAACAGTTCAGGTACACTCAACGTTCTAGGAACTTGATTTTCATTACCGCACAGACAATGCAAAAACCACTCACACTGCAGTTTCTGAAATACCATGACTGATTATCAATTTTACAGCTGGTTAAACCTCATTCTAGTTAAAAAAGGCTATTTGTTGTGGTAATACTCTAGATGGTAACTCTGAAATTAAGTGGGACACTTGGTCTGGTATTTGCATAACGAGTTCCCAGAACATTCTTCTCCCCAGTGTTCCAGCTGTAGGTGCAAATCAAACAGTTGGGTGTGCTTATGTATACAAGATCTTTTTGTTTGCATTTCTCAAAAGGAATCACATCAAATTAGCAAAGGAAACTGCAGTCTTTTCAGAAGAGACTCAAAATCATAATGCAGTTCCTTAGTCTTTTACTGCTAAGAATGAAAACAGTTACAAGTTGTAGCAATATTTTAAATATAAGATTTATCTTTAAGAGAACTCCAGTGTCTTATTCTTTTAAGACAGAACTACCTTAATTTTCAATTCAGCGTTAGTTGCACAATTTTAGCAACCTAGGAAATTATTATTTTCAAAAGACCTCTCTCTACTAACATAAGCAGCATTGCAAAATTGTTCTGAAACTAGAAGTACTAAATATATTTTCTTCACAGTAAAGATGTCCCTGAGCCATTGCACACTCACTCTTCTGTTCACTACAGATTAAGTAAAATTCATGTTTTTGCTGTACATACGCACATTCATCATTTTAGCCATGAGACCTGTAATGGGATTTTCAGATGGACATAAAAGTTTTCAAGCTCCCAAGAATAAATTTGGTCCAAAACCACTACATTTTGAAGTCAACATACATCTTTACCTTCATTTACTCTTTAAGAGAGTTCCTGGTCCCTAACTTCCTGTACACAAATCAGGAAGATAAGGTATGCAGGTGAGAGATAAAAAAAGATCCCCTTTTTACTTTCAACTCACAAAAAAACCACTTCAATATTAATGCACAAACCCAGCATTATAAAAACTTACTGCGTTGATTTTAATCACTTAAAGGAAAGGTGCAATAACTCACAATGCAGCTTACTTTCTAATACTTATTTATAAATTTTTGTATCACCCTGTACTACACACACTATGCATTTCTATATTTGAGCCATCTCTTCACTCAGAATGCCATTACTCTCAGTGGAAATACTTTAGATACCAAAATAGAACTCCTAGAAACAGTAATCCTTTATGCTTGACTCATTTATCTGAAAATACAACTTCAGTTCTTCGAAAGCATATACCTAACTTCATTATGTGCTCAAATCACCCATGTTTAAATGTACTTTTCAGAAACACTGAATTACAGTTACTGTTTTCACCACAATAACAACTATTTGTGAAACTTCACTAATGTGCAACCAATCCCTGTCATTTTGTCTGATCCTACAGTGACTTAACATCCGAATAATAAACTGACCATGGAGTGCCTGTTTGAAAAGTATGCGTATTTGCCCAATAGCAGCAATGTAAAATCCCTTGTACAAAGGACAAGCAAAGAAGTGTTAAAGAGGCTAAGAAATACTGCAGTCATTAAATTAGGAGATATTTAAGACCTGAAACATTAATCATCACAATATTGAAAGTTTGGCTTGAAGAGTAGATTCCATTTGTTCATGCAAAGGATGTGGAAGAATGAAAATCCACAGGTTTTTTTCAGTAAATCATGGTACTTAAAATCCAGGTTTATAGTAAAATGACCAGAAAAACAGGCCAGAGTTTTAGCAGACATAATGCAGACAACAAAGGGGGTCAACAGTTAAACAGATGAAAGGATAGAAAAGGATTACACAGGGAAATGCCAAAGATCATTCCAAAGACATTTTTAAAGGAATTCTAAATATTGTTATCACTGCAACTTGGGCAAAAGGAAGAAAGGACCAGATAAAAGTGTTATGGCCTTTTCAATCTGGTTTAATTCAAATTATAAATCAATGTTTCTGCATTGACTTTAAATCCCATTAGTTACTGAATTATATGACAAATTGTAACTAGATAGTAAATTTTTTTAAGAAGTCAGCAGATTAATTAAATGGAAGTTTAACTCCGTAACTACCACTGAACCACACCATGGGAGAAACTGAAGCTGCCTGCTTATTTCAAAAGTGAGCTTTCCCATAAAATGTTAAAATACTATTAAAACAAACCAGTGTTTATTTTAATAGTATTTTAACTATTCTAGATAGTTAAACTAGAATACTAGTTTAACCACTAACTAGTTCTAGAATTATTTACAATTTCTGTTCATAAATGTCTTGTAAAAGGACCATGTAATTTTTTTGCAGGTACTCCCACACACATATATAAAATACAGCACACCAATAAAGCATCAGAAATTGACAATCAGATTTTATGACCTCTTATCTGAGCCCTTCCCAGTTTCAACTAGGGAAAAATACATGTGCCCCCAGTAAGATAGATTTCTTTCAGGTCATTCACTAGTACATGTACACTATTCAGTATATAATTCATTATTTGTAAATGGTTTCCAGGATCCCCCACATTACATCCATGGGAATAACGTGGGGACAAATTATCTGGAAATGGAAGCTTTTTGTTTTGTAAAGTTAGGTTAATAGTCAGACTTGATGATCTTAAGGGTCTTTTCCAACCTAAATAATTCTATGATAAGGCTTACAAAGCAAGAGTGTGGATGACAGCACCTCAGACATGAGGACACAAATGAGATGCCTTTCAGGTAGACAGCACAGGTTGTGTAGGGTACAGATCAAATAAAAAAAACTCCAACTTTAAAAGTCCTATCTTCTGCCAAGAAGACAGCCTTGATTTCAGAATCACAAGTGCCCTGAGTTCCCAGAGAGAGGTACTTTACAAGTCGTCAATGAAGCCTTCCCCAGTGAAAACACCCAAAGCAGTGACTCAGCCCCCATGCAGATTGTCTAACTGTATTTTATGCCAATGACTGTTTCAGAGCAATGCCAGCAGTGAAGATTACGCCCAGAGTCCAGCACAGCCTTATCGCTGCACTGCAAATGAAAAAGTGGATTATCAACATCTGTTACTTGAACTTCCCGTTGTAACTTGAAATGCAGGCAGACTTCTAGATGGTGACTTCTGTCTGGAGTAGGTGCACAACCACACAAGATACACCACACACAACCACACACTTTCTCCTCCCTCTCACTAATTTTCACTGAACCAATGTCACAGCTCATACCTCATCCATGCTGCAAACTCAACACTCAGGTAAGCAACTGATTTCCTTTGCTGGGAAATAGGATCAGTTTAACAAAAATGCTGCATTTCCACCCCTTTATTAGCCAAAACCAGCAGAAGAATGTACACTGTGAATGGAAGGCAAATGGCCTCAAGACCAAAAGTAAGCTTGTGAGGTGCCATAAATTAAAACAAGAAAATGTTTACCAGTATCATCCATTTGCGAGAAAACACCTACCTATGCAACGAAAGCAACTATAGCAGCTTAATAGTATCATTTTCTGTTACATCACCTGTTTATTCCCACTTTGTCAGGAGTTTCTACAGTTCAGGAGTTACTCAACGCTTAGAAACCTTGTACTTTCTTGAGGTGTCCCTTGTTGTAGTTGTATAAATACATTTGTTAAATGTGCCAAGTGCTGTATATAGCAAGAGTACTTTAAATAAACCAAGAAAGTATAGCATCTCTTTATGAAGTATCTTTCAAAGTAATAAAACTTGTAACTTATTTTAAACTTGGGAAAAATCTTCATGGACCACCCCCATTCACAACTATGCATAAAAGTTGACCCTCTTACTATATAAATCATCTGCTGCTTGAAATTTTACAGATTGTTATTTTGTTTTAAAAAATTCAAACAACTTGAAACATATATGCAAATATACTATATCCAAATACATACTTAAAAGGAATCTATCTATCGCTTTACCCTTATCGAGCACTCTCAGCAGAACCAGCAGCCATGCCCGTGCCCGCCAGCCGAGGCAGTGCGCAGAAGTGCATCCCACGGCAGCAGGAGCGGGAAAGCAGCACCCCAGTCCCCAGTCACACACACGCGGTGCCCTGCTGAGCACGGAGCAGGAACCGATGCGGTGGGCAGGGGACAGCCACTCCGGTCCCGTCACCCCACACTTACGGTGCGGTCAGGAGTGCGGGCTTTACGCCCCTTTACACATTCAGGAGTAAGAACCAGAATTCCCCACGCTGTGCCAAGGAAGCCTTCAGAGCTGTTTCCCCATCAGTATTTGCCAGCTCTTCCCCTCCACCTCATGGAAACATCTGCCAGTCTGAAAACTACAAAGGGGAAGAAAAATAAATATCCCCAAGCCCACAGACAAGTATTTTCAAAACTAGGAGACTGTCCTTCAGCTACACACAAAGGCCAACACTGCCCTCAGAACAGAAGCCTTATCCTTATTTCTGATACAGAATTATATTTTAGTTGAACAAACATAATCTTTCTTTACCAAAATGCAGTTTACCAGAAATCAGGGTTGTTTACTAGGACGTGCTGTTTTGCATATCAATTTTACATTTACAGTTATGCTGTTCAATTAGTAAGAATGCTAATGAAGATATTAACGCACTCCCTTTGTCATGAAGAAATATTTTAAATATGAAAACTCTTACTACTACAATTTCAGATTTTTTTGTGTTTAAAAAAAGTACTAGATAAAAAAAATCTGCTATGGGAAAATTAGCAGTAAGTTGAAATCATACCAGGAAGACATTTCCCCAAGTCTCCCAAGTTCTGAAGCTACCTATAAATTTGAAATCCAATCTTACTTTATAATATACATGGAAACCTGCAACCATGCTTTGCTATATATTAATTTTAACCTCTCAGTTGCTGCAATAAAGATTTTATGTGCAAAGTTAACAGTATGACATTTTCATCTTTTAAAATGTTTAGGAAATTATAATTATACTTTGCTTCATTTTAAAAATATGTTCCACTCACTACAGGAAGTAGTTGAACAAAGGCAGAATAGGGCACCTGCCCACCCCTGTGAACAGCTGTTCAAATACGATCCTCTACTAAATACATGATTAGATGGGAAATTTATTTAATTTCCTGATCTGCCTCAAATTTAAGGTACTACATAACACATAGCCATCTGCATGAGCTACTGTGTGAATGTTTGTGTGAAAAGCAGGAATTTTTAAACAATATTGCAGTGCCTTGTAATTTATACAAACCATGCGTATGTCAAACTTAAAACTCAAAGCGTGATACCATACATTTGTTAAACTCTGACATTGGCAAGAGAAAAAAGTGAAACTACACTCAGTGTAGCTGTGACAACATAAATCACAATGCTCTACACAAACTCACTTTCTGACTACATAATTATGGCACACTGTAATTAACTGTATTCTTCCAAATAGCCCCAATCTTAGTAAACCAACTCCCTCCTTTTAAATTTTCTCACAAAGTCAAAAAAGAGGAAGTATTCAGAGACCTTCAACAACCCCTCCTGAAGCCCTATGACATAGCCACCTACCAGCTGCACAACCTTCCGCTAGCACCTCGTGTCCCACTAAAAGATCTAGGTCCTTCCTTGGACAGAAAAGGACTGAATGCACATTTTAAAGATAGAAGCATGAAGATCAATGGAAATTTATGCTGTGATTTTTTTGGGCAACTCAGAGGAACATGAAGTACTGTCCCCATAAATGCAGAGGTAAGCTATTCTGTGCAGCGGGCATGAAAATGAGCTAAGTGCTTTTTCAACTTCCACTTTCAAACCAAGTTGCAGAAGTTCTTTATGCTACAGAAATAGTAAGTTTCTTACTACTTCATGCTACAATAAGGCACTTCAGTCAAGATTCACTTTATTTCTACTGAAGTCAGCGGAACTGTCTTACTTTAAGAATTTTTAGAAAGTGGTGCTTTGTCAGTAATACAATGTCAGAAGTAGTTATTTAATAAAGTCATGCTCCTGTGTTCCTCTTTTCTCCTGCTTTGCTTGGGGTTTCTCTCCTTGCTATAGCTCCATCTCAGCTTGACTCCCAGACAAGATTTCACTCTCTCAAAACTGATCTTACATTATTTCCATAATTTGTCATTAACTGATCTTAATATGAAATGTTTGACCACAGTTATACATCTTCTTCAGAGTCTTACTCAGCCAGCATGTTTACAGCTTTTTTAACTCATCTTATCTACACAGTCCAGGTTGCCATGTCATTTTTTCCTACAACTATTTGTTTTTGTTACATGTGAAGAGATCTGCTGTATTAACAATGCATGCTGCTCTTCTCAATCAGATCACACAGTAGAAGACCTTTTCAAACCATCAGATTGAAAAGACCACAAACTTTTAAAGATAGAGACTTTTTTAGGAAAGTCAAGCTTTAAAACAATAATTTTCAGAATTCTTTTTACATTACAACAGTTCAGCTGTTCTTTTTTCCCCCTAGATGCACATACAGACCTGTGGAGGACACCAGGAATTTTTCCTTAAACTTAGTGCCTTCTTTAGATCGCTCTCTGAAGGTTTTTCGCTTTTTAGTCTACTCAGTGGCAAAAAACAATAGTCAAGCCTACTTCACAGCTGAACAACAGCACTCTACCAACTTCACAAAAGCAAAGAAATTCTAAATAACTATTAATAACCATTTATAAAGAGGTTCTGGAGGTCTGTTACATGGAATGATACTATCTCAGCTTTTCTGTGAAAGTATTACATTTACCACACAATTTTAGTTAAGTTGTAGCTTTATTATAAGCATTTAACTTCCATGTGCTTCAATGAGAATTTTTGTGTGAGCAAGACTACACAATGAAATTCAACAGAAGCACACAACGTAGCTGAAAAATGCTATCAGTAAATTAGCAAATGTGTGATAGAAACGTTATTTAAGAGCACCTCAAAAACTTGATTGGGGAACAGAAGAGGATTTAGCCTGGCACCATCTCCTAAGGAGACGCACATCACTATATAAACTGCTGGGGCTTTAGAACACCAGCATCAACAGAGCGCCTGGGTGGCCATATGAAGTTACAGCTTTACATTTGTAGTATTTATTTTCCATAATTTCTTTGGAATGCAGTTCATAGTTTAACACAGAAGTCTTTCCAATCTTTAAGTTTTAGCTGTGTGGTATTGTTCCACCTCTTTAACATGATACACCTTTCGGCCAATTAAGCCTTTCATTAAAACGTTACGTAAATGAGAACATTAATACAAGCTCTCCCCTCTTATACATTCCCTCCCTAACATGACATTAATAATAACACACCTAAGAGTTTTATAAATAAAATCTATGCACTCTATCCCTCCTACACCGCCTACCTCCAAGTCTCAATATCTCAAAATATCTGGCTTATATGAAACAAATCGTAACAGATATTGCACACACTGAATGTATGAAAGTTATTTTAAAATGCAAGTTTTAAAAAATAAAGTTAATAAATTTGAAATCTATGTATAGACATATTATAGTCTATTAAAATAATTTAAATAGGATCGTGTTAAAGGTAAAAGGAGAAAGAGCCTAGAAGTTGTCATGACTCTTGGGATACATGATGAAGTAGTTATTTGCTACATCTTTTAACAAAGCCTGAAGGACTTCCACAAATAACAACTGTGAAAATGTTCAAACTGTAAAATATGTTGGTAATTGCTTTGTTTTAATTCACTGAAGAAAAATGATCAAAAGTAGTTTTCTGGGAGGAGTTCTGAGATGGAATTTAGTGAACTGCTTGTACTTCTCATTAACTGACCAATTCTGATAATTTTCAAATAAAGTTGTTATCATTACATGGCATTCTAATATACATGCTGTATCAAAGACAAGTGTAAGAGAACTTTTTGAAGGTTATTTCTTTCCATTTGTCCCAAACTGTAGAAAACAGCCATTACATTGTTGACACTATCAAGAAGCATTTGAATAAAAACTGCAGAGAAATCAGAAGCTCATGCCTATGCTATAGTTCAGTGAAATGTGATATCCACAGCAGTTAAAATGGATGTCTCAAGAATTTACTCCACCTGAGTCTTCCCAAAACAAACTTCGAAAGCAGGTTAACAATATTATTTGCTTCCAAAGATGTGTATGTTGCAGGCATCTAACAATGAGTAAATCAATTATAGCAACCCACAGTAATTTTCAGGGCTGCTGATTAACCAGTCAAGCAGCATATGTTTGCATACAGCAATGATCTATTCAAGGTCTGAGGATGAAGTTCCAGGACAGTCTAAACCAGTCTCCCTGTCCCCGAAACAAAAATCCCCACCCCTCCTTTGACTCAGCAGCAATGCCTTTCTCATCCTGAGCAAGCCAGTTTAGTGAGCTAAACTGGACAGGTCTTTTGCAGCTTTCATTTTTGGCCATTTAGCCCCTGAAACCTGCTCACTGCAGGGTCAGGTAAGTAAAATAATCAGTGGAAAGGCAGCAGAAAGCATACAGCAACCAAGACAGATCAGTTAGATGCATGGGTAATTACTCCTGAGAAAATGTAATTTCATTCAAACTTGAAAAACTGAGAGGGGGGAAAAGAAAATCCACCACTACAAAAAACAGTAAAGAACTTGTTTCTTTTATTCTACCAATACAATCGCAATTGAAAGGAAGATGTATTAAGCCTTTAGAACTGATTGTTTCTGGTCATACTAATCAGTCTATTTTAAGAACAGAAAATATTTTTGTAACTCTGCAAGAAAAATATGCTAAGCATACTATCAATAGCTATTAGTTTATCTATCGAAAATGGTTTGCATTTTGCTGGTTGTGGTTCATATCCAAGTGGACAGATAGATGTCTCAAGAACAAAACACTCCCTACATATTTTAAAGACTCATCCAGTAAGTTCATCCTTTACTTCCTTACAAACAAAAAAAAGGACAAAATGTCAAAATAGTGAATATTTATATAATTAAATATAAAACTGTTCAAGCATGAATACAGTACCTTCTTTTGCTTAGGAAATAGAGCAGGAAATTTAGAGAGAGTGAAAAAGAGGTATTTTGTAAGAAAGTCATATTTACATATTGCACAAGGGTCACATTCAGCTGTAAATTAACACACGCAGCTATATCAATATGTATATATTTTGGGAAAAGATTAATCACAAACTATTGTCATTTAAATAATTCTATTTTAAATTGATCCATCCTCTACAGAGAAGTGGTAACATCACCTCTCCAAATAGTTTTAGTCTTTCATTCTGTTTAAGACAATAGTCATGACCCCTCTCATAAAAGTGTTGTTTGGATTTATATTAAGTAGTTTGAAAGAGTGTTTATCCTGAGTATCTGCACTGTCAACTTGAAAATCTCTTCCCTCCCTACCCTTCAAAAAAACCCACCCTGCAAAAATCCAAACAACACTTTTCCTTCTCAACTTCCTACCCCATTCTGCACATAAGTCTTAGTTATTCACTTATCTTAAATCTTGGCTGGAGTACTGCCATACAATTTTATGGACATGAAGACTTCTGGAACCCAGTCCTGCTGTACAAAACATTGCAGTATTCTTCCACAGCCAGACTAGTCATCTCAATACATTTGCCTTTGGCTCCTGTGGTTGATTTAGACTTTCAAGACTGATCTTAGCACTCCTCGAGAAACCCTGTGTTCATGAACTGCACCTTACAGTATGAAGGCATCGGAGAAATCTCCCACCTGAAGATCCTGGTCTATAATTATGTTCCTCTTGAGCAAAGAGGCTTTCTACAACAGAGTTTTATCATCTCTGTCTAGGAGTCTGAGCTTTTGAGAGCCTGGTCCAAAACTAGGGAATGAAATTCCACACAAATTAAGGATCACAGAAAAGCTCACCAACTTCTCCAGTGCAAGCTGCATTTCCTAGTCAGATGGTGCTTATTTGCTACAAGATGTCTCCAAATATAATAGTTGAGGAAGCCAGCATAACAGCTTACAGAAAAGAGAGTCTCATTCCCCGAACTCTAAAGACAAGGAGAAATTGCAGGAGCTCTGAGGGCAGCCAGCCCCACAAGTCTGAGACAGACTATAGTTTTCTTTACTTATGTCAAGCTCATTTTTAAAATGCATTTCATAACACTGAAGTGTGTTCTTTCAACTACATTTGAAGTTTGTTGCAGAAAGTTTCTCTTACGTACAATAAAGAGAAGTTACCACAAATACTTATAAGAGGTTAGCAAATACTATCTTTAGCTCAAAATTTTAAAACATATTTATTCTTTAAAGATGGCCTGTGTGCATATGGAGAGAAAAGGGAGAAAAAGAGATAATAGCTGGTTATTATTTGACAGTTTGGGTTGAAATTGCTTTTCCAAGACTAGCCTAATTAAGGTAGTGCAGCTCACACTAAGATGAGCAAAGCGTATATACAACTGAAGTGATTTTCACTAAATGACTGGCAAAATGAGATGAACAGGATAGAACATCTGTCAGTATCACCTGACTAAACCTACTGAAAAGCTCAGAGGAAAGAAAAGACAGGTAAGGTATGTATTCCCTCACTAAAAACACTGAAAAATACTTTTTATTATTGTTTCCAGTGTTACATATTCATATTTGTCAAAGTAGATGAATAACTCAGAAAATAAACAATTACTTAAATAATCATGGGGGATATGAAGGGTAACACATTTTTTGTAACTACTCAAGTCATGCACATGAAACAGATCTCTGGCCAAAATTCACTTTCAGCAATATAAAGAAATATTAACTTCCAAATACACATACATATATGCATAACAAGACACACTGTAGCTCCTATCAGTGATCTCAAAGAAAAGCTGACAGTAGCATGGAAAACATTCAATGTCTTGAAGAAAAATAATAAAAACTGTAATATCAACCTATTTGTATTCAAAGATGTGATAGTAACTTTTAATTCTGTGATTTTCATCACAGTGGCACAGTCACAAACATTCCAGTTACACTCCAATTCAAGTTTCACCCGGATATTCTAATAACAGAACAAAACATCTGGAGTCTGAAAAAAAATAAAATAAAATCATCACTGGGCCCAGGACATCTGCCCTTTCCTCTTCCTCCAATTATTTCTCTGTAAGGCATACAAAACTCACTTCAAAATCACAATGAAATACCTGAGAAAGAAGGGGTCGAATTCCACAGAACTAAGTTGAACATATTACTAAATTTCACATAAGGTAAACTGTTTGGCTTCAAAGCAGTAATGACTAAGCTCACAGAACTACATGCTAACAAAACACATGTTCAAACATCAGTCTAAGATGTGAATCCACTTAAACAAAGCATATTTTTATTAAGAAACAGACTTCATTTGTTAGTCTCAACTGAAATGGCTCCATGTTGCTTTAAGATGAGAACATTAAAATGAAGTGGATACAACAAGTACCTTACATATCAAAGAGATGACCAAAAAACCTGACACGGTCACTAGAAACAATCACCAAATCCAAGGCCATCTAGACTAAAACAAGCTCACGTCTAACAGGGCTCATTTATTTGATTTACTAAAATGTTTTAAGCTAAACATGCCTGTAATTGCTTGTAAAACTGCACCCTAATAATATTTCTGAATAACACTACCCCCACCACAAAGTGTCTTTCAAAAGACTTTCAGGAATCCATCTCTCTAGGATCCATTTCACTTTCATGATTTGTTAAATAATAAAAAAAAAAAATCCTAGTCTAGCTATCTAATCTGTTTATCTTGGGAAAGGAATTTATAATAAAAGAGAGATATGAGACAACATCCCCACTGTGACAGAGAATCTGCACAGTATAACAATACAGATTTGGGATTTGCTGTATTTGATTTTTTGCATTAGTGTTGCCAAAAAAAGAACTTCTATGAAAATAACTGACTACTACCATCCCCTGGGATACATACTTCTCTGAAAGAAAATTTCCTTTATCATGTCTGACCAGGAGATCGGGTATCTACAAAAAGTGATCCTCTCATGGTTCCTGCACTCTAATGGTGAAAAAATATTTTTTGTACCATGCTCAATCTGTTTTGTTACCAAAACAGGGCTCTGAATTGCTTAATATCAGACTACAAATACGAAGCAAACTGAACATAAAACTGTTGTGACACTGCAAGTGTCTATTCCTTCCATAAATCATGTTTGACATAGTTTCGTAAGATTTTCAGACAAAGAATCAAGAATACCAATTCCAGTTGTAACTCCAATAAACTATCGGCCTGTTCCTTCACATGAACCTCATGAGGTTCAACAAGGACAAGTACAATGTCCTACACCTGGGTCGGGGCTATCCCCAACAGCAATACAGACTGAAGGATGGCAGGATTGAGCGCAGCCCTGCCAAGAACAACTTGAGGGTACTGGTGGATGAAAAGCTGGACATGACCCAGCAATGTGCTCTTGCAGCCCACAAAGCCAACCACATCCTGGGCTGCATCAAGAGAAGTGTGACCAGCAGGTCAATGGAGGCGATTCTCCCCCTCTGCTCTGCTCTTGTGAGACCTCACCTGCAGTACTGTGTCCAGCTCTGGGGCCCCTGGCATAAAAAGGACATGGACCTGCTTGAGCACGTCCAGAGGAGGCCATGAAGATGATGACTGGGGAGCTGGAGCATCTCCCTTATGCAGACAGGCTGAGAGAGCTGGGGTTGTTCGGCCTGGAGAAGGCTCCAGGGAGACCTAATTGAAGCCTTTTAATACTTAAAGGGGGTTTATAAGAAAGATTGAGAGAGACTTTTTACCAGCACCTGTAGTGACAGGACAAGGGGTAACATTTTTAAACTGAGAGTAGATTTAGACTGGACATAAGGAAAAATTTTTTACAGTGAGGGTGGTGAGACACTGCAACAGGTTGCTCAGACAGGTTGTGGCTGCCCCCTCCCTGGCAGTGTTCAAGGCCAGGTTGGACGGGGCTTTGAGCAACGTGATCTAGTGGACAATGTCCCTGCCCATAGCAGGGGGTTGGACTACATGATTGTAAAGGTCCCTTCCAAGCCAAACCCTTCTGCAATTCTGAAAGACTTCGGATATCAGTACTGAAAAAGTCTACATCAATGATCACTATCAAATGGTATCCATCATTAGAAATATTTTTTCTTTTACCAACTGTAAAAGTAAACGTTTATTTTCTGTGGAACCTTCAGTATAGTTGTGATAAAAATACCCACCTCTCCATTAACAACCTAGAAGTAACCCCTTTTATTCTTTAAACTTAAACCAAACTTGATTCAATATAACACTACTGATGTAGTTGATGTTGTTGCCCTGATGTGAGCATATGAAATCAGAAAACACTGCATAAGTATAAAGTCAAATTAGTACTTGTATAATTTAATCCAGTCAGGTACCAAATCAGGCTGCACTGATATCACTCTGCTTTGTGCCAGTGTAACATAACGTACATATTGGATATGGAGCAACAGTAACATACACTAATAACAACTTCCAAATAAAGCCCTGGCAGCTAAGACCTCAAATCAGTCATTTTGGCATTTCATATGTTGATGGATTCCACTATTTTCAGAAGAAAATATGAGCCAGTATTCATCTTTAAAACGAGCTTGTTTACACATACACAAGCCTGTTTTTTAACTAAAAACAGATTAAAGCAACAGACAGACTACAGTACAAAAAACAGGTTTAAGTTACCTGAATTCAAACATAAACAAGTACTAATAGGAACTGGCCTGTTTCAAGTTTCTTTAAAAAAATAAACCTTTCCAGTTTCTACAACTTTCTCTGTACATAGGCTAGTAACATGGTGTGCTATTACCCCGTTACTTTCTTACATAGGTCTGAATGTAACAGCAGAATTTATTTCACTCTTTTATTCCAATTCTCTTTTCTTCTAAGTTTATATTAGCAGATTCTAGCTGAATTGCTCTGCAGTTTTTAAAATAGCTACAGTATTTGCACAGCAGTACATGGAACTTAGTTCTCATCACTTCCTTCAAGGTTTCATTACCAACGTTGTGGTAGGACACACAGATAATGGGCTGCATTTGAAAAAAGTAGGCTGCGTATTTTAATTAATAAACACTGCATATTTTAATTAATGAACACACCATCCATTTGCAACCTAGTTCTTTGAGGAAAGGAGATACACTGTGGATTTTTTTAGTATGTTTTGGATGGGTTTAGGATTGTGGGTTGTGTTTTTTTTAAAATGTCACAGCGGTAATTACCATTGTGTTCTGCAAATCTGCCGGGATTAACTGGGAAAATGATTCAGGTTCGTTTTAATCCAGATTAGTTACTCAATTCACAATACACCAGCACAAACATTTGCGTCACCATCAAGGTAGTGCCCCATGGAAGCAGGTGGAGCTACTTCTTTAACTGATAGTGAAACTATTTGTGGAACTCTGTTAGCCATTTGTTTTTAAATGGATCCATACAGCTAAGGGAGAATGACACAGGTTTAAAAGTTTCTGAGATCACTCAGGTTCAGTTTCCCGTACTGAAAAACTTCTGTCTTCTTCAGATTTCTGAACATGTATTGCTCTAAAATTAAAAACTGCTGGGTATCTCCCTTCAACAGTGTACAGTTTTACTGGTTCATTTACAAACTCTTGGAAGATAAATATGTTTTTGTTAAATATACAGATACTTGTTTGTAACTATCTTTAATGACTGAAGCCCTTAAATAAATACAAAACTATGCACACCTTTTTTTCTAAAAAAAAAAAAAAAACCACCAAAATCTGTACTATTAAAGAATAATCCAGAAAACCTTATTTCAGTTATCAAGACCACCATGTCTATTCCTCTTCTAAACACGCTACTCCTGAGGCAGAAAAGCCAAATTGGCTCCATTAATATTTGCACATACATACCACTGAGAATGCATGTCTGTCCTCTGCTGTGCCCACCTTTTTAGAAATAAAAGTTTCACCTTTGTTGTATCTTCCTTCAGAGCGTTATAGGCTACCTGCAAATAGCTAGGCTAGTCTTAATTACTGCTGTATTTACCTTCACACTGCAGACCAGAGTTGTCTGACCCAAGAGCATACTCTCCTATTTAGTGAACTTGCATCTGCAAAATCTCATCTCTTTCTGTTTCTAGAAGTCATTCAGAAACAGATACTGCATCCTACAGCATTTCAAGGTTTCCCTAATCCCCTAACTACTCATGGCTCTTAAACAGATGACGACAGAGCTTATCTGAAAAGACAGAAAGACATTCTAAAGGTCTTTGTGTATGGCTGATAGAGATCTTCACAAAGGAACCCACATCCTCAGGAACTTTGGTCTCAATCTGACAATTAAGTACCTTGTATCTTTAGAATTACAGGACTATTTCACAGTCTTTTCAAGATAAAGCTATTACAAGGAAAGACTCCTAGGCACTGTAAAACTTAAACCAGGTATAAAAATTTTCTTCCAATAGATTTTCTTCCAGTACCTTTGCAAGGTAGTGGTATTACCTTCATGCATTTGGGCAGTGAAACGTTGCCTTAATCATCATGTCACTTAAAAGAAGACATGCATGTCTGCCTTTAAGACAGTTAAACTGCAATTCTATCAGAATTTGTTTACATACTGATATTAAAAATATCAGCTGAGATTATGGTAGCTAAAAGGAATTTTAACATGGAAGAGTATTTTTCAGTTTATTTAGCTTGTGTTTATTCCAACATGATCAGTTCCCCCTTTCTGTGCAAATTTGTCTTTGGAATACAAAGAATAAAAAAACATGACTGTGAAACAAAAATATGGCAAGAAATGCAGGGCTAAGTGAATATCCCAAGTTACTTGGGAAAACAAAGCAAAATAGGTAATAGACTTCAAGTTCATTATGGTTCTATAAGTGGAAAATAGTATCCCCATAGATAACAACTTACTGTTTTCTAAAATTTCCTTAAGCTTCAGCAACAAGCAATTCTGACACGCAAATACTATCTCACCTTTCCATTAGACCTGAGCAGATCAATTCCCACAAAAATCATCTGAATCAGTTCCTTCCCCAAGGAATCACAGTTTTTACATTTGAAGGAAAAACTCCTGTACGTCAAGATCACCAGGGTCATAAGAGGTGTATGCACTTGGCTAAATGTTGTGGGGGAGAAGAAAAGTTATATATGTCTCCTGTAAGATATTGCGTCATGCATCCTATATGTATATATACACACATACAGCGCACAGATCCCTGAACTAACTACAAACAGGCCAGCCACACCAGTGTGGCACTCCCCTACAGCAAGCAGAGGCTATTACCAGCTGTCTACTAAAGCAGCATTTAAATCTGGGGGGAAGAAAAAAAAAAAAAAAAGTCCTTACATCAACAAAAGGCAGTTTATCCGTTTCACATCATTTAAGAGCATGACCCTAATGTTACAGGCTCTTCCATACGAAGTTGTGTCTCTAACTGACTCAGGTTTCTTGTCATTCCTTACTACCCTTCATGGAAAATCTGCTATACATACCTCACTGTCCAAGGGAGTTCAATAATACAATAAAAGTTAATTATGGAATAGAGCTACATCCATTTACTCACAGACCAGCATTTTCAGAAAGTGAACATGGGATTAAGACCAGATAATTGGAGTTGCACTATTTCAGAGTAAAAGATCTCCTGCTTTTACTTTACTACCTCTTGCTCTGCTGCAAGAACGGCAATCAGAATTTCACCATAATATTTCTTAGCCTCTTCTGTCACACTGTGTCTAATCTAGCAATTAAGTCAAAACCAGCAGAATAATCAGTAATTTATGCTTAAAGTGAACCTTGACAATGCTCAGGATGAATGATGGTTTCCAAGACCACATCTGTAGCAGCAAGTGAAACAACAGCAGCACCTGAGTCCCTGTGCAAGACCTCCATTCCCCACACCGTAACCACGGCATGCTAGGAACTTAACACTGGGGAGAGGACAATGCCATGATGGCTAGAGCAAGGCAGGACCCTGACACTGGTTTACTGTTATAGATACAGACTTATAGAATACAGTGATATTTTACTTTCATGACTATTTTGCATGGAATCAAACACAAAAAAACGTTATCAATCTCTCATGATCTGTGTGTACTTTCAGCATCAGTGATCCTACAATATTACAGCATCAAGCATGTTTATGTCTCTCCCCTCCTCACTCCCCTTACATTTTAGGAGACAACCCAATAGTGGTAAGGTTTCATACGTTAGAAAATAAATCAAGACATGATGGCAGTAAAAACAATACCAATTCCACAATTCAGAAAATTACCTGGGGTATAAAACCAAAAACAATTCCCATGTGTCAAGAAAGGAGTCCAATCACATGGTAGCCTCCTCTGATATTTATGATCTAGAAATCAAGCTTGAAATAAAAATGTAACAAAAAAGTTTTACCTTGGAGTAAGAAGTGTATAAGACTTTTCTTCAATCCTGCTTTCTACATACTACAAGAAGTCAAAACAGCTTACACATAATGCCTCACATGCAGCATCCATTTGATGTAACATGTTGATAAACAGAAATAATGTCATTGTACATTGCTTGGCTTTGATTTAATAAAAAAGTACTTGGATTGCAAGTATACTGAAATTTCAGCAATTTACATCCAAGTTGGAAAGATACACTGTGAATCTTCCCTCATAAATTTAGGCAGTGGGATTTCAAAACGTGAATGCCACATGACCAAACGCATTTTCAACAATACAGTCTAACCAAAACGTACCATACTGCATAGAAAACTTAAAATGAACTCTACAGTTAGGCTCAGCATTGTCTCTGGCTTTTTAATTCAGTGAAGTAAGTCCTACATAGAGTCATATAAAATAAATCTAGGAGTTTCTTCAATAATGAACAATGTCAGACTTTACAGAATTGGTTTTAAAGTTACATTTTCCATTTTTAATATGCCAAATTTTGGCAATGGTGTTTTCACAGGTAGAGAGGGGACAGTTGGGACTTCTGAGGAAGAAGTTTTTCACTTGAGAAACACTGCAGGGCACACATGGGAAAAAAACACTGGTATTTCTTCTAAAAAAATGAAGAGCACTGGAAGTTTATTTTGACACTTAAATTGCCTTTCTTCAGAGGCAGCCAACCATTAAAATAGATGAAGTGATTCACACCTCATGGCGCTACTGTTTCAGGCTTCTACACGTCGGAACCATTCTTCATAACACTGTCCATATTTAGAGGTTTTCTTCATAATCTTAACAGTTAGAAATTATTTTCAAAACAGAGAACTAGCTGGATGTCTACAATTAAAAGGACTTGCCAGCATAGTATTTTTCAGGAGATGCAGCTTGTATTAGTATATTTATTATTTTGTATATATTTATCTTCTAATTTAAGCTTAAAATATTCCCAAAACAATAAACACTAGGCACACAGAAAACAGTGTTTCTGCTACCTTATTTGCTGCTACATTCAGGTTTTGCCACCAGAATTCTGATAACCAGAGTTCTGCTGCTCCCCAGCCTCACTGACATAAGTGCCATCATTTCCAGAGTCAATACAAACCCTTCAGTTCTGGGGAGATGAACAGTGCAGAAAGCCATAGGGATGGGGATTAAGGAAAATAAATAAAAAAGAAACACATTTCATATAACTGAAGCAATTTATTCATAGTAATACTGAACAGTGAACTTGACAGCAATTAAAAAAACAGGGCCTTACAACCTTCCAATTTAGTAATAGGAATTTTTATCTTGAAAACGCACTTATTTTTAGCTTTCCCTATCAGATCTATAGGTTAGTTCAGGTGTATATAATACCAGCATGGATGCAACTCTTCTTTAACAAAATTACTAACTACTTCATACTCACGGAGAAAAAATTAAACACAGAATAATGTTTAAATTACTAGCAGTAGCTGCAATACAATAGTAAACTGTCACCTCCTTGTCATGCGAGTAAACCAAGTAGTTGTTTTCAGTCACTTTTCATATGAAAGAATAAAATTTTTTAAAAAAGGGAGGGGGGGGGGGGCAGAAGAGTACTTTACAATCCAGGCTTATACACCCTAAAGAGGTCACTAAATTGAATAGGCCAAGAAATAAAAACTATAGCTTAATGCCCAAGTGGGCTGAATTTTACTGTTGGAGGAAGAGGTCCTGAAACGTTCACTAACGGAAACAGATTGTGCGTTCATACAGCTGGCATTAGAAAGGTTTTCATTATTCACTAAACCAACAGCTTTCAACACGGTATTATTTCCCGCTCTTCTCCATTTTCTTGCGCTATTAGAGGGAATAATTCTATTCCTAAGGTGAAAGACTTCATGCTTATTCTATCAAAAAGTTTAAAAATTCCACAAAAAAAAACATTCAGAAGTCAAGCATGGTTATAAAATTGTGTAAGATGGGGTGGAAACAATATTTAGTAACCCCATAACATCTTATATCTACTTACTGCACATACTAGAAGTCTACTACAACATACACTTTCCTGTATACCAGATGGTGCTAAAAGTAATTTACAAATAAAAACCTGTCCCCATACATGCAACAAATGACAAGGCTTGTCTCCCTAATCTTGTACTCAACATAATCAGCACTAAACTGAAAATGGAGACCAGCACAAACCAGTTTCAGAAACCACAGGGAAAACCAGTTTAAAACTAGTTTCCGTATGAAATAGAACATTTTCATAGCACAGGCAAGCCAAATGACAGTATACCCCTTGACCAAAACCTGTGCTAGTATAGCTTTTAGACTACAGTGGATTTATCAATGCAGCACTCTTCATTTTGAAAAATCTCTTTGAAGGTATGTACATGTTTCTAGACATTCTTTCAATCATATTTCTGACCTTCCTATCAGATCCTTATGTCACAGTATAAGGTTTTATTTATGTTACATGATGCAATCTATCTGCAGACCTGAACACCAAGGACAAAAATGAAATGAAAAATACAGAGGGTCAATCAAGTTCTACAGTAGCAACAAACACAAGTAGACTAGGTTTTTCAAATTCACAGTTCATTCAATAAAAAGTAATTTCCAAGGAACATCCAAAGGTATTTCTCTATATCTATGCCATACTAGAGTAAATCTAAGGTGCTGAGAGAGCAATGTTTGATATTTAATCAACAACTAAGCTACAGACTTTGGACAACTACCTATAACAGCAGAGACAGACATGGACAAAGAACAACGATGCATTACAGCCTTTAAATAGTAATCAAGATTTTAGTTAAACTTTAAACACCATTCTGAAGAAGTGTGGAACTTCAGCATTTTTTCCTTCCAGTTTTTATTTATTTGGTAATAATAACAGTCAACATTATTTGTTTTCAGATTTAAAAAAAATAATAAAAAGAGTATTTGGTAAAGATTAGCTTTTCTTCTTTCTTCGTGGTTCAAATATTCTTTCATGTCTGTATGTGACCTCCTCTTCATTTCCTCCTGAAGAAAAGTATAAAACAAATTCTTGTGTTTGGATGAGTCACCCAAACTTTATCCTGCTTTATGCAGGATACTGTTATTCTGTACTTTAAATACAGACTAATAAAATCAGTACCCATGATTTAGAACAGTCAAGAGGCAATAAAGCAACCACTCAGCTATCTGAATCCTCAGAATTAAACATGTTGACATAAAGTTTTCTTGTGATCATCATTTTTATATCACATAAGTTCATTCTAAATATTAAATTCTTCTCCAGTACTGGTTAAAAAAAAAAAAAAAGCTTTGTCATCTGTATTTCATATAGTTGGAAACGAAGAAAGATTTGTCTGATGACATGCAGTGCTAGTACTAAACAAGGATTCAGACCCTTCTGCATGCCATCCTTTTTATTTCCCTCTGCCTGTACCATCTGAACGACACCGTCCTACTACTAAAAATGCATGATGATATGACTATGGCATTAAAGCAGCAATGCCGCACACTAACATCAAAACTCAGCAGTCTTTATCTGGCCACACAGAAAACTCAAAATATGTGCTTGGTGACTGCAAAAGATTTGACTTAGGTAAATCGTTCTACATAAAATAAAGTTACTGGAAGACAAACATAATGAAAAACCACTTGCATGTGGCACCCAGATTGTTTTTCTTCTCACGTCTATCACCTTCCAGATCCTACAACAACTGAAGCAGAGACTGAACCAGAGGGATATTTCACAAACTGATGAAGAAGTTTGGATCCATCCCTTCATGTAAAACAAAACAACTAAACTCCATGTTATTTCATATGAGAAAAAAAAGCCCCCTCCCTCGACAGCTGTAACCATAGCAGATGAACACAGAAAAATAAAAGCTAAGTCCACACCACATAAACAGCTGTTACTGATTGAGACTATCCAACCTACTGAAAATTGGACAAAATTCACAGAATCACAATCTTCCAAATACAGAGCCTCTGCACATTAGGTGGTGACCAAATCACTGTTTTAAGCATATGGTCTTAAAGCTTTTATTAACAGGTAATTAATATAATGTTCCAAAATAAGAAAGCAAGTGACACTTCACCTGCACTAAAGAAGGTTGCATGTCACTGGCTGAGAAGATACACTGCTGCTGGCAATACCGGGAGTGTTTTGACATTTCACTACGGTAGCAGCAAAAGCTTCAAGCACAGTAGGTATAGCTTCAGAACGGAGCACTACATTCAACTTTCTGTTTACATAGTGAAAGACTCATTAAATTAAGTTTATTACTAGCAAAAGCTGCCAATATAAACATAGTATTCTTGTTCTTAACCAATGGGATGTACCAAGAAAAAAGTATTTTAAATAAATTTGTTACCAGAAACTTTTGGTGCTTTTCACTTTAACAATTTAAAACAACCTTGGACACAATATAGCATCCTCCCCCCAAAAAACACCCTTATGGGTTATAAAACCATATATATTTAAAAAAAAAAATTATATCTTCCATTATGTAAAACTCTACCACCAAGTTTCAGTGACTTTCATCCTTAAAATCCAAGGTCAGCTCCTCTGTGGCAGTGATATAATTCCAGTCATATTTTGTAGATCAAACACTGGCAAGAAATCATCAACTGATAGCTGCAGAGATTGGTTACTGTGGTAGCATTTTTTTTTCCTTTTTAAATTAGGCAGCTTTTGTTATGGATTGCTTCACTAGACAAATAGCCAAATGCTTTGGCATTACTCTGCCATTAGTTGAAAACTGAAAATGTACTTTTAATCAGCATTTGCACACACTCCCCAACTGACACTGAGGCTACTAATATTTGGAAGAGTTCCTGTATTTTCACTCCATCATGTACAAAGCAGGAGAGAGCTGTGCTCATTTGATAGCATGGCTGTCTTTTTTTCTTTTTTTCCCCTGAATCTGTTAACAGAGACTGAACAACTATAGGATACCAATGACCCGCTCTGCAATCTGATCAATACAGGTGAAATACTGGGAGTGAACATTCCTCTTGTGAATACACACACGAAATCCGCACACATCTCACGTGGCAGTAAAAGTATTAAAGCTGAATACAGTGGCTTTTCTCCTTTCTTAAACTAAAAGTGAAAGGCTTTAATCCTAGCATGGAATAAAACAGAATATAAGAACACGTAAAACTGTCAGAAAATAGAACTGTCCTTTTCCAGTTAACTATATTGCTATATATAAATCCATCACATTGGAACAATGAACAAAAGACAATTCTGTTTCTTTAAAGCTTATCTTTTTCAACTCTGAAGTAGATGTTCTGAAATTACAGATCAAAAATAGAAAATTCATCGAGTCAGAAGCTAAGAGAGAAATAACAGCACAAGAACTATAATAAACAAGAAAAAAATACTTTCTTCAAGAACAGAGAATCATTTGGCCTTTCGACTACTTACTGGGCAATGAATTTCAGATCAGATCCCACTAATTGCTGCGTTTTCAGCTCTTCCCTGTGCTTGCTGGCTCAAATTAACACAACAGATTGTTCTTACTGATTCAGAATTATGTGGCAACAAATTTAGGAAAATGAGATCACTTTCATATTAAATATGCAACCTTCATATTAAATATGAAGCGCTTTGAAAGCTCATAAAACCAAAATCCTGCAAAGGGATACATGAGTGTCAGCCATGATGACCTGGAGGCTCTGTATTAACAGAACTCTGGCTAGTGATCTGCTAAATTAACACTCTTTGTATAAAGTTGGTATCTATCCAGTTGATGAGATTGCTGTGGACAGATGGGTGCATCAGCTCAGAGTCACAGCTGTATCTGCAATCCACTTTTTGTTAGGAGTAAAATTCTAGGGTCTCAATGGCAAGGATCAGCTCTAGATGAACATCTATTCATGTTCAAACTAGTATAAATACAGTTTACCTGTCAGCTGTATTTTAACAAAGAAAGAAATAGCAAATTACTGCAGTTCTGGTTTAGTTTTTGGTTTTCTTTTTTTAAAGTTTTAAGGCATATATATTCTGAAACAGTTAAGCACCCTCCATTTCTTAGTCCACCATGAATGCATTCCCAGCATAGCCCAGCACTGCACTCACAATTCCACTGCTGCACTGCCTAATAAAAGTTTTAAGAACTCCTTCTTTCAAGGGCTGACACAACCATAGCAAAGCAGGCAGAAGATACTCAACACTTTACATCTCTAGTGTAATGTCAAGGTTTAAACTTAACACTAAAATCCTAAGGCTTGCACTGAACGAGATCAAGGGCTGACACCAGTTTATTTCTCTAGGCAACTGCACTCGACTGCAGCTCCAGCAAAACAGACCAGGCAGACAACTGCAGGGAGGAGGATGATAAATTTTATCAGAGCTGTTCATCACCACCATAAAACTCTGAAGTCGAGTTCAGCATGTGCTGAAGTGATACAATTACACATGGCAAGGAAGTGGAGGTCTGGATTAGTTTTACACAGCCTACATTGACCTGTCCGCTCTAGTTTTAGAACACATTAAATCTTCAGCTAACACTTACCAGTGCACCCTTAAATAACACGTATTTAATACTACATGAAATAACTCAGTTAATACTTTAGATAGAGCATATATGCAAAAGCATAAATACAAAATGAATTTGAGAACTGTTAAGCTCTTCTTAAATGTAGCAGTCAACCAGGAACTATTCAGTAGGAATGTATTTATAGAAGTGTTTCTTATAGATCACCCAAGGTCAAATACCATTAAATGCTATCATCAATGTGTACATGCAGTACACATAAAAATGTCACTTTGTTAAATTAGCAGATGACACAAAGTGGTAGAAGAGCAAATAATAAGAATACAGTAGTTTTACAAAGTGATCTGCACAATCTAACAGTAATACACAAACCAGGTTTTCATAACCACTAGTGCAATGTTACATGACCAAAAAGAGTAAGAGACCGTATCACGGCTACGACAATAAAAAAGTTATTTATCTTAGCATAGGTAACCTAACACGGGCTTTCAACATGATACAATGAGAAAAAGAACACTCAGTGGATGTCTAAAGGAGGCTGCAAAAACCACTTCCCTTTGTAGATGTCTTTGCTGAAACCTACTATGGAACAATGTCTACAGTTCTAGCATTGCCATTTTCATCTCTTTATCAGACCACCACCAGAAGAAATCCAGCAGGTGCAGGCTATGCATTTGAACCATGCTAATGAGTAGAAAGTCCACTGTAATTACCTTTTTTTAAATTTAGCAGAAAAAGGATGGTGATAACCATGCTGCACATTTCAATTTACATTTTTTAAAAATTTTGGCTTCATAACTAACTACCCGGCCAAACTAAATGGCGAGTTCTACATCACTTAACACCTGTGAATTGAGACAGCATGTCTTCTTCAAAGATGTATTTTAATCAAGCACAAACGATTATGCTCAAACAGGCATAAATAGACAAGTGTTAAGGCATACAGTATAGCAAAAATCACAGTAGAAAATCTAACAGTCTCTCCTGAGCCCCAAAGGGGGATGGGAGGAAAATAATCAGTCAATGTATTTGGCTTCATAGATTCTCCTACTGAAGAAATCGATGGATGTGGTCAGCCATCCTGTGGTCAGGAAGGTACATAAAGAAAGTCTCTTCTAATTCAAAGCCACTGAATAAATTACCTCTTGATAGGCAGTGGAACTGGTATCTAGAGAAAGACAGCTTATTACCTCAGCTTTTCACATCTTTCAAATTTGCAGCATGTGTTGTAGATTAACAGTTACTTTTTTGCTTTTTACGGCTTCCCAAAAATAAAGTATGCACACAAAATGCAGAATAGCAGCTGTTTATGACTTTTTACAGTGTAAGGAAATGAATTCCATTTTGAATTCCATTCCACGTTTTTAGTTTTGGTTATGTTATTTTTGGAGGATGAAATAGCGGCATTCCAGCTAGTCTTTTTAAGACATTTTCCCCAACTCTTAGTTTCTGTTGCTGTATTTCTACTTTTAACTGAAAACACATTTCCACTTATGATAATTTACACTGAAAGTGAGCTGTTTAGTAAACAAGAAAATTTTGCACTTTGAATACGATGTTTTCATACTCAAGACTGCCTAGTAGAATGCCAATTCAAAATTAATGTCAAATAGCATAAAAAAATATACCAAAGCCCAAAAGAAAAAGCTTTTAGGGGAAATCTATTGCAAATTTCCTAAATAAAAATAATAAATAACATGAAGTAGTTAATTATTTCATACACAGACATGTAGAACGCACAAGCTAGGATATTTGACCGATTAGCATTATATTTTACTTGCTGTTAATTTTTTTAACAGTACTTACAGAGAGAGTGCAGAAAGCAAAGTGATGACCCTTACCATAAAAAAATATGTATTTACAATCCAGCTAACACTCTCCCATTGGTTTGCTGATTTGTCCAATGTATTACATGAAGTGGTCTATATTATCAGCATACAAAACAAAACAAAAAATCGAGTGCTAAGCAGCCCAGTCTCAATTTCGCAATCAGAATTTCTCTTCAGAAACATAAACGGTTTTTAGTGTACCTAATCTATGTCCAAGGCAGGGGAGGCAAGAGAATAAAAGAAACACACTGTTGAGTATAAAAGCAGAGTGTGAAAAAGTCTGCTGGGGTTAAGTATTAACCTGATGCATTTTTCAGAACGACTGTACTATTTTTAACTGCTCTTTTTTGGCCACAGGTCAAAGTTTTCCTAGCAAAACACCAAAGTGAAAATGCCGGGAGTGAAGCCCAGAGGCAGCAATCTTTGCTGTGGCCTAGGCAAAAACTTATCTGAATACAGTTAGATGTGTAGCACTGTTTCCCACTCCCTTCATTGACTATGGCTGTCATTATCCCTCTGAACATCTATGAGAGGAGTAATACAGTGCTAAAGCCTCAAGAACATTTTTCAGATGTTATAGGAAATTCCTATATTCTCCACACAGCAGAGGCATACATACTGTTCAGTCAGTTCCTGTATTTTTGGCCAAACAGAACTGAGTCATTTGAAAGCAGAAAAAAAAAAAAAAAAAAGAAGACTCAGTGTAAGTGCCTTGAGCAACTCTTGGAAAGACTGGGATTTTTTTTTCCCCCTTTTTCTGTTCCTTATAACTGGGACACATTGGAAATCTCGGGACAGACTGGAAATGTAAGGTTTGAAGACTCTTAAATTCAGTTAAAAAAAAAGTAAAATAATAATAATAAAGACTCCCTCTCACTGCCTTTCCAGGGTTTGGATGTTTTAAATGGGGAAATATAACTCCCATCCCACTCCTTCCTGAGGGCATGGATTTCTTACTAAAGGAAATTATATTTCATACGCTCACACAGAAAAATTCTATTTGAAATAGGAGACAGACGAATCAATTTGCCCCAATGGAAAATAAACGTGACCCCACAGGACCCCCCAGTTACATTTCTCCCTTAGGCGTGTCCTTTTCCTGAATTATTTCCACATCGCACAGAAAACCTCAACTTTACCAGAGGACGGTTTTACAGGGAGGTCCAAAGGACGGGCACTGGGGCCTGGCAGCGCACACAAAAGCAGGTACTTGGGGAACGGACACGCTATGATTACGAGGCGCGAAAGTAAACGGTATAAACGATGCTGAGAGAAAAAAAAAAAAAAAAAAAAAAAAAAGAGGCGCTTTCCTCCCCAGGGTCAGATCTTTCCAGAGACACTTCTGTTTCCCCAAAATAAGCTGTACTTAACCAGAGAGGGCTCGCTCTCGGCTCACGGCGCAATCCTCCCAGTACCCCCCCCCAAAAAACAGCCCCCGGGGGCGAGGGCCCGCTCCCCGCCCCCTCCGCGCCCGACGGGGCCTCCCCTCAGGTGCCCGGGTGCCCCCCGCCGGCGGCCCGGCCAGGGGCGTGGAGAGGCGCGCCCCCCACCCCGGGAAGGAGCCTTCGTCCTCCCCCAGGGAAGCTCCTCCGGGACGCGGGAGCCCTTTCCTTCCTGCCTGCCTTCCTTCCCCCTCCCGCCCGCCCGAGGCGAGGGCAGCGCTCCCTTTGTTACCCCGCCAAGCGCTTCCCCCCGCGGCGCGGCCGCCCCCCTCACCAGCAGGCTCTCCACGTTGACCGGCGAGCGCGGGTCGCGGATCATGGACTCCAGCTTCCTCTGGCGGCCCTCGAGCATCCCCGCCGCCGGCTCCAGCGCCTCCGCCGTGAGGGGAGCCGCCGACATCTTCACCGCCGGCTGCTGGCTCATCCTCCGACCCGCCTAGCGGCGGCGGCACACCGTCCCCCGCCGCCGGGAGGAGGGGACTGAGCGGGGTCGCCCGGCGGGCCGGCCCGGGGCCTAGCGCGGTGGAGAAGCCGGGGGAAGGGCGGGGGCCGCGGCGGGCCGGGCCTGGGCGGCGAGGCGGGAGCAGAGGGCAGCGCGGGGCCGTTGGCCGCCTCGCGGCCGCCCGGGCATGAAGGGCGCGGGGAAGCGGCCGCTGCTCCGCCCGGGCGCTGGGAGAGGGAGGGGAGAGGTAGGTGGGAGGGAAGGCGGGAGGGAGGGAGCGCTTCCCGCCGTGCCCCCGCCTCTCCCCCTGCTCGGGGCGTCCCTCAGCGGGCGCCGGCTCACTGCCCGCTCCCCGCCGCCGGCCGGGCCATCGCACCGGCCGAGCGCCCGCTCAGAGGGAGGAGGGAGGCGGGGAGGGAAAGGGGGAGCGGCCGCCGCGGAGCGGGGCTCGGGGCTCGGACTCCGGCTCCTTCTCCTCCGCCTCGGCTGCTGCTCGGCCGGGAGCTGCGATCCCTGCCGGCCTCACCTCGCCGCTCACTCCATGCTGCGGCCGCCGCCCGGCCGCTGTGCGCTGCTAATGCTGCCGCTGCGCCCGCCCCCCGCCCGGCCCGGCCCGGCCCGGCCCGGCCCGGCCTCCTCCTCCCCCGGCCCCGCGCCGCGGAGGCGGCCTCCCTTACCCACAAGGCCCCGCTGCGAGCGGCGGCGCATAGCTCAGCGCTCACTCACCGCCTAACTATAACCCTGAGCTCAGCGGCCCGCGGCCGGGAGGGGAGGCCCGGGGCCGGGGAGCCCGTGGCCGGGGAGTCCGGGCCGCCCCTCCGTGCCCAGCCCGCCGCCCAGCCGCAGCACTAAGGTGACCTCCCGTTTTTGCCGCCCCCGAGGCAGCCGCCGCGGGCAAGGCCCGGTGGAGGGGCCGGGCAGGGGCACAGCAGCCCGAGAGAGAAAAGGCTGCCTGGTGACTGGGTGAATTTTGGCTGAGACTTCCTCCTGTCCGCTCAGCGTGAAGCACACACGCAGAAAAAAATAATAAACATTTGAGAAAATGGGTGAGCAGCGTTTCAGGTAGAGCAGCAGTGCTCAGGGCATGTTCAGGAGGGAGGATGGAGAGCTGGAAGGTGAGAAGCTGTGCCAGGGAAGATGCAGACCTCCCTCGTTCACCCTGAGGAAGATGATGTGTCGGACGTGGTTACAGCCACCTTGCTGTGCTCAGCGGACATTTCGAGGGGGACAGGGTGCTGTTTATCAGACCCAGGCAAGAGCAGGCTGTAGTGGGGAGAGGGCCGTTGGCCGCCTGAGTTGTGTCTGCGGGGATGGAGGAGGCAAGTTGGACGGCCGGGGTGACGTGGTGAGGTTGTGGCCGAGCTGTGGTTCCAGCAGCCCACGGATGTGGCTGACGATGCTGGGCAGAACAACAGAGACCATAGAAGTGCCGTCCACAGAGGTGGAGGGACCTCTGGGGGGAAAGGTTAACAGTTTTATTGTGTTGGCTTTCAGCTGATAGCTGGATGTCAGTGAGCTGATGTCAGGAAAATGGGCCAATATTTTAACTTGAAAGGAAGAGGAGAGGGAGTCAGAGAGAAGTAAATATGTGAGTCACTTGCATGGTTTTGAGTGAGATCACTGATATTCTGAGTCAAGGCTCTGGTGCTGAACAACCCCCAGCTCGAGGGAAGGTCAGGTCTGCATATCAACCCATACCCCATAACTGGATTGTGTATACTGTAAGTCCACTGAATCAAAATCCCCAAACGTGACAAAAAGACAGACGCACACACGTGAACATTTTAAAAAGTCAAATTGGGCGTTGTGACTCATGCTTCGTTCAGGGAACCACATTTGAGTTTGTAAGTTTTCTGAAGAAACTGGTGAAAATCTGTTTCAAGAGGCACTGTTTATGTCGTAGGACTGCTTCATCCCCAAAACAGATTAGGATCCACTTTACTGCAACACCAACAAAAAAATTACATAATTTGCTTGAGCAGTTTGCTTTGCAATGAGATAAAAGAAGTAGGTGCAACAACTAGAAGGGTTGCTACTAGGATTAGGACGTGGGTACTAGTAGGATCATGAAGTGACACAGCCTAGCGTGTCAACCATTAAAAGCTCTAAATTACCTAAAAGAAACATGATTTCTTCACATACAGCCTACTCATTGGCTCATTTCTTGTAAGTGCCACAACAAAAATGTTTTGTGTTTTTTAACAAGGGATTTAAAATAGGTTTGGACAGGAGACCAAACATGGGGAGTGTGTCTCCAGTGATCAATAAGGAACCCGCGCTGGGTTTTGCTACTGTCAACAATAGGGATGATTTCAATGAGCTTTGAGTTGAGCACCAGGTGATGTGGAGATCTAAGCTCTCAGTTTCCCCTTGGCTATAGGCAAGCTGCTTCTCTTTTCCTCATTTTTCTTATCTATAAAATAAGCTTTGTAAAAACTAATCTTTACTTTATCTAGCTTATATGATTTAGTGTCATTGTCCAGAGCACTATTTAAACAAAGGTAACAAATTCTTAAATAAGCATAACAGCCTTTTTTGCGTACAAAAAAAAAAAGTGTGATTGCGACTTCAAAAGCAAGTGTGTAGAAACAGTACCTTCTTGAAATTCTTATCCAATAGATCTGTTTCTCCAGCCTTCAGGATAGATCTGTTTACTGATGAAACAAGTTTTACTCTGTTACAGGGACAAATTGACAGCAGCATTCAGCTGAATTCCTTTGTACGACACAAATCCTCAACAAAATCATCAGCAGAAGCTTTATTGCTGGTTATAAGTGATTAAGTGACAAAAAGAGTACCCAGAAAGTCAGATCTTTCCCTCAGTATTTGCTAAAAACACTGTTTTAATATGTCCTAAAGGAAAAATAACGCCACCTTCTGCTGTCTTTTTACAGTTCTACCTTTTCTGCCTATAGTGGCATATATGTCTTATGATAACACTTGTCACTAATGTTGACCATCTAAGGAAGAACTGTTTTAACTTGGTCTGTGTCTGGTAGTTTTGAAGTCCGATCCAGTGAATTGTCAAATGTTGTTTACCATGTTTCGTAAGGCAAAGTCCAAGCCTTCCAGTGTGCATGCTGCAGCTTTAAGCCTGTGAGTCCACAGTTGGGTTCTTCACCTCTCTCTCTACTCCCTGAAATGCCATTTAACTCTTTAGGTGTCTACGGTTCAAATAGGTCTTAGGTGTCCCAAGGCAGTCAGGAATTTGCGGTTGACCATTTTCAGAACTGGCTGCATTTTTATGAGCAGATTTGTAAGAAGTTGGTAAACTGGGCTTATTGGTTAAAAGTCATTAGTTTCAGGTCATTCCTTTCAGGTATTTCCTAGGGATCAGGCCTTCTCAGGAAGAGAAATTTGGCTCTGGACCTCAGGCATGCTTTCACTACTAGCTATTGCAAAAGAAGAAAAAGGAGACAAACTACCCGTTTGTGCATCTGTTTTAGGAGAAAGGCCTGCTGTGTTTTTAGCACTTGCTGCTGGCTAGTTAAGGCTTTTGCAAAGCCTCTTTTTAAGCTCCCACTCTCTGCAGGTATTATATAGAGAGCATAAGAGCACTACTGATGGGTTCATTCTGCTAATTGGTAGGGTCCCTAAATTTAGATTTAGCATCTCATGTGGATCTAGTCCATTTTTGTGTTTTGCATATGGGAAGACAGATGCATAGAGAAGTTAAAAGTGAGTTGCCAGTGATCTCTTGGCCTATCTCTGCCTAGAGACATGAATTGACTCTCATCCTGAATGAGAACCAACTTGTGACAACAGAGTAAGGACAAAAAGAAAAAATAGTCCAAGCAAATACACAGTCTTTGAAAGCTGTCAAAATTAAGCCATGTCAAACTGCTACCAGCAAAGGTGCATAACCGTGTCATCCCTCCCCTCTGGGGCGTCCAGGACAGCTGCACTGACGGTTTGAACATCACAGTCAATCATTGTTGTTGTGATGGAAATAGGACAAGAGGTGGTTTGTTACATAATGAGGTCTCAAGGCTTTGGAGGTTGTAGCTCAATATCATCATTCTACCTCCAGAATATAGTTTACATTTATTTCACTGACATAAGGGTTTCTTTCTTTTTAGATTCATAAATGTGAAACAGGGATGGAAAGGAATATAAGTTTATTGTGTATTTTTCTTTTTTTTAATTTTCCTTTCTCACATGTTAGTGTTTAATCAGTCTAAGGGTTAATAATTTTTTTTCTGGGTTAAAAATAACCTTTAAAACCTTTAAAAATAACCCCCTTTTCTTCATTTTAGGTTAATGAAAACAGACAGGAAGAAAGGTACATGACTTCTATATTAGGAGATATAAAAGCACATGTTTTTAAAGGAGTCGCAAAGTCAGCCACAATCATCATTTTTGACTTGCTGATTCCAGTGTTGTCTTGGTGCAAATACTATAGTTATGTAAAGTCCTCAGAAAACCATTTTTTTAACATTCCTTCATTTAATTCATAGTACAGCATCTGTTGCATTGCAACTAGTGGCTTTAAATACAAGCAGCTTTTCAAACCCCATGTATTTCCAAACCAGCCCTCAGTAAGAATGACACTACCACATCAATCAAGAGCACAGGCCAGCTATAAAATTACAAAACCACTCAGCCATCCGTATAATTAAATGCAAACCAAAGTAATCAAGCAAATGTTAAAGAAAAATATCTTCATATGGTAAACTTTATAGGTAAAGGCCTACAACTACTGTTTCTTCTTGGGAAGGAATATATCTTTGTCTCTAATGGGTATGCCAGGTATCATTGCTTCCCGCTCTTTTAAACAGCATTTATAGCTGATAAATGCAGAAATACTAGTTGGTACTGTCTGTGCTGTGTTCAGTTCAGTATCTTAAACACAAATACCAGAGGATCAGGAAAAGGAGGTGTGAAACAAAAGTGGCTGCATAATGCCTGGGTGTGTCCTGATAATGCAGGGCTTGGTCTCTGCCTGTCTTTTAATTGGCCACATAATTCTCCCCAGCTAACTAACATTGCTTTGTTAATAAGGTAGTTTCGTAGTTTCTTGGATGCATTGAGAAGACAGAAGTGAAACTGTGAATCTAGGTTAATTGAAATGCTTACGTGATGCTGCTGTGCCAGATTCTCTGCTGTAAATCTCGGGAGGAAACTTGCAGTAAGCGTAGCTTGGAGAGTGAGAACAAAGTGACCTCAAGTTTTCCTTTGCCACTTTCTGCATTTAGGCGAAGTTTAGGCCTCTGTGTCCCATAGGTGTAAGTCACAGCAGTTCACGGGGCTGCTCTGATTTGTGAAATCCTCTCCATCGTGCTGTCAATGGGCTGCTTATACCTCACAGTACCTTGGAGCAGAGGAGGGTTTCTGCCGCTCTTATTTCTGCTGTGAGCATTATCTCCAGCAGTTTCTTTAAATGACACATTGTAAAGGTTGCAAAATTAGAAGCGTACAAAGCTGCTGGTCCCTCGGAAGTGCTGGCCATAGCCTCTTAAAGCTGTTTCTGCCTCCTTTCAGTTCTGACAAGGGGACTAAGGATTGATTCAGTCCTGTCACTTGCATGCCTGTAATACTTACCTTTTCCAGTGAACATGTGCCCATATGAACACAAGCATTTCTGATGATAGTTCAGCCTGGATTTAAGATCAAATATTTAAACACCTGCTTCCCTAAATGGAAGCCAAAGTCCAGAATTGGGCAAATAGGCTCATTATAGAAAACCTGGGGAGGATCAGACACGTTAGAAAGGAGTGCCCAACTGCATACTGAATAGAACTTCTTGTAAGAAATGTGCCTGAAGCCCTGTGTTTTCCCAGATGATATGTAATCTGAACAGCATGTCCATCCTGATCCGATCCAGAATTCTTTAGCAGAGTGAGAACCCACATACATATTCTCCTTTCTCCGTCCTGTAGTAATTTGTGCTGCATATTCTACCTCCAAATAAAGTTCCTAGCCATTATCAGGCAGGTTTGTGTGTGGTTTTGCCTCTTTAAGCATGCATTCTGCTGAAGCAGTCTTTATCTAGTAAAAATGCATTAATAAGAAGACGAAGAGGCCAGGAAGAAAAGGCTCTCTAGTCTATCAATGAGAGCGCTCAGCAGCATGGAGGCAGAGAGGCAGATAGCAAACTTAGCGACCTTCACAGTTAGACAGCTATTGCAAAGAGTATTGTTGGATTGTGATCTTGGATTTTGGTGTAAGAACCATCGTAGGTAAAAAATCCTTCTTTTGATCTGGCCTTTAGCCCTAAGTATGCAGGAACTGGCTTGGAAAGTGACAGTAAAACCCTGGGCACCGAACACTCCCTGCAATTAGGAGGAAATGCCTGTAGAAGATGACTCGTATAGAACGGGCTAAATAAAGATGATTATTGCTGTAGTTCTGTGTGCATCCCTGAATACCCACATTATGTGTCTCTCTATTAGCACTGTCATTGCTATGATCTGCTTTTCATCAAGACTTAGCTACTGTTAATTGTGGGGAAAACAAGCCAGTCTAGCTGATATGGGGTGTAAACAACTACGGTTGCTGTGCCTACTCTTGGGGAACTTGCAGGGGCTGTAAAATAGGAATAAGAACAGTTGTGTGTGCACTAGTGAAGATGTAGCTTTGTAGATAAGGGCTTACACTTGGCATGGAGAAATTATGTCATTTTGTATTTAAACAACATCAGAGTGGAGCAGCAAAGTAAACAGCACAGAGAGGCAGGGAATATCCAGGAATATCCAGGAATCCTGTTTTGTTTCTTCATGTTTGGAAAAAATACAATTTTCCTATTTCTTCTCATTTTGTCAAAGAAGAAGGACAGTCTTGTTTAACAAGGAGAGGAACTGAAATTGAGAATTGGGCAGAGATAGAGGAACAAGGCAGCCTGTTTTATGTGAGGTGAATAACTCAATTTGCTAAGTCCAGCAGAGGGTTGACTGAGAATGTGGTGGTGTCTGTAGGGACACCAACACCAAGGAGACTAAGAGTTCTGTATGTTACCAACCAATGCTGGCAGAAGAACATATGCATGTAAACTGTCCACAGATGAGCTTAGATGGAAAATAAGAAAGTCTCTAGCTATAAATGTTGGGCTTTTGGTACAACCTTCATACAAGTAAAGGCAGCAAGAAAATAACTACCTGCAGCATGATCAGTGCATTTTGAAAGGGCTGTACAATGTGACTGCCATCGCAGGGACTTGAGTTGGGAGCCCTCAATGTCTTTTTCAGTTCTTTGTAAGACATAATGGTTTGTAAGATGCCTAGTGCAGCCTGGATGAAAGTGAAACCAAACTATTTCACGACCAGTTAAAGACTTTGTGGAGGTTGCATTTTTGTTCAAAACCCACAGTGAATATAATAAAAACTAGCACAGTTTGGACGTAACCAAACTGGCCGGTTTTCCTTGCTGAAAGAAAATAACCTGAAGGTATTTCTTTGAGTGGACCATTAAATGTTCTGTTTGATCCAATGTAGAATATTTGCTGTGGATGCTTGAAAGCAGAGAGGCGGTCTCTTTTTTTAATCTCATAGTGTGGAGATACTTTGGTTAAGGAAATCCTACTTTCGTACAAGGGAATTTGAAGCAGAATTCTACTTCTTAGGAAGATGTCAAAGGACTGGTGAGACCTGAAGTGGAAGAAAGGGGAAATTCTTCCTTGCCTTGAAGCTGTTTCCCTGCACAAATGCACGGAGTTCGTTGGGTCAGCAGGGAGGAGCATGGCTTCCCACCCTGGGAACCAGCGTGCTCCCTTGGGAGGTGTGTCCCCATCCCTCTCTGTCAGGACAAAATCAGAGTGGTAACAGGAAGGACTGAGGGTAGCCTGCCTCAGAACAGCCTCTGCTAAGGGGTCTCTGCTACCTAAGTAAATGCTCTGATCATTGAGCTGTTGGGTAATTGGGGACTTTCCTCCAACAGAGTTTATCCCCTCCTTTGTTGTTTTTCCAGCCAAAACTATTCAGCAAATTTGAAGCAAATAGTTTAGACATGACTGAAACCACATTTTCCGGGGAATTAACTATTTAAATAAATAAATAAACCATCCAGCTCTAACTATTACCACTTTTAAAATCAATGCTGCTTCTTTTGCATCTAAATTAAAACATGTTTTTATCTTTTTTTAAGTATAAGAGTTCGACCCATCTACCCAGCCAGGGTAATAAATTAGGGCTCATTAATTATGCTGTTCTGGAGTGCATGAGGCCTATTATAGCACTTACAACTAATTCTTACTTCTTCAGCTTACCAATTTCTTCATCTCTTTGCAGCCCCTTTTGTCTTGTCAGTTCCAACAGTCAGTCCCTGTAGGAGGGGGGACTCTTCACTATTAAATTTTCATTTTTTTCTAGTCAACTAATTTACAACTAATAAAAAAATTAAAAGAAGTACTTTTGTCACTGAGCATCCTAGTAACATAGTTTAGATTATGCCATGCCACAAGATACAAGCTAAAACATAGAAAACAAACAAAAAAAAGAGATATATCTATCCATAGTTGATAATAGTGTAGGAAACATTACAGTAAAAGAGAATTCCAGTGCTGGATGTGATGCTGCCACAGAGCAGCAGCATGAAGAGAGATTTCAATACAGAAAAGAACAAAATTTGTTTTTTTCAGAATTTTCCGAGCAGCTGTCCAAGATTCCCCCATGACCGGTATTGCAGGCAGGCAGCTGCATAGCCCACAGAGTCGGTCAGCTGGTACTGCCACAGCCCAGACCCTCTGATCTTTCAAGACCTGGAAGCCCTTGAACTTGGGCTGTTGAAAAGACTTGGGTGGATCGTGTCTGATGTGCTGGAAAGAGCAGCAGCTAGCAATCGGGGGGGAAGCCATTTGCTTTCCACGAAATTGGAATTTGATCATGGAAAACTGTTCAACCAGAAGATTTCTGATCAAGCTCTCTTGGACCTTGTGGTGCACCAGCATTGCATCGCATCCTTCCAGTTCGGTGGTTTCCAAATACTTTCCCTAGGCCATGGTGAGCAGCCCTCTGATACAGTCTTTACAGCATTTTCATTACTGTTTGATGCTGAGTGTAATCTGCAGCTGGTGAGGAATGTGAAGTGGTGGTTTGGCGAGTCAGAAACCGGTGGAAGGATGGTTGTAGACACCCCTCTAGTGGCGCCGCAGCCTCGGGGAGCCAGCGAGCAGCCCGGGCACTCCGCAGTGCTCGCATCTATCTCTCGTTGGGTCTTTAGTTGCTGTGCACTTCAGTCAGTGTGGGGCTAGGGACCTTTCTGACATCAACGGATAAGAAATGGCAGATCACTTCTCCCTTTTATTGCCTTTCACCAAAGTTGCCCATGAAACTCCGCACCAGTCAGGTTGTTTAGAGTGTTTATTTCACGCAAGGCACGATGCTGGCAGGATGTACCTATTTCAGTTCCTCTCTGGCTGCTGTAAAAAGATGTACTGGGAGATTAAAAAGGTGTGAGGAAAGGGTTAATCTTATCTCTAAGTTTTTGAAAATGTCATATTATTTAACCTAGAGAGGGAACAATTTTGTTGTCATTGAAAAAATGCAAGTTATACTGAAGATTGCCCTCTACAACTACCTGAAAGGAGGTTGCAGAGAACTGGGGATGAGTCTCTTTAACCAAGTAACAAGAGATAGGACAAGAGGGAATGGCCTCAAGTTGCTCCAGGGAAGGTTTAGACTGGATATTAGGAAGTATTTCTTTACAGAACGGGTTGTTAGGCGTTGGAATGGGCTGCCCAGGGAGGTGGTGGAGTCCCCATCCCTGGAGGTGTTTAAGAGTAGGGTCGACATTGCGCTGAGGGATATGGTGTAGTTGGGAACTGTCAGTGTTAGGTTAATGGTTGGACTAGATGATCTTCAAGGTCCTTTCCAACCTAGATGATTCTGTGATTCTGTGATTAATCAGATGTTTCAGATTTTCCTGTCTCATAATACACGACTGGTAGACTACCAAAGGAACAAAAATTGCGGTATACGTAAAATAAACATAAGGAACATTTATTTGTACATTTGCACACTTCAGCTTATCCACTGAAATTGTCAATAAGATGCTACTTTTGATTATGTGTTTGGAACATTGAATTTATTTTGCCATTTCATTTGTTAAAAGACATGCAGTAGAGACAGAGAGCATCCATAAGCCCTGGGGAAGCATCTTTCAAGATAGCAGAGAGTTTTCTGATGCTGTCTTCAGAGAGGATGCTCTTCTAGGGCACCTGGGTGGTCCTGGCAGCCACTGTGATTGCTTCATGAAGCACAGCAAGAAGTCCAAGGACTGCCCTTGTTGGTGCTGGGCATCCTGTGGAGCATCCTGGGGAAGCTCTCAGGGGTCACTGCAGACCACAACTGATAGGAGTTTGCAAAGGCAATCAAGGCAGTCACCCCCTTTTTGCAGATGAGCACAGCACAGAGGAATGATATGTCCAGAGGCAGCAAGCTGCCTGATAGCAGAGTGATGTGGTGTTGAAAGGATGTATGGGTTTATATGTAAGTAAAACTGTCCTTGGAGGACAGCCCACACTGAGATTCTAAGTATATGGAAACAGAAACCCCAAATCTCGTCCTTCTGATAATCCTAGTTCTGTATCTCAGTAATCATCTGTACTACCAGTATTACCATTGTGAATCCGTTATTAAACTGAGAATTACCTATACAAAATATGGAAGTGTAACAATTCAGCTCCAAGTATAATTTATTCAGTTTATTCATACTCATTTCAAAGCCACAATTTGCCATCAATAAGACATATGCCTGTATGACTATTTCTAGTGAACCTCAATTTTGTTAAACTGATAAGAGACGATTAATTGAATAAACAGACACCATACTGATCAGGTTTGATTTCAAAGGTAATAACAATTTTTTTAAGTGGCGTTCAGGGGTTTTTTTTTCCCCTTTACAGCTATACCATTTTCTTTACGAATCATAAATGCCATTTTGTAGACTTCCCTCCTTACCCCCCAAAAATAGCTCCCACTTCAATTTAAGAAATGATCCATTGGCATAAAGCCAGCAGAGGGAGCATAAATGCCTGAGAAGTTTTCAGGCAACATTTATGTAAACAATTGTTGTTGTCTTGTTTTCATTTCTAGGCAACAGATCCTCAGAGACACATACATAGCATAGAGACAATATCTGGACAGCCTTCCAACCCCTTCTCTCCAGATTATAACACTCTACATGTTCTCCACGTAGAAAGGAACAGTATTTAACAGATGGGGGATATAAAGATACTTTCATTTGGAAAATACTTGTTTTTAAGACTCTATAGTGTGATCATCTAATGTCACAAATTGAATTCCTTTTTGAAAAGAAGAAAGATTCCTGAGCTTCAATATGCACTAAATTTATAATGCAGGCTAGAGAAACACATAACTAATCAATAAATACGCAGTAATCCATATTTTCCTTTTATGCTGTTCAGTGGCCCAGGGCTGTCAGTGGTTTTGATACTTTCCAAACAAAACCACTGATCTGTGCATTGAGACTGCCAACCTATGTGTCAACTTTGGCAATTAAAAGATTGTCATTTGTATTTATACCTTTATTCAGTTCTCCAAGAAAAATCTGCAATTAAGACTTATTTGATCTCAAAAGAAAGACAATGCTAATGTTTTCACAGTGTTTTGCTTTTATTTTCAAACCTCTAATCACAGGAAGAATTGATTCTGCAGTTCTTGAGGCAAATCTCTGTATTTCCCTCATGAATATTCTCCCAGGATGGGATCATTTTGCATAATTTCAAAGGTGTTTCTCTTCAGCTGAGTAAGGATAGCTTCTCACCAGTTTGAAAGCCTTGCACACATTGCTGGGCAGTTAAGGTTGAATCTGTCTCTAACACCAGGGGGATTTTTGCCATGAAAAATTGTTTCTTACACAAAACTAAAGTATTACCAGCATTGGTGATAAGAACATTGCTTGGTAAAAATGTTCTTTGATGATTTGTGGGGAGTAGCATTATCAAGTAAATCACAGTTCTCTGCTCCTGACTATGAATTCTGTGCAACCTTGTTTTAGTGTAAGGGACATGTGAGTGTATATTGTCCTGTTTTCACAGGTGTTTTAGTGATCATGAAGAGATCACAACTAACTTCTGGGAAGCTTGGTTTGATCCGTGAGTGCCCAGCAGAGTGTCTGGTGTTACTCAGAGTACTTTCATAGCTGCCGTATGTTCATGAGGAAATCGTCTGAATGTTCATGAGTCTCATTAGGGGAAAACAGGAGTTCATTCATTCATTCATTCATTCATTCTACATACAATTTATTTTCTGGACAGTTCTGAACAAGAGCACAGGCAGAGTACAACCTAGCAGATGGGAACGTCAGAAGACAGTCTCATCACAGTTTGCAGAAAGATGGATCTTACCAGTAACAGCATTAGAGACACTGACTGTGAGTCCTTCTTTTCAAAATCACAGTAACGCCTTCCCTTATTCCAGATGCCATGCTAAAATTTTACCACTTGCAGTATTTAGTAGAATATATTTGCTACACATACCCGTGTTCAAGAACTTCTTTTTGCATGCTTGTAAAGAAAAAAAGTAGGTAACTGCCTACAAACAGCTACTGCTGCAAATAATGGAGGGAATTTCCCCCTTCACTCATGTTTCCAGATCCAGAATTCTTCTGTTGGAATCCCAGCTGCCTCTCAAATATTTTTGTCACCCTAAATCTCAGCCAGAAATCTCAATCTTTAGAGAAGTCTGTATCTAGCTTCAAGCTTTACCATTAATGACTGGTATAATAAACATGGGGCCCACTGACCTTGTTTTACTCTTCAAGTTTGTAGATATTTGCTTCTAGTTGTGCTTAAAGGTCTGGGCCCATCTCTAATTTACAATCCCCTGTAAAACTTTATTATCCAAATAAATTCTGAAATGTTTTTACTGGACTTTGAAATCTTCTTCTGACAGATAACTTTTATTTTCACATTTGGAATGAACTCTTCTAATGTTGAGGTCACACTTTGTGCACACAAATGTTATCCTGGGTTTAGGAGCCAGCAAGCCTCTTAAGAATTTGTGTGCCTTGTAATTAAAATATATATATATATATATAAAAATACTGCATTATCTAAAAGCACATCTGTGCAGGATTTACATTAGAATCTACAAAAGACTGAAAGCAAAACTGTTCCAGAAG
This sequence comes from Strix aluco, assembly GCF_031877795.1. NCBI lineage: Eukaryota > Metazoa > Chordata > Aves > Strigiformes > Strigidae > Strix > Strix aluco. The sequence goes on from NC_133933.1 coordinate 117,073,752, forward strand.
CTCGAATAGCTTCTTGCAAATTTTTAGATTCCTAAATTTTTAATTTGAAGTGCTAATGCTAGGTTTTCCTTTTGAAGAAGGATGCTATGAAATGTTAGAGGCCTAATAAAAGTCATTAAAAGACTAATGATGTCCTGAGCTTATATCTTTTGAATTTGCTGTTATAGCTTCTAGGATCGTCTCCTGTAGTCCCATCAGTTAATCCAGGGGTGATTACAAATGCTGCCTCACGCATGGCTCACGTTGTGAGGAGCTACTGTAAGCCACTGTCCCGATCCAATGTCGGGGGAGGTTTCGATATGATCCCAAGAGCGAGATTAAGACACAAACGAGGTCAAATGCCGTATACCCAAAACAGGTTTTTATTATTAAAGAAGTGAAGAGGGGTAGCGATAGGACAGAATGGAAGGAAAAGACAGAAGTAAAGCAAGGATGCAGAATAGGGCTGCAAGAATAGTCACCACCATGGATCCAGCTGTGTCCCGTTGGTCCTCAGTCTTCAGTTCTTTGGTGGTGGGTGCACACGGATCTGGCTTCGATGGTAGATGCACACTGAGCAAAATTTTCTGCTGCCTTTTTAAATTCATCGTATCCCCTGATTAGCATATCTGCTCGCCCTTTTTTTTTTTTTTTCTCTGGTCCAACAGGTTTTGTTGCATCTGGCTTCAGGGCAGGAAGTTTCCCTCTTGTCAGTTCATTAGCAATGCATGTATGGAGTCTGGTCTACACAGTAGAGCCACAAACGGCTACAGGATGGGGCCAACTCAGCACACCTCTGCCCCTTTGAGGCTTGTCTAAAGAGTGCGGACAATGCAACCGCAAGGAAGTGGGGGGGTGCATCCTTCAATACACTCCTGCTTCTCTGGGCGACATCCCCCAGACCAATTCACAGGCGGCAGCAGCTTCTCTTGGAGGTTTGCACAGACACAAGCAAGCTTTGAGGCAGTCATAGGACACTTCAGTCTCTCACAGCCACGTATAGGTGCAGGTGTCCAGAGAGCACAACTACAGGCCCACAGACAGCCCATCATCAGACTGCGGTGGGATGAAAGGAAGGGAAGGAACCACTTATGAGATACATGGAGAGAACCAGGCTCCTCTTTCTCTCCAAGCATCATTAAGATTTCCTTCCGAACATACACCATGTTTTTTTACAAACAAGTATCCCAATCCTTCAGTAAACATCTATGTGAGAAGCCTCGTGTAGACTTACATAAACCGTACACAATCAAGTATAATTTCTGTGATTTTAGCCTCAACACACTTCTCACAAATTCCCGCTGGCAGATCAGCAGTGGAACCAAAAATAGCAGATTCCGGATAGTGGATAAACACTTCAGCAGTTCCTTAAGTCCCAGCACAGTGCCAGAGCCAGCCTATACACCAAGATTGGGGAACACACAAGGGTTTAAAGCTTGCAGTCAACTCCAGCTACTTGGAACCAGCCGGTTGTCTAGCAAGCAGGCTAACTTCACCACTGAAAATTACAAGAGCTGAAGTGACTTTTGAAATCAGTGTAATTTAATTATGCTTATAACGAGGCTCTTCACACACAACAAAAAGATTATTCAAAATGAAGGAATTTGCTGTCTTTTAAGTGCTTTCCAAAAGATCATAATTTAAAGCAATCTTCCCTCTTCTTTAGAAATCACATTATTTAAAAACTACAATTCACATCTGAAAACTGACGAGTAATTTCCCATACCAAATAAGGGCTGAACTGGCAACTTGCGGCATTTGTTCCAGTTATAGAGTCAGCAAAACCAGGCCATTTTATAATTATGGATCCTGGCTGTCGCTATTGCTGATTAATGCATTTAGATGCTCAGCCATTCTCATTGAAGGAAAGATAAAAGCATTATTAGAGCTTTTTAATTTATTACAGGCAGTCCTCAAATAGCCACGGGAAGTGCTTACACATACAAATATGCTGAAAATGGACAGATATGGACTCAACAAAAATAATTTAATCTTAATAACCTTTCAGAAAAAAACCAAGCATGATTATACAAACTCAGAGTCAGGTCCTATCACATTTAGTTTTTAAGTGAGCTTGTAACTTGTATTTAAGTTCAGCATCACTCAGGAACTTTTCCTCAAATTCAAGTCTAATCTTTTCAGCTAGTTAGTGTACTGAGCTTATACAGTGTATTGTTTTACAGTATCACAAGTGGATAATACTGTTAAGTATCCAAGTAGCTACAACAAAGTGGTTTTATCTTCAAGAGTCCATTTGTTCCACTGAAGGTGCACTATTAAAACAATAAATGTATTTAAGAAAATAATTATAACTGTTATATTACAGCCTCTCCCACTTCAGTGTGATAATTGTGTAGCTTGAAGTTAAAAAATTAATTCTACAGCTAGAAAACCCCCACAAAGGAGGGAGGAAAACCAGAATCACTAGATTTGTTCAAAACAAAAAATCCTAATGTTTCAATTAAATAAAGTATGTTCTGCTTTTGAAGACAGACTTCCATTTATAAGAGAATTATTTTGTAGAAGTATACTTCTTGCTCCACAGTTCAAAACACTGTATCATCATGTAACAAAATCCTGCCCTAACACATAGCAGTAGTTGTTGGTGCTGGAAATTTGTAAGTGTTTCACAGCAAATGTTATCCCATGTTGTTGAACCAGGGTAGGGGGATCAATAAATACTTCGGTTAGGCACAGACCTCTCTCCCCACCAAAATAGAACAGCAGTACAAAAATTCAAATAGTGAGTTTGCCACCTGGAAAGAAGCCAGCCACTGAAGGAAAAGGACAACCTTCCCGTGCAAAAAGATGACCTTCTTAATTTTAACCCCCAGGCCCAGCTCCATTGGAGGAGCACCTTCCCCATTTTTACTGTGATCTACATATGAAATGTGCCTTCACTTTGCTTTTATTTATTGTTGTAACAGCTCAGCCTGCAGTTTGCATTTTATAGAGATGCAGACAAATAGCATCCAACACCAAAGTCCTACATTCTCGAGCTGGAATTTGGTAGCACATACACAAGTCAAGATTACTTTCTGACAGAAGCTTGAACCTGGTATATTTCCCAATTTGCATAGTATACGACTACACGTTTTGCAGAACTAGTGAACTTTGTAGAAAAGAGGATTAACTCTCAATCTGTATTTAGGTATATTTAAGGTCTCCAGTGTCAACTGCCCTACCTTACCTGTATTTATTAGTAGAATATAGGGCATTTAATTTCACAGCATCTGTCTAAAAAAGCCGTAGAGTTGCTGGTTAAAATGAGTTCAGAGGTTTAATAACTTTGTTGGTCTCTCTCACAAGTAGATGGATAGTTGCTGATACTGTGTGATTGGGAAAATGAGGAGCTGGGAGTTCTGATTTAAAAATCAACCAACCAACCCATCCTTCCCCATATGGAAAACTACGAAATACACTTTTCATTACTGGAGTGAAATGAGCCTAAGTACGATATTTGTACAGTGATAGTCAATTCACTTAGAAAAGCCAGTATCAAAATGCTGAAGCTTCATTTTACAGATACTAAAGATAGGTGAATACAAATGTAGTTCTAAAGTATTTTACATATTTTTGCAAGCTAAGCCACAAAGAGATCATGGTACTAGATTAAAGCTATGCTGTATGTAAACTCTAGAAACTGGAAGGGAACAATTTAAGTAGTTATTGATCATAATGTTTCTTCTGAAAATTGCTAGGATATTGTGGCATCACAAGAAACAAACTGCTAGCTGCCAGCACCACAGATAACAGATTTAAAATTTTCACATCAGTTTTAATGTTTGTAGTTACCCAGTGAATTCCAACAAAGACAACCCAACATGTTTCATTGGACTGACCGATTAGGCTATTTTAATATTTTTATAAGCTCATTTTATTTCTTTGCTGTACAAAGGCAGAAATGCAAACCATCTCAATAAATCTACATCAGTAACTACCTAGACATGATACAGGTATGTACAAAAAGCCCAATTATTTAACTTCAGTGTTGATACCATAGTTGATGCAGAGCTGGATGCAAACAATGCAAACAGCATCTACACAGTGTAAGGCATAACTCATGATATTTACATCTTGTTCCTTATAGCAAAGGCTTCTGATACACCAGTTCTTTGTTACAGTCTTTATTTGACAATCCTGTGTAGTAGTGCAGCCTCAGAACTGAAAAGTGCATTTCTCTATTATATACAGTCTCATAAGGATTGTGGATCGTTCCAGAAATAATTTCAAATCTTCATTTTCAGAACTAATCAACTGCCTATGTTTTCCATCAAATAAAATTATTTCATAAGCTAAAAACACCGTTTTCCCAAAGCTCTGTAGATCACATGCAATTATGAAAACAAAGCTCCTAAAAGGAACTCTAGGAACTGTTGTCTTTTGACTTGGGAGATAAGCAATCCTGTGAAAGCACTCAACCAACCCACTGCTGTTTGAATTCAAAACACTTCGGAACATTTCAGGTTAGTAAGTTTGCAGATCCAAGCGACTTTGGAAAAGCTCTGTAACACAGATATTTACATTCCGTACTTTATTTTTTGAGTTGTAAATAATCTGTCATCTCAGGTGGTTTGGTTTTTTCCTTCCCCCGGAGATCTCACTTTGAAAGGAAAGTAAGAAAAGGAATACGATAACTGTCATTGTAGGAAATACAATTTTGAGTCATCTTGCAAGCAAAATAAAGTAAAAAAACTGCCTAAGATTAAAAAGTCAACTCTTCCCTTCAACTGTAAAGCAGCACTGCTAAAAATAATTTATTTTTTGTGTTCTGAGCTACTGCAATTCCCGCCACATTTATTTTTAAACCACAACATCCTGCAGCACTGGGGCTCCTGAGAGACTATACTGCAGTCAATCTTGTTTTAGCAGCTCAAAATACTACATCCCCTCTTCTCTCTGCCCTCCCTCGGACAGGGCAGTAATGAGCAAGAGCAGCACACACTCTTGTTTGAAGTAGCTCTTTAATTCTCACAACTATTTCAGCTGAGCTGCTAGACTCCACAGTGAGGCAGCTGAGAACTGACACACATTGTTCCACCGGCAGAGCATAGCTCTGACAGGAAACCAGTAATGAGCAAAGGAAGAAAAGGGTCAGGAACAAGAGTGCCTTACTGTGTGTGCACGTGTCTGACCTCCCGCTGTTGTGAGGTAACACAACAGTACAGACTTCTCCTTCAGGCGTTTCCTATACTCCCACACATCTTGGCCCACAAACTATGCCCAGAAAATTATACTTGTACAGTACAGTTTTCAACTTTATCAGAATGGTATGACAGTCTTTAAAAAAAAAAATTACACAGGGATAAAAATGTAAGTGGAAGAGACTACCTTGATCAGGAGGAACTGATGGCTTGGTTTCAGAAGTAACAGTATCCATTTCTTCAAAAGTTTTGGCACCTGGCTTCTCTTGTTCCACCTCACATAGGTACACATCAATAGGTCCTTTTGTGCTCTTCACATGTACTTCTATGCAATCCTATAAAACAGTGACTTGCATATAAACCAAAGAACAAATCTCACACATCAGTTATCTGGTTTTACACATATTTTAAAGCCAATAGATCAAGAAAAGAACAAATACAGGAATAACATAACTATTTGAAATTGTGTTACTAGTTCTACATAAATTATGACTATTACATAGATTTGTAGGCCAATTATTAAGCACCATTAAGCTAACGAGGTTTCATTTTTGATGAAGATGCACTTAACAAATCTCTGCTTAGTCTTCTTACTGACCTTTATACATACGACCAAGATTTACTGTACGTTTAGGAAGAGTAACAAAATTTAAAACTTGACAAGTCAATGCCATGGATCAGAAACAAATCAGAGCACGTAGCAGCTTTAATAATATGGCAAAGCAACTAAATTGTTTTACTTTTACCACTCTCCTTCAGCGGACATCACATTGCAAGGCACAGAGCAAATCAAATTTAATGGACAATAGAGAGAAGATTCTCTTCTCTCTAAAATAGTTTTTAAAATCCTGCCTTCTTTTGCCTCAGGAAGCCTCTGAAATCTTATCTTTTTCATCTCCACAGGATGTGAGCCAGCTCCTTTTACCAGTGAAACCACTGGAGATCTATGCAGTGGATCTAAGTCTTCTGGTTCTATTGATTCATATCTCCTTTTCCTACAGTATCACCTCCCTTTCTGTGCAAACAGCAAGGCAAATTTGATGGCTACACAATTAAGATCATTATAAAAAATGCACACGCAAAAGAAAAACAGAATTAAAGCTCCACTTGTTATCTCAAGCTTACTTCCAGTATTTCCCCTCTTTCACAGCACCACTTTTACCAGTGGGTTCCCAGTACACAGGCCCCGATGCAGGTGCAGTGACTGGGTGCAGAGGGCAAAGCTATGGCTCCTCTGTACGACCTGAGTGGGAGGATGTGCTGTACCATGAGGTGAGGACAGAGCACAGCCCTCCACCTCCATGAAAAATCCATCTTGACATGATCTACTAGAGTACCAAAACGTTTTCTTTTGTCAAACACACTGTGCATTTCATATTTCAATATTATAGTACAATAGCCGTCTACTCATTAAGCAGTAAGACAGCATTTACATGCTGTTAAGATCATTCTCAAATCATGCTTATTGCTTTGTCTGGTTTGATGTACAACTTCTGTAGATTTTAGCATACAAACATTAACAGCTCTTTAAAAGTCACATTATCCTAGTAAATTATCAAACAAACTGATAGTGAAAATAGGTAACATTTATTACAGCTGTTCCATTCCCTCTAGCAAAACCAAATAACTAAAGCTCAGACATGTTTATTATTTAGTAATATAGGTAAACAGAAAATACTGAAAATGTTTCTTAGACTATTACCCCTACAGCACTGTTTAGTGGAACACAAGAACAATGAAGTACCAGTATTTGCTATACACGACAAAGAAACTGGAAGTCAATTACTGATTGCGGCTGCAAAAGTCAGATTTGAGACCTTTGGTTCCCTTAAGAGTGAAATGTGTAGAACTTACTTCTTTAGGAATTGGTATTTCCAGTTTGGTTTCCTCTGGAGCTTTAATTGCAATCACAATCTGTTCCTGAAATGCCTGAATGTTACGGATATCTTGGTATGTCACATAAGCTAGTGTATACATTGGTCAAGGATTCTGTAAAGTAATTTGCTAATAGGCAGAAGCAAAGAGTATGATGTTAAGATATGTTGAACCAGAATACCAACTTAAGTGGTAAACAGTTCAGCTAAGGTTCCTTTAATACTAGCTTTGTAAAACTAAGTATTAGCTAACAAGTGGAAAACCTTTTTTCATTTCTAGGAAGGAAAAAGCTTTTAAAAAATAGAGATACTCAACATTAAAAAAACCCCACAGCTGACAAACATTTTTCACAGATGCTGTCAAAAGTCTACAATGCAGAGGGAATACTGCCCTTGATAAACTACTACTTTGTTTTGTAATAACTATGCACATAAATAATTTCCTGGAAAACTATAGAATTATTTTCTTAACCAAAACACATAAGGTGTAATGAAAAGTTTTCCTGACACCATACAGAAAATGGGCACATTTCATTTGAGCACAGACTTTAACATTCTTCCAGACAAGGGAGCCAAGTAATATTTTATTGTAACCCAAAGCCAAAATCCAATGTTTATGTCATGTTAAAAGAAATCCCTTTTCTATTATCAAAACCCATATCAAAGAGAAGACTGCATTGGAACCCCTCTCAAGAGACAGAACAGTATTAGGACACAACCAACGTACCATTTGTCTTCTTGGCAACAGGTCACGGGACTCTGTTTTCGATCCTCTTTTTCATTTCACTAAGCAACTCAATCTCACTGGTAGGTCAAGACCTGCCACCGAGACAAATTTACTCTATAATGGAGAGAACAAGGTGATGGTCAGGGTACCAAGACTACTGCTCCACTTCCATTCTTCCACAGTGGAAAGGTCACACAAGTAGCACTCCCCTGAGAACAGGCTAGATTGCGCATGATTCGGCAAAGCAGGGCACAGGACTAGTATACACTAACATAAAATAACCAAAAAGCTTCCTATTATAAAACTCATTATCAAGCATTACTGTATACCCGTGGTATCAGCCTACACTTATTACTAGATACCTGAGTACTTGCAACCAAAACCACATGTTAAAGTAATGCAAGAGTTAAAAGGATATTTTGCATTTTGTTTGTCATCTGTTAGCTCAAATAACTGATGAGCACAATCCTTGATTAATTCATCCAGAGCTTCTTCCATGGCTGACAAATCAGAAAGTTCCTCTTTAAGGTTTTGCTGCTGTGGTCCTTTTCCAAGAACTTGGTCAAGATTAGAACCTCTAGAAGAATATGAAAGTTGTCTAGTATGTTTATATAAATAAGAGCCTGTTTATTGAACACAAAATATACTAATAGAAAGCAACCAGGAACTCTGGCATCCTTACTCTGCTGAAATATGCTTCATTGTGCTTTTGCACTTGATACTTGTTAATATAGTAAGTAATTCAGACAGCCTAAGGATACAGAAGAATTTCAAATATTTTCATCTATTAAAAGTAATTCAATATGCTTAAAAATACTCTCAAAGTTATAAACATTACTCAACATTGTTGGGTTTGATTGTTTCAGAAATTAGAAGTTTCAAAGCCAACTCACACCCACTGGATAAGATTCTTAGATCTTTTCTCAATTAAGTTTATTCCATCCAACACATTGGTGATGTCATACACTCTTCGTTTTCGTACTCCAAGTCTTGTTGCTACTTCATTCAAATCAAGGACACCGTCTGGAGCTGTTTTGACAAGATCCATGAATTTTCGGGTCAAGTAGACCAAGGATGCATCAAATCGAGGCTTTCTGACTTTCAGAGTTCCTGTAAAGTTTTGATAGAATATTTTGACAGAATATAAAAACTACTACATGAGTATGAAGTATTCTTTAAAAACCCAATAGTGATGAAGTAACAATGAAGGTAAAGTCAGAAAGCACTGCAATTATTAATGCTGACATTGCAATGGCATCATATAAAGTCTATTAACTATATATACCTTCATTTGTTTGCAATGAGTGTATCTAAATCGCAAGCATGCATCTTCATGCTTTCAACGTTCATGACTTCAGACTGCTACTATGGATATTAATAGTTGTGTAACTATGTTCTGTAGGACATGTGCTCAGACTACTGAATGAATGAATACCAATGAAACCTCTGGTTAACTACAGATAGTGTCAGAGCACTGCCAGAGAACTGCAGCTCTGTCATCTGCTCCATAAGACTGAAACTGTATTTTCACACCCTTTTGGCCCAAATTAACCAGTAGATCTCCCAAATAACATTCAGCATGGCTCAAGGGTTAGCTTGATTTCAGGGACTGTTCCAATCTGGACGTGACCAATCTGTTCTGTAGTACAAGAACTTAATATATGAACAAACTCTGGTTGTACTATTTGGCTTCAGGGCAAAAGAATTGGTCATGCCATTGTTAATTTACTAATACAGCAAAGATCTACAGATACCAGGACACCACAGGTTTAAGAGAGATCCCTGTGCCATGTGTACTCATTACCAGCATATTTGCAGGAACAGTAGTAAAGTTACTGATGAACAGCTTGCTTAACTTTAGGTTCTTTATGTATGCATAAAGTATAAAAAACCATCTATTTCTGCGGTACCAAAAAAGACGTGGTACACATGCACTAGTGTGATGCTAGAGTCAATGAAAGACTATCAAATTCTGATGTTACTTGTCTTTTCTCCTGCAAAACAAACCAAGTATTTTGTATCTGATCAAACTGTGTCACTGAGCAATATTCCAGTCTAATGCCTCAAGAGAACGTGTGTGCGTGCACATGGGTGCGTGTGTAAGGAAACTTCCCTAGAAAACACTCTCATTCAAACTTCAGTATTTTTCCCAGGATGAATGAGACATGCACTTTCACTCATAGTATATCACACCGATTCCATGGCTGCAAGATTGTGCACTCTTCAACGTGAAGAGACAGGCTCAACAGCTCAGTTTTGGACTGTGTTACTGCAAGATGTGTGAGACTATTCAGCTGGTGAGATAAAAAAAAAAAACCCACAATGCAAATTCAGTCAAGCTTGTATTTACATTTGTTAATACCAGTTGAAAACCAGTGTTTGCCAACACGATGTTCCAGTTTTCTCTAACTCTTTTCCCATACATTATTTCCTTTATAGCGGTGGGAAGGTATACTTGCAGCAGGTTTAAAGAGGAAAAACCATGAAGAATGTGTTGCTTCATATCTGTCATTTCGTCTGCAGCATTCCTCCTGCTCTGCCTATATTAGATACATAACAATTTCACATTTGCTCACAGCATCTACTCAGCATTGTAAAAAAGCATAAAATACTTTAAGAATAATCTTCACACATGGAACACAGCAACTTACTTTTCACAAACGGTACTTCATTGTCCACATTCAGGTTGATCATTGGTGGCTGAGGAAAAAACAAAAAAATAACTAATATAAAATGCTATCTATACAGGAAGCCTCTCCAGACGAAATCCCCAAACCAACTCTAGATGCTACAGCCATCAGAGTGCTGACAATTCAACACATGTTACTGTATAGAAGGGATACATGCTCATTACATTCCTGTCAGAATTTTCAGCCCTTAATCTCAGCACACATCCCCCTGTCTTGGAAAGCAGGAAACACCACTGAACTCCCTAATGCTCAGGCAATGGTCACAACACAAACAGATACCTGTTTAAACTCTACAAATACAGGCTTCAGCTATTCATGTAATAGCACACATACAGAAGATACACTACTATTATACAGCATTACAATCATGTATTACAAGACTGGCAGCAGAGTCTGCTCTGGTCAAGAAACTGATATGATGAGCCTAAGTAGGTACTTCATTCCACCCCTCACTCCAATTTAACAAAAGGAGTATTTTCAAATTAGACTCATTCCAGTTGGAACAGACCTGAGAAGGTCTCTGGTCCAACCTCCAACTCCAAATAGGAACAGCCATTAGATGAGAGCAACTTACTCAAGGCTTTATCCAACTGGGTCTTGAAAATTTCCAAGGGATGGACGCTACATCTCTCTGGGCATCCCATTCCACTGCCTGCCTGTCCTCACAGTGAAAAAGTTTCACTATACATCAAGTTGCAACCTCTCTTGCTTCTTTTGTTTCAATTTGTGGCTATTTCCTTTCAGCCTCCCATCCTGCAGTGCTGTGAAGCGTCTGGCACCAGCTCCTTGTTAAACTTCCTTGCAAGTCCTGAAGGGCTGCTGTGGCCTTAACAAGCTCCCTCAGCAGTTATCAACAGCCTTCCTGCACTGGTGGGCCTAAAATGGACAGAGCATTCCAGGAGCAGCCTCATACATGCCAAGAAGAATCACTTCCCTTGATTTGCTGGCTATGCTCCTGCTAATACAGCCTCATATGCCTCAATGCCAGGGCACAGCGCTGGTGCACGTTTAGTCCACTGTCCATCAGGACTCCCAGGTCCTTTCAGCAGGGTGGTCCCCCAGCCAGTACCACTGCAGAGTACAGGCCCAGGTGCCAGGACTTCATACTTAGATTTTCAGCTTCCTTGGTTGAAGTCTGTGAGGTGTCCGATGACCCACTGCCTCCAGCCCGTGCCTGGCTAACGCACTTTTCCTACCCATGAGGGTCATCTCATGTCTTCCTCCTATCAACGGGACAGGTCCCAGATAGGGGAACACCACTTTTGGGTAAAGTATGAACTACTAACCATTCCTCTTTGAGCCTGATGATCCAGCCAGGGTTTTTTTACTCATCTAGTAGTTTACAATCTGTAATATGCTAACTGAAAGATGGATACTGCAGGAGACTGTTTCAAAAGTCCTTCTAAAGCTAGTGTAGATGACATCCAAGGCTTTGGATCTACAGATCTAGTCATTCCATCACCAAAGGTAATCAGGTTGCAAGTATAGTTATGTTGGCTATTCCCAATCACTTGTTCCTTCACGTGCCTAGAAATAGCTCCCAAGAGAACTTCTCCAAGGGACTGAAGTGAGGCTAAGCTGTAGCTGACCTCCACAACCTCTCAAAGATCATGAGAGCAACCTCACAATGACATCAGCTAGCCCTCTCGTGACTTACCCCAAGTGGGTCCTATGGACTTGTTTGGGTTGAGATTTCTCAAGAGATTCTTAACTTGACACTTTTCCATTGCTGGTTGCTCTTCTCCTTGAATCCTGTCTCTTAAGACACAAAACCTAGGGGACATCAGTTCTGAAGACCCATGCAAGAACGCAGAGTACTTCAGCCTTATCTGTGTCTGCTCTTCCTAAATCACCTGCCCCATTTAGCAACAGGCTCACATTCCCCCCTGCCCTCTTTACTGCTAAAGTAGCAGTATAAAGTTCTTCTTGTCACCCTTGACATTCCTTGCTAGTTTCAACACTAGAACTTTGGCTTTCCCAGAAGCATACCTACATGTCCAGAAAACATTTTTTCATCTTTCTCCTTGCTTCCACCTTCTGCATATGTTCTTTTTGCCCCCCACCCCCCCGGAGTGCAGGCATAGCTGTGCCCATCCCTCAACACAGTTACTTGTTGGCATGAGTATCAGGATGGCATATCCCTGTCCTTACAGACTTGATCTTTTCAGCTCTTCCAACTTTCAAAGTTGCCTCCCCTAAAATCTCAATTACCTGTTGCCTGAGTAAGGTGAAGTCCTGAAGCCTGAATAAGCTGGAGTCCAGGTTCTGTACTCTGCTACCAGCCTTCCTCGCTACACTCAGGGTCTTGAACTCCACTATTCCATGGTCATTACAGCCCAGGCTGCTAATGATCACCACAATCTTGACTTCCCTATTTATAAGAAGCAGATTCAGGAAAACATCACCCCTGGTTGACCCATCTAAACACCTACATAAAGCAGCTGTGCCCAAGACCCTTTATTTCTTACAATCATCATTGCCAATAATAAGAAATTTTCAATTACCAGTGTAAAAACCTCATATAAACTTTTTCATGGCTTTAAGACAATACTACCAAGTAACATTTAGCCCAACAGTCAAGGTTAATAAAAATAAGCATTTTTAAGAAGTTTCACAGAATTAAAACTAGACCTGCTTTTTGTTAGCTGCCTCATAACATTACTAAAAGTAGCGGTGGAAGCTGCATAGGTTACCCAAACATCACAGATGTTCGGATAAGAACAGAATACAGAGTTGTAGTTTTGTTTTTCTCAAACCTATTTAACTCTGCTCTACAGCCTATTTAACTCGATTAAGAGTCTATAAGTAACACAGCTAAGAAAATCATCCCTTTGCACTATGACTAACATCACTACATTTTCTCGGGCAGCCTGCAATGACAATGCCTCTTTCGTGCTCCGCTCTGGCTAGGCCTGCCACACCTTTCCAACTCTGAGATGTCCTGCCGGACAGGCGAGGGGAAGGACTTTCGGGAATCTCCTTAAAACCTCCCGCGGTGGACGCTACGCGTTGCAGGGCCGTCCCACCCTTTCCCCATCCCCAGCAGCGCCTCCCTCCCCCGCCCGCCGCGTACCTCACTCACACGCAGCATGTCCGTCCGCAGCGGCTTGAGACGCTCCCACTTGGAAGGGCTGGCCATGTTCGCCCGGCCCCTCCACCGTCCGCGGCCTAGCGCGGCGGGAGGCCTCTCCCGCCCTGAGGCGAGGCGGCGGAGGGAGGGCGCTCAGAGGCCTTCACGACGAGCTTGCGAGTCCATATCGGAAAGCGCCGCCATCCCCACCCCACCTCCAGGAGGAGGAGGCGGCAGGGGCTCTCCCGCCCTCAGCGCAGTCCGTTATGGCCGCCTCGCCTCTCCCTTCCCTCCCCCCCCGCCCAGCCAGCGGACGGTTGGGCGGGAGACCGGAACCCCGGCTCAGCCCCGCCCCGCCAGAGCCGCGGCGCCAAACCTGGCCCCCGCCGGCGGCCGCTTCCCTTACCCAGCGGCCCCTGCGGCGCGCGCGCCACCGCCCCGCCCCGCCCGCGGCTAGCGCTGAGGGCACGGCCTCCTTCTCCATCCCATCAGCGCGGCGGGCGGGTGGCTCTGCGGGGGGGTGCTCTTCTCTGGACGCCGGGAGGGTATCGCCCGGATTGGCGTTTCCTCCACTCTTATCACCCTCCTGGAGCGGCGGGGAAGAGGATTCGCTGGCCTCCTTCCCCCTTGTCTTGGGGAGGGTGGGGTGCAGCCGGCACGTCAGTGCGCTAAAGTGGGTTCAAACGAGGAAGCACTCACCGCTTTGGTTACTGCAAAGAGGGAGGCTTTTCCTCCCTCTACGTACAGCAAGGAGAGAGCACCCTGCCCAAGCACCACCGTGTACATAGGTGTGAGAAATGCTTTCTTGCCAAATAATCGGCTGCTGTCACGACTCGCTAGTATAAGAAGGCCAAAGCTGTATCTGTCACTCACTGGGGAGATAAGGATCGCGTGCTCAGGCCAAGAATAAATTGATTACGAGAGGTATGTGGGCAAAGGGCTAGGTATGTTCCTCTAGGGCCAGACAGGAGACAAACAATGCGGCTTGTCTGAACTAAGCCTGTCCATTTACCTCCCAGCAAGAGGTCCCAGATCCTTTCCCAAATTTCAGCTCAGTTGCTTCTGCCCTTTCTTCCACACTTGTGATAATCTTACAAGTACTGGCTGTTCCCTTTCTCATTTGTCAGCATCATCAGTAATTGAAATTTTAGTAGGTGACCTGTTTGTCAGACAAAAACATTACTTTAAAACACAGCTCCTTGTTAGATAGCCGATCTGTTGATTGATTGCTCTTTATGGCAATTAACTGTCATCTACCATATTGTACAACAGATAAGTCTGTCTGCAGTTCTTTTGCTTAAAGAATTTGTGAACTGACTTGCTTCTCCCATCCACACCTTCAGTGAAATTTCCAGTCACTTCCCTTCCCTATCCTCAGGGCAGGTGCTCTGGAGAAATGTGAATTTCATTGGACATTGTGTAAAACTGCCATTCTGGTATGAGGAATTCAAAGCCATGAAGAATTTCATTCATCTTCTAATATGCCAGACTGGACAGGTGAAATAACACTCTATTATCTTGACAAAATACCGAATTCATTTTAATTTAGTGGCTGTTTCATATCCCTTCAAGTTAGACATTCCATTGGAGCAGTTTATGTCACCGCTGGTACATCAGTTGCCTTGGTAGAGGATGGAGTTTTCTTCATAGTAATCAATTTTCAATCAATTGCTTGCATGGTAATAATTGTCCTTGTAGGGGTGTGTAGAACTAATGTGGGTAGTTCCAATGCTCTAATCAATGTATAAGAAAAAAGGGGGAAAAATATGTTACAGTTCTCCAAAGGCATGATGATAGGAGACATGAGGCCTTAAGTTGTGCAGTTAAAGACATCATGCAAAAGTTCCTTGTCATTATTCTAAGGAGAGCTTAGACTGCTGCAGATGCAAAAGGTTTCCCTGTCATAAAAGCAACACATCACTGCAATGTAAAAATGCTCATTTTCATATGGGCAGCATGATCCTGGTTAACTACTCTTTGGTGAAAAATGTAGTCCCATAAGGAATTTCTCCCCCTTTGTTATAGTCTTAACTGGAAGATGTAGTTTACTATTGTAATCATAGATTGTATAAACCCACTGTGATAAAGCAGTCTTTTTTCCAGCCCAACAGCAAAATGGTTTGGAATAGATCTGTCTTGGGCTGCTTTAGTTTGGGGTGATGTGAGGAATGTGCCATGCAGTATAAAAATCATTGAATAGGATTCTGATGATTGCTGGGCAGTCAGATATTAGGAGGGAGGCTAACGACTCATAATTTGAGGATTAGGATAGATGGATTTCTGTATTAGCCCATGTGGAAAACATTGCATCAACATTTAACTATGTTGTTGTTCTAGTCAGTCATAAGATCAAATTCTGTTGTTCCTGTGCTTCTCTGTCCTTGGCTGCTGATGTACCTAACTGAGTGAAGAAAAGCCCTGCATGGATTCAGATTCAGGAATATTTTTCTGTATTTACATGAAAATTATAAAGCCTAATTATTCTTTTAAATGAAAACTAGATTTTGAAGTAACTGACTGGACTATCAGGAGCTTTGGCTGTGGCATTCTGTTGATAAAAGTTTGATTCTAGTGTGTTATTTACATTTTATAACGCTGATAATTAAATTTACCCCACATTCTTTATTACTCTTGTAGATGAAATTGTAAATTATTCCTTATTTACTGTTATCTTATTGCATATTACAATTTCTGTGCATTCTTTCTAATATCTCCAGACATTAATTGTGCAAGACATGATTCTTAAAATGAAAGATTTGCTTATTTATCTGAAATAATTTTCTTCGATTATATTGATTCTTAATCTGCCACCAGGGGGCAATAATTCCATTTCCTAAATCTGATCTTTTAACAGTATACACAAGAACAGTGGTTTCATCAAAATTTTTGAGGGACTGTATGTGAAAGTCAAAACATAATTTTCTTTAAAATGCTTCACTTGTTTAATTTAATATTTTACTCTGCAGTACTTAGGCAGGTAGGTTTTACTTTTGTTTTGAGCAGCTGAAATTAGACTGCTTTGTAGAAGTTTTTACTGGTGAGCCTCATGTAGCACTGTAATGGTGCAAGGTTTGGATTTTATGCAAAATAGGATTTTGTGTGGTTTTTTATATTAGCATTGTAATATTTAAAAATTTGTTTTGAATGCCATTACTTTCCTATTCTTTCTTTTTTTTTGTTACACTAATGGCCTATTAATATTTATTAGCCTATATATGTAATCCTGAATTTGGGAATTATATCACCTGACAGGTACCTTTATATATATATTCTTATATGATTTGTATTTATTTTATTTATGTACATAGTAGTTCCAACAGACTGCAGTTAAAGCCAAGGCCGCCTTCTGTAAAAATCGGTGCAATTCTGTATCAAAGGCAATCTTCCCTTTAATAATAAAAATCTTGAAACAGGATATTCCATTAGGTGCATATTTATTGTTGAAAAGATGAACCAGAGGAAATATCTTCCTGCAAAGGTGCAAAAGTAAAAAATCATGAAAGACAGAAATAGCTGTAAGTATGTTTAAACTACGTAGAATCATCCATATTTTTCTATATTAATATGTCTGTCTGTATGAACTTCCTAGGCTCCCTAAGGTCCTATTAAGTTCCTCACCATGGCATAATGATTAGGCATAAAGGTGTGGAACATTACTGTGTAATTTTTTACACTGTAAAATGTAATGATTATATCTGTTTCTGGTAATAGTACAGTCTTTCTTGATGTGCTCAGCTTAATCTGACTGCAAAAAATTGTTCCTGTATACGTGGCGAATAGTCATCCATTAATTTAAGATGGCAAATCTCTTATTTCTTCACTTTGTTGTATGAGTATGAGGAAGATTGAGTCGGCTAATCAGATCTGAACAGCACAGTGCTAAACAGCATTCTGTTTTGTGGTGTCCTGAATGGCACACCTGAAATAAAATTAAAAGTCGTGGATGTGGTATCATGCTGGAGATGTAAGGTTTAGGACGTATAAACTGAAGCTCCTACTTTTTGTACCTGTAATCCAGAAAAGAAATTACTTAGATGGAAAAAGTACCCTTAAGGTGACATTAGGGTTATGTAAACAGCAACTGCTTGCTGCATATGAGCGCTGGTGTCTTTCATTGAATAGGTTTATCGAATATTGTGTTCTTGGTAAGGTTTTGAAACTTGACAGCAAGCCATCTCCCATCTGAAGGAGTCTGAGGGTTTCTAGGCAAAGGTCTTAAGAGAGCTTGCTGGAAATTCTCATCCATGCTAAGGAGTTTATGAACAGAAGATTCCTGTTGCAAAAGGGCATTATTATATGTGTTGTTTGTATCTTTTGAGTTGCAGAGGAGGTGCAAAATTGCCTGATGAATTTCATTTTGTCAGCTTTAAATGTATGGAAATGTTGAAGTACATCCTCATAAGATGGTTATCTTTATATCTTGAGTTTCAAAGTATCTTTGAAGTTATTTTTTTTTACTTTAGATGAAGATTTCCTCATTGCAGTTTTTGTATTTTTAAAAATTTAATTTATTATTTATTTTTATTTCATAATATGAAAAAGTGTTCTATAACACCTACTTGCAAGAGCAAGAGCAACTTGCTTTTCTGTGTGCACTGAGGCTTGTGATCTAGCACGTTCACTGATGGCAAGGTTGTCTCTAGATGCATAAAAGTAATTCTAGCCTAACAGGGAAGTGTTTGAGTTGGCCACTGCCATCCTTTCTTCCAGTTTCTCCCTCAGCCTTACAGCAGTGAGAACATGAAATGGCTGAGAAATGTTTGGGCACCTGTTTTTGTGCTGAGGGAAGGGTAGAGAAAAAAGAAATTCTGGAAAGGTGGGTTACCTGTCACTGGTAAGCATACTGTAGGAGGATTCTTGGAAAAGCAGAAAACACTGGGAAAACTCAGGTAGTCACTTCCATTTTGAAGGCATCTGTGTTCCAACCATCCATGCTGTGCTTGTCCATCCCCAGTGCTTCAGTGTTTTGTCATTAGGGAGTAACACCCCTTGTGAACAGGTCCCAGCCCTCCAGCAAGGTTAGATCACCTCCATCCCCAGAGCATTACACTTAAGCAGACTTTACTACCTCTCTTCTTATCCTTCCCTTCCTCTTGCTTTGCCACCACAAGCAAATAGAAAGTAGCTATTACCACTGACAGAACAAACTTAATTTGCCATTGTGGAATGGTAAAATTCAGTGTTGCCTACAATACTGAGAAACCTTAGAATGACAGAATCATTTAGGTTGGAAAAGACCTTTAAATCATGGAGTACAACTGTTAACCAGTACTAGGTTCAGTCCCAATGAACCATGTCCCTAAGTGTCACATTTACACGTCTTTTAAATACCTCCAGGGATGGTGACTCAACCACTTCCCTGGGCAGCTTGTTCCAATGCTTGACAACCCTTTTGGTGAACAAATTTTTCCTAATATCCAATCTAAACCTCCTCTGGCACAACTTGAGGCTATTTCCTCTTGTTCTGTTGCTTGTTACTTGGGAAAAAGAGATCAACACCCACCTGGCTACAACATCCTTTCAGGTAGAGACGGATAAGATCTCCCCTGATCGTCCTTTTCACCACTTTAAGGTGATTCTGATCAGAAGGCAAATTCTAATAAATAATAATAAATTACTTGATTGTAAATGTCACATTTATCTAACAATAAACCTTAGCAAAGAAAAAAAACCCCAAATGTGAGAGGTATCTTCTTTATTGCACTAAATCATAAAATCACAGAATCGTAGAATAGTTTGGGTTGGAAGGTACCTTAAATGGTCATCTAGTCCAAACCCCCTGCAATGAGCACCTTCCACTAGATCAGGTTGCTCAAAGCCCCGTCCAACCTGGCCTTGAATTTTTCCAGGGATGGGGCAGCTACCACCTGTCTGGACAATCTGTGCCAGTGTTTCACCACCCTCATTGTAAAAAATTCCTTCCTTATATCTAGTCTAAATCTGTCCTCTTTTACTTTAAAACCATTACCCCTTGTCCTATTGCAACAGGCCCTACTAAAAAGTTTATCCCCACCTTTCTTATAAGCCCCCTTTAAGTATTGAAAGGACACAATAAGGTCTTCCCAGAGCCTTCTCTTCTCCAGGCTGAACAACCCTGGCTCTCGGCTTTTCTTCACAAGAGGTGTTTGATCCCCCTGATCATTTTTGTGTCCCTCCTCTGGATCCGCTCTAACAGGTCCATGTCTGTCCTGTGCTGAGGAGGACTCCAGAGCTGGATGCAGTACTCCGGGTGGGGTCTCATGAGAGTGGAGTAGAGGGGGAGAACCACCTCCCTTGACCTACTGGCCACCCTTCTTTGGATGCAGCCCAGGATACAGTTGGCTTTCTGGACTACGAACACACATTGCTGGCTCATGTCCAGCTTTTCATCCACCAGTACCCCCAAGTCCTTCTCTGCAGGGCTGCTCTCATTATGGTAATGGAATTACCATAATCCTATTCCTCTTATTTCACAAAAAAAAAAAAAAAAAATTGTTTTTCTGGCTATATTTGTTGATCTAACAAAGGTACTATCTCTCTTTACAGGTTTGACTTGACTTTGTAATCTAACACAATGTCTTCAAACTTGACTCTGGAACAGGTGCAGTAATTTCTACTACTTGTAGCCATCATTCTAGCTGAGGTGACACACTCAGTTTCTTAGACGTATTCATTTATAGATGTATTTAATGACCTTTTTCCAGGAATATTCAGACTGGCATGTTACCTAACTAAAATGCAGGCATGTGCTTTGAGTTTTGGTTACCTTTAGTCACATGCATGGGGATGCCTGTATTTTGGCCACATAATAAGCATGTGATATGACTGAAAATGCTTAAGGCATGTCAGTTTTCGTACTGTCACAGTGAAATATTATGGTGATTATTGTTGCTGAGTTTTTTTGTTGTTTATTTATTTATTTATTTTTAGAAGTGATTGGATGAGTATCCATCCTGCACTAAAAAACAACTGCTTTTTGGTTATGAGTGCTATTCCAGATATGGACCAGGCAAATCTCTGTATCCTGGAAAGAGAGGGAAAGAAAAGGCTATGGGCCATATTAATTGTTGTGGTAGGGTGTATCACTCTGTAAACTGTATATTGAGTACCTGGGATTCATATGATTAAAAGGAGTGATTTTGAAGAGGCAAGTTAAGAATTTCTTGCAACATCTAGACATAAAAAATGGACAGGATTTCTTTCCTCTGATAATGACTGGAATGTTTTAAATAGCTGCGAAGTGTCTTGCACGGTTTCTGTAAGGGTGTCAAAGATGGCTCCTAGCATTTCAACATCAACTGAGTTTTTTTTGTAATTAGGAAAGTGGTGATTAAGTGGTGGTTAACTTCATCGATTGCCAAGAATCTGATGCTTAGTGTCATTTATAGTTTGTGAATATGTCCAGTGCTAACTTCAGAATACACCATGTAGATTTTTTAAATTTCCAATACATATTTAAATTATGTGTAATTTGATTATTACCTCATTTGTGTAGCTACTGAAATACCTCATTATTCACAGAAACCTATCCTGAAGCTACTCTTTCTTTATCTGTCAAGGATATATTGGATATTTAGTGTTTTTCTTTTAAATGTTATTGCTTATATAATTTATATTACCACAAGTAATGTTTGTAACATGAGTAACAGAGAATTTTCTTGCTAGTTCATTAAGAGGCTTGAGAAGATTGAAGGCCTGATCAGATACAAATTAAAAAATAGGTGATAGGCACCTAAAATGATTACTTATGGTCACTAATGCAAAATAAATATTGACTTGTATCAGAAAGTGAATTCTTGAAAGCAGACTTGCCTTTTGTTTGAACATTTTAATCACATTGTGTATCTGTAAACTTTTAGAAAAAGCTTCTGTAGATTTTGCATAAAACAGGAGAACACTGTGTCTTAGTGATTACAGCTGGATTGAAATCCTGTGCAAAAATTGATGCCTGATCTGGAATGATCCAGCTCCTGGTTGGTGTTAGATGTATAAAGCTGGCACTTGCTCTGTTCACACAGAGAATGAGTCTTCTGAACTAGGTCAGAATTTCAGGTCTGCCATGACAACCCTTAGGCTGTTCCACAGATCTGTAGGCTCTGCTCAGAAACCTGGGCTTCTGCCAAAAATATGATTCTGCTGTTTAAGTTGGACAAGCAATCACTGTCTGTTGCTTCTGGAGTTCATAGCGTAGCTGCTCTAATGAAGCCAAGAACCTGCTTTGGTGGTCTATCATTGGAAGTTGAGAGGAACAGTCAGCCTTGAGGGAAAACACCATTTATTTGCTAACGTAACTCCGTTGAGAACTTGGATACTTTTGAGTAGCACCACACCAATGCCATTTATGACATCTTTGCAGTGGTATATGATTTACAAATGGCCTATGAAGAAGCAACAGAGATTTTTAGAAGTGTCTGAGGTAGAAGACTTGTGCTAAACGCAGCTGATGAAAATGCACAGATATTTGAAGACTTTATGTTGTGGCTACATCAAGGTATAATAAACAGAAATTCACTACATCATGGTGTCTTTAAATGTTATGTGATGTACTGTTTTAAAACATTTAGCATTTTTATGAAAGTTGGTTGCCTCTACAGAATTACTGCATTGATATTTTACATATGTGAAGATTTTTCATCTCACTTTACTAAGAAAATTGCTAGAAATGTGTTTTATTAAAAGGTCACAGAAGAGTACACAGAAAACTTTGCTTCCTAAGAATGTGTGGCACCCAGGTATGTTGTTTATGTTCTGTCCATGACAATGGACAGTAGGAACATCCAGTTTCAGGAAGAGTTTAAGAAACCAAAGTGTAAAGTAGTGCCCTCTCTGGAGTATCCATTTGTAACAAACGGTTTGGCGAATTCCTGTCCTGCAGATATCTTGCATCTGAGCTGCCCACTGATGAACCAAACTCCATGTGTTCACTGGATTCATTTTTGAACCCTTTGACAGTTTTGACTGCTGTTACATTCTGCAGCAGTGAGTTCTACAATTTAATTTAAAGTTGTTTGAAAAAACAAATTAATTTTGGTTTGGATATGCTCCCTAATCATGTTGTTGGGTGCTCTGTAATTGTCTGTGTTATGAGAAATTGGAAGAACTTCTTTTCAGTTCACTTTTTTCCATATTATTCTCAACTTCATAGGTCTTTATCAGCTCAGTTACCCATATTCCAGTTTGAAGACTCCTAGCCTATGTAATCTGTTTTGTGTGGCAGTTAGCTAAAATCTGTCGTCACTCTTCTATGTTCCTTTTCTGTTCTGCTGTAGCCTTTTCAAATGTTGTTACATTTGAAAGGAAGTAAACTATAATTTGAAAGGAAAAAAAAAGAAAGCGAAAAAAGGAAATTTTTTCCTCCAACTTGAGGACAGTAAAGCAGTGGAATAGACTGCCCAGAGACGTTGTGTAGTCTCCATCCTTGGAGGTTTCCAAGACACAACTGAGTAAAGCCCTGAGCAACTTGGCCTCATCTCATGGCTGACCCTTTGACTGAGAGATTGGGCTACACACCTCCTATGGTCCCTTCAAACCTGAATTATTCTATGATCCCATGACCAGATATGCAGGCAGTACACAAGAAGTCTACAAGTGTAGACTTAATACAATGTCAAACTGATATTTTCTTCTTTATTCTCTATTCTGCTAACACTGTGTGTGCCTTTTTGACAACTAGACAGCATTGAGCTGATGTTTTCAGAAAACTGTCTACAGTGCTCAAAGACCTCTTTACTAAGTTGGTAAGAGTCCATCATTATGCATATACAGTTAGCAGCTGCAGCAAGAGCAGAGAAAAAAGAGCATCAAAACTTTGGAACTGTGGCTTAGGAAGCAACATTCCTCCATTCTCTCTGTGCTGAGTTACTTCCCTGAACTTGGAGAAAAGCAGGTAGAAAGGAGGAAGTATCTCTGGGATTCCCTAGTTCTGTGGCTGCTGCTGTTGGCTGAAGCACTGGCAAAAACATTCCAAAGTTGTCTGCTGTGAGGGGAAAGGATTGCACTTTGTGTCACTAGCATGTCCATTGCCCCTGGTATGCTTTTGCACTGGAGAGACTAAGCAGAGCTGGACCCAGATTTAGTTCCTGACTGGTGCTGGTGACTGCTGCCCTCTGCCTTAGCAGCCTCATACCATTCTTTCTTCGCCTGCTCTCTGGATAGGTAACTTCTGGACAGCTGCTTTTGCTCTTCCACTGACCTCCAAATCTCTATAGAGTATCATACTGTCAGCCTCTTGCCTCTGACTTCTTCCTCCCCTGAGTGCCACTATGGCTTGCTACAGCTACAAAGCAGATCTTTTATAGCACATCCATTATTTTTCATTTATTAGTACTTAATTTAACCTGCCTTTTCAGTTATCCAGTACTATGAGATATGCCTGCAACATTTCACAGTCTATGTTTGGGTATCCTGAATAATTTTCTGTCATTTCACTGTTCTGTGCTGTACAATGTATCAAGCTTTGTCACAGCAGTGTTCACCTTCTCCAGATAGTTGGCAGATATGCTGAGAGACAGTCCATCAGTCAGTCATTGGTGTCCCACTCATATATACCACTCTGCTGGTACTGAGGTTGGTTTAAGCTATAGTTTACATGTCTCACCTTATAGCTAGTAGTTCAACAGCTTTGTATTTGGCTAAAAAACCTCTGGTCCTGGTGATATGTTATTTCCAAATGACCTGTCCATTCTAAAGCTTCCTTTGCTGACCATCAGGAAGAAGTTCTGACCTTCAGAAGTTGTGCTGACATGTGACATCTCTGGAGTGTTCTAGAAAAAGCATCTAGCTGATTTTATAGAGATCTTTTAGCACCAAAATAGGTGAGAAATCTGATTCTCTCTCCTTTCTTTTTTTTACCTTTTTTATTTTTAAAGTTTACCTGTTGTTAACATAAAAATATATGCTCTGGCTTAGTCATCAACTGCAACATGAACAGCATCAGTCTGAGTTGATTACTCATACTTACCTGGAGATTGTTGCCGTAATGATTCTAAGGATTGTTTCTGGTCTGAAAACTTTGTTGCACACACAAATTTCTGGGAGACTTACTTCTACAACTTAGGAGTGGTACTCTTGTCCTTTTGGGTTGGTAAAGGCTATTAGAAAGTAGTGTGTATACTGAAGGTTGGTAGGAAATATTTCCATACATAGTGCAAGATGGCACTAGTTCTTAGAATGCATATTGCAGCCTACAATTCAGGAAGGAAAGTCTTGATGTTGGGAGTCTGTCTACTTGTCAACAGTTATCCAGACATTCAGGTCTTTGCTTTGTCTTGTTTTTTGAAAAAGCTCTGCACTGGTTTTGAGACATGAGATTAATTTGGTTATTTAAATTAGGTGAGACACACTGAGGTGTAAGAGCATGAAAATAGGCAGCATGCCCTTTTGCTGCAGCACAATACTGTAGCTCATTTCTGAGTGTTGAATGTGTCAGATACATTTGGTTAAGTTTAAACAATTTGCCAAGAGCTGCACTTGGTGTGCCTTCAAGAGGGAGAGGGGATAGGACACTGTGCTGTGACACAGTTCGTGCTGCAGACAAAAGGGTGGAAGAAGCTGCTTGATTGAATCACATGCTGAGCTCATAAGATTTGACAAGTTTGGATAATCATTTTTTTTTTTAAGTCTTCATTTCTGGGCAAAATCATTGAGATGATTATGACAGAGTAACTAGACTAGTTCCTGAAGTTCATTTAATTTAATTATAATTTTCAAATTGGATCGAATCTATGTTGTTTGCACTAGTTACTGAGCTTGTCCTAGCACTGAATGAAGATAAAGACTATGTTATGATTATTTTCAAATTGATCAGGAGTTTTACAAAGTTTGATCAATAGATTGTTTTGATATGGCAGATGTTGCTGTTGTGCTCAAAGAGTCTCCTTAGAAGATATCTTTCTTTTATTTGTGAGATGATCCAAGGAATGTGAGCAGCTGTTTTGCTGCCCTGTGGACCACCTTCTGCTGACCTTAGATGTGTCATGCCTCCTAGTTGCCCTGCGAGGCCACGAACAATGAAGAAACATGGGCTAGGATATCTCAAGTTTTAAGATAACTTGTAATTATTACACCTTGTCTGGCCTTGGCCTTGCAGTAGCTAACTTGCTGCTTAATTTTAGGCAGTCAGTAAAACAGATCTCATGAAGTAGGTGACTGATATATCTTCATACATCACTGGAGAGAGTCAGGTGCCTCTCAAGGCCTCCAGAGGGAGATCCTGTCCACTTAACTAAAGTGTTTAACCTTAAGCAGACAAGATCTTTTGGAAGTCTTCAGCATCACTTACCTCTCCCTATAGCCTCTGTAACAAACATAAACACTTTAGAAGGACTGGTTTATCACATGTCTAAAATTAGGCCTTTAAGAAGAACATGCTGGCTAGCTGTAATTATATGTGATTTTTGGAAGCCGTGTACTGGTCACCTGAAGGTGCTTCTAGTCATCATAACTGCTGAAAGTGAAAAAAGACCACTTGAACACGTTTATCTTTATTGCTGAAAAGTCAGAGGACTTGTGCCTGTGTTTTCCATGATATTAAACGTGATTATTTCATAGCTCATAACTTTAAAAAATACCACTGATTACTTTTTTGTTTTCATTCACTATTGCATCAGCAGATTATACTGGTATTTAAGTCTGGCTTTGCAGGGGAAAAGTTTGGAAGCTTCTTTAAAAAAAAGTTATTTAGGATAAGGATTGAGAAACAAAGAACATAATAGGTAAGCTGGATTTGAGAGATAACTAGCTATCCAGGGCACTTTTCTTTAATCTGTATAGATCTTTTAAACTAATCTCCAAGTGGCAGGCTTTGGCTGCTGTGACTGGATTTCTTTCACACACAGATAAACCCCCAAAGTTTCCAGTTTCTCCGGAAGACTTCCACTTTCCCTTCATATCCCTGGTCTTCCCGGTGCATCTTCTGTTTTATAACTCTTTTTCTCTTAGGGCTGCTGAAATTGTCTGCGCTTTAGACCCTAGAGCCAAATAAGGCATGTCTAGTTGGGAAGATACCATATTGAGTGGGAAGCAGGGGTGAGGATGCATGAGACTGGAGAGGGAAAGGCAGGGGGGAAGGGTGAGGGGGTTGTATTCTTGACCTTAGGTAGCTGGTGCTGAGAGGTAGCTATTGTGTTGAAGCTCAGACAGAACTAGAGTTTGTGGATGGGAAGGAGGGAGCAAGGAGGAGGGAGGAGGAAGCTGGGACAGCGAGGGGGGAGGAGGAGGAGGAGAGAGCAGCATCTCTATCTTTCTTTGCAGACCACGCTGCTAAACAGCGAGGGGAGGCTCATGCTTCCCTAATATCCATCACTCCCTGCTTCCAACGTGGTCACAGACAGAGCAACAAAGAGGGTCTCAGAGGTAAGATCCTTGCAACTTGCAAAGCTGTAACATCTGCCAAAATAAGGAGAAGCAGCAGCAACAATACAGAGAAAAGCTTATCAGCACCTGGGAATGCTCAGAGACGGCAGGGAGGTAATTGGACGCCCAGGTCCCCTGAAGGCTAAGGAAGTATTAGCAGCAGCAGCAACACGAACGGAGTAAGAGGGGAGCAGATCAGGTCCGTGAGGATCAGGATACCAGCTAGCCATATTCAGCAGCGGGCGGTTTGTGTCCCAACTGCCTGTGTAGAAAGAGGAGAGAATAAGGTAGAACTGTGAAAGCAAATGCTCTGATACCTGAAATACATGGCTAAATAAGGCTTAACAAAATATATGAATGGTTTATTTACTCAAAATGTAGTTTTGGAGTGAATAAAGCAATTCATTAATTTGTGCATGTCAGAAGAAAAAAATATAAATGAAAAGCAAAGCTAAAATCTGCATATTGTTTTGACTTTTTTACATGAAAGTTTGATTTTTCATTTTAGGGCAATGTTTCAGTTAAGAAGTGCATTTAATAACAACAAGGAGAAAAAAAGGCAAAACACCCAAATGGAATTTTTTTTTGAGTCAACAGAATGGGCTGTTTGACAATTATTGTAAGAAAATATTTGTGATACCAAGACAAGGTATGCTGTTTGACCTGAGAAATACTGTTTCATTTCATTTAAGAAAAAACAATATAATTTTGTACTCGCCTGAAATGAAATCTGTAATTATGTTTGATTCATCCACTCAGCCTAAAAAATCAGCAATTTGTTTAGGCGTATTTATAAAGTGAATTGTTTATTTTTAGTTGCAGATACTGGAAGCTTAGATGAAGGAGACAGAAAATATAGCATCTGTACATTGGAGAAATTGATGCTTGCCTTTTCCTTTTGCTTTGTCTCATTTACTTTACTTTTTGAGGTATGAGCTACCTTGGTTTTTATCTAACACCTCATAGACCCATCTGAAAATTATCAACTAATAATGGCAGTACTGTGAGAGTTTGTTGTTAAAGATGTTGAACCAACTAGAAAGAAAATTAACAGTGGCTTGTATGTCTTATGAATAAGAGTCTTTAGGATTTAATGTCTTTTTTTCACTCTGAAACATAGAATCAGTCTCCAAAGATGGACATTCTGGAGTATTTGTGCTTAATTGAAAGTTTCTGTGTTTTCATCTCCACATGAGGTAACTAAAATAGCTGTAGTGAGTTGATTTGGTGTGTGAATGAAGAAGTTACAACCACCATTCTCTGCTGCCTTGGGGAACTTGGAGATGGTGGACCTGATTTTGATTTGCTTTTTCATCAGGGTAAATTTACTGGTGCGAGTGTATATGGGTTCAGCATCAGGTTCTGTAGTGGTCTACTTCATGATTGCCCCATTTTTCTTAGAGAAGAGCCACATCACAGCAATGGAACTTCTCTTTCACCAGTCTTTACAATGATGTTAACTACTGTTTCAGGGCTTACAGTTCTGTTCTTATTTTCAAACAATAAATAAGAGTTTGACTTTGATCAGCTTATCTGGTGTGGTAGTTGTCAGCTTTAGCTTTGAAATTGACTTCAGTCAGTAGAGAATCAGGTTTTTTTTATTGAAAAAGAAGAACCAAAATAACTTATTTTCCTGTCACCTTACCCTCCTTGATTACACAACTAGTTTTATTATTTTAATCTATCTTTTGGTTTGCTAACTGCAGGAATGCCTGATATATTTTGAAACCTCATGTTCCATCTTGTCCTTAATGTACAGCTGTTTAAGAAAACGTCAAATTAACTGAGACCTTAAAAGTGATCTTTTATTTCTCTAGAAAAACTGAACTTGTTACATACAAAATTGCTTTTTTTTTTTTATTTAACTACAGTTTTGATTTTCTATGACTTCTGCTAAAGAAATGGAATGTTCTTACTTTGGAAAGGTTTAACTGTGTTATGTGCATAAAAACCAATAACAAAACAAACCTAACACAAATCTACTACTGCAGGTAAATTCCATTTGAAGCTAAAATTCTTTTTTACTTAGACAATAGTTAGCCATTGTTCTCTTAAAACAACCTTCTATGAACTGTATTGTTGTTGAAGTTTATAAGGGCTGGATGCAAAGCTCCCTGAAATCAGGAAGAGACATTCCATTGACTTCAAATGGCTTTGGATCAGGCCTGTCACGTGAGATTAGCTCCTGACAGAAGATCTTATAAGCACAGGCGCAGAACAGAATGATTTAGGGATGGAATTTCACTTATGCTGTGATCGTCTTTGCTTTGTGAATATCTGGTAGCCAGAATGTTTTTGAAGCAATGCTTAATTTATTTTGCGTTAAAAATGTCTGTATTCCTTGGTATTGTGAAGATAGTTTTTCAAAAATTTTCTTCTAACTTAGGTCTTAAATCTATTGTCTATTTGTGTCTATATTTAAAGACTTTGTTGAGGGAGTCTGTCTTTGGATATGATAGTTCAGAATCTCTTAGATGAGATTTTATAACCTCAATAATACTGTGCATAATATGCACAAAATTAAGGAAAGAGTTTTCTAATGTGAAATAGCAAGTTAAAAACAATCGTTTGAATTCTGTTTTACTTGTTAAACTAAAAGGACATATTCTATATAAGAAGCTAAGGGTTTCCATAGTTTCTCTTTAAAAAAAACACCTGCCCCCCAAAACCCAGAAGAGATTGCTTTATAAAATGTGAGAAGTGGCAAAGTCAGTTTGACATTTGCAGTTTTTCTGTGTATGAAACTTAATGCAACTTACACAATGTCCAAGTAACCATTAGAAAAACAGTATTGTTTTGTATAACAAAATAAACCAGGAACATTTTACAGCACTTGTTATGTAAGGCCAAATTTGGATTAGGAAGTTGTAAACTTTCAAAGGTGATTCTTATTAATAAATGAAAGCCTGTCAGACTCCTAAACACTCTAGTGATACTGGGCATAATTATCTTTAGGGAAAGATTGCCTTTGGTTCTTATTGATTGTGGCTCTTCTAATGAATACAAAGTCTGCACAGTGAATGATAAGTGATCTGTCACTCCTTTTTTCACTCTCATACAAAATAAAGCATTTACTTACTCTCAGCTGAGATAGGCACAACCAGGGGTTTATTTCATGTGAATAAAAGCTACATGAAGGGGCATAAAAGGCTAGTGTATCTAAACAACAACCAAAATCTACATACAAATATCCCTACTTACACAAAAACATGACTGCATTTGTGTATTACACTCACATGCACAGGGAAAGCATTGCATCTTTAACTACAGCTGAAAATTATTTCATTTTTTTCCACTTAGACTGTGGTTAATGATTCAGTCAGTCTGTAAATCTGACTAACTCTTCAAAACTTCTCTTACACAGATTGTGTCAGGAGATACATTTAAATTTCCTTAGTAAATTAGTGTCACTTGTGCTCAGTTTGTAGACATTTGTAGCTGTTCCTTTCTAATGACACCTAAGGATTCCAAAGAACATTGGTTTGCTTTTCTGTTTGCCTTCATTTGCCATTATCCATGTGTTGCCTTTCATGCTTGAGTGTTTATGTGAAGAATAAAAGAAGTCTAAGAAGTAACAGCCAATGGTGTATTTCTGAAGAAACAGTGAAAGAAAATTGCCATTTAGACATCGTATAGCTTGGAAAATAATGCTGTAAAATATAAATACTGATTGAGTGTTATATGAAGAAATATCCCGTTTCTCCCTTTTCTCCAGCTACATAGCACAGCAGTACTTTATGTACTAAAAGCAACCTGTAATGATGTTGGAGGCATATTTTATGTAATTATGCAGTAGATAGAAATGAAAATTATTTGTAGAAAGTATATAATCATCACAGTTATAAAAATAGGCAGTACTGACTGACAAAGAATTGCCATCAAAGATGTACTTGTAGGTATGAGAATTTATCCTGATACTTAGCTTATTGACTCTTTTAAGACTTTTTCTGTTGTCTTACATGGTTGCCTGCAAAATGAATAACTGTTTTTAACCTAGCTGTCTTAGTTTTTAGAGCTCCTTAGTAGGAAAGTGTGGGGCTAGGTCTTCTGTTTTTATGAGAGGGAGCAAATACATAGATTTTTGTCTTGTGGGGCAGAAAATTTTTATTTCCACCTATCCTATATCCATCCTATCCCTTTTCCAAGGATAAACATTTATTTAAAATAAAAATATTGATCTGATCCTGTCCTGTGAAGTTCTAGTGTCATTATACAGTGCTTTGAGATAATAAGCTATGTTCTAATGATTATGACTGCACTTCTGTTATGATTTTATCATACAAGTCCTCATCTATGGGGTATATATATCAACTGCAAGAGGACTTGCATGGGTATACAGACAGGTTGAAAAGCACTGGTTTTCCTTCTATCAACTAGAAGTTTAGTGCATTAAAAAAGGAAAGCATAGTCTTTTCTGATTTGGACCAACATTTTCACATGCTTTCAAAATCTCTGTACTCTCCCAGTTTCTGTATGAACTAGAGATTAAAGTAGCAAAGTAATACCCCGTACACAAACTGGTCAAACCATATGCATAGAGTGGTAAATAAAAATGTAGATATCACTGCTGTAATAATTCAGGATGTTAATTATAGTAACAGTAGTGAAAATGTTTTTGAACACAAGAACGATTTGAAGTTGTTAAAAAGTTGTAAAGATTGTTTCATCCTAATCTGACATCTGTTTTCATTATTTTCACCCCAGAGGTAATGAAATGGTTGATTTATTTTGTAAATGCATTTGTTTTTAAAGAAAACATTTGTGACTTGACTGCAATCGAAAGGATGCTTTAGTTAAGTGAGGGATCCGTATCTCGGTGGCATTTTTGTATAGATGGAACTATAAATGGTTTGGGCCTAATTGTTTAAAACCCATGCATGAATATGCTGTGGAGATATGCATAGACATACAGATGTAAATTGGCCTCAATCATTCCTGCCACCCGTGAAAAAGTCACTTATCACTCCCATTTGAGGAGAAAATGCATCTAGATGCTGGCCAGTTCAGACTTGCTAGAATATATCTGATTTAGTAGTTTTCAGCTTTATAATTTTTCTCAATTAAAAATCTTCTGTCAACAGGTGTATATGTTGCTATACACTTTGCTGTTTTCCACCTTGTTCTGCTATATTTCCACATTTTTTGTCATTTGTCATCTTTTGTGTAAATAAGAGCATAGTTTTCACATCAGTGGTAATTATGTCTCTGCTCAGAAGGGCCTTGACGCAAGAGAGCCATAAAAGAAAGGAGATAAGCCAAGTCTTGTTTTCTCAGCATGAGATAAACGTTTGACCCAATATCCAGCCCCCCAGCTATGATACAAGCATCTTACACACTTACAGTGCAGCATTATAATGTATCTTCTGCTTTGAAATTCATGTGATGCTGGAAAAGCGGGAGAGGAATCTTGGTGATGTACTGTAGTGCTCTGCCTCACCATGGGCATTTGAAGACCATTTAGAAGGAGTATTTCCTGGGCAGCAGCATTTGTCTAATCCCATGTGTGTGATACATGGCCCAGCATGGTGGGTGCCATGAGATATCGACCAGGCCTACTCGTGTGAGAGGGTGGCTGAGCAAAAAGCAACGTACAGTGCACATTCTATATTTAGAAGAGCTTGCAAAGACCTGGAAAAGTCCTCTTAAATTCTGTGAAGCAAATCCAGGTGCAGAATCGGAGGGATGGTGTTTGGAAAGCTCTGGGCTTTCCACTGATACTGCAGTTGAATCTCTAGGGGCAAATAGGCTTCCACAATATGAAATGAGGGTGCAGCTCCACAAGGACAACTTGTAGTTTTAATATTATTGATGGATTATTGTGGAATTTACTGTCTCTTATATAATCCCAGTGTATTAGAATGTGTTTCCTCTTGCAATTTAAAGTATTGTTTAGAAAGTTAATTTTGAATTAGTTGAAAATTTATTTTTGTCTAGAGATGCTTGTCTAGGTGTTGCTCAGATGAAAAAATATTTTTAAGTATCCAGCTTTCAGGGTAGTGAGGTCAATCTTCTTACGTCCTAGGCATGAGTTATAAAATCACCAAGGAGGTTTAATATTGTGCAGTTTGATATCAGTAAATCTTCTGTTTTAATTCTTACCACTGAGGAGGATGCTGTGTACTGTTGCTCCAGGTCAAAGAGCACGGCAATGCACACCTACTGACAGCTTTGAACAGCTGAATTCTGAACAACTGGTTAGATCCTTCTGATTTTTACTGAGTTTTGGTACCAGGCCTCAGAATTAATCAATAAATCTTGGGTATTGCTCTGCAGCCATGTGTGGCAGGTTCAGATTAACTGTGGTAGATTCACGGACGTTTATCTGTGATGTCAGGAGAAATTGATAACAGACTCTTTGAAAGTCCATTTCTTTTTATGTAATACTTGTGGGAGAGCCATCATACCATACACTTTCTTGCTTATGGAGCTCTTTAGAGGAAATCTGGATACAGTAAGGAAGCTATACTGTAGAATCACAGAATATGTCAAGTTGGAAGGAACCCATAAGGATCATTGAGTCCAACTCCCTGCTCCTTGCAGGGATTACCTAAAATTAACCATATGACTAAGAGCATCGTCCAGACACTCCTTGAACTCTGACAGGCTTGGTGCTGTGACCGCTTCCCTGGGGAGCCTGTTCCAGTGACCAACCACCCTCTCAGTGGGGAACCTTTTCCTCATGTCCAATCTGAATTTCCCCTGGTGCAGCTTCATTCCATTTCCTCATGTCCTATCGCTGGTCACCAGAGAGAGGAGATCAGCACCTCCCCCTCTGCTGCCCCCCTTGAGGAAGATGTAGACTGAGATGAGGTCACCCCTCAGCCTGCTCTTCTCCAAGCTGAACAAGCCAAGTGACCTCAGCCGCTCCTCTTAAGTCTTGCCCTCGAGACCTTTCCCTGTCTTGGACACCCTCCTCTGGACATACTCTAATAGTTTGATGTCCTTATACTGAGGTGCCAAAACTGCACAGAGCATTCGAGGTGTGGCTGCAGCAGTGCAGCGTAGAGTGGGACAATCACCTCCCTTGACCAGCTAGCTGTGCTGTGCTTGATGCACCCCAGGACATGGTTGGCCCTTTTGGCTTCCAGGGCACACTGTTCATTCATTCAACTTGCCATTAACCCAGACTCCTATATCTCTTTCTGCAGGGCTGCTCTCCAGCCTCTCGTCTCTCAGTTTGTACATATAACCAGGATTACCACATCCCAGCTGGAGAATCCGGCACTTGCTCTTAAACTTCATACGGCTGGTGATCGCCCAGCTCTCTAGTCTAGCCAGATCTCTCTATAAGGCTTCTTGACCCTCAAGGGAGTCCACAGCTTCTCCTAGTTTAGTATCATCAGGAAACTTACTTAGTGTACATTTGATGCCTTTGTCCACTTCATTTATAAAAACATTAAAGAGCACTGACCCTAAAATTGATCCCTGGGGAACACCGCTGGTGACTGGCTGCCAGCCTGATGTAACCCCATTTACTATATTTACTGAGCCCTTATCTTGTCATCTTGCCTTTGAGAAGTTTGCCTTCAAAATGACAGATTTTGTTTCTACATGAAATAGAAGTTGTCCTATAATGTTACTGTATCTTGACCACCTTTGAACAGTCAGCTGTAAATTTTATAGTATTGTAACTTAGAATTTAAACTTAAAACAGCCTTTTTTCTACATGCCTAAACCAGCAATAAAATTAACAGAAACATTAAATGAGTGAAATTATGACAACTTCCATTTATAGAGTATCTTCCATTTGCCTGCGCTAGCCCACTGGTGTGCCAAAGGTCACACGCCCCCAGTTTGAACAACAGACTATTTCTTTTACAAATAGTACATACATAAACAAGAGTTTACAGCCTAAACAGACAACATATGTTATGGATATATGTGTAAGTTACCATGGCCTAGCTGCATGCTTGATCAGCTGCTCTTGTCGTAGTTGCCCATGACTAAAAGCTTTTGTCTGTGAGACTTTAATAAAGAAGTAAGAGACCTTAGGTTACTTTGCACCAAGACTTCACTGCAGTCTCCATTTTACAACCTCATGCTCTACATTTCTTTGATTCTTCTGCCATTTGCTTCCTCTTCCATCAAACTTATTCATAATCTTCTTTTTTTTTTTTTTTTTAAAGCTCCATATACTATAATATGTAAGTACGTTTTGAAACAGTTCTTGGTACAATTCTTGGTGGCTGGGACAGTTGAAAGGCAAACTATTAATTTCATCTACTCAGCTACAAGCAATCTTTACACTGACAATCCTACATTTTCCAATTTAGCAGTCACATACAGAGGTTTAAATCAAAAAGAAAAAGGGCTCCTGTTCAGAAAAATGGTAGGGAGAACAACTAGGAAAACAAGCAGCGTTGCTGTTTTCTGAGAAGATGTACTTAGCACTGATCACAGAATAGAAGGGAAGTACAGTCAGGTCTCTTTTCCTTGGGATTATTAAACAGGCAGTAGGTTTGCTGATGCAAAAACTGGTCTTATTCATACCAGTTCAGATAGCTATGTTAATAAGGCTCTTTGGTTAATGGACCTGCTAGTCTTTAATGGACCTATCTTTGGCTCCACCACTGATCATTCTTCTTTCTGTTATGCTCCTGCCATGTATTTTTATAGCTTAATTCATGTATGTTTTATATGATCTAGAATATTGCTTCATCTGATTAATTTTGTGCTCTCATCCATCTGAGTAATCAAGCCGTAACATCACTATCCATATGGATGTTTTTTGTATGGATGCCATATCTATCTAATGGGCTGCCTTCCTATGTGGGGAGGGCAATGATTCCATGTACCGTATATATCAAATTAGATACATGCTTTTATCTACAGTTTGGCTGGTTAGTTAAAGTGCATAGAAAATTATAGTATTCTCCAGATATAATGTAAGTCTTCTACTGATTTTAACACGGCAATATTTTGTAAAAAAGATGTGCTTATTAAAAAGCTAGATCATTACTTTATAATCCCTGAAAATGCAAATGCTTCATTATACCTATGCATTTTTACCATTTCATTATTACTGTGCTTTGAAGGATCCCTACAATCTCAAAAGGTCAGTTTACCTTTTTCAATTTCACATTAATTAAAATATTAAAATTAAAATTAAAATCTAAGGCAGTGACTGTGTATAGTCTTCTATAGGTGTTAGTATATGTCTTTTCTTGTGTGTGTCTTGTTTTCTTTTATACAGTGAAGTTTTCCGACACATACTGATGCTTATTTTAGTTCTTTTCTTTCTGTTATGCAGCCAGCATTTCATATGCACAAGAGAAAGCCAAAGGCAGCTGAGGGATGCAACTGGGAGTGTCAGTTTGTATGAAAAAGAGTGCAGCAAGCAGGGCAGGTGACTTGACTTCTCAGTTCATTCCCAGGTTCTGGTCCTCTGATGATGTTCACTGTGTGAATGGTGTTCTCTCTTGGGTTCTCTTTTACAGTATTTCAATGATTTCCCTCCAAGACATAACTTAAGCATTGTTTTGGGGCTAATTTTCTTCAAGGACTGCTCCCACTAGGGCAAAATGGATGACACAATTACTTATGTCTTTCTTAATCCCACACAATTTTCTAATACTCTTTAAGTAGGTCTCTTACCCTGTGTGTAATGTGATGCAACATCCCGATTCATGTACCACATGCTAAAAAATGTCACTCTGATAAAAGCTGCAATACAACCTGCATAATAATTGAATGAAACTGACTGGAGGAAAGACCACACACGAATAATTATGTCAGGGTCATGGAGGCCCAACAGAGGCCCAAAGACACTTTGGCCAAGCATCAAATAATGTGAACATGATCCTGCGGGTGAACGCAAATGATTCTCCATCCCTTGATGTAAAGGCCAGGCATCTCTTCCTGGGCCAGATGCTTTTAGCAGTAGAGGTGTAAGGTCATGTTGACAAGCCAATCTGGATATGAAGCAATGGTGTGTAGGATGGCAGCAAGAAAGCAAAACTTTATGGATGGCACTATCCCCGTTTCAAATTGGCTATACTGCTTCACAGTCTTTTCACTGCTAAGTGGCATTGCTTTTGCATGTAATTTGGCTTCTTTGGCAATGTGTTCACTTTCTAAAGAAAAAAGGCTATCCTGAATTCAAACTAAATCTTACTAAGTGTTGGAATGATTCCTTTAAATTTTGCAAATGAGATCTTAATCTACAGGGCAAGCTTCCCTGAGATTTGTTTCTTCGACTGTGTGCTTCTGTGGATCCAGGATGAAATACATTTTTCTTTTTAAGGTACATCTTTTGATCTATCCAATTAGAAATTGGTTACACGGTTGTGTTTGTTAGGTTATGTGACGAAAGTATGGCAGCTCCTAATGAAGTTGACACCATGGAGAAAGAGTAGTCTGACAAATAGCAGGACTGCAAATGAATATTCAATTTTTAACTTCTACCTACATCAGAATTAAGTGTAACTGCAGCCATAGAGTTTGCCTACACTCAGGGCCATCTGTAAAGCATGTACATGAAAATCTAGTGTATTTTACTAAGATTTATTCCCACATCCTCTTCAGACTGCAGCTGTGCTGGCTAAGAAGGTTACTGCTCCAGTGCCTCCTGATTGCACTTCTGTCGGAGGTTATCACAGGTGACTCTGCCAGCTGAGCAGCTCCCGTGCATGGCTCCTGGTCTGTTTTGCTTGAAATTGAATGGGGATGGTGAAGATCTATTATTTTAACAGCTTTAACTTTTTTTACTGAAAAGGGTTGGGGATTGCTTACAGGAGCAATGATGCGGGTAAAACTGTAAGGGGGAATAATTTCCAACATCAGATCAGTAACAAGCCTTTATAAAAGTGATTGTAATATTTTCAGTGGACACTGCCAGAAATGAAAGATTTGTCAATGGCCTTATGTGCATTGAGTTTACCCCACTGATTTTTAAGTCTTTTCATGTTGCTATGTAGATATGACCTTAGGTTTGTATATATGTCGCCTCTTTGGGTGTAGTTTATGTTATCCATGGCCAGGATTCAGTTAAATGAAAATATTTACAGACTTGTGGTTCAACATAGAGCCTTTTTTCACCCTGGTTTAACTTCATCTGTTTCACATTCATGCTGGAGGTGCTCTGAGGGCTCTGTACTGATTGAGAGTCAAGTCCCCTGTTCTGTCTAAAGACATGCAATTTATTTTTAAAAAAACAAAAAGTAATCACTGAGCAAAAATGCTGAGGGTCTGGTTTAGTTCAAAACCCACCAAAACCAGATCAATTCTAACAGCCCTTGTATGGCTATCATCACCATTTTGTCTGAGAACTTTCGAATTCTAAAACTTAAAACCCCCCTCTTTTTTCCCCTCTTGTCTACTTTTTGCTGTTATATGCCTCATTTTTTATGATAGTAAGTTAATATAGAGGAGAGAGTTTCTAAAGATGTCAAGATTCTTGGTTATTCTAATCACACTGTTCCTTTTGTGAATTCAGTTTCGCTCGCTTCTGATAGATGTCTACATTAAAGTAAATAAATACTGGCTGAGCTGAATAGATAATATGAGGTGATTTAGAATTGGCTTTAAAACAACCATTATAAATTCAGTGTTTGCATTATAAATTATGGAGTTTTATTTTTAAAATGTTGGCATGTATGCTTGCTTTATTGTGTTATCACTGATATCTCATTGACTTATAAATTAGGAGGAATAGTGTCAGGGTAGAAAAAAATTGTATCAATGCTAGTTTGAAAAAAAAAAAATCATTGTGAAACAGTTTACCACTTCGGCATATGTTTTCAAATTAAAGTTAGTTTAGAAGACTGTATACTGTGAAATCCATCAGATTTTCGACCAGTCTTTGTCCTCGTTTCCAGCAACAGAACTTCACAGCAGGATGATATTTTAGCAGTGTGTTACAAAAGTGATTGTCAAAGCACAAGAGACCGAATATAGACACTACTTTGGCTGAACTCCAAATTTGTTCATACTTAGTGATCATCAGTAAGTTTGTCTTGTTAGAATTATTACTTACATATGTGATTTCATTTACACGTATCTAGAGTGGGTTTTCAGCAGCACCTCCCATAATAATGAAGGGGAGTAGGGTGTTCCTGTAGGTGTTTGCCTGGCTGACCTTGTGCAGAAAATGTTTGAATGCTGTAGGGAATGTATTGTGTTGTTAATGATGTTAGGGGATGGCCAGTGTCTTGGCTAGATGTGTATTATTTCTGTATGACCATTTTGTTCAATTTTAATCCCTCAGAAGGGGGGAAAATGAAACTGCTTTGTTAAAAGTACCCATGGTCATCTCTGATAGTTTGGTGGAAAATGTTTTCTCTAAATATTCTGGAAGACAATAGGAAAATGATCCTATTATCAATCACACCATGTGTAGGGAGGAGAACACTTTGAAAAACATTAAAATTGCATTTCTTTTTAAAATATGAACATATAGAAATTGATATCAGTCCTTAAACTACAGCATGCGCACCATTTAAAATGTGCACGCTTATTGAGTGAAATTACATTAGCAAGCAACATTTCCATGTTAAAAGTGGAATTCTGTATGACACGGACTAGGTAGAAATACTGAGGGTACATGTGCACAAGATGGTATAATCATGAAGCTTTAGACAAAGTGGTTTGTGAAAGAAAGTAGATGTTTGAGAATGGTTTCAAAACCAGAAAATTGAGTTTTTTCTCATTGACGCTTTTCCTTCCTCTCTTGTAAAATCTTCTTAGTGTTCCCACTGGTACATTAGGACACAAGGCAATTATGAAAAGCGAAATAAATCTTTATTTTATTGGCTAAATTTGGAAAGAATTTTTGACATGGCTGACCATCCTTCAAATAAGGATGTCAGAGTGCAGAGGTCAGGGTATAGAAGCCTTGGGATATCAAAAGGTGGTGAGAAGAATGGCTGGGATTTCCAGCAGCCTAAGAGTGCTCTTTTGTCTCTAGTGGGCAGTTGTCGAGGATGATGCCTGTGGACATCAAAGAAATGTCTAAACAGTGTTATCTAGGCCTGTCCTTTGCCCCCTGCCATGTAACGGGCCTCTTTTCAGGAAAACATTGGGAAAGCTGAGAAAGCGAGTTGTCCTATGCTAGTGCTATTAATTCAGCAAGAAAGTGGATCAATAACATTTGCAGTAACCAGTAAAACAATCTGTTAGTTTCTAAAAATGCAAATTAGTCAAGCCTATAAATTATACATTGCACATCCAAGAATCAATTGTAATGTTTCTTCATAATGTATATGTAATGAGACCTTACTCTTTAAAGAATTCATTTTCTGCCTGCTCTGAAGTATTATGGAGAACAGTTATGAGAAAACAAAACAAAAACTCCACCTTTCTTTTAACACTTGCAAAGAAGTTAGGGGGTTTTTTATTCATGGGTTGTATGTACTGAGGTATTTTTTAAGTAAAAAAATGAGCTGATATTTGATGCAATTCATGCTTAAAATGTTGTCTTTGATGTCTGGGAGAGCTATGCCATCATTTTCAAGATGGATTGCTTTCCTTATCAACAAATAAAAGTTACAGTACCAAAACAAAGCCTGTACCTAATACAATTCAGTTCCTGTATTGCCTATTCACCCTTTTGTACACTGGTGAAGGACTAACCATTGCTAAGCTGTTTCTGTGTGCTAAATGCAATAAAAAAATCTATTCTGAAAATGTTATGAGAAAATAGGTTTGAGTAGTTTCTGTAATTGCCCGTGTGCAAAAGCAAAAAATAGTTTGCTCCTCGTAATTTTGGTTTGGTGTGTTTTTTTTTTTTTTTTTTTTGAGATCAGATATTGGAAGTTTTAGTGGTGAACAACCAGGGTAATAGTCTGGGGCCCCAGGCATGTGAGAGGTCATTAAGCCTAAAATAGGTAGCAACAGAGAGGAAGTTAGACTAGAAATGGGCCTGTGCTTGTGATTCCTGGGAACTTAACTGGGGTTTTTGTTGATTCAGAACCAATGACAGTGCCTCTGTCATTATGCAATACTGTTGTCATTCTTGAACTAAGTAGACACAATGTAAAACTTCTTTGCAGGACTGAGGGCTAAGTAGAATTTCTGACTATGAATCAGTCTTTAGGAATATTTAATAAAACTGGCTCTTAAGATTCATTGCTGCACACATTTTGCTAAGAGTTTATTATTAACTAGAATATACTTGAAATCTTTACTAATAAATTAGGCCACATCAATATACATAATTGCATTATTGTCATAAAACTATATGAATTCAATATCAGATAGTTAAGCCAAATGGTAATGTAAGTATTAAAAGTAAAAACCTGTGGTTGAATCAATGACACTTTCTTGAAAAGAGGAAATTGGAGCTTGGATTTGTCAGTACGTAGTTATGTGACATCTTTAAATATAGCTAAAAATGTAAGTGCAATGTGTTTTCAAAAGTCTGAAATTAAACTGTTTAAGGAGAATTTGTTTCTCTACCATATTTCATTTTATTGTAATTTAGGACTGAAGAGAAAACTTTGATATAAACATACGAATTAACTTTAACTAGAAGAACATGTATAATAGTATCACTGCTGCTACACTAAACTTAATAACAAGTAACAGATGTTCTGGGATAATTGTTATTTATTTGGACGGATATTGCACTTGAAAACTGCTATTCTGGGCTGCTGATGACTCACCATTACTTACCTTCCTATGTCCTCGTCTAGTAAAGAAGTTGAAGAGCTACAGATTTGCTAGCATGCCTGAGTGACCTTAGAGAGGCTAGATGATTGTATTCATTTTCATTGCTACATTGAGTCCAAAGTAAATGCTTTTCACTTTCAGAGTATGGATCTTGAACATTGATAATGCAGCTTGTGTATTGTATAGTTAATATATTTTATAATATATAATATTACTTTTAGAAAAACATGGAGAACAAAGTATTGCATCTCCTATAATATTTTATCCTTTTTCTTACTACACCTGCATTTTTTCTTCTCATAGTTGCATCTTGATTCTGCAAACATCTGTGTCCCTAGCTTTACACAAGGGAACATTTCCAATGAGCAAAGAAGGACAAACTCCACACAAAAGGGGAGTGTTTGCAGAAGTGAGATCCTGATCCTGTAGTTAAATTCTGATCCTGTGGCTAAATAGATAGATAGATTGAATAGAATTTAAATTTTTATCAGAAATAATACACATCTACAGGTATTGTATTTCAGCAGTGGCTTAGATAGCAGACTTAGCTAATGAATAGGTCACTGCTCTTTGCCAGCTGAAAGCATATTCTGTTGTGTCACGGATGCATTATTTATAAGTAAGGATAAGAAGACAGAAGTCAAGGAAACAAGAGAAAAATGTAATTTCTCTCATAAAGGTTTCCAGACCATCTTTGAGGTTTACAGAATTGCCTATTTATCTCTACTGGACACTCATGCAGAACTTTGTGCTATATGAATTTATGAACAGTCTTTCTTTCCCCAGTGCCATTTAAAAATGTATTTTAAAAAATATGTTTGCTATATAATACTCCTAATGACTGTGGCCATTATCACTTAGGCAGTTGCTTC
The DNA here is from genome assembly GCF_031877795.1 of Strix aluco. Lineage (NCBI taxonomy): Eukaryota > Metazoa > Chordata > Aves > Strigiformes > Strigidae > Strix > Strix aluco. The sequence goes on from NC_133933.1 coordinate 117,116,047, forward strand.
TGCTGGCCACTCATTCCCACAACAGTTGCACAGCTGCATAGGTAGCATATGCATTCATGTGGCTATATGGTAAAATAGTTTAAGGGACTGATCTGGCTGAAAATCAGTTTAGGAAAAAAAGCGATAGATCATTTTTTCAGCTAGGTCATGCCCTAATCCCACTTAACATTTCCATATATGAATACTTGTGTCCACACAAAATAAGAGGCATGAAGGCTTGGGTTAGCCCAGAAGGGAGAGGTACTCACTGCACAAACTGGAGAAAGTACTGAAAAAATTCTTTAGAATTTGTGCTATGGGAGAATGGATCCCCTCTTCTGGCATCTGCTTGTACACATTTGTAAATGTTCACATTTGAAGTAGGCAGTTAAAATTTGACATTCTTAGAAGCACAGAAATTGCCTTTTTCAAGTTCAGATGGGCTGGCCTGTCTCTGATGTTTCTCTGTATCTGCTGTAGATCACTTGTCTGTCAAAATGTTTTTTAAAAAAATCCATTTTTAAGTACTGGCCTTCATTCTACATCGTTCAGTCTAGAGAAGCCTAATTAGAATTACAAGAGCTGCTGGAAAAGTCATTATAACTGTTGTAAAGGGAAGTCAGACATTGTAGATTTCCATCACTAATTCTAGAGTAGGATTAATGACTTAGTAATTAAATGATACCTAATGTCTAGTGTTATAAAAAAATGAAAACTAATATATATGGCAACTAAATGTCCATGCATAGTGATGTGATCTGAATTAACTGTTCTCCCTCAAGAGACAGGCTTTACAGTTGTTAGGTCAAAGCTCAGTGGCAGTTAGGCAAGTAAAAAATTTATAATTATTAAGAGGAGAAGAAAGGAAAAAAAGGAAACCAGTATTTTGCCACTGTATTAACCTGCTGTCTACCCGTATCTTGAATAATGTGTACTGTTCTGGTCTGGAGTAGAGGCAGAGGAGTCCTGGAATGCAGACAAGGACGTCTGGAGGTATGGGGGAGTTTCTGTGGGAAAGACTGGACATGCAAGAATTCTTCAGCTTTGGAAAGCATGGGGAGAGAGAACAGAAATTCTAGGAGGTCTAGAAGGTAATGAAAGATAAGAAATTGTACTGGAAACACTGATTAAGGCATTTGACACAGTCTCCCACAACATCCTCCTCTCTAAATTGGAGAGATATGGATTTGATGTGGGTGGACTGTTCAGCGGATGAGAAATTGGTTGGATGGTCTCATCCAGTGGGTAGTGGTCAATGGCTCAATGTCCAGATGGAGATCGGTGACAAGTGGTGGCCCTCACGGGTTTGTACTAGGACCAGTACTGTTTAATATCTTCATCAGTGACATAGACAGTGGGATTGAGTGCACCCTCAGCAAGTCTGAAGACAACACCAACCTGAGTGGTGTGGTTGACACACCTGAGGGACAGGATACCATTCAGAGGGACCTGGACAAGTTGAAGAAGGGGGCCCATGTGAACCTCATGAGGTTCAACAAGGCCAAGTGCAAGGTCCTGCACCTGGGTTGGGGCAACCCCTGGTATCAACACAGGCTGAGGGATGAAGGGATTGAGAGCAGCCTTGCTGAGAAGGATTTGGGGGTACTGATGGATGAAAAGCTGGACATAACCCAGCAATGTGCACTTGCAACCCAGAAAGCCAACCACATCCTGGGCCGCATCAAAAGCTGCATGGCCAGCAGGTTGAGGGAGGAGATTCTGCCCCTCTACTCCACTCTCGTGAGACCCCACCTGCAGTACTGTGTCCAGCTCTGGAGTCCTCAGAACAGGACAGACAATGGACCTGTTGAAGCAGATCCAGAGGAGGCCACAAAAATGATCAGGGGGATGGGGCACATCTCCTATGAAGAAAGGCTGAGAGTTAGGGTTGTTCAGCCTGGAGAAGAGAAGGCTCCAGGGAGACCTTACTGCGTCCTTTCAGTACTTAAAGTGGGCTTATAAGAAAGGTGGGGATAAACTTTTTAGCAGGGCTTGTTGCCATAGGACAAGGGGTAATGGTTTTAAACTAAAAGGAGGTAGATTTAGATTAGATATAAGGAAGACATTTTTTACAATGAGGGTAGTGAAACACTGGCACAGGTTGCCCAGAGAGGTGGTAGCTGCCCCATCCCTGGAAAAATTCAAGGCCAGGTTGAACAGGGCTCTGAGCAACCTGATCTAGTGGAAGGTGTCCCTGCCCATGGCAGGGGGTTGGACTAGATGACCATTAAAGGTCCCTTCCAACCCAAACTATTCTACGATTCACTATTTCTCCTGATAAAAGAAGTAGAGGAGCCACTGGAATTATCAGGCAACAAATCTAAAATGAAGAAATGGGTTGCTTTTATTATTTCTTCTCTTCTGTTTTTTATGTTTGACTACCCATGCCTATCCATAGCACTTTGTCTTATGCATATGCTTGTTTTCATCATGAGAAAATGGTTTAAATTTCACTTCTGAACTACGTCACATGTAAAAAATGAGTGTGTATGATATGGTGCAGTTAGATTGAACACTTAAACTTGAGTTTTACAATAATTTCTGAGAAAGCAGTCTCCTATGGTGTTTAGCAAGTTTTTGATCTAATCGTCTTTCAGAAGAGAGTTTTGATTGTGGGTAACTAGAAATGTATTGATATCTGAGGTCTTAAATTCTGTCACAAATTTATCAGAAAGCATGAGATGGGGAACCTATTATGTACCATGGGAGAGTGCACAGGAATTTGAGTAATCTGAAAAGGAGTGAAAAGTAAGTGCTGCTAGGTAATACAGGTTTCGTGCTCAGAGAATTTGCAGCATAAGTTCAGATGATGTTGCAGCAAACTGTATCAGCTCCCCTGCAAAAACAGGGTTCTTTTAATTGCTATATTTTAAAATGAGGCTTGTTATTATTTAGCTGTTTAGATGCTTGAAATTGTTTTACGTTAAAATGAAATTAAAATAACTCTCTTACTATGCCTAGGAAAAACATAAAATCAGGATTAATGTAGTTTAGTGAGAGACTGCTCAGGCCGTTTTGTCATCATATTTTTTTTGTTCGTATTAATGCGTGCTGAATCTCTTGTCCAGTCTGACTTGCCTCAAAAAATGAAGAGCTAGCATTGTACAGTCAGTTCTCATTGATACTGCATAATGATGGGACAGAGTAACAGAGATGAAGTGAAAGCAGTTTAAAATATGCAAACTAATAAGAATACACATGAAAAACTTGAACCTGTTTGTGAGGAGAATGGGCATAGCCTGAAGAATTTTGCTGCTGAGTGGTCTGAGCAGCATGTTACCCTCTGTGGTGTTGTGTGTAACCAAAGGCATGGAGCGAAGACAAGACTCAAATCACAGGTTGGACAATCCACAGAAGATCGGGAGTTGATGTAGAAGCTTTACTAATATGAAAAAGGCAGATACTCAACTTGCTCATGTATTTACTTAGTCTATGTAGTTTAAAGGTAAAGAAAATGATGTCTCTTCTCATGGTTGCATGGGTATATGTGCAGCTGCAATACAACCAGTATAGTGCCTTTGGGTCTGCAACACAGTCTCAAAATGCAACTTTCTTTTTCATAACAATGATAAATTTAAAGCCTAATGGTGTGTAAGCGTCAGTATTAGTTGTTTCTTTGCTGTACATTTAAATTCTTGAAATGGAGAAGTAGATGGAAGTGGAGTGTGTATATAATTTTTGGGAAAGGCATTTAGAGAGAACAGTTTTGAAAAGACAGTGAATAGAAAAGAAATCAGAGAAAGTAGGACGAAGAAGGGAAAACTGTGACCAGGATGCACATGGACTTGAATGCAGAATCTGCAGTGCTAAATAAAATGGCTTGTGGTGAGCCTGAGAACTGGAACTTGTGATTAAAGTGGTTCCTGGTACAGTTTTGGCAGTTAATAGTCTTCCAGACAGTGCCTGGGCTGGGAATGGCATGCACCAGGGACTATTCCCAATGTGCATGGACCTCACATACTGTCCCAGCAGGCTTTTTCCCACTAAAACATTTTCGCAGCCCTTCAGTTTCATATTGTGAAAGCATCACTATGATGACTTGCAACACAGCACTGTCATTGATTAAAATTCTGGCTCAAACCACACATAATGGTTATGTCCACAAAGCCATAGGGCACTACATGTATCCAAGAAAACTAGCATGGGCATGGCACAGAATGACCTGTGTCCCGGTTTTATTTAGCAATACAGACATAGCAAATGAGTGACATTCCCTGTTTGGATGTAGCTGATAAAGGGATGGGGTTGCTGTGAAACTGCAACCTCACATGAATGGGAGTGCCTGCCTTTTTGAGTAGCACTAACGACAGGGGCTTCATCTGTATGGGTCTTCTGATAAACTCCTTTCTACAGAGTCAACCACTAAGGACTGTTGAATGTGACATATAGAGAAAAAGTGACTAATAGGAATAACTAAAACTTATGTTATTGCATAAAGGACATCTTTTGACTTTGCCTTTTGTGCAAAATTCTTGTGAGGTCATGCAAGGAGAGCAATGAATGTCAACTGGTGGAGGAAACTACTGTGTAAACAAGTGTCATGTTATGCATTGGTAACTGAGCCTCAGTCTGAGGACACATAAAACTCTGTGTGTGTGTATACATGTTGATACCTGTGTATGTACAGGTAGTACCCACCCACCTGATTTATCCATCACTGGGATATAGTTGTTGCTTAAAAAAAACTTCTTAATAGCATACTAGGACACTGTTGTCTGAAAAAATTAAGAAGGTAATAAGCAGAATTTATTTGAAGGAAGCAAAGCTTCAAAATTGCTTATAAAGTAAAAACCTATTCAATAAGAAAACATTGTATAGAGCTCTAGCCTGGTAAAGAATAAGGACCTTAATAGGAAGATGCTATTCATATAGTATATAGACTGTTAACTGAATGCAGAAGATGATGAGGAAAAGATGATAATATACTATTTCTAAGTCCATGATGTCAAGCACTGAAAAAAGTTACCTGTCAGTGTTAGAAGAGGAAGGACTTTGATAACAGAATTCTAGTAGGGGTAGGGTTTGCAATTGTGTGAACCAGTTGTTTCTCGCTTTTCTTCTTCATAGTTTTGGCACAGGAAACAATGAAGAAAAATAATATTTCTAGCTGAAAGTGACCTGGGCTCCTTGTGGGCTTGACTCATACTCTTCTTTAGCCAGAGATCATGTTCCTGAGTCTTAGACAGCTTGTAGACAAGCAACAGTTATGATGATTATTCCTCAGTATTTATGGAGATGTTTCCCTACATGGGATAAGTTCTGTAGAATTCTTCATATGTAGTTCATCCCATATTCTGTCATAGAGCTACTGTTTGGGTACCTTTAATACAATGTTTTCTTTATTCTTCAAAAGTTAGGTTCTAATGTGGTGCTGTTTCCTGAAAGTCATGTAATAGTGTTTACAAAATAGGCAGTACTTTGGGATCCAAAGCATTTCCAGGAAAATCTTTCACTATGTTTTCAGTAAGTAGAATCATCTCTCTTTTACAGTGAGAAACTATATGTAGGTTTAGAAAACAAAAGCTGAGATCATAACATTAATGTAAGGATGTGTTATAACAAATTAGGATAATCTTAAGCCTCCCCAAACCAGAGATATGGGACAAAGTAGTGGGACCAGGGTGCCCTGTGGTGGGCAGGTGAAGTGACCTGCTCAGAATCAAAGAAAACTGTCATTTTCAAAGTTTAATTATAAGTCTAAGCTTGTTGCCTGCTGATCTTGTGCTAACATTTCTGAATGCATATTCCTCATGCTTTCAAATTATACCATAAAGCTAAGATACATATTTTTCTGAAAGAGCCTTTATCAAGTGCCTGGGAAAAAGACTGTCTTTTATAAGAAACGTTTACTGCTATTGAACAAGTGATATGTGTGTGTAAAATATGCTGGATGAGTAATTACAGAGAAAATGGGTGCTGGCAGATGTGAAAGAGCCACCTCTTTAAGCAAAGAATTTTGCTTTTATACAAATTACAGGATAAATGGATGCTGGCAGAAGTGGAAGAGTCAGCCCTTTAAGGAAAGAATTTTGCTGTTACATAAAAGCTTGCTCCTAACATGTCAATCGGTACATTATGTCCAGTTGTGGTATTTGAGACATACCATTTTGTACTGTTCATGCTGTCTGTTTAGAGTGCTATTTCTTTCTTCCCTCTAGTCATATGAACTCTGTTCTTTTAAATCTTTCTTGATCATGAGAGACTGTTCTCTGCTGCAGGGACAATGTATAATGATAACACTCAAATGTGGGAGCAATGCCCAGCTTTTTCGAAAAATATGAACCACTATCAACCATCTAAAATAATGGCATCAAAAATAATATAAATGAGAGGGTGTCCTAATTTTTATAGTTGAAGATAGAGTGAACTATTGTTTTGCTGATTAAGGATACCAATTAAACTTGGACACCAGAGTGAAAAGAGTAGGTGTATTTTACTGGGGATAACTAAATAATGTAACAGCGTAATACAGAAAACATGCAGTAAGAAAAGACAGAATAATGCACTTAAAGCAAACCAATAGGAAAATACAGGGTAATGCATCAAATCATTACTACATGAGAGAGAGAATAGTGGTTAAGAAGGATACATCATGACTTGCATACATTACCATCATCCAGATCTGCAGTCGCTGGAGAGACCCGGTTACAGCGAGGATTTGGAGAACCTTTCCCGGCAAGTGGGAAGTCCTACACGATGTGTCCACCGCGTAGTCGCAGCAAGAGGGTCCAGCCTTATATACTAAAAATCAGTAAGCCAGAATAACTGGCACCTTTGTTTTGAGCGGAAACATCTGGTTTCATTCTCCTGCTGGATTCCACCCAAAGCCTGGGCAGGGCTTGGGGGGGAGAACCAAAGTTGTTTCTAACAAGGCCAAATACTCGGATTCTCAGCCTTGAACAAGGCTACGAAAGGAAAGTTGGATACATTCTCTCAGCATTTCATCCTCACTACTGATTATATTCTGTCTAATTACATCTTTCACTAATGAGCATACATACTTTGTTAATGATTATATACTAAGCAGCTTCGGCTCAGGGCCTGTTGTTCAGGCATCGATACTTCAACACTTTCGCACTTTTTACATCAGCATAGGTGGTTTGTTATAACCTAGCACAATACCTACTAGCACAATGGTTACCAGTTATAAAATATACAGGATTCATCTATAGGTCAACTCTGGCTTGGGCCTGTTTTCCAAGCCTTAGCACTTCAACTGTCTGTCCTTATGCACTCTTGATGTCATGATTTTGTAAACTTCTAGCATATGCCTCTAAGTCACCTCTTTTCTGTTCTAAACAATCCCAGCCAACTAGATAGTCCTGAAGCTTGTTAATCCTTGAGGTCTTCCTTGTCTTTCTTTGAACCTTTTCAAGTTCTCCTGTGTCCTTTTTGAGCACAGTGTACCCAAAGTGCACACAGTGCTCTCCAGTATAAGCAGATTATGGATATATCCAGTGGCATAATCATGTTTTGTGTTTTGCTCTTGGCTCCTTTCCTCTTAATTCTTAAAATTTGATTTGGTTTTTTTGCTTACTATTGAAAGCAAAAAAAAAAATTCAAATGTTAGAAGTTACTAAGAAAGTCATTTAATACACTGCTGAGATTGCTTTTCTCAACCAAGACACTGAAGTCCTAGGCCCTTTTTTACTATAGGAGTATAAAATAATTTCAGGTACACCAAAATAATTCTTAATAGCCATTTTATTTGATCACTGTAATTACAAATGTAAACACCATAATCATTAGGATTATACAACATATATGTACAACAGAGAGAGAGATAATGTGATTGTCATTATGTAATTTATAATTGCCATTGTGCTGTTGTAAGTTTTTTATGGCAAGAAAAATTACTACTTGTAATTTGTATTCCTTTTTTTATAGATCTATTGCTCTGGATTGCCTCTCCTACTAATACTTTTTGTGTATGTGTCATATAACATGCAATAATGATTTCAAACCAGAGCAAGACAAAATGTCAAACAGGGCACAAATGTCATAATCACAGTGTTCTTTCGCTCCAGCTTCTTTTCTGTAGTATGAGGTGGTGAAAAACGGTAGATTTTAACACTGCTTTCAGCATAATGTCAGAAATCACACATTTGTCAAATTGAGTTCTAATTTTGTTGAAGAATTTAATATCGTTCTGGCAGACACAAGTCCAGAATTGCTTTTTGATAAATTCTGAGGATAGAAGAGCAAACGTTATACTTAATCATGTCATTTTGTAATAAATGCTTACTTTTTAAAATTTTGACTTCTTTTTCCAAAAGTCAACACCATCATATATAGTTGCTATGCTATTTCAGCACCAAATTTTGCATGTGGAGAATGTTAAGTTAAAATAGATTTTGTAGGATCTTTGCCTTTGCAATTTGGCACTCAGTATTCTGTTAAAAGCTAAGTTTTGAGGTCTTGGAAACTGCACTAAAATTTATATGATGATAGGATAATGAAAGTATTTTCATGTTGTTCAAACTGTTCACAGCTGATAACTTATGTACTCAGCTGAAAAGCACAGTGTTGTTAATATATGAGAAAACGATGTAAAAATAATTCCTTTGATTTTTTTGCCTGAGGTTAATTGATAGGCAAAACTTGTTTAAATGCCTGTGCTGTTTTGAAATAGGTATGAGAAAAGTTACAGTAATGATGAATTGATTCTCAAGAAGAGAATGTGAAAAAAAGGACCCAATGTTTGCAAAATAGTGTCCATAGCTCCTCCATATAACTGCATCTCATTTTTGTGTAATGAAAAAACAGAGGCAGCTGGATTCCCAGCCTGCTAATACTGTTTTATGCTATTTTCAAATACTAGACCTGTTTTGATTTTTAAAAAAAGTCAGAAAAATCTCCATGTACAAGCAACTGCACCGTCAGCTACAGAACTTTCCTAGGTAACGAGGTAGGTACTGTAAAACTGGTTCATGCAATGTGAAATTTAAAATAAATATGGAATCCTTTATACTTGTCTTCTGGCATTTTCAGCAAACAGTTATGTAAAATTGACCATATCTGCGTCATCTGCTCTTGTCATATCTCTAGGGAAAGGGAAGAAGATATTTCAGCAGGGCTGGAGGAGGCATGCTGAGCTGAGTAATGCTTAACCTTCATTTTTACTATTATTAGCACCAACAGCTGGGTCTCCACCTGCTAGAATTTACTCTGTGAAGAGTTTTGTGTAAGCCATTTTCACAGGCTTTCTGAACTCACATGTAAAGATATTTGCTTTTGGGCTCGATTCCGGTGGCTGCTCTTCTGCTGTGCATTTACAGGCCTTACCAAATGGCAGCTAGCATTAGGATTGTTTACAAGCAGCCCTACAGATCGTGGATGCAGAGGGAGTCAGCATTTGTATTGTCAATTAATATCCTGTTTCTTATGCTGGAACTTGTTCCCTAGTCTTCCAGATGCAAATGAAAGCAAATTTAGCTGCCTACCCACCTTTCCTTGGATGAAAACAAGGATTTGTTTCTTAGTTGCTTGATATTAACATTTTTAATAGAGTCTTTAAGTAATTTTCAAAGGACTAGTATTCAAAAGAGTCTGTTGTTATCTTGCTCGTCTACTTGGGTATCTAAAACCTACTGTGAGCTCATGACTGCAGCATTTCAGCATCTTTGGATTATTGGCCTATTCATTTTTATTCCACAGGTAACTCCCCATTAAAGAAGATAAGGTGGGGCTGGGATAGCTGGGTGATGAGAAATTAATGTGGAGACTGCAATGCAGTCTAACACAGTATAGTATCAGCTAGAATAGTTCTGTATTGACACTCAGTTCAGCAGAACCTGTCTGTACAACCCATAGTAGAGGAATAGACCTGAAGACTGTGGTTACATGGTCTATACTTAACCTGATAGATCGTATGAGGTCTAAGTTGGCTTTGCTTGGAGTCACACTGAGAGTCTCTGTACCTTGGGCAGAGCTAACACCCAGAGCAGGTAACACTTGCATGGTTATTTGAGAGTTACTAATCTTTTGACGTTGTAATTTTGTATTGTTTCAGTGTTACATTGTTCCAGTACTGTTAACATTTGTCGATGTGAGTAATTTTCAGTGTAAAAATTTGCAGGATCTGTTCTGTTTTCTAGTGGAGCCATGTGACTGGTAACTGGGAGAGCTTAGCAAACCAGAGGAGTAAGATGCTAGCTGTATAACTAACTAAATGCTTTAGAGAGGATAACCTTTTCTTAAATTTCTGTAATACTTATAGAAAGCTTGATATGATGCTGAGTTTTCACTGGAACGTACAATATTTTAATGAAGGAATATCATCAGAAATTCTGGTTAACATCCAAGATAATTCATGAAACAGTTGAAAAGAATGTCGGGTTTGACCCAAAGCCTGTTGATCTCACTGGGTTTTGATTTCTACTCTTATTGCAGATCAATTAAGAAACTATAGAGGAAGATGACAGGAGACAGGAAAGCTGTATGCTTTATTTTTCCTCATCTATAGCTTACAATAATTGAGAAGTTACAGGGAATTTCTAGCACCATTTACCTAAATAAGGAAAAAATCTACTTTTTATTGGAAAACTTACTTCAAAGACTCTTTCTACATGGCCATATTGTTAGGCTTTCTAAGCAGAATTACAGAAACTGAAAGATTAACTCTTCCACACCCTCCAAATTCCACACATCTACCAGCATTTAAGCTAAACAGGTAAATATTTAATAAGATATTAGAACAAATGATGATCCAGTACAGAGAGGTATTCCAGGAAAGCTGCACTCAGATCTGAGCTTTTTCACAGTTCTTGTGTGACTTTGTTTGAAATATTTGAACCCAGACTCTTAAAAGTATATAGATAACATTACTTGCCATGGATTTCAGTTGTAATTAGGGATTCAGGTGCTCCCAGAAGCTATGCTAATATCACTTCAGATTGTAATTTCCCATCAGTAAAATGAAGGAAGAACATAACCTTACTTCCCTGTGGTTCTCTGGGTGTGATATTATTAACCACTGAAGTGTTCAGGAATTATGACACATAACCCATCATCTGAGGAAGGAAAAACAGAAGATTCTGTTGCTTCTCAAAACTAAGAAGGCACAGTTTTTATTTAAGTGAGATTGAAAACTATGCTTTTGTGAGCATTCTCAATTAATGCATCCAGTATGGAGCACTAAGATCTTTAGTATCAATCAAGTGACCAGATAATAGAATTCTTAAGAAAAATGTATATAAAACCAAGATAAACTAAAGAGATTAAAACTCTAATGATTCCTAGTAATTAAAGTAAGAGGGTCTGATAGAAAGTTGTGTTGTAGTACAACAGTTTTGTGTGTAGTTGAGCTGTGATATATTTGTTTTGCTTACAAGCAGAGATATGTATTTCTCTCTGATTCATTGACTATGAAAAAAAGCCATCTATTGGTACACATGGACACGACTCCTTCCCAAGAGGGTATAGGGGTTGGGAACATATATCTGTGACTCATTGGGAAATAGGTACAAAACATGGCAATGACAGTGGAAATTGTATAAGTATCTTTAATAGTTTGCAGAGGAATAACACCATCACTGTCTTTGAAGATAGGTAGGTAATAGGTTAACGCAAGCGTATCAAATCACACACACTGAGCACAAAATTTGTTCAATTAATTTCAGTTCACATTCACAACAGAATGTAATGTGTCTGTTCCCCAGGTAAAAGATGGTGTTGCATCTTGTCTCCTGACCCAATGTACTGTACAGTGTCCTGCATCACATGGCTTGGCATATGAGGTCTTGCACAATGAGAGAGAAGAAAGTTTAGAGTTCTTAAGAGCTGTTTTTCTAAGCACTCAAATGGATGTTACTCAGCCTGGAGGTTTGGAGGTTTTTTTGCCAGTATGACAATTACTAGAGATGAAGGAACACTCTTAAGGAAGTGTTTTGAACAGTTAGAGCTGTTAATAGCTACAGAAGTATCAGTCAGGCTGTAGCTTTTAAGTTTTTAAAAAATGGTCTTTGAACATTCATTTAAGATTTTTACACAGGTACAGCATGACTGAACAAGTAGTGGGTGCTTTTGTGCAGTGCATGAATAAAAATGAAATGTGGGTGAGATATAAAAGCAGCAACAGTTTCGGTTACCGAGCGATGGAGAAGCAGTTGAGACATTCTGAAATGCTCCCATTGTGCACTGAGAAAATGAAGACTTTTTCTGGCATAGGTTGCACCAGTTGTAAAACAATGTGTCTGATTAATAATGCATTCTCTTGAAAAGGAATGGGAGGTTTGCTTCAGTATGATTCATCATTGTCTGTTGCAGTAATTAAGTCTGTTGCTTGCCTTAAGGTCAGCATGACCCTGTTTATTTTAATTTTTCAGTCTTGATGGTCTGTACAGTTGGTGTTTAAGGAGGAATTAGCAAGAGATAGCAATTTATTGGTTTCTCTAGTTTTTGGCAAGTGTGTATTTCCTTTCATTATTTTCTTTCTTTGTTTTTTCTTCTCATTCATGATTGAAGCACTTGGTTGCTTTATAAAAATTGACCTTTTATTTTACTCTTTAATACTATTTTTTTCTCAGAGATTTTAAAAACGAATACTATCATGGTGAAGATCCTTGTCGATTCAGTGATATGAAAAACAAAATTACTTGTATGATTTTAAATACAAAGCAGTATTTTTAAAAGTTATTTTGTGCCTTTAATACAGTTATACATGAAAGAAAATCCTATTCCAGCTATTCAGTTACTTTATAAACAGCAGTTCGCTACACTCCTTCAGTTTCCTTCACATTTGTTAGTATTTCACGGTAGATGTCTGCACATTATTTTGGAAATGTCCTTTTTAAAACTCCTGTTTCTTTAATACCTACAAAAACTGAAGAGTAGTCTCCTGACATGTTTTTTCTGGCAGCATGATTGGAATAGCTTGCAATCTTGAGTATAACTGTTCTCTGCACCTTAGAGAAGTGATATTATCCCTCATTTACAGTCAAATAGTGGAAGGACATTGAGGTTACAGAAAAAAAACCACGACAGAAAAAGAAAAAAATTCAAGCAAAGGATAGAGAAGAATTTACACAGAATGTCCCAAACTGAATTTACACAATGTACATTGTGTTTGTGGGACCTGTGCAGCTGTCTCAGGTACCCTGGAGCATATAAAAGACCACTAAACTTCTATGTGTAAGCAACTGAATTGAGCCCCAAGACTCCTGAATATAGAGGTCTGCATGTAGACATCTACAGCTGCAGCTCCTGGTAGTTGGTGAGGATATAGCCAATGTGGTCAATGGAGCCAGCTGAGCCATTCAGCTCATGTTGAACTAAATAAACACTAGCGGCTGGTCAGCTGAATCACTCTCTCAGCTCCATTGATTTTATTGACTATAATGGATATTTCTGCCTAGTGAACCAGTCGATATCTGCAGTCTGATTCCGTTGCCTAAATATAGGTGCCTCGTTTCATGTGAGGTTCCTGGGTTTACCTGAGATGCCCATAAAGCACTGGCAGATATGACGGAGGACTTGCCTCAGACCTCTGCTTCTTTGGAGCAGCAGCTAGAATCCAGACAGGAGACCCCTCTCAAAGTTAAGAGATGCCTGTTGTTAGGCAGCTGAATCACAGTCTGATGATCTTAAACGTCTCCTTTTGTACATGTCCAAAGTACAAGATTGAGCATATTTCTCATGGAGGGTACCATCTGGGCTCCACGTAAGTACCCAGAAAAGCTCAACGTGGTATGTATTTTTAGCCTATATATACAACTTTTTATATAAGATTTTGTACACATTTCAATATTTCTGCATAAACATAAAAGGCATGTGTGACTGAAATGATTTTTAAAACATTTGGAGAAGAAAAGTAGTTGTCTTGCAATTAAACTAGTCATTCTGCTCAGCAGGACCCAGTTTTAGTTCTTTCATACACAACCTGCATGCAGAATGCTTCAAATACTAAGTCGTTAGGTGTTTTGGAGGAACAGTCTCCACTTTTCCCTGCTAAAGCTGCTGGAGAAATCAACCATTTGATCACAAATAACCTTTGCTCATCTTCTTGGGAAAAAAAAGCATTACATTTAGCAATCATTTCTTAATTTTCCTTTCTATTTGCACAGTGGACCAACTCTTTCCATGTTCTTCCTCATAAAAGAATGTCCTGGTAAAATATTTTCATGATGCTGTTTATGATTTTTGTCCTTGTGTCTTAGTCTGTGCTTTGAACTTCCGAAAATCTTGTTAATCTGAGGTTGAAACCTCAGGTTATGTCTCTTGTCTTGCTTCTATTCCAGTGTTCTCAAACATTGGAAAACATGCCCTGTAGATTCCTGTAGAAAAAGAAGATTCTTTTCTGTAAGTGCCTAGGGTACAAGGTATATATTTTACATACCTTTTGTTGGAATAATTACTTGGTCAGCTTTTCCCTAGCAACTGTTCTGTCAATTCAGCACTTATATTACTGGCTCATTTCACACAGATTCAGGAACTCATTTCAGCAGGCAGACCCACTCTTTTCTGATGTATGTTACATCAGCAGCTGCATACTGACCAACTCCCACTGGTTCTGAATACAAGATCTCTTATACGTAACCTCCATGCTCATCACCCATTCCTGGCATTCCTGCTTTGGGTACTAATCAAACACAATAAGGCCCTCTGTGCTTGCTTGCCCTTTCTCCTTCTCCTCTGGAACTTCTGCTCCATGTCTATATGCAAAGTGGGCAGGCCACTTTTACTTTCTGCGTGCCATTAATAAACATTGGGTTAACATCATCTTCTTTAACACCTACCTTATACTAATATTCTGTAAGAGTCATGTGGTATTTCCAACCCCAAAGCAAAGTCAGAAATAGGCACTGCAGCATCCTAGACTTCATTCTAGACAGCACCCTACGCAGAAATTTTGTTCATGAATGCCCTACAGTTATGGGGCAAGTATGTTTGGCTGACATCAATCAAGTTATATCTCTTTGAAATGTGAATTTTCTGGCTTGTGTTATTGTTGACCTGGTAAATTATTAAAAGTGACTCTCCCCAAAATCACATGCTTTCACACACATTCATGTATTTCTTGCAGTGTTTATTTTCCTTTTGGATTTCTCTAAACCTTGGCTGTCAATAGTCTTTTAAGTGTCATCTTGTCAGGTTAATATGTTTCAGGTACACAGTTGTACAGTGTTGATTGATAGGAAAGCAGACAGTGATTTCTGCATCCTCTAGCTGAATGATTTTGTACCCTACTTGAAAATGACATGACTGAGGTCACTTATATTTGGTGTTAAGTATAGAACATTTATAAAACTTCTAGTTCACTTCCATAGTAACAGAAAAACATACCAGTCACTCTCCTAGAACATTACTTACTACTTTCTGTAGAGTTTCTTTTCCACATTCTTTCATACAGTGCTTGAATCTAAAATTTAGGTATAGGATAGAATATTTCAATTGGAAGGGACCTACAGTGATCATCTAGTCCAACTGTCTGACAGGGCTGACCAAAAGTTAAAGCATGTTATTAGGGGCATTGTCCAAATGCCTCTTAAACTGAGTATATATAGAGTATGTATTTTTAAAAATTACCAAATAGACAATGAAAACTTTCCATTAATATGAAATTTTTTTTGAGTGAAAACACTAAATCACCTAAGTCTCCAAGGGATTCCTCAGCAGGATTTAAAATTCAATTTTTCCCCCCCTGTGTTACAGAAGAAGGATCAGAAGGTTAGTTTTAAGATTTTAAAATGTTATTTAAAGCATTTGCATACTCCGGAGAAAAAGATCCTACTCTCACCACCATCCCTACCCACATGTTTCTGGTCCTTTTCTTTTGAATATATTAATGGCCGTATACTATATACATAGCTATATGAGGGATCTGATCTAGCTGAACATAACCCTACAAAATTTACTTGTTTTCAACCATATCAGCTCAGATCCATGCCACTGAACAACAGGGGGGAATATATAATCAAGAGTGAAAGACATTCCTTTTCAGCTGTAACTTGAGTTTAGAGCAGCTTGAGCCAGTCATGAAACCGTACCCTGAGAGTGAAGGGTGAAAATGAAGTTTCACAAGCTGTACTGAAAAATAATCTCTTTTCATTGTTCAGTGTATCCTGCATGCAAAGGTTATACAGAACCTAAATTCAACTGAGAGCCTAGATAAATGCTTGATTTTACTAATTTAAGTGATACTTAACAGAGTTTAAAATTAAGCACGTATCTGAATGTTTCATGACTTGGAGCCATAGAGAAAAGAAAATTCAATTTTCAAAATAATTGCTTTCATCTTCTGAAGTGATGTACTGCAATTTGTGACCTAGGGGAATGTTTGATAAACATACCTTTACCAGAAATAAACACTCTCTGTACATGTACTCTACATGTGTCTTGAAAAGCTGCAGTGTTTGTTTAAACATGATACTATATATATATATATATATATATATTAAACATAGTCTCTCAAATATTGTTTTGAAAAAAATTTTCACAGAAAGAGTGGTCAGACAGTGGAATAGGCTGCCCAGGGAGGTGGTGGAGTCACCATCCCTGGATGTGTTTAAGCGTCGTTTGGATGAGATGCTGGGGGATATGGTGTAGGGGAGAACTTTGTAGCGTAGGGCTGATGGTTGGACTCAATGATCCCAAGGGTCTTTTCCAACCTGAATGATTCTGTGATTTCCTATCCTTTTATTCAGAAGATACAGACATAGTACCAACACAAAGATAATACTGCAGCAGAATTTCTGTTCTGTTAATCTTTTCATCTGTTAGCAAATGAAGTACCCATAGTATACACTTTATGCATTCTTTCGTGATTTTGTTATCCATACAATCCAAAAGGACACCCCCATTTCTTTAAAAAAACCCACCTGCATTCCTTCCAAAAACCTGCAACAAAATTTTTGATGTTAATAAAGCTTCAGACTGACAGATTGATGTGTGCCTGGCCAGGAGCACTGTGACCCAGCACAGCACTTCTGTATTAATAAGACATAAAGTCAGACCATTTATCATTTAGTAAAGCCAGCACACAAATTAGAGAACAGCTTGCCAGGGTATATTGTGGTCTCATTACTTTGTTTTTCCCATAGTTGCAGAATAGATAGCTTTGAAACCTTCGTGTGCTTTACTGTGACAGGAAAGTGTTCATGTCATGGCGACCCGACTGAGTTGTTCAGTTGAGAACAGTGCTGACTCAGGAGCCTTAGGTGTCCTAACCAATTCGCCAAGCAACGGACTCTTCTACATCAAAAGAAGGAAAACTCCATAAAGGTATAATCACTGACAGTTACCACAGGTGTAAGTTGTTCAGCAGTGCAATCAGAATATGAAACTTTGGGAGTAATTTACTGGATGTCACTGAGGAGCATGTGCTTTCATTACGGTACAGTATATTTTTTATTACATAGCTAGTATGTCCATGCTGAAAAATACTGTTACTGCTTAATGAAAACATTAACATATCATAAGATAACGTACTGACACTGCCTTATATTGGTTACTGTTCAAATATTGTAGTTGAGAGACATTTTACAGCTCATATTCATGTTTTAATTATATGCATTTGTCTGCATTTTACATACCTCTGCCTTGTCAGTAATTTTCTCTCTTTAGAGTGGGTGATTTCCTCTCAGGAAAACTTTGAAATATTAAAAAGAAATGCAGACAACTTGAATTTTGAACCCTTAAAACAGACAGCTCAGATCTCATACTGCTA
This sequence comes from Strix aluco, assembly GCF_031877795.1. Lineage (NCBI taxonomy): Eukaryota > Metazoa > Chordata > Aves > Strigiformes > Strigidae > Strix > Strix aluco. The sequence goes on from NC_133933.1 coordinate 117,133,691, forward strand.
GCTCAGTTTCTTAAATTGATGAAATTTGAGCTTTGCAGTAGTTCTTTTACTAAAGATGCCTGTTTAATGCTTTTGGATTGCATATTTATGTTTGTGAATGTTCTTTATTTAATGAGTTTTCAACATATACTACATGTGCAACTGATCTCCTGGTTGAGTACACCTTGTTCAGTTTTATTTTGCAATGTCAGACATTCATCTAGAGATGTATTTGCTATTGACAGATGGTAAAGCATATTTTAGACTGCTGCCATTGTATTTCTGCCCTCTTTGTTCATTAGATGGAAAGTATGATCCAGATATAGCATAGAGTGTTCTGTCAGAAGAAATCTGTGAAGATCTCTTTTAAGCAGTGAGGCCCTTCTCTGTCAGTGAGGTAAAACCTCTAAACCTGTGCACTCTGTGTATGTCCTTGGAGAACCATCACAGAGACTGTCTGGCTCTGCCTCTGCTGCTCTGAAAGAGACGGCTCTGAAGTGTCTTTAAACTATATATCCTGGTCTCCGTGTGTGCATGTGGCTGTTCCACAGACCGCTGCAGCTCTGCTTCCAGGAATGAGCCTTGAGGGGTAGGCTTGGGGCAAGGAAAAACAGAAGTCTGGTTTTGAGGGTGGCTCAAAAGCTAACCTGTACAATCAGTGTAGGATTACTCTTTGTATATTCGTATTGGATTCTGAAATGATTCTCAGAAACAGTCTCTAGCACCAGTAACTGGAAGAAAGAGTAATACACCCCATGTGCTGATTTCTTAGAATTTTCTTTGGAAAATTTGCATTTCAAGATAATCTCTCTCCTCCTGGCTTGCCAGTCTGCTTCCTCCTGCTTTATTCTAAGATCTTGAGTGCTACTGTACTCAAAGGTACAGAGACAATTCATAGAATCATGGAATACCAGGTTGGAAGGGACCTCAAGGATCATCTAGTGCAACATCTCTGGCAAAAGCTCAGTCTAGACAAGATGGCCCAGCACCCTGTCCAGCTGAATCTTGTAAGTGTCCAATGTTGGGGAATCCACCACTTCCCTGGGGAGATTATTCCAATGGTTGACTGTCCTCATTGTGAAAAATTTTCCTCTTGTGCCCAGTTGGAAACTCCCCAGGCATAACTTCTACCCATTACCCCTCGTCTTTTCCATGTGACTCCTTGTAAAAAGGGAGTTTCTCTGTAGCCACCCTTTAAATACTGGAACAGTATTTAACAGTTCCTGAAAAGAGAGTTGTATCTCTTTCCTGGGTAACAGTGAGAAAGTCTTTGTGCTTACAGAGCTGGGAAAGGGAACGACCTAGACCTGTACAACTTAGGGAACATTTTTTACTAATTTTCCAGTTGCTACTTTGATCATTGCTTCCTAGTGTTGATTTGTGGCACCTCCTTCCCTCCCTTTCTCCTTCCTCTACTTGGCTTCTTCCTGCTGCTTAACAAGCTCAATTGGTTTTATGTATGTAATTCTTTTTTAAGAGAGTTTGAAGGTGGTCTCTAAAAGAATTGCTTTCATCCAAAGCCAGGAACTGATCAAAGCAGCACACAAAAGCCGAATGGGAGCCAAGGCAGAGCTGCCTGACCAGCCATAGGGTCAGGGTTCTGTGCTAGAGAAATAGTAAAGCATATCAGCTGAACTGTGCTGGAAGCTGCTGATAAGGGATTTTCTCTCCAGTAACACCTGCAAAGTCTATGAGATCCTGCAGGAAAATCAAAGAAATCTGCATCAGAATAAGTTGTTTCCTGCAGAGAGGAATGTGAAAGCATTTATGGGATGAAGCGCCATTGCCTAAATGTATTTATTGCTATATCATATATTAGGCTCCATCTGCACTATTATTACAGCACTGGACTATCACCCAGCTCTACATTTACTTTTATGAAGTGGCTCCTTAGCCCATTTGCCAGGATATTAAGAAATGACATGTATGATTGTCTACGAAAAGAAGGTTCATCCTAAATCAAAAAAAGCAAGTAAATGAAAACCATTGTTATCATATCTGAAAATAGATTTGTAGTGAAAATTGTAATTAAGAAACAAGTTAATAATAGCTGTTCAGTCACCTGTAAAAAGTCTAATTAAGATTTCTTCCAAATTCTTTTTGCAAATAGATTTTTATCTGGCATCAGTCCCAATAGTGATTATGATTTTTTAAAAATTTGAGTAGTAATCCAGTGTATGACTTTTCACAAAGGACTTTCTACTATGACCAATATGAACTTTGGCATTTTTTCTTCTATATTAAGATAAGCAAAAATAAAGTACCATTTTTAACCAAATCATTACTTTAAATGTCTCAGAAAAATTCAACTCTGGTTTGAGAGTAGACAGGAAAGTTTCTAAGGTGAAGGAAGTTTAAGTTTTCTCTAGTTGTAAAGGAAGACTAAAATATGTCTTAAAACCAAAACAGCCTTTCATCCTTAAATAATTAAAGGAATCTGGTTGCAATTGGAGTTTTCTGTTTCCCCAGAAAACTACAATGTAGGCTGTCACAGCTTAGATTCCTTGTCACTAAATTGCCAACATGCTTTAGTCTGGATCTCCAAGCATAGCTGTATGTTTTAATGGGTTTATGACAATTTAGATTGCTTTGTATTTAGCCAAGCTTTTTTTTTTTTTGATCCAAAGTAAAGTTGAATTTGTATGAGAAGTTTAAAAATATTTTGTGTAGACATATCAGTAAATTCTTTTTTCCTTTTTCTGTAGAAAATATTAATTTGATATTTTTGCTACTGTTCCCTGCGTGAATTGTAGCATTTTCATTGAAAACTGAACACTCTGTCCTCAAAAGTAATGCTTGTGGGCTTGCAGTTGAAAAATTTCAGCAAAAATAAGAAAATACTTGTTTTTAGCTGAAGTTCTTTTTCCAGTGGCCAAAATGGATGTGAAACAATTTCATGTTAAGAATGATCCATTAAACAGTTTGATTTATTATCTGCCTGAAGGAAAAAAGGAAAGCAACAGCTTTTTAAAAGTGTATTCATTGAGGTTGTTGAACGTTGATTTGTCCAAGTCTGTTTTCATTCCTTTTCATATGAACCTGTGTGATTTTTTTCCAAGGGCACAGAGGGCAGTTAACAAATGGGCTTGATTTTTCAGTAGGTGGGGAAAATTGCATGTATCTGATTTCATTGCAAAGGTGTCTGTATTAATCTCTGCAGCAATCTGCTGAGAATAAAGCCATCTCCCTGTTATTTACTTCTGAAGTGAGTGAGAGAACTGATTTCAGTCATTAATAGAAGCAATTTGGCTTGGAATCTAAAGTTGCCAAAAAGCTCGGTGATGTCTTCCCACTTCCCACTCTCCCCAGTGCACTTGAAAGCTTGTCACCTTTCGATCTTTGCTCTTGTTCCAACATCCTGTTGCTTGGAAACATGAGTCAGCAAAGGAAATCATCTCACTGTTAATACAGGAGAAATCCCGTGTCTGTAGTCAGCCTGATTTTCAAAATCAAAAGATATCAGATAAAAATTGAAAGCAAACGCAAAAGAAAAAGAAGTGGTAGAGATCTGAGTAGTCTTCTTGCAGTATATTGTCTTTATGGAAACAGTAGCAGAATTCTTGGCAGTATAAAGATGGTAGGATTATGTTCTCTGTGACCTGTCATCAACCTTAATCAGAGTCTCTGTGTTTAATCATGAACTACTTTCCAAAGTGGCATTATTAGGAAACCATTAAGTTTAATCTGGTCTGGCCTGTAGATAACATTTCTAATATAATTCTACAGGAGATACATGAGTTCTAAGATCTGGTAACAGAAAAGAAGCTGTAATTTCTGGCAAAGGTAACTGTGGTTTAAGTTAAAGGTTTTGTGTTGCCTTTAAAATGTAATGGCCAAATGAGGTCTACTGAAGTGCCATAACTTTATTCATATATGAAACACCAAATGACTAGAGACTTTTTAACGATCCGACAGCTTTATCGTTGTGGAATAAATTGCTTCACTGAAGAAGTGGATTTCAATCAGTAGATTCATAAGTGACTACTGATGTTGATCTTATTAGTACTATAGAGTTGAGTTCAGCAGAAGATCATAATTTAATTTCTCAGCAACTTTTGAAGCTTCAAAATTTCTCTTTCTGGGTAAGACATACAGCAGAAAATTGAACATTTTTTGAAGATTTTGATGAAAATCATAGGAATAGTAAAACATTGGTCTGGAAGTGATGTCAAATGAGAAAATGTATTTAAATGTTTCCCACACTCCAGTATTATAACATAACCATCAGTTTTCTGAGTCCTTTTTTCCTTTCTCTTACTGCCAAGTCATTCTGACAGAATATTGTGAGGAAACAGATTTGACTTCCAGAAACTAGTATTTTTTTTCAGAATATGGCAAGAGTCCACCTATTTACTATGCCTGTAGGTGGCTTTGTACCGACAAATAAAAACCTTTGTAAATTACTCCTACGAGTGGTAGAAGTGCTGGGCCATCTTGTCTAGACTGTGCTTTTGCCAAGAAAGGTTGGACCAGATGATCCTTGAGGTCTGTTCCAGCCTGGTGTTCTATGATTCTGTGATACAAGTGATAATTTTGTGGTACATGAACAACTAGATTGCTTTCTGAAAGAGTAAGTTTGCCTTTGCCCATATGAGCTACAGCTGTATTAGTAAATTAATTAATCAATTTTCTGTTGTAATGTCGGCATGGCTCTGATGCTAGCACTCGCTCTCTGCAGCAATTCCCAGGCATACTTCAGAAGTTGTGATGGGCCAGTGACCATTCCCAAAAGGCATTTTGAATGGAGTAACCTTGTTTTGAGGCTAGTAGTAAAGACATAAGCTATAATACTATGCTGAGTCTGGTAGGGAGTGAATATCAGTAAAAGTCTCTTTTAGATCTCTGAATCAAGAATTTTATATAACCTGTGGGAATAGATTTACCACACAGTATCACTTTTACACAAGAACAATGTTAATATAAATGATTAAAAATAATTTATACTTCCAAATACAAAATTAAAGAAAGCACTGTCTATAATTACAGATAGCTTAATGGAAATAAAAGAGTAAAACATAATTACAGTATCATGTGACTGAACTGAATCCATGCGGAGGATCTTATAGTATGTATCACTACCGTTGAAGAGAATCAATTTGGTGCTGTCTCCAAATTTACTTTACTTCTTAGAGTTACATTTACATACAAGTCACTGCCCTAGGATTTCTTTCTTCTTAATCAGATTGTTGTTTTTAATACAGGTTTTCAAGAATTACTAGAGACTTTACTGAACTTCAGAAATATTGATGGATTTTGGATGTTACTGAATGGATCTAACTGATGTTCAAAGAGCAAAAGGATCACACTAACAACTCTTCTGGTACTGATCTGTGAACAAATTGTTAACCTGCAGTGAAGAATGTTTTCTTCTCCCAGACAAATTTTAATAGATAGCCTTTTGGATACCTAAATCCATATTATCCAAACAAAACCCCTCATTTTATGCAAGTGACTAACTGCCTCTTGCCATAGTGGTAACAAATTATTTTGGAATAATAGTGAGCTTGGAAACATCTCATCATTCTCCTCTTAGAAGTGATACAATAGAAATTATTGTGTTAGGCCATTTCAAAAGTATGAAAGCTGGTTGTTTAAACTGGGAAAGTGTATCCATTTCTATACTGTTTTGCTGGAAGGATTAATATATTAAAGTAGTAATGTCAATTATATTTTATAATGCAAAAAATTCACAATATAAAACTTTCCCTCCTGTAATAATTTGTAAGTCATATCTAAGATTGAATTTGTTAGTAATTTAACGTGTCTTCCTAATTTCCCACTTAGATGCCTTGGCTATTTTTTCAAGCCTTCTTAACATAGCCCACATGTATTCTTTGCTTTACTCAGTTTCACACTGAAGGCAGACTTTTTTCATTAGTCTATTTCAAAAGCCCTGGATTAATTCCCATGCTTTAAAGTCCATAGTTTTCCTCAGGATACCCAGTCTATCCTAGGCATAGGATAAATTTTGTCTAGAATTGCTGTGCTAGATCTTCAGTCTTCACAAAATCTTAATAATCCTCACTGATCTTTATGATAGACAACTGCACCTAGAAAGTCACTAGTGGGTTACCCTCTTTGTTCCATTGTGCAAAAGATCTCCCTCCGAGATCTAGGTGATGGGACTGCACGTCCTCCTGCTGCTGGCAATCACTCTTATGTTATCGTGACCAGTCACTGTGACGGCTCTCGTGGTAGGTACAGCCCTCGTGGCCGAGAGGGAACTCCCTTTCTAAATCACAGAAGCTGGAGTACTGGGTCATAGCAGGATAAGTGCAGGTTTCCTTCAAAACCTGACTAGTTCAACTGCAATTGAACTTGAAGTTGACTCTGTATGTGACAGACATTAACCCTTAAGAAGATCCTTTTTCCTAGTCCCATAATCCCTGTTTACCCCAGGAATCCTGCCAGTTCCTTGTTTGGAATTTGAGGGCTGTTCTCTTTTTAGTGACTAACACACTTCTCTCATTTTTAGATGCTTGGACTTGGCATCTCTCTTTGGCAGCATTATCAATGGGTTTCTAAGACATTGGCCTGACCTGCTTCATTTTTATCTGCAGTTGTTTCTTAGACTCCCAAGTTCCTCAGTGTGGTTTTCTTCTTTTTATCATAGTTTTAACCAGCTCTTCCAGATCCAGATCTTTCCCTTTTTTCTCCCTATTGGCAACTATTTTTCTCTGCATGCTCTCCATGGAAACTGAAAGTGTGATAGGGAGGTGCCCTTTGATTTATCAGTAGTTGGGGTCGAGGGCTATCCTTCTGTGTCAGTGTGTTGGGTTTTTTTAATAGATCTGGTCACTGTCTATGTTCATAGCTTGGAATTTCACAAGCATTTGAAAGTTTAGCCTGTGCCACCCACTTGTATCGAAGAAAGACATAAATCTGGGCTGGGAATACTGAGTTCATTGAAGCAGGAAGACAGGACTCAAAGTCTTTGCTTCCTGGTGCCATGGAGTCAGCAACTAACAATTCAGGTACCATAGTCTGAGCAGCTTTAAAGAAAGAAGGGGTGACAGACATCGTAGAGTTAGTGGGAAACAGCTTCTCCCTTGCTTGCTTCATAGAAGTAACTTCTCCTGCAACTGATAGTCGCTCTGAATGGCAAATTTGTGCTGATGCTGGCAAAAAACCTCCTGCAAGGACCATTTTCTGGTTCCAGTGGTGTGTGTGTGTTTGATGAAAAATGGCTATGAAATACTTGTCACACCTTCCAAAGTATGTTCCTGTACTTATGATTGTGTTTGGCACTGTAATTGTAAGATCCCACAGGTACATGAGAGCTTACCATGTGCACAAGTCCAGAAAGCATATTTTTGTTTCATTTTACAAACGCATTCGCATAATTAAATTAGCTCCCCAATGGATTAACAAACATGCTTATGTTGTAAAGGATTCCAGGACCCACGCCTTGCACAAATAACTTCATCTTCATTGATTCCTTGTCTGTAACATCACATTGATAAGATGCTGGTTTCTGCCATCGTTGGGGTTAAATACAGGGTTTCTGTTTTATCCACTAGTGGGCTCTATAAATCCTGAGCAAGTATGTAAAATCCCTGCAAATGGTATATCTATTTCTGTTCCTAATAAACAGTACAGAATAATAGCTGACTATGTCCATGGAATAGAGTTTACAAACAGAAATATTATGGTGTTTTCTCATTCATCATTAGATCCAGCTAGTCATCAATAGAGCAAGTAAGTCTTCATTGCATAAGGCAATCTGCCTGCCTATTTGTCTGATAGTGCTTCCAAGTTGTCTGAGAATGTTTTGCCTCACACTGGATGAATTTAAAAACTTCCTATTTTTCATGTGCTTTAATGAATGTTTTCAAGAAGTACATAAGTTTGCAAAACAGGTAGACCAGTCTGCTTTTCATGGTCATGTTGAGAACAAGTAGCATCCAGCCCTTTGTAAGACAAACCTCTGCCACTGCAGTCAAACTTCTGGATATTCTCTTTGTGCTGTGTCAGTGATTTTTTTTTTTTTTTTTTTTAAGTGCAAAAAGTCTTTTGGATGTTATATGAAATTTTTCATGTTTTGGCTCTGTAGTTAAATAAAGCAGTCTATGTAAAAAAGTGTGTGGAATGGATGATAGCTGAATGCTGTTTCCATACATGAAGGTGTAACTTTGAATGTTAACATGTTGAGAGTGTGTTCATGAATTTTTATTTCTCTTTAGTCCAGACTTTCAAGACTGTGATGAACAGTCATGTAGAACTATATTGTACCTGCCCCTGAAAATGTAGAGATATGTCCCTGAGCCCCCAGATGCCTCCAACCTAACAAGAGAAAATATGAGTTCATAATATAGGAAGGAATTTAAAAGAACAAAGAATTAAATAGGTATCTGTCAGGTATCTTGATAATTATTTGTCCTTGTTTCAAGGTACCTGACAGTAATATAATGGTGAAAGATAGATTAGAATTAGAACTGAACATCTTCTAGTGCTTTTGAGTAGAAACAGCATTTAATATAATTCAATTCAGTGCTTGACCTTGGGTTTCCTGCGTACACCTCTGATAAAGCTTTTTAAGGACAATACTGATGTCAGGCTTTTCTCATTGTCTTCAGCTGTGTTTGGTGTAGGTACTTAAAACAAGAGGAGCCAGAGGGTTCCTATCAGTGCAGAAAGGGAACTGTAATCTGCTTTTTGTGTTAGAAGAGAAGATGCATCTTCACTTCCCTGTTAGCACAGAACAGGTTTGCAGCTTCCCATTTACCCTTCACCATCAGTACTACTCACTGCAACTTTTCTGTTTGTTTTTGTGTATGTACACGAATATTTTGTCACTAGTGCCTGCTTTTAATCTAGATCATGTTCTTAATTGATACCTGCATTGTTTTATAATTCTTATTGTGCTGCTATTAATACCATTTACATAATATCAATATGCTATATTATATAGTATTAACTATACTATATATGTAGTATTAACATGATACAAGTATACAAAAATATGATTATATATGTAAAATATGCTTTACAAAGTCATAAAAAGATATCCAGATTGTCAGCTTTGTATGTTGTTCCTTTCAAAGCCCTTTTCCATCAAGAGCAGTATGTGGTTTCACAGTAGTTTTTTCTTTTGCTTGACTGATTCCTACAGGATGCTTCTCAACAGGCTCATTTCCCAGGCAGTACCCAGTGCTGAGGAGGGGCTGTTCAGTGTTTAGGAATTACTGCCACAAACAGGAAGCGTTTCATGCTTTCTATTCACAGTTGCTTGAGGAGGTAAAGGACATGGGGCCCAGGGCAAGAGCTACTTTGTAATAGGAAAAGAAAGCTGACATGGCTTTTGGTTATACCAGTTCATTGTATTCACTGTGGAAAGCAGGCGACAGTTAAGTATGTGACATATTCAGCTGGAATAGACTGACTCCTCAATGACAGAATTAATAAATTATGTCGTTTCACTAACAGTAAAGTCCTAATAATTAAATGCAAAATCAAATAGATAATTGATAATGTCTCCTTCTAAAAAAACCCCCAAAAACGCATATTTACAGGGAAAAATACTGTTTAAGGTGAGAAGGAAAAGCTGTCATATTTCACAATATCTGAGTTACAGCAATGCTCCATTATTTACAAGGCAGCACCTCTAAAGATATGTTGAACTGCTTTAGCCATGAGTTTTCAGCCATGATGGGCCATGCAGACATAAATACACAAAACTGTGCAAATTCCCCAGCTCCTTTAGCATTTATTCTGTTCAAATAATATAAAACAGAAACGCTGTTTAACAGATGACTATTGAAAATGCATCTTCTCAATTGCTATATAAACCAAGGAATTACTCGAATCAGATTTCTAGCCACATCTTCAAGAAGGTGTCAAAGCTTGCTGCCTTTCTGCTGAATTACAGAAAGCTGTTACATTTAGATAACTTCCTGTAATTTACCAGCAGGATCTGCTTAGTGACTGCTGCAGTCAATGTTCTTTTCCTTTGCCTTTCTTTGTGGACAATGAAGCTTCTCTCTTTCATGAGAAATGTTGTAGTCTGACATCAACATGCAGTGATCGAGTTCTGAGTGCTAAAATTGAAATATCTTTTTTCTTTTCTTCTTGTCTCTTTTTTTTTGAGAAGATGGGAAATTCTTACGCTGGTCAGCTCAAGACAACACGGTTTGAAGAAGTGTTGCATAATTCTATTGAGGCCTCTCTCCGCTCAAACAACTTAGTTCCCAGACCAATCTTTTCTCAGTTGTATTTGGAAGCTGAACAGCAACTGTCATCACTGGAAGGTAGGAAATAGTGGAATTTATATTTCTGCTTAAAGTCAATTCTGCTGTTTGCTCTCCCAAGGCTCAGCACACACATTTCAAATCAGAATACAGAAAACCAAAAGTATTTAAAGTTTTTCTTTGGATTTTTTATGATCTACAAATATATATATATATATGTATTAGAATTGGATTAAAAATACAAACTACACTGTCTTTCATTTTGACAAAATTAAGCCACTTGCTTGCTCAGATTTATCAATATACATAAATTGAAGTACTAGGAAATGTTCCATTAAATGTGTAGAGAAATCTTTGGAGATTTGGAACATAAATATGTTATCCTATAATTTATCATACACTGCTGAAAGTTATACAGTAAGTGATGGTAAACACATGATATGTTTCTAAAAGATATATGCTAAGAACTGATTTTCATTGTGAATAAATACAGCAGAAATATTTTTAGCTTTTAAGAAGGTTTATAATTAGTTTGGGCATAATATTTTTAGTTATTCTGTGGTTGCAAAGGTAAAAATTTAGGATGTGTTCTCTCATAAACGCTGCACAAGTTGGTATTCAACAGATGGGATTTCTCACTGAATTTTTGTGTCCGTTTAGAGAAGCCTGCTTTCTGACTTTCATTTGCTCAGTCTTTTCTTTTTCTTGAAACTAGTATAGTTTAGATGAACTGTATAGATCTGATAAGCAAACTAATGATACAATTTGGTGTTCTGGTGTGCTGTTATGTGTAGTGGTCTCACGGTTTTTGGTGAGTTTACTGGTGTGTGAAGAACACTGGCATGTTGGTGCAAAGTTACCTTTAATAATTTCATTATTTAGCCATTCTGTCACCAGGATGGTGTTTCATCTTTTGACCAGGTTTACTTTCCCTGTCATACTTTGCTAAAGATGGCTTAGGTATATATGTAATGAAAAATGCGTAATGGTTAACAATCTACAGTAACAGAAAAAAAAAATCAGCCCAAATAGTAGTAGATAAAAAGTATTTTGCAGAGATTAAACTCTTTACTATTACCTCATGGTAACAGCTGAGAAAACATTTCTTGAAAAAGTAAATCTGCTCACAGCTCACACATAGTCATGTCTTTTTTTTTTTTTTTTTCTAATGTAGGACATAATAATGAATATACATTCATTGTTTACATATATATGCTGCTTATTCCCTACATAAAGTGTGATCCTTCTATCACACCCTTCTATGAGGATTTCATAAACTTTTCCATAGCAACCAGCTGTGATGTCACAAAATGGATTATGACATCAGTTGGGAAAGATGCTACAGAGGCAGATGCATTGTTCAGGAACAAAAGCACAATTTCACGCTTCTGTAACTTCTTTCTTTCAAGGCTTTCAAAGAACTTTCCAAACCTTGAAGGGCTGATTCTGTTTTCTTTGCAGTTAATGGAAACAGAATTCAACTGTAATTAATTAAAAGTCTCACAACAGCCTGGCAGAGAACATTCCTTTCATGAAAGTTTCAGACAAGGGAATCTCTGAAGGGACCTGTAATAGAGTTTTCATAGGTTGTTCCTCAGGTGGGAGAGGTCTGCAAGCTGGCATCATGTACTCCAGCCTCATCATACATTAAAATTTCCACTTCTAGCTACATGAATCCCTGTGCTCTGAGGGCCAGGACCCATCTGAAGCAGAGAGCCCATCCTTGGGGTCTTGTATAAGCCCCTATCCTCCCCCCTCATTGTTATTTTTTGCCATCTTTTAGCCTATGTGTTGTGTTTGTGCCAAAGAGGTGTGAAGCTGATTTCAAAAGTTAATGACAAGCATTAATTTTCTGATAGCATCCAAGTCCTATACCACCAATATCACTGGGACTTCAGTGGGTCAAGGGTAGGAAATGGCATGGCAAAGCAATGCAGAGCAGCAGTGTGGCAGTTGGCTTCACTGCCATGAGATTGTTTGTTGAGTATTGTTGTATTCGGCACCTGGTAGCAGCACCACATTCTGAGGTGAACTTCGCAGCTCCCTTGTGTCTGTGGTTAACTGGTTCCTTCCCTGATCTGCATTTAAGGGAGGCTGTCTGTTCATGGATACAATATATTTTGTGGCTGTTCATTTAAGCCCTGACGCTGTTTGCAGATAATACCAGCCCTATGAATAGTCCCACTGAGAAAAAATTGTATGTATATTAAAATATTTCCAGAACTTAATTTATATTTATACCTTAAGGAGAGAAGAATTTTCCATGTAAAATGTCTTAATCACAACTGTATAACATAAAGGTTTAATAAATCCTTTGTGAGAACTGAAAAGAACTGCTTAAAGAAAATAATGGTGTTTATGGTATCTACGAATAAATTTAAATTTAATAAAATATGGACAAAATCTTTGCAGTATGTCTGTTTGTTGGTTTAATGGAGCTATATCAAGTTGCATCAGCCGACTGCCTAGTTCTGTAACATACAACATGAGAACTATGGTACTGAGTCCACTTTTGTCACCATCTTGTCTCTGGTTTTGAGTGTTTGTATGTTCTGTTGGGATTGTTTAATAAGAGAAGATGTGTAACAGACACATGCAAATGTAGAGCTCTTTGAAGAGGCCCTGCTTTAAAAGTAAAATGGAAGCAGAAATTGTAGTTTTTTTTAAAAACAAGCAGCAGAAACCCTAATGATGCCCTTTACAGGTGACAGCAGGTCATTCTTGTCTATTATAGGTACATATTTGCTCTTGTACTCTTTTCATTTTTGACCTGAGAGTGCTGTAGCTGTCCTATTTTTTAGTCTCCACTTCCATTTTTTGTCTGTATCCTTTTTTTTTTTTAGTGTGAAATTACCTGTTATGGCTGAACAAACCTAACAGTTTACCGCTGCCCAAAGGGGAAAATCCCACACACTGCTCCCCCCACTCCTGCTAGCCATATCTTCCCATTTTCTCCCTTTTTATCAATTTTGGCATTTTTTTGAATCTTTCACTGAGCTACTTTAATACATAAAAACAGTAAAAAAAAAAGTCACTTCTGTTTGCTTTGTTTTTTGCTGAGTTAGCAAGCTGGGATGGCTCAGCACAGGCTCCAGTAAGTGTCAGAGCTGGCACAAAGAGGAAGGAAGGAACTTCATGGCTGGGAGTGTGGGGAAAGAGAGGAGAGCCTGATTCACCCCTTTTGCATTGCATTTGGATGTTAGTCAAGGTTAAGTCAGAACACATAACTTACCCCTGACTTAAACAGCAAAGACTGAGAGCTTCACTTTTCCCTTTGTTCACTTTCAGCATTTTTGTCTTTAGACTACGTCCTTAAAACAGTGATGTTTAATGTTCTGCCCTTATCTGTGTGCACCAGGACTGAAGCTTGATGTTTAGATACTTAAAAGTAAATATACCCTTCAAATCCTCTTCTAGATTGGGGTGTAAGTATTAATAACCTTTAGAGACAAGTCTTCATACTCCAGATTTATTTTCTTCAGCTTTCTCCCTAATTCTTATTTATCCTGTAGTATTTATTTAGCTGATTCTACAAGAATTTGTCAATAAAATAAAAACATATTCTGAGGACGGTCATAGGAAAACAAAAATCCTTGATGAATATATGGGATTCTGAGTGCCTGGTCCAAAATCAGCTGAAGCAAAGAGAGTATGTCAAGTGGACACAGCTTTGGAGGATGACTGCAGTGTGCTTCATTGTTTTTCTGTTTCAAGATTAAAAGCTGAATCAACGAAGTAACGTAGGAGCCTAACTGCTATTTTACTTGCCCAAGTCCAAACAGCTGATCCTCATGTACCTGCAACCCTTCATCACGCAATCTTGTCAGTGAAAGCTCTTTGTATTTGCTGCAGGCATATCCCTACAGAAGTCAAGAAGCTAGAAGCTGAAGACATAAGCCCCACTGGGTTCACTTAGTACTTGTGTCCTATCTCTGTCATATGTAAGGCTGGATCTGGTCTGAAATTTTCCTTAGTCCTGTCCATAGAAATGTTCTCCCCATTTACCATTTAGTTGCACTCCTCTGCTTGCCAGCTTTGTCCCATTTGCCATGAGTGTGTCTGAGCCATAAGAGGGGATGGAGTCATTGCTCAGTATGTTTTGCTGGAGCTGTTGCATAATGCATGAAAAAATTATTGCCCTATGGGTGGAAAGAAGGAAAGAAGCAGTCTCTAGTTGAAAGGCTGAAACATTCACCAATAATATGCAGGTCAATTCTCTTAACAAGTATGCTATTGGGTAAAAATTCTGATTGAGGTAGCCGGTGCACCAGAAAAGTAGTTTACAGCAGAGAATCTGGAGAAGAAACACCTAAAACCCTCTAAAAAATTAAGCCTACATCATGTATTCTTCTCTCCAGCATTCAGTATTGACTCCTGGACTAGCACAGTCCATGCATAGGCTTCTGTGAATCATCTTCCTAGACATCTGCCTTTCCTTGATGTTGTACAGGGAGTGGCAGTACTTTGCTCAGAGCTCTGGATTCTGGTAGAAGACAGACGGCCTGAGAATTAGGTGTTCTTATCTGTCTTATATTCTTATCTTATCTTATCTTATCTTATATTATCTTATATATCTTATATATATCTATCTTATCTTATATTCTTATCACATCATCTGTGGTGAACCTAGTTTCAAGCAGGAACCGTTTCTTCAGTCCCCCGTACAACATCAAGGACATGGTCAATACCTAATAAATAAAATCTGTACTTGGACTGCAGCCAGGACATTCTAAAGTGCTAAGAAGTAATGACTTTGGGTTTATATTGGCTTTTAATATTACAAACAAAGGATACAGTTACACTGTTTTGATCAGCATGAGTTCAAACACCAGGAGTTTAGGCCTCTGAAAATCATGAGGCTAGCTTAAAAATAATGAAATTTAAAAAAAAACATAAATTGAGGCTTCTTTTTATTTGTCTTTTAGTATTTTTTACTTTCTCAGGTGCAGGTGGGTCATGCTTTTGAACTTTTTTTTGCACAGGAGCTAAAAGGGTTTTTTCTATTGTAAGCATGACTGGAAGTTGGAGCTTTAAGGAAATAACAAATACCTTAAGAGTTGGCAGCAGTAAAGTCATTGTCAAGAGGAGAGAATCCAGTTTGCTGTAATACTTTCTATAACTGGGTCACCCTGTTCATTCATTGTTTTGTTGCCTATGTTTTATGTTGTCTGAGTCATTTATACTATGATCATTTGTAGCAGGCAGCAGAGCAGATAATGAGGAAGAAGAAGAAGACGAGGAGGAAGAAGGATCAGAATCAAGTAGTCCTCCTGTTTCTTACCAGATGAAGCCTCCTCCAGAAGGATGTTGCACTACTGATGGTAAGAAATGCAATACAGATGCTGTCAGAAGGTATTTGCCCTATGGAAAAAGGTAGAATTGGGCCCATTTCCCCTGTAATTCATCAGAATGAGATAATCTATATGATATAGAAATCCTAAAAATGTCAGTGTTCAATACCTCCCAGATAAAGCTGGATTGCTCTTGGTTGCTGTTACACTTGACAGGGTCTTTGCCCAGTGTGTCAGATAAGCATTTGTGTTGGAATGCCTGGCATGAGGGCAGAACTTCTGTTCGTTTAGACAATGCGACCTTTAAAAGCTTGAGTTTGCAGGCATGGCTTTTGCTAAAATGAATGTGGTAATTTGCTCTTTTCTGTTTAAAGTGTACCTCATTCAATGTTGCTGTAAAAAATATTTGAAAACACAGGAAAAGCCAGTGAAATTCACCAGATATTGAGAACTCTTATCTCCATTTTTGAATGTCTGACCTAAGTTATGATGATGTTAGTAAATAGTCCCATAAGTATGTAGGTTGCAGAACATCATCAAGAGAAACTTCACTGTACATTTTCAGATTTTTCTTTGTTTATTATACTGGTAGCATCTGTTTATGGCTGACCGAAAGGCAGGAAAGCAAATTATCTCTTAGTTTGCCCTTGACCTCAGACAATACAACTTTGTTTTTCATTAAAAATATATGAAGTCTTTTAATGAAGACAATTGTGATATTAAATGAAAAAATCTGGTCAACTTAAAATACATTGAATTGATTTTTTCTAGGTTTCTGCCAGGCTGGTAAAGATTTGAGACTGGTTTCAATTTCCAATGAACATATTGAGGTACCATCAGGGTTTTTACTTGTTGGTGCAAAATCACCAAATTTACCTGATCACCTTTTAGTGTGTGCTGTGGATAAAAGATTCCTGCCAGATGACAATGGGCGCAATGCCCTCTTGGGTAAGTGTATGTGATTGCAGTAAGTGGATTCTTCTGTGGGCTATAATTAATAGCTAATCTTTTTTTACAGAGTGAGTTCAGCAGATCCTGTTTCTGTTCCATGTCTACAGTAATGCTCACTGGTGATGCACAACAAGATAACAACTCAGAGCTGGCTATGTTTGCTTTGGAAAGATAGAGAGTGAGACAGTTCATTAAAAATGCTTCATCACCTTCTATCCATTAGTCCAAGGCTAAAATCGTTGTCTGACTGGTTTATGTCCTAGTTCCTGGAACTGCACATCTGGTAACTGGTCTAGTTGAACTGCTGCCTGTCTCTAATTTAGCTTTCCAGATACTGACATGGAGAGACTGTAGGTCTGTCAAGTGGAGCTTTCAGGCTACTATATGCATGTAAGCAGTTTGATGATGGTTTGGACTACAAAAATTTATGACATTTTTGATTTATCTCTTTGAGATAGGAGTAATATTCTCCACTGTCTGTGAACAATAGCATGGGTTCTGGATCCTCACCTATGACTTTTTGCTATTATCACAATATAAATAAATATGAATTATTATAAGTTGAAATTTTTCCTCTATGTGTAATCAGGTAATACTATGTGTTTAAATAATACTGCTTGTAGGATACTTCAGTTTCTTGCTTTTCAGCTATTTAAAAGTCTAACTTCTGACATAAAACTAGGTCCTTCTATCCATTTTTATTATAGCCTTTCTGATGGCCATTAGCCTCATCCAGATCAACCCAAATGGGGAAGATCTGCAATCATATGAATGAATAAACTGAATATTAAAGTTATTAAAATTGAATAGTTTTCATATTGGGAAAAGTGGTATATAATCGGAGGGAGAACTCTTTTTTCAATCAGGCACTCTCAGGTTCTTATGTATTATTTTCTTAGTTAGTTAGCCAAAAAATGCTGCATCATATATCTATGTACCAGTCTGAGCTATAAATAGCAAAAAGGAAACATTTGTTGTGTCTTTTAACAGTTTTCTTTCACAAAGACTGGGGGATATGATGTGAACTCAGTTGTTACCTCAATTTGAGCAACTCTTCAAGGCATTTGGGATGACAGTGTAGTGTGAAGCTGCATAACGTAATTCTATGTACAGTAACTTCTTCCCTCATGTGATGTTGCAGAGTTGGATTGGTCACAGTACATTTGACCAGTGATTGTAAAAGAATTAAGAGGGTTGTAAATCACCCACGTGTTGTCATTTTAAAGATAAAGACAGGAATGTTGTACCACTCAAGTCATTCAGTGCTAGCACTATTAACAGCTTAAGCTCCTTAGGTTGTTAGCAGAGAGGAAGTAGTGTATTTGTTAATTGCATGCTAAACAAGAACAGAAAAAGGCAACAGGAACATAACTGGGAGGTTTTTATGCTACTTGCATCCTCAGCTTGCTTATTTAATACATTTTAGTTTCCTGAAACCATTTAAATGCTTATTTTCAGCTGTTACACAGTTAAATGCCAGTGAATCACATTCTTTTGCAAAGAATTTTACTAATTCTGTAGGATGACTTTTATGTATTCTATAACAAGCTTAAATATGAAAGAATTTCCATACTTTAAGATCCAAAGTCTTCATCTGGTAGCTGGAAATAAAATATTGTTCCTGGCCCCTAATCTAATGAAAAAACACCATATATCTTGTTGACATAATAGCATACTATTCATACAATAGATCATACTATAGATAGAAATTTTTCATACACTGACGCAAGTCAAATCAGGGTAAGTAAAATTAGAAGCAGACATGAATAGTCTCAGGGTTTCAGACACATAGTGAGATAAAAGAACCTTCTTGCTTTAAATTCTCTTGTCTATTAGTGTAACACGGTGACCTCTGTCTTGTGATAAATTTAAGTTGAAAACATTTCATATGAAGAAGGGAAGCTCTTTTTATTATCTTGCTTTTAAAGACAGGATAGGATGCTTATTTTTGGTATTCTGAGTTTAGGCTGTTCTTCAAGCATGTTGACCTTTTGAAAGAAGATGGAAAGTGGTCCCTTCAAGCCTTTCTAAGTTTAGAGGGAAATAGAATTGGATTCATTTTGAATTGAAATGAGCTATCATCATGGGCCAGATTATATACCATGCTTTTGGTAAGGCTTATTGGTGATACAGGCACATCACTTGTAACTCTTTAGCCCCATTGTTTTTGCTTAATTTCATGCTTTTTTTCTTAATATACTGTGGTACTGTAGATTTTTTCCAAAACAGTTAATTTGAAGGGAAAAGAAACTAATGAATTACCCAATAGTTTCCTGATTTCTCATGATCTGCCTGCATATGTTTGTGAAGATGCCTGTGGAGTTTACAAAAATTCCAGAAGAAAACAGGAAATGTCTTGGTAGTTTCCAGGCCAGCTTTTGACTTATGGTCTTGTTCCCATTAGGGGCTGTTGATATGCCTCTGGGGCATGTGCCAATTTATTGATTATGCTAATAAGTTGTCCCACCATGAAGGCATATATGCTTGTGATTTGAAAGTCACTTCTGTTGGAGGTTGTTTTGTTTCTTTGTTTTAACAATTGACATATTATTCCATAGAAAAAAAATGCCATTTTCTGAAAAAGACTATTTTTCTTGCAAGCAGAAAGTTCTCTGTGTCTGAGCATATACCTCATATGATTTTGTTAATCAAGTTAGATCACAGGTTTATCTACTCTGCAAAACAGATTCAGCTTTTTGCCTTTAGGAAGGTGTTTCTTGGCTTTTATGTGACTTAAAGGAATGCTTAGATGAAGGAAGCACTTCTGTGATAGTGCAATATTTACTGTTTCCTAATGAAAGCAGCTAACATGTACCACTCCCAAAAGTTTTTTCTCTTCTGTTTTTTTTTTTTTTTCCCCAATTCTCACTCTTAAGGAGAGTGTGTCATGGTAAAGGAAGCAGCTATTCACTCATCATTTTCCTTCCCAAAAGACCAAACAGCTGCCCACTTTCTTAGCAGGAAATAAGAAATCTTTTTTTTTTTTTTTTTATCAGTGGGTCCCTGAGGTCAGAATGACAGAGGAAAAGATTAGTTTGCTTGCATTGTAAGCTGTGTGTAAGATGAAAACACTGTAGTATAAAATATTGTGGCTGCTTCTGTTAAAATGTGCAATGTTCTACTGGGCTTTTTTAACAATAGTGAGTTTTTGTACAATGGAGCTCTTCAGCTTGACCATACTGATTTTATTTATTTTATGAATTTAGGACTTTAGTCTTCAAATGAAGTGAGACTGAGTAGGTGGGGAAAATGTGGAGCATTGTCAGTGTATGTGTGCTTTTTCTTGTGAGTAGAACTGAAAAGAATAAATACTTTTGCTGAAAAGTTGAAAATATAATAATTCTTTGTTTAAGCAAGCTGCCAACTTTCCACAAAAATATTAACATCACTTTAAAGCCTGTTATTCATTTAAAAGAGAAACAGAAAGAAATTTTTCTGCCAATTTATGAAAGATTAGATTATGAAATATTAGATGGATAGCCTTCCATCCTGAAGTCCTCTCTTTATCCCTAGCACAAGCTCACTGTTGATCCAAAGGAACCATTTCCCCACTGAGAAGGTAGGTCAGGTTTCATACCCTTTTAGTCCAAAGTCCTCCTTCTGAGCACAGGGTCCCTACTGTGGAGGAGCTTTTTAAATTATGGGCAGTTGATGATTGTGATGTGAGCAAATTCAAGCAAATGCATATGATAAAATACCAGATACAGTCAAAGACCTTCTGATTAAACAGTCTTGAGAGGGTAACAGCCTTAAGTCACTACTGAACTGAGTGGGATATGCACTGGTGACCTAAAGGTGAAAGACTTTTAGCCCCTAAAGTCCAGGCATTGATTTCTAATTCTCTTGTGAAATCAATCCCATGACATAGATATATTGAGTCACCTTATGGCTGCCCCGACTCTCCTGACCTTTGTCCTATCTATAATGTATGGAAGAATATTTAATGCAGCTTGTTTATGAAACAAGCTGTCCCCTCTGTCAGCTGCTGCCTTGGGCCATAGCGTATGAACAGGGCATTCAGAGAAAGGAGGATGATGAAATGTTTGGGTTCTCTGTGTTACTCAATCTGCTGCATAAAGTGCTATGAGTGAGGTTGGCAGAGCCCTGCAATGAGTAATGATTCAACAGCATTTTATTTCATTGAAATTATAAGATCATGCTGTGTTCTATCTGTGATGTCAGGACTAAGCTGCATTAACAACGCAATGGCTGTCATCAGAGAGTGTCAGAATGAATGGGATCGAAAATGGTGTTGGCAGGAGCTTGCAAGAAAGGACTCTTAACGTGACTCAGAGAAGCTGGGGAAGCTTGAGGGGAAAGATGATAGTTTGACTTAAAAGAAAAATTAAAAAATAAACTTCTAAAAGTTCTCCAAGTACTTTGCAAAACAAGCAGAGAATTAGATCTGTTTAATCCTTACTAGGCCTCACCTGTATGCTATATGTGGTGTAAACTAATTTTCCAGTAGATCTCACAGAGTTAAAAATATGTGATTGGGACAAAAGGTTATTTCAGGTAGAAGTTATTGCTAAATCTGGTTTAAGCAGATGATGATTTACAAAAATTACCAATAATGACTGATCTAAAGTGCACATGAAAAGTTTTTATGTCCACTGCCCAACTTCTGTTGAACAAATATTTCTACCTGTGGCTTTGATAAGTGGCTGGACACTCCCAGAAAAAAACCTAAAAAGTATACAGGTACTTCTATTTTACTTTTGGAAATGGTCCCTTCATGCTTGTATTAGAAAACACGTAAGGGCTTGTAAGTGGCAACCAGGCAAAAATTGCAGTGTTGCTGGTCATGCTCAGCGTGCTGCCAAATGTATGGGAAGTTTTCATTTACTAGCAAAAGCATTTTTCATGATTTCTTAATCTGCATAAAATGCATGCAAACTCTACAGCTTTTGCCACATCCATTCTAATTTTGTTTCCTTTTGTTGTTGCTTTTATTGCAGCTACTGAAGGCTCTGTGATGTTAGACAGATGCTTTTGTGCTGACTGATATAACACAGGGGATTCTGCAGAGTCATGACTTGTCCTGATTTTATGAGTCATAATGACCTTTATCATCCTACCGACCAGGATCAGAGAGATAATAGACAGCTTTCAATAGTTGTTAGCCACTTGTTCCCTTGGCTACCAGACCAATTTCCACACGAACTTAGGTTTTTAATAAATTCTTCTGAGCCATTTGAAAACTAATGAAAGTGCTCGGGTTGTAAACCAAGCAGCAGGTGTTTACAAAGCATTATATTTCAGTGCTTCTATTTTACAGAAGGAAAAAGGTATTGACCATTAATTTGAAAAATTAATTTGAAATATGTGATTGAAATAATAATTTTCATAAATGGCTCTTAATCTACCATATTATTGATCCTCTACTCCAGTTATTTATTTCCAATGCTATTGTCCATATGTTATGTGAAATATATTTCCTTTATTTTTGCCATTTTCCAATTCACTGAACATACCCTTTCCATTTCAGTTCCTGTGATGACACATAAAAATGTTCATTAGATATGATTAAAATAGAAGAAAACTTCATGCTTTAGGTCACATGTAGGGAACAGAGAGAAAATTTCCATGTGGAAGATTATCTTCTAATTGCACACTATAGGATTTCTTTGTAGATAATAAGTATTTCAGACAGTTGCATTGGTCTGATGCAAGATGAAAATTTCTTAGGAAATACTTTGGAAAATAGACAAAAAAAGGTTGTTTAAGAATCAAAAGGCAGACAGTCAGTTGTGCAAGGAATGCCTTTTATTTACGATGATAATGACATCACCATCATGAGCCCCTCTTTGAGGCTCAAACTGTATCTCAGAATGAGAGGAAATGGCAGTATCCCTGGAAATGCCCCATCAAGCCTGAGTACAATAAGCTTCTTTACGTGCAAGGACTATGCCTATAAAGTTGCAGACACTTTGTTTCCGTAATCATAAATAGTTTAAACTGCTGTGAAGTGCTAACACAGTCCAGCCATAATTGGAGAAAGCTACTTTACATTATTAGCCCAGGAAGGCTTTAGTATTTTTTCCTCTCTAAAAAAGCATCTGTAGTAGGTACTTGGTACTTAGTTCTAGTTAAATGTAATAGATCAAATATACTTGATTTCTTGAGAGTTAATTTCATGTTTAATTTCAATGAAAGCTGAAACAGAAGTGAAGATGTACTTTCTGTGGTTTTGAATAGGGCTGGGATTAAGCATGTGATTCAGTGTTCTTCAGTCAGAGACTGGTTTAATGTTTTACAAGTAGGTAGTAAATAGGAATTGTGATCTTTTTCTGGTGGGAGAAAATGAAAAATATGGCCTATTTTAATTGTTCTGTAAACATGGGGCTCTGTTGTTGCAATTTGATAACAAAAGTGCAATACAGTGGTCTTGATGTAATTTTTTTTGGAGGAAAATGTTGATAAAAAGTTCACTCTGAAAAATATATATACACAGCTTTTCTCCAGGAAGGAGTCGTGTTTGGATGTTATTAATAGTGACCCACCTATCTCACTGGATTATATGTATTGTTTATTTTATCAGGCTTCTCTGGCAATTGTGTTGGCTGTGGCAAGAAGGGTTTCTGCTACTTTACAGAATTCTCAAATCACATTAATCTTAAACTGACCACTCAGCCCAAGAAACAGAAACACTTAAAGTATTATCTGGTCAGGAATGCGCAGGGAGCTCTGACCAAAGGATCTGTGATCTGCTGGAAAGGGGCAGGTAAGATAATGAAGCTGTCTTCCTCAAGCTCTGGTTTTCATCATCCAAGCTTAGCTGTTGCAGGGACTGGCGTCCGTGTAAAACCTAAGACAGATCAGTTGAAAGAAAGGCTCTTTAAAGCTAGGTGATTACTAGAGCAGCTGTAAAAAGCAATTCACTGACCTAACATGAGGATGGCATGTCTGAAGACATCAGTTCCTCCCTTTCAGTGCTGTAGCCTCTAAGTAATTCATGTGTGAAATTATCAAATCAAATATGCAGAGAAAAAGCAAATGCCACTGTTGTCAGGGGATAAGAAGTTTCTTTTTTGTTAAGAGTTCAGAGGCCGGCAATCTTCATCCAGCACCTGCTCAAGCACATTGTTCCAACTGCCAGAAAGTTCGGGCCTCTCGGGGAGCACCGCCAGTGAGCCGCTCCCTGCAGCAAACCCAAGTGCTCCAGCTGGGACTCAACAAACAGGTACTGCTTAGAGGGAAAACATACGGGGTTTCCATGTCCTCTTACTCTTCTGTGCATGCCTATTTGTGTGTGTGAATGGAAAAACAAACAAATAAGCACACTACCACATAAAAGAAGTTAAATAGGTTTAGAGGTACATTACAGAAAAGAAAACAATCATACTTTGAAGGCTTGTTGCTGTTCATTTTTTCCTCTCAGGTTTATGCATAAAAGGTTAGCAAATAATAAAATAGATGTTCTGCAGCTTGCTCATAGCTAAGGCAAACCAAAATTTTTAAAAAGCCATTATTTTTAAAGTTGCTGAGAATAGGTATTGCGTTCTTCCAGTTGTTGCTTGCCTGGTCACAGATGACAAATGTCTGTAACATGAACCAGTGTCGTTTCAGCTTTCTCTTCTGATCCAGTCTATTTTATGTTATGACCAAAATCCTCTTTACCACAGGCATCATATAGCCATCAGCTGAAAAGCTTTTGAATTTTTTCTTCTGCTGAGAAAAGTGGCTTTAATATTAAAAAACAAACTAATGATCAGTTTCTGTAACTTTTTTTTTCTGTAATAAGAATTCTTTCTGAAACATTTACTTTTTCATTAGCTTGACATAAATGAAAGGTGATGGATGACAGAGTCTAGAGTGATCTCTCTGAGCTTTTTCATAATGAAAACAGCTCTTTAGTGTCTTGTGACTGTTACAGAGATTCACACAGAAGAACTGAGGCACATCTGTTTGTGGTTATATTCTCTCTGTGAGATAGAAGCCTATTATATAGTTGTGATCTGGAATACTGGTACCCCTCCAGAACAAATCATCAATCTCTTTATAATAGCAGATTGGCATTTTTTTGGTCAAAGGTTATATATAGAAAAAAGCTACGTTAATTACAAGCATATTAGGCTTGAGGAAACCTGTCTTTTTAATGCAGCAGAGTTAAAAAGAAGTTTGGAAAGAGGGTGTCAAATTGGAATGGAGGCTTAGGAGATTTTTAGTAAATTTTAAACAACCTGTCTCACTCTTTTAGTTGGTTCCTGAGTAAACTTCATGTAAGAGCTAGAGTCCACTTGCAGAGAAGCTAAAGGATCTGACATATGTATTTAATTGCAGAATCTGATTTTACCCAGGCACTTAACTGGGAGTCAAACAGCAATAATCTGGTACGAGATCAGAACTGGGTTTGTTTTATTCATCATTGCATTCTCTCTAAGCAGATCCTGATGTCTCTATTAAAGTAAATGATCAAGTGATCAGTTTATTTATCAACCAGGGATCTCGACCTAGAAATGTTTAATGTAAATATTTTGCGTTTTTTCTTCCCAGCTGCAGCCATAGATCACACCCCTTCAACAGCAGCATTCAGTTCAGCAGTTTATAACGGCAAAGAATCGCCTAAGCAACAGTTGGTGAAAAATAACCTGTCTGCTCTGACAAGACCTTCGGTGTTAGGTATTTGTATGGACTTGTTATATTTTAATAACCCTAAATTCTATATTTCATGGGTATAATAGAAACATTGAACAAATGATATCATGATCGTAATTTCCTATATGAATAGAAATGACTATTGTCTTCCAAGTCCTTTCTGACCATAACATTTTTTCTGTGTTAATTTTCAGAAAACAAATTGTTTATATGTTTTCAGCCATAGCTTTCTTACAGTTCATATTATTAATTAGAAGTTTTTCGTTATAATTACAGTTCATTCATTTAATAGAAGTACTGACTAGATTCTGAATCCCGGTTCTTAAAGAATGTGTCAGTTTGCATCAATCTCACCAGCAAGTTTTGTGAAGGAAATTGAGAAAGATTTATAAGTAATCACTCGTAAGGTAATTCCTATGTAGTTGTTCACCTTGGGATGGAGCACTAGACTTTGACAACTGGCTCCAAATTGAAGAAACTGTCCTCACTTCATATTATCAGATTTGTGTTAACTGTTTTCTGTCACAAACTGTATTCTGTGTCACTGGCTTCTTTAAGCAAGAAAGTTAGTCTTCACTACGGCTAGAAACATGCTATGGCTCTATTTTGGAATAAGTCTTCCCAGGTTTCCCTCCAAGCATCACAGCCAAATTCTTTTTCTCTGCCCATTCAGGTTCTTGATCTCTTTCTTCCATGCAGCAACATATTCTTGCCAAATTATTTCAGATGAATTACTTTCACATATCAACATATTTGCAGGAAAGAGTATTTTCAAATAAAAAATTCTTTGTATTGCTTTAACTATCTTGTGACTTTTGTTACAGTATGCCAGGAAACTAAATGAAAGCATGAGTAGAACAAATGGCTAAATACTGCCCTCACGTGGTAAAAGTTTAAAGGACAAAGTCATCTTTGAAAACCTTTACGTAAGGTTTTGCAAGTGAACAATCATACTCTAGATCTGAAGACTTCAGGTTTATTTTTAATTTTAATATCTTTTGCAAAATTAGCCCCCCTTTTTCATATAAGATTCTTACTCTGTCTTGAATTTTATGTGGGACTAACCATTCTGCCAGGAGATATAGCCTTGCCAGTGTCAAATAGTGTTACGACCTCTGCAAACTCATGTCCAGAAACAGAAATAGCTCAATCCTGCCAGATGCTGAGCAATTCCTGGAGGACCACTGACTCTCGATAATTAGATATACGTAATGTTAGTGGAAGCACATCATTCTAGGAGTTTGCAGGAGTGCACGAGAAGATTCAAGAAATTAATGAAAGAAAATCCAAGAAATTAATCATCAGGATCTCCTAGAAAAATTCTAAGAAAGTTATGTTTTTGCAAGCAAATGTGTTGGAACTACACGTGGATAGGAGGAAAGTACAGAAGTAATTTTCTAGGAATTAATATGGAATAGCATAAAACCAAAGATGGTGACCAGCAAGAAGTGACAAAAATCCTGTAAATGGGAAAATTGTTGAAAAGAACTGAGATCTTTATTAACGTTACCCTGAAACCCTTCAGAATTTTATTTTTCATGATAAGTTACATGAAACACTGTCATGTGTTCAGAAATAAAAAGACCAAAATTCCCTGTGTTGTCTTCAAAATATTAACTTAGAAGCATTCTTAGTACATGTCTTGTTCTTACTATGTTATTATTAATACAGAGTAAACACTGGTATAAAATAAGTGAAGTCTACCTAGATAATTAAGAGTTCCCTGCACCAGAAAGTTCCCAGAAATTTATGCGGGACATAGCAAAGTAAAATAAAAACCGTAAAAAAGGATTATATTCACAGGGTTGACCCTGTCTACCACAGTACTTAACACACACATTCAGTCTATCAGAACATTGAATTACCATGCACAAAATGGAATACATTTTATTCTAATACTTTTCTGAAATATTACTGTTATTCAGGCACTTTAACAAATTCAGGGCCTCCAAAAAAGCGCCATAAAGGTTGGTCACCAGAATCTCCATCATCTACTGAAAACTGGAACTTGCAGCTGAACCCACAGGTTCCAAACAGAATTAAAAATGGTAAGCTATACCCAACATAATGGTAATGTTTGTTTCATTATTCAGAAAATAATGGGGGAAGAGAGGCAATATTCTAAAGATGCATGCAGATTCGCATTAGAGTTTGGAAAGGTGTTTGGTACGTACATGCTCAGAATTATTTATGTTCATTTCCATTAATTTCTTTTTGAGGCCCTGAGCTTAACTCTCATCAGGATCCAGTCACCAAGTCATTATTAAGAAATCCTAACAGGTGTCTGTGTCCATCTTTAGGCACCAAAACACCTTTGGGGTGTTAAAATTAGTGTCATAACTCAGGTCAAGGTACCATTCTTTGTTTCAATTATTTGTCAGTGTTCTTGGCACTTGGATCTTATAGTCTAGATACAGACTACAGTGACATGCAGTGAAATAAACCTGCTTACCCAAACATGTTTTCTTCTAATGTGCTATTGGTTAAATTAAAAATGCTGTAAAGAAGTTACGATAGAGCAAATGTTGAATCTTAATTTTTTCTTTCTTGCTGTTGCAAGAAAACCTATTTAGAAACAGTGAAGCTAAATATATCATACAGAATACACAAATTGTAACTATTTGTGCACCGATATTACATAAGTCGCTGTATTCTTGCTTTCATAGCTGGAACTGTTTGTTTATAAACATTTCAAAATCTTTAGATGCGTGTGTGATGTTCAAGGTCACACCAATGTAATTAGTCCTCCAAGAAAGTTAGCATAATAGTATGGGCTGTAGTAACAGCTCATGAAATGTGTGATGTAACCATAAAAAGCATTTAACACTGATACCAAATGTGGGTATGAGATGATGTTAAATAACTTTTCTTTGAGGAAATCACTATTAGACCTGACTCGAGTAATAATATGTGTAAAATCTTAGATGGAGGAAGCCTATCATCTTTACCACATTCTGCTTTGGCGGGGCCAGCCTCATCTCCGATGGTGGGCTCAGGAGAACCGGTCTCAGTTCCTGACAACTTGCTGAAAATCTGTAAAGCAAAGCCAGTTATTTTTAAAGGTAAAAATCTCAACCCTGCAACAAGACCTTATATCTTTTCCGTAAGAGGTGTAAAGATACATCCTACTGCTAAACACTGCTAAAGCTGTCAATTTTAAAAGGTTTACTATTAAAACTGTTTAATGTATACATGGGAAATTACAAATTTTAGTGTGATGTGCACAAACGTCATTTATTTTGTAGGTCATGGAAACTTCCCATATCTCTGTGGGAACATTAATGATGTGATAGTGAGTCCTTTGCTGTACACCTGTTACAGAAATTCACAGTCTTTATCTAGAGCATATGAACAATATGGTGCCTCCACAATACAGCCTATTTCAGAGGAAATGCAACTCTTACTGACTGTCTACTACCTTGTTCAACTAGGTAAGATTATTTTACATCCAGATAGACTGCAATGAATATATTACATCCCAGCAAATGAGTAAGGGAACATTAGGGCAGGACAATATTAAATGTCTTGGGACATGTGATATTAAACAATTTAATTAGTTGTAATGAAACAAAACTAAATAATTAGTTCTTGAAAACCAGGCAGATTGAAATATAATCATAAAAAGTTAATTTTCTATAACCTGGGACCTCAGCAACTAAAAATCAAAAAAGGAAAAGAGCAGCAATTCACTGCTCTTGCATACAGTCTGTGGTTTAGAAGTATTATTATGCTGAAACAGGCATCTCTCAACCTCTTAAATACTTCTAATTACTGATACTTAGGTTCCTATTAGGGCAGCTTTATCTGAGTATCACAAGGCACTTCAAAATGAAGAATTTGATTCACATCTGTTAAAGGCAATAGTCATGCATGCATACATAAATTTGAAACATGATCATCTCTAAAAAAGTACATATTTTGAAAAAAAAAGTTTTTAACTCAACAGTTTTGTTTAATTGTTTCATAATACTTCCCTCTTAATTTTTTTTAGCCTCAGACCAGGTCCCTTTGATTGAGGATTTGGAACAAATATTCATGCGTTCATGGCGGGAATCACACCTGTCTGAAATCCGTCAGTACCAACAGGCTGTTCCACAGACCTTTCCTCAGCCTCAGGTGCCCAGCCAGATCGCACCAGTGACTTCAGCCCAGCTTCCCTGGCTGGCGGGCCTTGCAGCTAGCTCCTGTAACGATAGTGTCCATATCATTGAGTGCAGCTACTCTCTGGCTGAAGGGCTTTCAGAAATGTTTAAGCTACTCATTGAAGGAAAATTAATAAAGACAAACTACGTGGTGATCATATGTGCCAGTAGAAATCGAGCTATTGACTCCTGCATTGTGATAACGGGTAAGATCCGAAGGGTGTATCTCCAGGCAAAGCAGAGTAATTCAATGCTATGAGGAGTTTGGCTGGAGTTTCAATAAGCTCCCTCAGAAAGCAGAGCTTTGCCCAACAAGTAATGGGTTTTGATGAACCCAAGTTGACGCTGCATAGTTGGGTTTCTCCCCAGCAAGTCATATTCTGTGTTACCTGTTTTCTCACCAAGGCATCCCAGCCAACACTACTACGAACAAATAATACTGAGTGACAGCACACACAGTGCATAAAGCTCTCCTGCTCTGTGTGACTGGGATATTACTGCGAGCAGAGGACTGAACATATTTTTTTAGCTTCCAAAAAAAAGATGGTCTTTCAATGTCGTTCTCTTCAACAACCTATTGAGGACTATGCTGATAATTAAAGAAATTATTTGACTCGCCATTCAAAGATTCATTAGGAGTGTAAGATAACTGACAATTCCTTTGACTATTTATATGGTCTTTTTTATATTGTATCAACAAATATTTCTTAAACTGGGAAAGAAACACAAAGAATTATGAAACATGAATCTATTTTACAGATGTCTGGTGCATACATGCATAGGAGAGAGAAAAGACTCATCTCTGCCATTTTTGTGTGTGTGGTATTCATTTAGCTGGGTAGTATTTTTATTATGACTTAGAACATTTTTAACTTTAGTTTGAAGTGCTTTCAAAATTACTTTTTTGTCTTCTAGGAAAGTATCAGGCAAGAGTTCTGTCTGAGAGCATGCTCACTCCTTCAGACTACCAAAAAGAAGTTAACTATCAGCTGGTCACAGGGAAAGTGGAAACTCTGGGGTCCTTCTTTAGCACACTCTGCCCAGGTACCTAACAGGCTATAAAGAGGCATGTTTCCAAGTCCCTGAAACTTTTAAGTCAGAGAAAATAGCTGTGCTCATTACCTTTCCAGAAGCAAGACATTATTAGAAATATATAAAAAATGCAGGACAAAGTTGTGAAAATAAATTTGAATTGAAATTCCTTCTGAAAGTGTCAGTTTCTAAAATCTCTCAGTTTCGTAAAAATATGCCAGCAAATAGCTGAGCATATTATTCTTAGTTATGCAAATCCATCCATGTACTATGCAAGTCCATATCCATATGAAACTATAAATTTTTTTGCCCTAAGCACAGAATTCACTGAGACCATAATAGAGTTATTTTATCAAAGGATTTGCCCTTTCAACTTACCATACTGTGAACTTGGTCATGGTGCATGGGAAAGAGAGGAAAATTGCAGAGTCAGGGTTACTGGATCATTTTTTAACTGAGTGTACTGAGGATTACTACAGGCAGGATTATCTGGGGATAGATCTAGCCACAGGGAAAGTTAAACTGTATCACACAACTAGAGTAAATGCAGCATATTTGTCAGTGTTAATGGGATGTCACAGTCCCCTTTGCCATTCACTTTATGTTTGTAAATCTGTACTTAGATCACAAGAACCCTTTTGGATGCGTCATGATATTTTGAGTGGTCACTTAAGAGAAACTCATTTTCCTTGAACCACCGTGTAGTGTTATGTTAGTGTTTCTACTCTTAGTATCTTCAAAGTATGGTTCTCAAAATCACTTTTGCTATTGCTATTGTTTGAGCAGAACAAGTAAATGAACATCCTAAAAATAGTTGCCATCTATGTCCACTGGATGGCACTTCATGGGGCAGACCCTGCCTTTCCGAGCTCAGTGCAGACATGTTCAAACATCTTTTCAACTGCTGAGAAAATACTAAATACTCAGGACAGTCATATTGTATTCTCTGCATAGCTTTTGTCTGTAAGCAGGTCCCTTGCTGAATAGAATAGGATATATTTACAGATATGTATCGTTCAATAAAGCACACCTTGCTTGCTTCAGCATTGTGTATAGCTAAAAAACCCTCATATTTCTCTTTCAGCTTTATAGGGAATTAATTTTCTTTCTCTCAAAAATGTTAAAGATTTTAAAATATTTATCAGATTTTCCAAAGCTTCTTGTAATCATTATTAGTGAACAGTCTAGCGCCATGATCTGAACATAAACTAAGCCAGTTTCATGTCTTTGTTGTTGCTGATTTGCATCAGGGACTTGAAGCTAGTTTTCTACCATCCTCCATAAATGCCCTAGCCAGCGGTGTGCAGAGCTGATGTACCATTCCCTGCTCTGATTTGCATTTTATTAGTGATATGCTGTAAAAACAGATGCAATAGAAAATAACAGGAGGGTTCCTGTATAAGTCAAGGGCAGGATAACTAGATAGCAATATAAAGCTCTTTTAAGATCTACAAAACAAAATCAGTATGAAATGCAGCTCTTATTAACATGGATGTTTATTCCATTATCCCTTCAATTTGATAGAGGGTGACATTGATCTTTTGCTGGAGAAATTTTATCAGGAAAACCAAGGGCACATATCTTCAGCACTTTCTGCTTCAGTGAATAAACCAACAGCGCTGAATGGAACTGGAACGGCTGCGTGTACAAGTAAGGAGGATTTTCTAAAGAGGTAACAGAGTAGGTACTTGAGACCAGGTGTCTGGGTGTGCAGTTAGATCCATCTGGGCGGAGTCCTAGGCTCTTGAAGGTGAAGGTCCTGACACAAACAGCACCTCATGTCTTGGAATAATCAGATTTACTGATGGAATCTCTGCTTCATTCCACTGGGTATTGTAGTCTCTGAAGCTCTGAGTCTTACTTCTGTGGTAGCAGAATGCTATCACACAAGTTCACTTTCAGCTCTCAGACATTTAAGAGACTTACAGGACCAAAATGACCAAATGCAGAAAGATTTCTTTGCATATTCCATATAGTTTTTCATAAACTGCAACTCCTGTTCATAAGCAAAGTACCTTAAAGAATAGATCAGTCATTCTTTGCCAGACTAATATTTTACATTAGATTAGACTTTGGGCATATATCTAAACAGAATTTTGCCTTTTTCCAGGTTATGAGATTGAACGACATCAGATTCGTCCATTCCAGCTAGCAGTGGCTCAGAAATTGCTGTCTCATATTTGCTCAATTGCTGACTCCAGCACTCAAAATCTTGATTTGGGTTCCTTTGAGAAAATTGATTTCTTGATTTGTGTTCCACCCTCCGAAGTGACTTATCAGCAGACTTTGTTTCATCTCTGGCACTCAGGTGCTCATTAGTTAGCTTTATTTTAGATTTACAGGACATTGTTAAATTCATTTGTATCTGGAAATACTGACATTTGTTCCATTTCTTTAGGTATTTTATTAGAACTTGGATTAGAAAAGGAACATCTTACAAAGCAGAGGGTGGAACAGTATGTTATGAAACTAGATGCAGAGGCCCAGATTAAATTCAAAGTCTTTTTACAAAACTCTATGCAGAATCCACATACACTGTTTGTCTTAATCCATGATCACGCACA
Source organism: Strix aluco (assembly GCF_031877795.1). Taxonomy (NCBI): domain Eukaryota; kingdom Metazoa; phylum Chordata; class Aves; order Strigiformes; family Strigidae; genus Strix; species Strix aluco. The sequence goes on from NC_133933.1 coordinate 117,166,435, forward strand.
CTGGGATCTAATGAGGTAAGAAAACTGTAACTCATTTTTAGAGAAATTATTATTGTTTGCATTAGCTCTCAAGATCAGCTTTCTGATTTATCCCTTCCCTCATCTTTGTTTGCATCTTTCTGCTAACTCTTATCTTCCCATGCATTGAATAAACGTGTTTTCTTTTAAGGTCCTTCATGACTTATTCTTATCTTGCTTATTATATTATGCCTCAGTGGAACATTTCAGCTTTTCTTGCTCACCATTCTTATCTTCTTTCAGCCACAACTATTTTTTTTTGTCTGGTTGTCATTTGTTCAATGGAAAGCTTCCTGTGAAAGTACACAGAGCTCATTATCCTCTGTCAGTGTCCTCTGGGCTGGAAAACATGCAAAAACCCTCCACAGTGAGTAGACAACTAGTGAGCCAACACTGCTGCTTATTTCTTTAACTGATTGGAAATTTTCCAGTACAATATTTTTTCTATCCAGAATCACTGATTTGTAATAATGGAAAGCTTCTGTGGATACATAGTAATGTCAGGTAGACTCCTCAGAGAAGCAGGGAGATTTCTGTCCAATGTTTACCAAGTTCCCCATCAGCTCACTTGCATAACTCATTGATTCCCTCACAGAGCCCCATTTCCTTGGCTTCTCGACAACCTGCCTGCTCAGAAGTTGGGCTGCTTTTGCTTTTTGGCTCCTGAGACACTGGGAAGCTTGGAGAACATACTGAATTCCAGAAACACCAACGTATTCCAACTTTGTGAGCACAGTAGTGTTTCTGAAACTAAAAACTATGGAATCTTGCTTGTGAATGAAATGACAAGGTTTTGTCTTTCACACTGGTCAGGAATGGTGATTTTCACCAAAACTTTGTATCTGCATGTGAGGGTTTCCTGTTCCAACTCCTCTGTATCTGAGGGACTTGCATGGCCCGTTACAGCTATCACAGCCTTTCAGGCATTTATTCATATAACATCCTTCAGTGGTAGGGAAATACCTGTATTGCTGCTTAACTCTGATATTTTTTCCTCTTATCTAATAAAGATATGTAAGTGACAAATACTTAAGTGACTGTTCTGCACCGCAGGATTCATGCCACCTAACTCAAGTCAGTTAAATGAGGTGCCTAAAACAGGAGTGTAATTGCCTGGGATTGCCCACATAGTCACAACTGAGACACGACATCTCTGAGGGCTGACTTAGATCATGGGCGGGCACAACCACTCTTGGAGTTACTTATCTCTCTCTGCTGGTAATAGAAGGAGCTTGCAGAGACTAGGCTTGTAACTTAGTCACTGCAGGTAGATGCCAAAAACTAAATAGCATGAATGTGGACTGAAGTTTTACACCAGAGCAAGGAATTGACTGTAGGTTTTCCATGATGCTAGCATTTGCCCTAACAATAACTATTTTTCCCTTTCATAATAGCTCTATCTCAGGTAGTTTCCCTCTGTTTTCCTGTTATCCTGACTTACTGTGTCATTTTCTATCTTGATTTTTGTAGGTAAGAATTATATTTTCTTAAGGGCAGCACTAACAATCTGGCCAAAGTTACTACAGGACTATGTGCCTGTTGGCAACAGTCAAAACATCAGCTTTCTTTCATCCTTTATCTCTCGTATTCTGGTAGCTGTAAGGGACTGGTAATTTGCTGTCTAGGGAGTTTGTCAGACTTACAGAAATTTTCAGCTGCAGTGAAATAATTTGATTTTTTTTTTTTTTCTATCCTTCTATGCAACAAAAGCAGAGCAAAGAATAGAGTCCTAACTTCCTTGTATGTGTTTAACTTCAATTTCACATCCAGGTTAAAGCTATTCCACTGACACAAATGTTTCCTTGTGCTGATCACTTTGGAGAGTTTTGGGTTTCTTTTTTGCAGTGCTATGCATAGCCTTTATCCTCAAACAGAACTGTCTACAGGAGTTGTTGATAGACTGTTGAACTGCAGGGAGGTGAAAGAGGCGCCAAATATTGTGACCCTCCATGTGACTTCCTTCCCCTATGCGCTGCAGACACAGCATACCCATATCAGCCCTTACAATGAGATCCACTGGCCTTCTTCATACAGCAATGTAAGATGGATGCTTTGAGGTGCTTTTGTGAGCTTTTCATAAGTTATTTTACAATTACATACTTGATGAAACTGTGGAGGCCCCATGATTTTTGTAAACAAGAATGAAGTTTGCATGGCATCTTTATCTTGTTCAGCCTGTGTTCTTTTCCCTTTGCTTGTCCTGTCATTTCTTGCCTTTTTTCTTTATTCCTTTTATATCTTCTATAAACTGTAGTAGTTCTGCTAAAAATCTTTGAGCTACATAAGTGAAAACCATCTGAAAATCTGTCTCTAGTGCATTACTGCATAAATATATGAACATTTATGGATTTTCTTCATATGTGTGCATATTTATTCCATACATAGATATTCTGTCTGTGTACATGTATATGGGGAGAGAGAGAAAGAAGCAAGGAAAAATTGGGTCAAACTTCTGTTCTCTCAAAAAAATTAATTCTTTTTCTTTCTCTCCTTGTTTTAATGTCTGTGTAGATATATGCTTATTAGAGAATGCGATTGCAAATATATCAGATACCAATGGTTAATCAATTGTAAATTAATAATTGATAGACTTTACCATTATATTTTTATTGCTTCATTTGCTTTAGGGTGTAGATTTATACCATGAAAACAGGAAATACTTTGGACTGTCAGAATTCATTGAGTCCACCCTCTCTGGACATAGTATTCCACTCCTTCGGTACGACAGCTCTTTTGAAGCAATGGTCATGGCTTTGGGAAAAAGGTATGGTATCCTCCTCTGTTTAACACAGAAAATTCAGGAGGTGTGTTCCAGTGACTTGAGTTATTACCTAGAAGCCTGATTCTTTTTTTTTCCCCTCGCTGTCTCACAGATCAACTGTGTATGCAAGGGCATTTCACTCGTTCTTATTTTCTTCTTCCATCTTTTTTTTTTTTTATATATTTGGCCTGTAATCTAATCAATCTAGGCTGCCTCTTACTATGAACACACACACACACAGTTTAGCCCAATTTAGAGTGTGTTCTTGCTGTGACCAGTAGCTACTTCTATATTATAATAATCTAACATTGCGTCATCATGTAATTTCAAATGTGTTATTACTTTTGTCCAATGTTATCACTTGCTGACCCTGGCTGATTTTAATGTGTAGAATTTGTGTATACTGTACTTGGACCACAAAGAGAAGTGGACATATCACTGTGGTTTGTACACTTAAAACAATGATAAAAACTTCAGAGCATCATCAGATCTTGAAAATACATAATCAGTTTTCCTTGATCCCTGTGAAGCAAGTGTAGAATCCTGAAAAAGAGTAGTGACACATTGTGTGCATGCGTGCAGCTGTGGATGAACTCTTTGGGATCTGTAAGAAGAATGAGACAGGACAAGTAAAATCTTGTGAATTTCTATTGCTAACTGGTAGACTGAGCACGTACACAGTTAACTGCTGGGGTTTCCTACAGGGTGCTTTGGAGCTCTGATCACGCATATCAGGCACTTTTCTAAGCAAGCCATGGTTGCTCTTTTTATTGTGCATCTGGGCTTCATTTCTGTGAAAACCAGAGCACAGGAACCTATTGCATATCCACATCTCTCCCTTCCATAGACTGGGGACTGAGACAGGGTGTACCTGGGCTTGGGAACCTGGAGTGCTCATTGGATTCAGCTCTCTTGGAAACAAGAGTAAGTTGGTTCAGGGCTTCAGTAAGAAAAAAAGAGAAACACCCCCCACCCTGCCTTAAGAATAACACATAATGAAGTATACTATTCTCACAGTATTTTGATTGATGATATTACTGAGTGCCTTAGCAAATACTCTGTGATAAATTTTGTAACACCAGTAAAGTCTTGGTAACTTAAAGTGATGTAACCTTACTGGACTACTTGCTTAGTAAATCTTTACTAAGAAATGGAGAGACATCTGTTCTGATTGTGAAATGATGCATTGCAAAGGCTATCCAACTGCAATTCGGTGAGTTTCTGCTGTATAATAGCTATGAAGGATTCTTTACAGGATAAAATCCTGAGTTTACTATATGTTGTAAAAATTAGCTTTTTCACTTTAGCCTTTAATACTTCACTATTTAATTCACCATTTATTTCAGGTTCCCCAGATTACACAGTGCAGTGATAAGGACTTTTGTCCTCATACAACACTACTCTGCAGCTATGATGGCAGTGTGTGGTCTTTCTCAGATGAAGAATTACACCTCAGTTGAAACTCTGGAAATCACCCAAAACCTAATAAACTCTTCAAGACAATGTCCTAGTGGTCATGGCCTCATGGTAGTGTTGAGAATTCCATGTACTCCGCTGGCTGCAGTGGCATATGAACGTCTGTATAATGTAAGGGAAAGACTAGCTCTTGAAGATAACTTTGAAATAATCTTGGGAAATCCTAATTCTGGAATCACAATAGGGAAGCACTTTGTGGAGCAACTAAAGGTAACTTGCAGAATGACATATACTGGGAAGCTTCATTAGATGGGTAGGTGGGGAGACTTTACTGGTGAGAATTATGGTCATGAGCTGAAGTGTGGGTCTTACTAGTTAAAAAAACCCCTACCATAAGGAGCATGACTTTTATCTTTTAGACATACTGTCTGTGATGCCTCTACTGTCCTACCTCTGGTTAATATTCAGTGAAATATTAACTAATACGGCTAGAACCTGACTTCCAGCAACAACCCTCCCAAACAGCTGAACTGCTTTTACCTACAGGGACCATGACCAATAAGGAAAAAAGCCAAATAAAGTGGCCGCAGTTTTAGCAGAACTTTCTCACAAAATCATCAGAGTGCAAATAGATTTTGATCAGTGACCAGCTGAGTTATATTATTCTTGTCACCAGCAGGTGGCATGAAGGCACCAAATCAGTGGTGCTGGTTATGGGTCCTAGAGCACCCTGGTATTCACAGCTCAGGACTTTATGCATTCTGGACCATGTGTTGGTTTATAAATTAATTTATATCCTTTAGATCCAGAGTTGTGGTCATCTGTTTAACAAAAGCCTGTGATACTCCCTTGCTTTTCATAAAATTACCATCATCTGATCACCAAAGCAAAAATGTATTTACATTCTACGATGGTGTAATATATATATGGTACACTCTGTACCATGTCTGATTCAATACATGTTAGATGCAGTCATTTGAGATCCAGGGCCTAATGCTTCTGTAAATTAGGCATAACTTATTCTGAAAAATCAGTATTAGTTCTGAATCACATCCTGGTTGTCTTCTCTGACATACATAATAGTGGTACATGTACAAATGTCAGAGGCTGAGTTGTTGTACTGTTGGTCCTACTGTGTACTCCTTATCTGTAGATCAGTCTTAGAGCAAAAAGGACTGACTGGTGTGAGCAAAGCAGTACAGCCTGATGTTAAACAGCCAAACAATAGATCTAGTTATCGAACTTCTCATGAAGTTATCAGGAAAACAGATAGCTTTTGGGGAGAGCAGAAGACTTCAGCGGGTAGCAAATGAGGACACTGGTATATGTGCTGAACACTTCCAGCTTTCCCCTATTCCTCTAAGGTGAAAAAGTCTCATTCCTAGCTCATTTTCTTCCTTAGACTCAGACATCCAGACATTATCTGCCCCAAGAAGCAATCCTCTGTACTCTTCTCTCCCCCAAAGCTCCTACTCAGCTTTACTGTCCATTGTACCATATACACTCTACCCAGCTATGCTCTGGCCTCAGTGCTATGCAGCTGGGAAGCTGGGAGGCTTTTCAGACTGGAACATACTGTCCCAACCTCCTCAGATTTACAGCAGGCAGATTGCTACCTGTAATGCTCTAGGAATTGTGCAATCTACCTATGTTGAAATCAGCTCTGCTCTGTGCCTTCCCTTGGTGGAACATCCATCCACTGTACAAATCGATTCATGTAATGGATGATCAAAGTATGTATTTCTGTATTTTTATTTGTGCCATATAGATATGTCCAACAGTGTTTCTTACCTTATACAGGTCTGGCAGAAAATTGAAGATGTAGATTGGAGGCCACAGACTTATTTGGAACTGGAAGGTTTGCCTTGTATATTGATATTTAGTGGTATGGATCCACAAGGGGAGTCTTTGCCACGGTAAGAAGATCCAGTATTTTCTCAGTGGCAGTGTTTTATCCATTGCTTACCAAATGTCTAAAGATTAACTGTGTAATTACTTGTGGGAGAAGAAAACAGGTTTCAGTGTCAAGATTTTTTTCCCCATTTTTTGGCAGTTTTTATATCATAAATACAAACCCTATGTCATTAATGATAATTTCCTTTTTATAGTAAGATATAAATACCTCAGAAAATATTATGATTTGTCCTAGTTTAGAGGAGAGAATAAGGGTATGTAAAAAAAAAAGTATAGCTGCTTTAGATACCCTAGGGTAGCTGAGACATCTGCGTGATGCTGGCATATGTGCTACAGAATGTGTGGAGAGATCAGTGCCTTCTGGAATGACAGGATGCCCTGGGGCACTAAATGCTTTTGTATGTTCAACTGAATACCATTCTGTGTGTTAGGCTTAGAACCCAAATGATTATTCTTTTTCTTATGCTGATGCTAATGTTCAGTGCACTAGATGAAGCTGCATAACTGGGTTAAAAAAAATAAAAGTGTATGCACCACAGTGGTAAACTTATTAAGCACGGAAGATACACTGTGTTATATCATCTCATCTGTAGTTTAAGCAGATTATGAAAAAATTCCCCTTTGGCTGTGTTTGTAAAAGAAATAAGGGAGTAGATTACAGTGAGTTTTCATACGAGCCCCTCTTGTTTCTCTCTAGATCACTGAGATACTGTGACCTACGTTTAATAAATTCATCTTCTTTGGTAAGGACAACCTTGGAGCAAGAACTTGGTTTGGCAGCATATTTTGTGAGCTCAGAAATTCACACAGAGAAAGCAGTTGTGAATGATGTGTTAGAAAGTGACCCAGAGAAACTAAGCAGCACTGATAATGAAGATGAAGAAATAGCGACGGAAGGTATTATTAGTAGTGATAATAAAAGAAGCTGTAAAATGATTGAGCTGTATTAGAAAAAGCAGGCTTGTATGGATACCTACTTTGTGAGGGTTTCTAGAGATAGCTTTACTGAGTGAATTCTGCTCCTCAGTTTTGCTTCATCTCACCAAACCTGTGTTTTCTCACCCTCCCTGCCTGGGGACTGCTGCTGCTGCACCATTTTAATCTCTTGCAGTTCTGCTGCTGCATCTGTTCTCTCTCTCTCTGGTTTTTTGGCTCTCTTCTCTCCCCTCCCTCTGTACGTCCTTTGCCTCATATGTTCTGGCAGCTGCAATGTGGAGCTTGACTGGCTACATCTAGTGATGCTCACTGTTGGGAGTGCTGTACTACTGTTTTGCCCTCCCTGCAGCAGGGAAGTGTGCACTTTGCCGTCCGGGAAACAGTGACCAGATCCCCTCCCTCACAGCACGGGCAGCTCCACCTAAACTGTCCCTGACTGATGATACCGAACCTATGCTTACATACTGACAATGATGAAGATTCCTCCCAAGGAAACTGCGTATAGTACAGCTGAGTAGTCTCTAGTTTGTAAGGTATTAGATAGTATGGCCAGAAAATATATCTGAACATAGTAACTTCTGAGCACTCCTTGAAAATGTCCATTAATTCAAACTGATAGTGTAGTGTTGGTGACTTTAGCATTTCTTAAGAAAGCAATTAGGAACATATAAATGTATAAACAAACAACAATAATTTACCCATGAACTGTTGGGGGGTTTTTTGAGTGATAGTTGATGGGCATCATCAGTTATCATTAAGTTCTTTACATTTTTGTTCACTGTCTGTTGTGCCTTGTAACTGTGGAAAACAAGGGATTTTTATCCCCATAGGTTATTTAAATCTCAAGTTCTTGCCTTCATTTCCTTTTCTATGCTATGAGGAGGAAGATAGCTGGCTACTGTTCACCTGTTAAGTTCTTACTCATTGATAATAAGGATAGCAGAACAAGCAGAACAAAAATATTTACTTTAATTGGATATGTACTTTACATAGAAGAATGAAATACCTGAGGTCATACTCAGACTGTCTACAATAGAGGCCTACTTTAGATGTGATGACTACTTCTGTCCATTTAGTTGAAGCATGCTGAGATTCTATGTGATCTGAGTCAAATGGGCATCTAAATTGTCAGGTGTCTAAATTGTAAGGCTGCTTTCCTAGTCCGTGAAGTACGGTATGCTCCTCCAGAGTTCAATTCAGAACACCTGAGATAGACTTACAGTCTTAATTTTTCTGCTGGCAGTGTTTATGTCTCTGTTTATCATGGTAAGACTCTATAGAAACAAGTATTTTAACTTAGAAGCCTAAGCTAGGAACCTCAAGTGAATATCCTTGGTGGCCATCCAAATGTGGATTTTCATCACCAAAAACTGAGGTATAATCTGGCTGTAAAGTTGTAATGTATGGGGTAGGATGTAATTTCATAACATACTGACAAAATAGAGCTTGTTGGCTGTTGGTTTACCTGACACTGGTTTAGTGAGGAAAATAAGACAAGGGTAGAAAGCGAAAACATGGTTGAGCCATGCCTAGAAATTACCAGCTTCTGGCTGCAGCATTGATTTGGTGAAGCTACTGCAGCTCAGCATAGTTGGATTAGGACATAGGCTGGTCCAATGGTAGGAACAGATACTCCATACTGAAAACAGAGTCAGAATGAGGACAAAACCCACACAAACTCTTGTGTACTTTTCCCTACTTGTATCTTGACAATGTAGCTGTGCTTTCTTACAGGCTTACTTAAATTATATTTTTTGTTTTCCCTTACTACCATTCATGAAACAGGTTCTACTTCAGAAAAGAGAAGTCCTATGAAAAGAGAAAGATCTCGTTCCCATGACTCTGCATCTTCATCTCTCTCTTCAAAAGCTTCCAGTAAGACCTTAAGATCATCTCTATTAAGTTACATTTAGGACATAAAAAGAGACCTTTTATTTGGTTTATTAGATAAATAATAAAAGGCATAAATCACTAAGATTTTGATAAAGCCTATTTTAGTGGGATCACTAAAGATAACTTTAAAACAAATAAGGATCAGACTTCTGAAATATAAGAAATAAGATCTTTTCTTGCTTGAAAAATAATCATAGGGTGGGGCGCCTAAACCAGGCACTTCTTCAATATGTGCTACTGGGGTGTGAATCCTCAGTTAGTACTGTGATGGCTGAGTGTGTTCGCTGAAGCCATGACAACTTATGAAAAAGAAAACATGCTTCACATTTTTTGAAAACCTTTTGAAAATCTGTAGGAGAAAAAGCATGCTCATCCTCACTGGTATTTTTTGGTTTTGCTCTGGAATGTTCACTCATTAATTTTGCACTGTTTGAAAGCTCTTTTAGAGGTGGATAATTTTTTAAATCCTTTTTAATCTGCAAAGGGATGTAGAAAGCATGAGGCAAACTACTACATCCCTTTGATAAATTTCTTTGCATTCTTTTATGCAGATAATATTAAGAGGAGAGTTGAATAAAAGTGGGGAATATAAATTTTACTGTAACTTCCTAGAAGTCACAGTCTCATGCAGCATTTAAAAACATGCTGGTTTTTTTCAGTGACAGTAAATTCATTTTGATCTAATTGTAGTTTTCAACATTGTGACGTGCATAATTGGCCCATGATTTCTTTTCTACAGGCACAGTGATGGTTAAAAAAGGACAAAAATCTTGAAAACATTTGGATAAGCTTCATCAACACTTTAATTTTCAAAATGTTTTTTTCTTCTTTAAAGTTGGGCTGTTCATCAGTTCCACAGTGTCCATGTGACATGCCTGTGACTTTGTGGCCTCAATTTGTCTGTGGTTAAAGAAATCTTTTTTCCTTTTTTTTTTTCTGTGCTCTTGGATACTGGTATTTTGAAGGATGTCACAGTGGTTTTATTTATAGCCATTCATACTGCTGGTGATATTTTTGTATTTATTGCTAATGTCCTTTACTGGCTACTTTAGATTAATATGCAGCTAGAGTATATCTTACTATGTCTTGAGACCAAGAGAAATTATCAACTTTTATTAGTTCAAAATATGGGGGTTTTTTTAGAACCAAGACTGTTGTTTTTACCATGAGAGGAAAGCTGTGTTTATCTATGTTTAGCTTCAGATAAATATTCCTAGTATCATGTAGAGACTGATTCCTCAACCAGTTCTGAGTCTACTCTGAAGACTGTGAAGTATTTGCATCTCCTCTTTGGAATTCACTAAGCATTAAAGATGCTCAGAACCACTTAAAACGAGGCCTTAAACTTTCAAGAAATCTTATTAATTAGAACATAGAAGGTAAAAATATACCACTTTCAGAAAATCAGCAATTAGCTGTGGGGTATATTTACATGACATATTCAAGGCCAACATTTGTGAGTTCAGTATGTGCTCTGAACTGACCAAAAGCTGTATGAATGCGTTAATGCATTATGTAGCACCAGAGACTTGAGAGCCAGGTTTTATTAGATCAAACTACGTGCTGTAGTGATGCAGACACATGAGCTGACTCAAAGGACTGTTTCTAGATGTCAGTCTGTGTAGACATTTCTGTAGTCTGATGGGGCTATAACCTGTGAATATTTATTTTCTTACATTCTTTTAAATGATGATTTCAGTAATTTTGTATTTGTCTCGTGATGAAAGTATCTGATGAACACTTCAAGCAAGGAATGAATGAGAGAAGTAGAGGACAGGACAATCACTGACATCTTTCCTATGCACTTCAGTGCTTTAAAAGCCACTTTCTGCATTAAGATGTATACCTGAAACTAGTCCCATTAGGACTTCTTGTATGAGAAAGGTGAAAGCAAGAACAGGAGTGGGATTGCAATGTTTGTTGGATACTCTATCCATGTTAACCCATGACATTGACTAGCAGAGATAGTTGCACTGTGTTGAAATACAAACTTTCTTTTAGTTACAGCATTCTGCAGTGAGTCGTCTCCTCCTTTAATAGCATCAGGGGATACAGCAAAATCCCCCCACCAAGTCCTAAGCAACAGCACTGAAGAAAATACAAATAACTATGAAAGGCAGAAGCAGAAAGTAGACAAGGGGGCACAAACAACAATCAGCAAACACTTGCCACCGGTAACTGAACAGCTGGATATGAAACAAAGCATAAAAAGTGCCCAAATTTCCATCACCTCATCCTCCTCCTCACCTTTCTCCTCCTCTTCTTCCTCCTCTGCACCTACTCATAACTCCTTCATCCTACAGACCTCTCAGTGCTCCATGACCAAAGCATCAAAACAGCCTCCCATAGTTTTCCTGCCCAAATTGGTTTATGACATTATTACTTCTACGGACAGCAGTGGACTTCCCAAATCATCTTCACTCTTGCCTTATCATTCTGTTATGTGGGCAAGTTCTTTTCGTCCTCTTATGAGTAAGATGATGACTTGCACGGAGCAGTCTCTATACTACCGCCAATGGACGGTTCCCAAGCCAATCCATATGGACTACAACAATAGAAATGAGGGCAGAATGGACACCTTTCATCCAAGGAGGCTGCTGCTGAGTGGGCCACCACAGGTGTGTAATAAGAACAAGGTATTATCATTGATTTATTTTGTTTAATTTTATCATAATCTCAGAAGAAATAGATTAGTTATTATCATTCATACTTGAAAGGGTTTTTTTTGGTGGAGAGTAAGTTGCTTATATTTTATTTCCTAATCATTTCTAATAAAATAATCTTCCTTTCTTTACTGTTAGCCTGAGTTTGAAGATGATGAAGCTGTAGCAGTGTTCATTTTCTGTCAGTCTCTCTCCATTAAAATGTTTTAAAAGATAGTTTGCTCAAGAGATAGTTTTGATGTATAATTTCAGTTTGTTAAAGTTGAAAATGCATTTACATTTTAAATAAAGATCAAAGATCCTCACAAAACCACTTTCTTATGATCAATCTGAAGACAGCTGGGAGTTTGTAACTAAGTTATTTTCTCAGTTTCCTCCACACAGCAGACAGAAATAGAAGCTGTTGTAAATAATACATGCAAGAAGTCCAGTTTAACATTAGAAGAGCCATCTTTCCAAGATGAGTAGCTGAGCCAAGAGTTCTAAATTACATTGAAAAGATATATGAAAATGCGTATAGTTCTAAGAAGTTCCTTCTTTTCTAAATTATCTAAGAATGTTAGCACTTATCTCTGAGTAAGGTATCTCATAGTTCAATGCACATGTTACATGCTAAACGTAATAATTGTGCCTCTCATGTCTGCTGAAATACGAAGCAACAGGATAGGAAGAGATACCATGCCTACTGAGAACATATATATGTCCTGTGAACTTCAGAAGTCAAAAAGGATAAATCCAAACCAAGGCAAAGACCCATATTGCCAGTTACTGTAATGTCAACCCAAAGAATTAATCTAATGATAGTTACTGATTTAACTTGCCTCATGATCCACTCTTCTGTGCCCATGCATTGCAAAAGGAAACTCCACATTGCTATTTGTTAAATGATTGTATTCCATTGTACACCCAAATTTATTGTGCAGTAGAGTAGAAAGAACATAAATGGGCTTTTCATACGGGGACTTCCTGCAAATTTACAGTAACCTGTAATTCATAAAAGTACTCTGATGAGCAGTTTTTCACTGTTCATTCCTTTGATCTAAATTGTCCCTGTTTGCCAAAGATTGAGGTATTATGTGATCAAGAAACTGGATTTCATACTCAGCTGCAGCATAAAACCAAATGCATTCTGGAAGAGAGTTGTTCATTTCCATCTCAAAGTAAAACACAGGTTGTGACAGTTTTTGTAAGAATTGTATATGTATACACATCAAATCCACAAAGATACTATTCCCAAAACCACACTAAGTATTCAGATTAGCTGATAAGTAATTATTTCTTTGCTGTTCATTTGGTTATGGGCCACAAATGTAAATCCATGATTCTCAGACGAGTCATTCAGAGAGTTCTGCAAGCATACTATACACCTGTGAGGAAGTTTTGATGCTTCACACACTTGGTACTTGCCATTTAATGAATTACAATTAAACAGGCAGCTTATTTATTCATCAGCTCTGTTCCAGGGCATGGTATTCACCACTTTTTGCTATCAAACCTTTTTCTTTTTTGAAATATTGACCCCCTGTACAGCAGTGAATTTCAGCCTTGATATCACTTCTTTTACTTGAAACTCCATCTCTTCTCCAGCTGTCTCCACAAGGCAGGTTATCTCCTAGTCTTGCAGGGGGTCATACAGTTAGATCAGTTCCTAAAGGACACTTCACATGTTCGTTAATTTCTTTCATTTCTTCATTTCTCTTCTCAGTTCTTTCTGAAGAATATAAGTTTCACACAGAACAAATTCATACATATCAAATCAGGTGTATCACGTCTTCTTCCTAAGATCAAAATGTAGGGGTATACATTCATTTCAGTATGTGGAAAAAGACAGCAGCTTTGCTTCCTTCACCGTTTTAACCTCCCAAATTGCTAAAATCTCCTGTAAATCAAACAAAGAGCTGTAAAAGTAAGTTCACTGTTTATTGGTTTAAGGTATAACAATGCAGCATTTCTTCTAGGGAATTGTTACAGTAAAATATACAGAAATTAGAATTACTCTTCTCTTTTTGGGAAGAAATAATTTTGCTTCCTGAAATAGGTTTTACTCACATGTGTTTGATAATATCAACATTTTACATGGACTTAAGGCTTAATGCATGAATAAATACAGGCTGAAATAAAAACAATTATTAGACAGCACCTATCTGAGTGTTGATATCTCAGCCAAAGTATAAGACTGCCAGAGTACTATCTTTTCAGAAATTAGGAAGTAGTTGTTTTCTTTATCAGGCAGCAATTACTTTACTAAAATTCAAATCAGGAAGCAATTTGTTGCTTAAAATGAAAAATGTGAAATCACCAGAGGAAGAAAACTAAGCCCATTAGTGAATCAAAATTATAATTCTCACTGTCAGGGTAATTAGTAATAAATTACACTCACCTTTCTCTCACAGACACATTTTACCCTTTGTACCGATCAAAATGTTTTGCTAAAAGACGATGCATTTTTACAAGGACAATTATATACATTAGAAGGAAATACATGCATTATTTTTAGAAGAGGCTCTAGGAAGTGCAGCAAAAACTGGATAGGCATAGAATAGATGTATATATTTATCTGTAAGTTAGCTCACATCATCGAAGTTAAGCCATTGGTTAGTGAGTATGAGTAAATATGCACCACCATGAACATGTATTATATCTATGTCTAGAAATCTAGTCCCTAGTGCACCCAAGAAAATGCCTAAGGAAGCCTAAATTCACTAAAATATTTTTCTTAGAAATATTCATCTTAAAGTTCTCCAAACTGCAAATCAAGGTTTTGTACCTTTGTTTTTTAACTAGATATTGCAACTTAGAAGTAGCATTTTCCTTAAACATGGAAGCTGCTTGTGAGCACGGCTCAGTCCCATGGCACCACAGCCAGGGAATGAAGTCAGCATGTCCTAAGACACTTTCTAAGGAAGAAAACTGCTGCCCATATTATTTGGTTTTCCTCTCCTCCTATTAAAATCTTATTACGATGGGCTTATATACCATTCAGGTTATGTAAGAAAAATGTTAGGGAAATATTGAATATATCTATTGTTAGCTGTGTTTTAGAAGAATGTAGCAAGTGGAAACAAGGAGAAGAGCCAGCACCATTTGACCAGCTGCCTGTGGACCATTGGCATGTTTTCTGTGAATCACCATTGGTTCACAGACTGCAGTTTGAAAACCAGTGCCATGGTATGTGAAGAACTATCTCATCTGGAAATTAAAATAGAAAAGCCTTATGGAATTATTTCCCCTTTTGCCATATTTCTCTGAATGTGAAGACTGAAATCAGATGATACATTATAGCAACATGTAAGAATAATAAAGTTCTTCTAGTGGTCCTGGTGTCCAGTGTCTGGAACAAGTTAAAAAAAGGGAACTCGTTACTGTCAGACCTGCTGCAACAGCACTTTTGGATGCCACTTCCATGAATAATCACGGAGGCACACATGTAAATTCTCTGACTGAAATCTCTTTCAGATTCTTAGACAGGCTGACTGTTTTCAGTTTATCCTTGATATCTATGGCAAACACAGTTCAGTGGTCAAAATCTTTGGAAAACTTTCCACTCCTCTCAGGTAGTGTATGTGTTTGACACAAAAACTAGATCTTCATACCTCTTGAATTTTCTGCAGGAAGATTTTGAATTCATATTCCTTCCTCTTGCTCCACTACAGCTACACTCTTCATGAATGAAGAGCTGCAGGGTAAACATATTCTTATTTTTTTATGGGTCAAATCCTCCTTTGCACTAAGGATGAAAATAGAAACCAAAATACTACATCTTTACAGGCCCCAAATTCCTTAGTTATCATAAGTTTTCACAAGATTTGAAATTTTTATTTCTTACTCTTCTGGGATTTTCCTCTTCCAAGTCTGATTCATCAGATTTCTGTCTTCTAAATTCAGGTAGATAAGAACAAATTAGAGTAATACTTCCATTATTTGGGAATATTGGCCCCTAGGTGCCTCATCTGTTAAAGTATTGGGCACTGCCACATATTTGAGGAACCTATTTCTGGCAAGCAGAGCTGTCTGTAGTAGCAGACTCCTTCATGTACATTTTGTTTCAGGAATGTAAAAATGCAGCCCGGTTCCTTCATTCTTTTAACTTGTTTGCAGAATTTGCATGCAAAGAGATAAAACTCCAAAGATAGGGAGAAAAACACCTTGCTCAGAGTACTTCCTTACCAGTCATCGTAATTGTTAATATATCATGCTTAAGCCCAGAGTCACCAATTAGGATCAACACAGCATTGGACTAAGCTTCTCTAAAGACGTGTAAAGCTACAGCACAATCATGTATACAGTTTAAAATTTCTTTGCAGATCTTCTGTTTTGTTGTAGTTGTCAGATGGAGGATGGGCAAATATGGGGCTTTATGCTTCAAAGTTGTACAATATCCTGCTTGCAAGATCTCTTTGTAGCTACCTACGATGCCCAAACTATCAAAAACAGAGGTGGTGACAGATGGGGCAAGGACTCTAGAGAAATGTGAAAGCTCTGTTTGTTGACAGCTATTCAGTATTTTCAAAGAAAGACACTCTGTCCATTTTACCTAGAGATGGTACACATAGAAAACAATACAATTAATTTTAAAGGTGCATTTACCTATCTGGGCATGCTACAAATTCAGTTGTTCAAGGTTCTTCCGTTCTGGAGTAAACGACTGTAAATGAGAAGTCATCCTTTTCTCATTTTCTTTTTGAAAATCTTCTCAAAATGACCTGGAAAAGGTGTTCCCTGTTTCACCAATTCATTTCTTCAGCAGCAAATGCAGGCAAACATGCAAGTGAATGGAGTCCAAATATGAATGTTGCTATGCACTCAGTCTGATCTCTCTCCTGGCAGAGAAACATTCTGAAAATGTGGAGAGATTACATATAGTGTTGCTAATATCTAACAATTCATAAAGCTCACAGTACTGTATTGGACATTTTTTGTGTGACAGATAATGAGATTGGGTAAGATATGATGCATGGAATATCATAATTACATATGTTTTAGTTTAGTGGTTAGGGACTAGCACTTGCAGTCCTGTGGTTTCTAACATTTTTGACTCATGACCTTTGTGTATACTTGAGTCAATTGACTACAGATACCTTTTGTCTAAGCACCATGTAGTAGTAGCCTAGTCACTTCCAGATACATTAGTGAAAACCATTGGTGAAGACTGGTCCCACAGGGAAAGAAAAATACATGATTTTGATAGAATAATTTTTAAACGGTTACCAAAAAGAAAAAGTAAGGTTTTCATCCATTGCTCTGTTGACAATTCTAAGTATATACTTCAAACAGACTAGGAATTAGTTTTTCACATAGGTATGCAATATCAAGGGAAATAGTTGCGTACTTTCAACAAATGATCTCTCGTTTGTTTGAAAACAGGGAATTGTTAATCTGTCAGGCCACCCTGTGTTTAATGAAATGATGATCAGAGACGCTTTAAAAGACTATGTTCATAAGGGCCTATAAAGGTAATCTCAGACTTGAGAGAAAACACTGAAAGTATTTTCTTCTAGGACAAAGCATCATCAGGTTTGCCTCAGATGTGAGAAGATAAGATGGTTTTGTTTAGCTCACCAATCAGCAGCCATTGCAGTCAAGTTTAGAACCTTGTTCCAGGGTCAGTAGAAAGATTCTCATTAGTCTCAATGGATCTTACATGAAAACCCAGACTGGAAGTTAGAAACAGCTGGTCCATGGGATGACTATGGTCCATGCTATCATTTCTTCTATTCAAAGTCACATTTTTCTGTATTACTCCTGGATAACAGAGAGCTATGTGCTAACACATGGTCTGCCATGTGCATCTGAAGGGCTTCTTTGACCCTCAACAGGGATAACAGTTCCCTTTTCCACCCTTGGCAAACAACTATTTAAAGTGCAGTCTGATTTCTTAAGAACAACAGATGCCGAACTTTGATCAAAACGAACCTTTATTTACTCTTGCTTAAGCCTCAAAGCCTCCTCTTCTCAAATATTGAGGAAAAAATGAAAATTTCACTTGACAGGTATGGAAAATAGTATATTCAGTACTATATTTAGTAATTCAACACCCTATGTTTCTGCCATGTCCTAGCAGTAATGGCAGTGAAGCTGGGTTTTCAATTCAGTAGTAATATAAACTTAGTCCAAAATCTGATACCACTTTGTGAAATCAGACAGTTGCAGCAGAATGTGTCATAACTGATCTACATGTCAAATGCCCCTGTACAGGTGTGACATTAGTCTTAAGTTGTCAACTGGACATCAGTGCCATTCTGAGGCTGAAGTATACACACACACACACACAATATCACGGTGTGTTCATTCTCCTGTGAGAGTGACATGAGCTTGCTGGTCTCTTATTTCTCACTGAAACCCATTGTGTACTGCTTCCTGTTCAAGTGTAATGGTTTGTAATGCTGTCTGCTTAGATATGACATTATTTACTTGATGTTATCATCAGTAAACTTTATGTGGAAGACACACAACAATCCATTGAGCAAATAATTGACTGTGGCTTATACCTTTCAGCTGAAAAAACTATAAAAGGGCAGCAATGCTATTTGGCGTAATGAAGAGGAAATATTATAGTGTGTTGATGGGGTAAAAAAGAAAGGAGAAAGTTATAATCTTAAGATAATTTTAAAATGGAGACTTTAAATCAATGGAAGGGAAATAATATATTTTCAGCACAAGAGGTGGAACAACACATTGGTACATATACCATGTCCTCCAGGAGTGGAAGTGGCCTGCACAAGTTCTATGGATGCATGCCACTTCGTTCTTCAGGATAGTCAGTGAACTTCAATAGCAGTCAGTGTACTGGTCAATTATGCAAATATGAAAGGGTTGAGGTAATTTGTCTGTTATTGTGTAGTTTGAGGAGTTTCTTTGGAACATTTTATGAGCTTATATGGATTTTTAAAAGTTCATTGCCTATGTAGAAACTACAACATCAGGAGAGAAAATGCTCGTCTGAGGGGCTGTAAATTAGAACTGTGATGTAAAATGTGTTCTCCAAATTAGGTTCCTGCATAGAGAGAACAAAACTGTTGAGCCTTTAATCATTTCATTTATGCCAAGGACCTATACAAATACAGGGATATGCAAGCGCTGAATATTAATATTCCATTTCACTGCAGCTGCAATTTCCAGGTATGTGGAAAAGTAACATGTTGAAAAATGAAAGTTTACTTTTGTATTTTCTAATTTATATATTTACAGATAGGGAAAACAGGTGCCTATCTGCAGTTCCTCAGTATTTTGTCCCGAATGCTGATTAGACTGACAGAAGTGGATGTTTATGATGAGGAAGAAATCAACATTAGTAAGTACTTGATATAAAAGCATTTGCTTCTGGAGACTAGAAAATGGTTATGTTAAATTGAAATGTAGTTGTCTGTATATTCTATGCCATTTACATTTGCAATTAATTTACATTACTGAAATATTTAAAGAAAATTTTTGAGTGATCTTCAACTGATACTTAAGAATATTTTATTATTTCACTCATCATTTAAAGTTTAATCTTCCTCTCAGAAAGAAAACCACATACCTCTGTTTTTCTTGGGAAGTAATAAACAACATTTATGTATATTAAATGATATCCAGACATTGTTTTTGAGTTTAGAATTGGAATGAACTTTTGTGGTAAACTATATCAAAAGAATCAGTGAAATTATGGCAGATTTATACCATGAGGAGCAATGTCATATTTTCTGAGCACATAAGACTACATGAGGGAGGAAAACTGTTCCTGCTCTCTAATAGCTAATTTTAGTCCAGACTTCCTTTATTTACAGTGTATTACTCCCCTGTGTTTCCAGATGTATTTCTGTAATTAAGGGCTGGATTACATAGAAAAATATGGGTGATATTTTATGGGATATGTCTAATTCTGCACTAAAAGCATGCCCACAGTCAGCCGTACAGATACTCAGGTGGGTGCTACCTGTCTGCTAGTGTCTCCATCAGACCTTTGCTGGAAGCTGTTCAGTCATTTTACTGTGGGATTGTGCCTCTGCTCTTGTCTCTGAGGGCGGTTTGGGGCAGTACCCAGAAGTCTTCCTCCACACGGAGCTGTGCTTGAGAAAGAGGCATCTATCCCTTAAGGTTTGTGGCAAAACCTGTGGAAAAGGTGACCAGTCTGATAGGGGAGAGGTTTGTGCAAGCAGTCCTTTGTATTTCAGGCAGGATTTTAGAGGTAACTCACAGTCAGGGCATGAAATAATTTCAATATCTGACTAATTCCACATGAGTTTCATATTTACTTTGGGTGCCAAAAGTCAGGATCTCACCTGTTGTAAGTAATCGTTTAGTTTATACTCATAGACATGGAGTTATGGCCCTTTACAGCAGCTTACAGATGCCCTCCAAACTGAACTCCTCACTACTGTCCATTTTACTTTTGTCAGATCTTTCATCCTCTTGACAAAGGTAGAAAAGTATTTTGTAAGGACTTGTGTACATCTGGGTTTTTATGTCAGTCAACCTGTTTCAGAAAAAGGCGTAATTTCACTGCACATTATACCAATACCATTTACTATTTTTCTCTTATCCTGGAGTGAATTATCTTTGATTACTCTGGTCTTATCACTAGAAGGGGCATTTGACTTTAACTCTACACTGTACTTAATACTGCAATTTCTGAAGCTTTAGAAGGGCTTCTTCTCCTCAGGGAGAATAACATATCTTTCCTCAACTGAGTTCACAAATGTGGTGGTCAGTGGAAAGACTCCAAATGCCTGGATGCAGGAAGATTAGCCTTACTAGACTCTTGACTTTGTTTTCATCATCATCCCACCAACTGCTCCAGTAAGATTACAGAGGTCTTAAATTGAAAACAAAGGTTTAAAAGCCAGAGTTGCGTTGAGGTATGAGGTACATTTGTTCAAAAGTGCACCTCTAGATGCATCATAATATTGCTTCCTCAGAATGGTGAAAGAAAACATGTTGCAGGAATAGTAGGCATAGCAAAAACATCTATAGGAGTATGAAGAGCTTTAAAAATTGTAATTACATGAATTCTTATTTTTCAATAATATCATAGACATAAAAGAAGAATCTGATCAATACTACCATCAACCTGGAGATATGTGGCCAGATTTGGAGACATTTAAGAAGATGCCTTTTGACTACACTATCCATGACCCTAAATATGAAGATGCAAGTCTGATTTGTTCAAAACTTCAAACTATAAATAGTGAAGGTTAGAATTTGAAAAATCTAGATTCGTACACATAAATGTATTTATTTGTTTTTAACGTGAGAATCCCGTTAAACTTTTAAACTGAGTGAAATTATCAGAATTGCACTTGACTAAGTAATAGTGAAAAAAGATTTGAAGTTTGCCAGATGAAGCACCAAAGTATGAGGCTTATAAATGTTTTATGGAATATTACATAGGTAGTCTTTCATTTAAAAAGCTCTGATTCCACAATAGGTCTGTGTATTCAAATGTTTTTATGTAGTAGCATTATCCTGCTCTGTAGCAATCAAATGACTTATGTGAGTAAAGTTAATTATGTACTTAAAAGTGTTTATAGGTTTATTTTTTAGGTTTTGGTTTAAGTTTGGAAAGCATGAGATGCTTATGTCCAGATGTAGATTCATGGAGTATTGGGGTGTGAATTAGTCCTTTGAATTAGCCAGCTGGACACACACAAGCCCACAGGACTGGGTAGGATGTATCCAAGCATGCTGAGGGAGCTGGCCAACATCTTTGTAAGGCTACTGTCTATCATTTTTAAAAGGTAACAACAATTGGTGGAGGTTCCTTATGGTTGGAAAAAGGAAAATGCCATGCGCTTCCTCTACAGGACAGAAGGAGGATCGAAGCAATTACAGCCTAGTGAGCCTACCCTCAGTCCTCAAAACAATTGTGGAACAAACTCTCCTGTAAGACATGTCCAGACCCATGAATGTCAGGAAAGTGATTGGGAGCTGCTAGAATGGGTCTATCATAGGCAAATCATGATTGGTAAACATGATTGCATTTTATGATGAGATGACTGGCACTATGGACAAAGGAAGAGCAGTGGTTTCATCTTGACTTCAACAAGGCTTTTGTCTCTGTCTTCTATGACATCCATATAGCCAAAACTGGAGAGAGATGGTTTGGATAGGTGGATTGTAAAGTGGGTGGGAAATTGGCTGGACCACTGAACTCAAAATGTGATGAGTGGCACAAATCTGACTGACAGCTGGGTATTCATGGCAATACGGATAGAGAGACTGATAGTGAGGCAAATGCCATTTAAGATTGCCATTAATAACCTGGTCAAAGGGACAGAATTCAACATCAGCACGTTCATGGATGATATCAAATTAAGGCAGCAGTTCGTATGCAGTAAGGTAGCACTGCCATTCAAAAACACCTTGACAGGCTGGAGGAATGAAATCTCCAGGGAGGAACCTCATATAGTTCAACAAAAGTAAATCCAAGATCTTGCACTTGTACAAGCCTGGGGCCAGCTGTATAGACAGCAGCTTTGAGGAAGGTGACCTGATGATCCTGTTAGGCAACAATTTGAACATGAGTCACCAGTTCTCCATTGGGTTAACGGCTTACTAAAAATCTAGCAAGCAGGGAAGTGATTTTTTCTCCTATGCGTGGCACCTGTAAGACCACATCTGGAGTATTCTGTCAACTTTTTGGCTTCCCAGTACAAGAAAGACATTGACATACAGAAGTGAGTATAGTGGGTAGCCACCAAGATGGATAGAGGCCTGAAGCATGTGACGTAGACAGAAAATTGAAGAGAATTGGGTTTGTTTGGTTTGGAGAAGTCTAGCAGGGGCATCTGATTGCTGTCTTCAACTTCCTAATGGGAATTTATAGACACAAACTACTAGAGATACACAACATAAGGACAAAAGACAACAGACACAAATTGCAACATGGGAAATTACAATTAGATAGTGTGAAAAATATTTCCAGAATAAAAGTGGTCAAACCATGGAGCAGGTTGCCCAGAGAGACTCTGCAAACTCCACTCAGTGATTTTCAAAACTTGATGGAACAAGGAACAACTTTGAACAACCTGATACAATGCTGCAAATCTGAGTGAAAGGTTTGGTCAGATGACATAACAAAAGTCCTTTTCAGCAGAAATTATATCTCATCTTCCTTCAGTCTCTCAAAAAGGAGACCCTTTTTTAAAATGTAGAGATTTGCTAAAGAGCAGCAGCAATAAATTTACCAAGTTAATTTCACATAATCTACTGTGATGTCCATCACAGGATGACAAATGTCTGTCATAAGACTCTTTTTTACTATTTACTACTTTTACAAGCATTCAACCAATAATAGTGACAGCAACAATAATAATTTTAATAATCTGGCTTTGTTTACACTTTAGCTTTATGTGAAATCTGTACAGAATTATCATAATCATGAATTTGCAGATACTTCTTTGTAGTCCCCTTTACTGTACATAACAATTTATAAAACATACTATGCTCAGAATGAAGTCATAATTTGTTTCGGATGTGTTTAATCCTGCCATTGTTCCTAGAAGCTAATTACAGTGACAGAAACAGTTTGTCACAAGGGAATACATTCTGGTCTTGACTATATGTTACATTTAAGTTTTCTTTTTTTTTTTTTTTAATAGACAGATCCATGAGCAGGAGACAGGACGATATGTATACACGCCGGCAAACAACTAGGATGAGATTGTCCAAGTATGCAGCATATAACACCTACCATCACTGTGAACAGTGTCATCAGTATATGGGTTTCAATCCCAGGTACCAGGTAAAGATTTCCAGATATTACTCTGCAGATCAGAAACCAAAGCAGACACAACCCGAACACATTTTTGTGTACATTCACTTGTATTTGAACTGGCTTAGAAGTTGTATGCATGTGTTAAAAGCAGCTGATTTACAGATTTTTTTATTTCTTGAGGTTTGCCTGCCTTAACCAGACTGCAGGTTTGAGGATGTCAGAGGATTGATCCTTGCCTCATTTACACTAATTTATTCACTGCTGTAATCTGCATTGTACCTGTATACTACCCGTTCAAACTACTTTCCCAGTAAACTTTTCCCACTGGGACTTGTTCACATTTTCACCTGAGTAACTGCAAAAGATGCGACTTCTGATACAGGAGTAGCCCAGCATAGATTAGTCTATATGTGGCATAGAGACTGATATTACTCAGAGTTAAGTCTCCAATTTCCTGCCTATTAGAATGTGAGGAAGAAGGTATTAGCAGTGCAAATATTGGTTTTTATGTGTATTTCTGAAAGCCGAGAGTGTTCTGTAAGTATTGGTACCATCTGCAAAACGAAGCTGGAACAATGGTTTCAAAAGAGGGAAGAGTTTAATTTATAATTTTTTTAGTGTATGCTCTAGCCAAGGGGCATTGCTTAACACCTAATGAAACATGAGGTAAAATATAATGCAATACAGTAAGTGATTGTAGCCTTTTTGATAATGTTATAAATGTGTATTAACTACACTGAGACCTTGTAGTTTGACTCTAACCACTGGAATTATCCTATTTTTTCCCATCCTCAGCTTTATGAATCTACTCTGCATGCATTTGCCTTTTCCTATTCTATGCTGGGAGAAGAGATCCAGCTGCATTTTATCATTCCAAAGTCAAAGGAGCATCATTTTGTCTTTAGTCAACCAGGAAGACAATTGGAAAGCATGAGGCTACCACTAGTCACAGATAAGGTAGATGGATAATTATATTTATGGCCATATATGGGAGAGAGACACCACCAATTTTAAAATTTGGTGAATTAGCAATCTTTACACTTCTGGTCCTGCTGTCAAGAGATAATGAAGATATCCTGATACTAAGTTTGTATTTTCTCCCAGAAAGGGAGACATGAAGCAAAACTGTCAAGTCACCAATAAGCTGTTTCTTTTGCTCATTATCAGGGATGATCCTTTGGTATAAACACTCTCTTATCTGGGGCAAAAGGTCTTCGGTTATGGGTTTAAGATGTTAAAGTGAGAGTGGTTTCAGCAATGAGCCTGAGAGACATGGGGTTTTTATCATACTAAGAGGAAGCAATTTTTTATTGTAGAGGAAGGCAGTGGATTATCCTGTTTTATTCTGCATAAATGCTCAGTTTCCTTCATATAAAAATAAGGCTTTCAAAGAATCTTTATAATGGCTTCAAGACTGTCCAAAGAATCACGTCACACTTGTAGAAAACACTTTGTAAGGTCGTCCATCTGACAGACTATGCAAACTCTGATGTTGACCTTTACAGTGATTCCTAATATCCATGTCTAAGATGAAGCTGTGCCTTGCTCAGGCCACGCTACTTGGAGTATTGAAGCAATTTGTGGAACAGCAGTAAGCATTAGCACTCCTATCCTTGAGAAAATAAGCTGCTTTTAATAAACAATAATCAATCAATACCACCCTCCAGTTTGGGTTCTTATGTCCAGTTCAAGTTTGAAACAAGAGAACCCAGGAAACAACATAGCAGCAGCTGTGCAATGTGAGGATGAAACCTCCTGCTCTTCCTTACCCAGTAAACTTGTGCTTGGCTGCGCAGTCAGAACTGTGCACTGGGTCCTTGTGGATTCTTTTCCTGCTTTGGCCACTGACCTGCTTTGAGGCTTTGCCAAAACTATTTATTTTTCCTTTGCTTCTTTTTCTGTTCACTTGCTCCAAAATGGTGCCTGCAATCTTGCTGCAAGCTTGAAAAGTGCTGTGGGATATAGACCTAGATTATCAAACCATTATAAAATGTTTTTCTTGATCCACTTTAAATTCCCTTTCATGAACTCCATTGGCATCAAATCCATCATTTCGTGCTTTGGCAGTTTTAAATCTGGAGTGTTTAACTGTGAGGGCTTTTGAGAGTCTCTGTAAAGAGGCACACTTTCATTCTGGGTCCTTAATGACCTTAGTAGGAACCAGGCTAAAATCAGTTGCTCAGACTGGAACAGTCCTGGTTGTCTATAGAAACAGAGTTTCAGAAGCTGTACTATCAAACTTGGAAGCTAGTGAGATTCAATGCGTTCAAGATTGGGTGATAGCCAGTCAGAAGGGTTGTACTGCAGTTTTGGAGTAAGGTGTTCCTTACCATCTTATGTCGTATGGACCTAAATCCTTTTCCAGATCTAGCCTCAAGGTCCTTGTGCACTTGGAAGGTCAAGATTAGCTGTCCTAACCAGTCTACCACACTCTTCACCACTCAAATAAGCTAAGTGATAGAGTTTTCTTTTTCCCAACTCTTATAAAAGTTGTTTATTTTCCTATTAAGCCAATTTAAAATGTAGCAGTTTGTCCAGTGTCAGTGAATCTGATTTATTCTCCTGAAGGATCTGGTTCTCTTTATTTAAACATCACAGAAACTTGCATCTCTTTTTATTTACAGAGTGAAGATTACATAAAAAGCCCTACTTTTACTCCCACCACTGGTCGTCATGAACATGGACTCTTCAATTTATATCATGCAATGGATGGAGCCAGTCATTTGCATGTTTTAGTTGTCAAGGAATATGAAATGGCCATATATAAGAAGTATTGGCCCAACCACATCATGCTTGTTCTTCCAAGCATTTTCAACAGTGCAGGAGTAGGTAAGTATAACAAAAAGTTCTAACAAATGCAGACACACAACTTGGGCCCTTGAGGTGATGTTACTTAGCAGTGACATGTAGACACACACCTTGTAGCTAGCATATTTGATCTGGTGATCTGGATTCTCTTTGAAGACAATGTGTCATAGTTGAAGATGCAATTCACTTAATCCAGGTCACCTAAAACAAGCTAGATGAATTGCACCCTAGAAATATCTACTCTACTGATTTTAAAGGGAGCTGAGGTTGTTAACTCAGGTGGAGTTACCTACTCTGTTTCCTTGTGGAAATAAGTTATGTACTATTTGCATAGGCAGTGATGCACTGATTAGGTACCTCTCTTAGGTAGGTTCTGCTAATATATCTGTGAAATATTTAGCACCTTGCTTTTACTGCTGGTACAATTTATAGACAGCAGTAGTGACAAATGTTCAAAGTAGATTATCAAGGGAAATTGTTCCCGTGTTATTCAGTTGGTCAATCAACATCTCTAGATGTTTGCACTGAGATGCTAGTGGAACTAAATATCTGTTAGGTCAAAAGAATCCGTCGCTAAACCCTTAAAACACTAGCAAATCTTTACCACAGAAGTCAGACCTCAATTTGTGTGCTTCCCAGTGGGGTCCTATAAGTCACTTGCTGGGCAAGAGACAAAGTAAGTTGGCTCTGGGGAGTGTTACGGTGTTAAAACCTTCAGAGTAATTCATACCCTAGTCTGCAGAAATATTCACTTCAAAAGGCTTCCAAGTTAAAAGCAAACAATTTCTGCCCCTACTTTTAATCTGATGGATTATGTCCTTGGTTTCAGGTGCTGCACACTTCCTGATAAAAGAATTGTCTTATCATAATTTGGAGCTTGAACGAAATCGGCAAGAGGAGCTGGGGATAAAACCCCAGGATATTTGGCCTTTCATTGTCATTTCAGATGACTCCTGTGTTATGTGGAATGCAGTAGAAGTTGATTGTTCAGGAGACAGGAAAAGGTAAATAGGGTAATACATGGTTTTGCAGCTGATCTCTTTTAACCTTTCACTGTATATCGATTTTGAAATTATGTTTGATGTACTACAACTTTTACCCCGTACAAGCAGAGAATAATATTCGCCTAATGAGAGAAGTGTTTTCCCTTAGATATCTGCCTTTGCATGGCACATAGTTTAGTGCCTGTTTTTCATTCCTGTCCCCTGGGGGTTTAAGTGCCTTGCAGCCTTTGCTGTATAGCTTGAATCCAGTTCAAACTAGAGTTACTTGAACTGCAGATTTCAGACTCTGTAAACAATCCCTGATACACTGGGTAAGCACAGGCATTCACATGTACATTTTTTAACAGGCTTTTTCTAAGGAAGCTAAAAGACATTTCTGTGCAAATTGTACAAATGATTTCCTCTGGCTCTTTTGTCAGTCCCAGTCTGTATGGCTCATTTATTAGCTCCCCAAATCCCCAAACAAGTGTTTTTGTTTTCATTACTTTAGATCATTGTTTGTACTAGATATTTTTATCTATTCCCAGAATGGTGCTATGCAGGATTTACAGCAAACCTTCAAAGAGAACTAAACTCAGTGAAAACTGAGATTTATGAACCCTAGGGGTGAGCTAGAAGGATCTTATACTTTGCACTTAAGTTATGGCACAAAGTCAGCAACCCTCACAGAGTAATTTGGAACATTATCCAGGTAACTTTAAAGGTTTACATATCTGAGTGAGTATTTTGAAAGAACCAGACTAAGTTTCAGATCTGTCACACAGTTCCCAACACATAAACCCTGGTTAATTTTAAGTTTTGGTTAGAGTGAGAGACAAAAAGTTGCAGTAAAGACAACACTGAAGTTATCTACCTGATACTCATAACTACTTTTGACTGTTATGAATTTCTCTTCAGCTGAATGACATTCTGAATATTTTCTCTATACTTTAAAATTAACACATTTTTATAATTATTGTAGTGATTATACATGGACTGAAAGGAATGTTTCCTTGAAGCAAATTCTGCAACATATTGAAGCAACTCCCAATGTCACTCACTATGCCTTAATTGGGATGAGGAAATGGTCTAGTAAAACAAACAGGGCTGAGATCAAGGAGCCATTCTCCTGCTGCCACGTGCATGATTTCATCATGCTGAATGTCGATCTGACACAGAATGTACAGTACAATCAGAACAGGTAAGTGAATAAGTAGCATCTTTCAAAAGAGATAATGAACCAAATAAAGGAAGTTTTACAAAATTTCTTGTTGGTTTTTTGGAGAGGTTGTTAATGGGATGCAGACAGGTTTTGTTTTCTTACTGGTGGTTCAGATCCTTCCCAAATTGCCAGCAGTTGCAAAAAGACTTTCATTTCCATACGTCCAAATAAAATACTCATATTTGAATTACAGGGTAGTCACACTCAGCAGTGTGCCCTGCAGTATTGGTCCCCCAGTTGTCTAGTCCAAGTGGCCTTTTGGTAAACACTGTACTTCCCCTCCTGCCCACTTGGCTGCACTCCCTTCCAAAGGAAACAGGGGTGTATGGGTGAATGGTGCATAACCAAGTCTTGTTATGACATGGAATTGAGATATAGCTGGATAGCTGGGCTTTTTTTTTCACTGGAGCATACTGCACATGTGCTCATCAGGACAATCAGAAGAAAGGAATAAATAAACCTCGTTAATGTTGATGGTTGTTTCTCACATTCAGGTGTCTCAGAAATTCCACTTTTTTTTTTTTTCATTTATTGTGCCACATAGGATAAATCAGATTATAATACACAGTATCACCACAGTTACTAGAACTGTATCCACTAGGTATTTCATCTCACAGAATTTCACTGATCTATGTCTAATAAACTGTGGTTTTGGCCCCATTTCTGAGTCACAAGCATTTATTACAACCAAATGAAGTAGATATCACTAGAGGTGGGATTCCCTTGTCTAAAGCTGGTCTTTAGACACCACAGAATATGCAAGATGTCCATATGGGGCTGACAGGTATGACATGAAATCTACATGTGTTTTTTTGAAAGTTAGGTGGGATACCCCAGTTAATCTAAAATGGCTCTACACACCTAGACTTAGATAACTGAACATCAGTCACTACTTCTCAGGAGAAGTCTCCTATCTCTGGAAGATGTCTTTTGAAGTCTGAGTTTACTTATAACCACAGGGAAGCACTTTTGCTTTCATTATTCTGTAGATAAACAGATGACCTAAATTTCTACCATCACCAGCCTGACACTTTAAAGGAGCATTTTAAACTTGTTCTCGTGCATGTCCTAGTACAGAACGGTGCTCCCAGGCTGTCTAACTGTATTAACTTATGAAGCATTATGAAGGGCTAATGAAAAGAACAGCAACAAAGCAAATGATATGAGTACAGGCAGCAATGCTAAAATGTCAGGAATGCCAGATCACACCACCCGTTTCCTGCCTGTGTCTTTAAACCATGTGTGGCTCACCATAATCCTCTGTGTGGGTGCTGTCGAGCCTGAAGTATTGTATGACATTCCAAGCCTGGGCTGGCAAGAAAAAAGGTACATTTTAAAACACAGAGACATTGACAGTCAGGGATACCAAATATCCAAGTAAATATTACTAAGATCAAAGACAAGATTTTTAAAACCTATAATTAAATGCCATGTTTCTCACTGATGTCGACCGTTGCGGTCAGCTGTTGCTCAGCTCTCTTAAATCCAAGCCCTGGATGTTAATCTGATGGTTCTGCACATCATCCTGTTTTCTGTGTAATATATACGTTCAAAATGGAGAACTTTTTCCAAAGGCTGGAGTATTTGAATTTAGTCAGCTTTAGAAGTTTACCTTTTATTCTGTTCCATCTTATTTTTAAAATGGGTCAAATTTAGCTCAGGGGTGTTTGGCCTCATTCCGCTTAATTTATTCCTATGTCTCAGCAGTTCTGTTGTATTAAGAAAAGACTCCTTGTCTTCAAATAGTTTTTGTCTCTAATTGTATTCTAAGGGAAAAATGAGTAGTCCGAGACCTCTGTGCATTTGACAAATCAAATGTAGGGCCTCATCCATTTCTGTGGAGGTTTCTTTTTCAATAATTTCTTTGACCTGATTTAGGATAGTAACATATGTAGCCATTTTCTATGACTGCATTATTGTAGTAAAAGGCAAAGAAAATATTTTAACTCCTAGGTCTTTTTCCTGGCAATTTATTACCTTTCTCCTCCGCCTTTCCTCAGTGTTTCTGGTCCTTTCCCTCTCTAAGTGGTTCCTTCCCTCTTTCTGATCTTGCTGAACTCATTCTAGCCTAGTTTATTATTACAAAGCTGAAGCCTCTTTTCCTGATTGATAGGCACTGGTGAAGGGTCAGTATGTTTGACACCTGTCCTTTCTACGGTGATCAAAGCCCCTGAGTGCTTGTATTTGTTAGTATGTGATGAGAGACCTTCCTCTGAACTGCTATGATTTTATTCTTTCCAGATTTACGTGTGATGATGTTGACTTCAACTTGCGTGTCCACAGTGCTGGCCTTCTCATCTGTCGGTTCAATCACTTCAGTGCCATGAAAAAGCAAATTGCAGTAGGAGGACAGCGATCCTTCCACATTAAGTCTAAGGTGGTAACTGAGACCTCTGTTTCATTATTGTTAAAATTCTGTTTTCCTTTTTTGTACCCTGTAACCAAGAGAGCTGAGGTATTTTGGTGCATCACCAGTTGCCAGTAATGGGGTATGTCTGCCATGTGTTGGTTTTTTTACATTTATTTCTGAAATCCACAATATTCTTGACATAAATGCACCTTTCCTGAATCATTTTCCTTTAAAACTATTAAAAACACCTAAAGTGTCTCTTTACAATCCAAGTAACCATTTACTATGAGTTTTTTATCTATAGCTATTGAATTGCTCATCTTCGTATGACTTCATATGTAGGAGTATGGGTTCTTTGGGTTCAAAGAAACCTCAAAGACTCTATAAATACAAATATAATTCTGTGAAACTCTGAAACTTTTTTTGGTAGCAGATATTTTTGGCTGAATGACTTTGCTTCTTATATAAATCTTAGATTTGTAGGATAGAGATATATTTTATACAAACCAAAATTCAGATAAGTACAACTTGATTGATCAGATTGATCTATATCAGAAATATTTTTTCCTCATAGGTATCTGACACTCCAGTTTCAATCTCCCCTGCTCAGTACATTTGTGCTCCTGACAGCAAGCATACCTTCTTGGCAGCACCTGCTCAATTGCTCCTTGAAAAATACCTCCAGTATCACAGCCATCGCTTCTTCCCTCTCTCACTGAAGAATTATAGCCATCCAGTGCTATCTGTGGACTGTTACCTTAACTTAGGACCACAGGTACTGAACAAAATTATCTTCAAGCAGCTCTAGAAGTGTATAGGCTATGTTTTGAATGAGTTTGTTGATGCATTACTTAGTAATAGTTAGAATCAGGTATTACATCCCTATAATATTAAAGTCGGATTCTTAGTCCTATAGACATATTATTAGAGGCTTCAAATAAAATACATGGAGAACAATACCAGAGTTGTCCTAAATACTAATATAGTCTGTGAATTATATTAGATTCTGAATTAACACAGAGCACATTTTTAACACTCAGCACAGAGATGAGTGTTTTCTCAGTCTGCTATAATTTGGCCCTTCCTACAGCAAATTTCTTCCACAAGAGTGTTTTACAAATACTAGCTAGCCCTTAGAAAGCACTTCAAACCACAAATGTTTTAGTTCATTTTTGACTGATAAGCTTGAGGCAGAGAAGCAAATACCAAGAAAACAGTGAGAATGGGAGAAGCTGACATTAGATCTCAGGAGCTGTTGGCTCTCTGATGAGTTTGGATCTAAAGCCAAGGTCATGCTTAAACTCAAATGTAGGTTGGATAGAAGTGTGATACTAAGGTGGTGTTGTTCAGGAGAGAGAAACCTTTTACCTTTTCACCTGACTTGAATACTAAATGAAATTCAGTCTTGCTGGATTTACTAAACTTCTTTACAAAAACAGCTGTGTAATGACCTTCCCATATATGCTGCTCCCAGAACATTTTGAACTATATTTTTAATTTCCCTTCTGGCTGAGCTCTTAGAGGTCTATGTTCCCACCATGTTTGGAAAAACAAACTCTGTGGAAGGGCACTGTACTGTTACTGTCTTCATCCATAGCATCCTTTCAACTCTAACCCATTCAACACATGAAATGAGTTCAATTCTGATCTGGAATTGTTATCTGAGCTGGAATATAATACAATAGGATTGAAGGAATATGGATAAATATAGGCATCCTGGGCCAGAGTCTCAGTTGCTGTGGGTCAACCTTCCTCCATTGAATCATGGTGATTTATGCCAGATGAGGGTCTGCCCCAACTAAGTAACAAAGTCTTGTGTGGAAGATTCCTTAATTTAAATTTATAAGTCCTGAAAGAGTGCTATAAATATTCCCAGTGCCTAGTGGATTTGGGGACTAGCCATAAAAAAAACCTAGACAAGAGGAAACCCTATGCATTTATGTATATGCACACCTCTACTGACTTGACTAATCCTATTTTAATGGAAATTAAATTAGTAATTTCTAAAGGGTTCTTTTTGTGTCTGACTGCACAGTTACTATATTTACTCATGTGTAGATAAACTGTGTTGGGCAGGTCACAGCATTATGGTTGTGGGGAGCTATTGTTACTGCAGCTTTCAAACCCTATCACAACTAAACCTCATGATAATAATAGTAATACATAGTAATGACTAATACATAGTTATGAATAGTGCTTTTATGTAGATTTTTAATAAGTAGGGGGATGTTTCAGAAGGAACTACATAGATCACAATATTTGGAGCTGGAAAGCAAGTCTGAATTTGAATTGGGTGCGACTACTGAAAGCTTGGTATCAGGTCTTAGCTTTATGTAGAAGGTTGAAAAATGTTAAATTTTTTCCCCCTCTCCCAATCAGATTGCGGTTTGCTACGTGAGTTCTCGGCCTCACTCTCTGAATATCAGTTCCTCTGGTTTGACATTCAGTGGTCTCCTGCTATACCTCTGTGACTCCTTTGTTGTAGCCAGCTTTTTGAAGAAGTTTCATTTTCTTAAAGGTGAGCTGCAATAATTTTATTACAGAGAATTATATGACCTGGTCTCTGGGAACCTGGGGAAAAATGTATTTTATATGAAAATATATGTGCATATATATGTATATGCATGTATTCATATTTGTCTTTATACGTCCCACCCATCTTTGATGCTTGATCATGCTGGCTCTGTACTATAGTAAACTGGTATATAACAGTGCTGTAAATTCTGCAGATTTCTAAGTGAGGGAGGAATGTTGAATCCATATCATTATGCCTGGTGTTTATGCACAACTCCTTACTTTATGTTTGAAAACTGAGCATTTAAGGTTTGTGTAGGAAGCATTTACCTATTGTGTTCTTGCAGGTTTTCTAATTTTTGATAGAAAATGGGTGATGGACAAGCCTCCATCAAAATCTTTTTACTATCCTTGGAAATAGAATCTGGCTCATTTAAAATTTATTCCTAACAACCAGTTTCTTCGTGTTGTCCTTATGATGGTGGATAGCAGTGGAGACAAATAACTTCCATTTGTATTGCAGGCAGTCACATTGCAAACTGCTTTTGGCTTGTTCTGCTAACTTAGGCATTTAGCACTCTGGGGATTTGTTTCACTCACAACTATAACTGTCACTGGAGGAAGAACACCGAGGCAAATGCCTTCCTGAAGCAGGCAGAGTTGTTATTAACTGCTGTGTTCTTTGTTGCAGTTCATACAGTCTCATGTAGGTATGTGTAGCACAGTGCAAATTGGGGTATACAGTGCTTTTACCTGAAGCCACATGAGTGACGCTGCCTGT
Source organism: Strix aluco (assembly GCF_031877795.1). Taxonomy (NCBI): domain Eukaryota; kingdom Metazoa; phylum Chordata; class Aves; order Strigiformes; family Strigidae; genus Strix; species Strix aluco. The sequence continues at coordinate 117,200,389 of NC_133933.1, forward strand.
GCTCATTCTGGAGCAGTGTCCACATTTTAATCAGCCTTTAGTTTCTCTAACAAGGCTATCAGACTAACTGCAAATGAAAGCAGTGCTTTTGTACTGCATTTTTTGAGTGACCAGAGGCTATCAATCATTTTCATTTTGCATAAACCAGACAATTTTTATAGTGTGCAGCACAAAGTGTATTTTATTCGGGATTTTTCCATCCCCTTTGGCAGTCTACTTGATTTTTCTAACCCACCACATGAGCATTAAACATCACATGACTGTCTGTCTGGTTTCTTTTATTATATTCTCAGCTTTTTTTTTTTTATGTCTTGGGCATTTCCACTTCATCTTATTCAGATTATTGAATGCTGGCAAGGTAATTATTTCCTCTTAATTGAGCACTTTTCTCAGAAGCCAGGAAATCATGCATGCAAGTTAAAATGGTATCAGCATGCCAGTCAAGACAGTTGATATTGTTTACTAAAATATGATATTTCTTACTTTGGCATTGTGGATTTGCCTGTGTCCATAGCCAAACAGACCAGATTCTTCTTTGACAGCACATTAGTCTACCAATCCAAAAAGTTTGTGATTAGTTTTAAGGACATGTTTAGACAATTTCTGGTCAGCAAAGCACAAAGAGCTTAGGCAGACATCATGGTGATTGACTTGTGGTGTAAGTGTTTTGCTAAGTGAGGTTTTCATTCAACAAGGTAATGATAGTAGGGCTAGAACAGTAATGGATGTAGGGCTGTATCTTGTTTTCTGCCAGGACTCATTACCACCTGCTTAGACCTGACAGTTTTACCCTTCCTTACCTTAAAGAATAGAGAATGTATTGTTAGTCCTGTTTACTAGATGAATACTAGATACCTCAAGTTACATAAGAAGATCCTGATAAATGAGAAGCTGAACATAGCTCTCCTTCAATCCTACATGAGTGTCTTAATTTTCTCCCAACCCCATTTGTAACTCCTGTTGTGAAAGTGGTGGAGTTCTACATACGAAGGGGTGGTGGAAGATGGGTGATCTGAGAACAAGGAATGGATACTCACGTGCATTTCTTTTTAACTGTTTGCTTAGGTGCCACCCTGTGTGTGATTTGTCAAGATCGCAATTCTCTTCGCCAGACTGTTGTCCGACTAGAGCTGGAAGATGAATGGCAGTTCCGACTGCGGGATGAATTCCAGACTGCCAATGCAAAAGAGGACAGACCACTTTTCTTCCTGACTGGACGACATATTTAATTGAAAAGAGACACATTTCCTGAATGATACAAGAGACTGATTGCCACCATCTTATTAAATGACTTCTGAGACTCTCTGCTTTCTGAACAGAAACAGGACCGTTTTTCATTGTTTATTCAAATGAAATCTAATCAGACTATTTATGCTCATATTTCCAAACTTTGAAGTGACTTTTCTAATTTAATTGTCTGATGGAAGTCATTCCTAATTCCTGGGAGAGATGCAAAAACTTACTACTCCCCATGGCAGAAATAATTTTGGATCAGAAGGGAGGTCAATGGGTGCACCACTTCTGTGACAAAAAAAACCACATCCAAGTTCATAAGCAAGAATTTTAGAAAACTTTTGGACATTCCAGAAATAGGAAATGTAAATTTAGGAGCAGATTTTATTTTACAAGTCTTATTTATGTAACAGTTGGCACAAGGCAACAGGAATTGTTACAGTTTTGTAGTATACTGCTACTGATTGATCCAGGTAGGCTTTTATATGAAGATTTGTAAAGTATATTTCTTGAATAGTGGGAACTCAGTTGGAACCTTAATTTTTTGGAACAGGTGCCACACTGGATAGTTTTACCATACAGGACTCTTGAGATAGAAGCATAATTATATGTCTGGTTTTATTAGCATAAGGAAGAGAGTCAAGAAAGTAGATTTTAAAATGAGATCTGAATATTTAAACTTGAAACTGAAATTACCTTGAGTAATTGAAGAGATCAAATGGTGAGACTGACCTGCAAGTGACTTACTTATTCCATCTAGAACAGTGATGTTTTCTGATTTCTGATTAAATTGTTGCACTGGCTGCAGACTTCAAGCTGGGCCCAGTGCACTCAGGACAGCAGATGAGACAGTTCTGAAACACTCCCAATACACTTTCTGGGGATATTTTCTTGCCAAGGTGCTTCAAAAGAGTGAGAAAATGGAGACTACATTTCTGAGGAATTCAGGTAGAAATCTAAAAATATGTTCTAGAATGGCACCAGGCATCACAATGTTTTGTACACTCTAAATGTGAAGTCAGTGACCACGGTCTTTGTCTAGGTTTTTGGAAACACTCCGAGTTGCAAACTTCCTGTTTGTCTTTATAGAATCAGTGTTGACTTCACTCAGTCCAGGTGCAGGAAGGATGAGTATAGACATTGACAGAAGACCTCTAATATTTGGGCAGTCCTTTCTTGCGGGATACACCAATGGGAAGATCATTGATTTTATACTGATGAAATGCCATTAGGTGGCTGAGTCCATTACAGTACTGGCCTTGAAATGCAGATATCAGTGTGACTATGCCAAAGAGCTAATTTAGGTTCATTTACAGGGAAAAGGTAAGTTCTGTAAGTCTGAGAAACTTAGATCTCTATTTATAAGGTAACTTCTAGAAATCAGTGTATTTCTATATTTCATTGTCCTTGTTTCAGAGTGCAAATTCACTTTAAGTTTTGGGAAGGAAGGCAAGCATTGTCCTATGTAAATAGTACTACCTGTTCAGTTTTCACCAGTTGATAAGTTAATTTAAACTTTTTTAAAGAAGTGTGACATTCATGTCTAATCCATCCTTTATAAATAAAGTTCATGCTGCATGGACATCTGTCTTTGTGATGTACAGGACCATGAAGTATGCTTTTGTAAGGGAAAAAAAAAAGAAAAGGGTTGGCAGAAAGGAGTTAATATAATTAAGGAATGCCTTGAACTGATCAAAAGAAAGTATAGTACTGCTTAATGGCCTAAAGCATAATGCAGCCTCAAAGGCATAAGAGTTTTTACAAGAACTCAGAACTAAAGATGGCGGGTTGATACCTCCTTTCCTGTAACCAAATACTTAAACAACTTATACCAAGTGTCTGTTAATGTTTCCTGTGTTTTAGATCTGAGATTTGCTTTGCGAGTCTTTAGATGCCCATTTTCTCCAAGAAACTGAAAAAAGGCCTAAAGTATATACTAATAAATAAATTTTAAAAATCATGTCCTTTCTTAACATTCTCTTTTGCCACAAGGCCTTCAGAACTTTGACAAAATGCAGCTGCTAGTGGGCTGAAGCCGTCATACTCCTGAGTGTTGTTTCACCTTTAACCTTTGCTCCATGAGATAACTACCTAGTGTATCTTGTCTACCAGATAGGAGTCTCAGGACCTGGCCTTACCAGACGTATCTTTATCATGGGACCAACTGCAATCATTGTCCATCATGGAGTATATACATAAGCAATTGTATATGGCAAAACTTGCTTGCGCGGCCCATTGTCTGATGGATCACATCCTGTTATATGACCAGATATGCACTTACATGTGACCAAAATGCAGTTGCTTCTGATCATACAAGCATCTATGCACCCAATATGGTAGAAAAATACGGCATTTTGTTCACAAGATGCCAAAAAAGTAATGATGGATGAGTCAGGAAGAGCCGCTCTCCAGAGTTCCATCCTAAAGCTTCTTCTTCCCTGACCTAGTTTACAAGCTAAGCTCCCTTAGAGTGCAAGCTTTCAGGGAGAGGGACAACGTAAGGTTTGTGTCCAACTGGGCCTCTGAGGTGATACAGTAGCACAGATAAATAACAGTGATAAATAAAAGCAAATCTGTTTCTGTGGGACTGGCATCCTGTGCTGCAACTTCTTTGTGCTGCAGTTGTTTACCACAGCTGAATGTGTAGGGCTGGGAACCCAGGTCCCAGCTCCACCCTTCTCTTGTCTTGCCTTTCGTGGGAGGGGATTATCAGCTTTCAGTCCCAGTGACCTTTGCGAGCAAACTTGGCCCATTCCCATTATGTACACAAACCTTTTAAATATTTCTTTTCTGATTTTGGACTTTGCAAGAAAAGAGAGCTCTCCATCACATGGATTGACTTGATAGTGTAGTAGCAAACAAAATAAAAGGCATTGCCTGCATGCATTTACAGACTTTTTACAGCCTCTACCTTCTTCTTTAGTGCCTTCCATGCTTGCTGGTTTAGTTATCCACTATTATCACCTGCAGATAGTATTGTTAGCATGTTCTGTATTGTGTGTTAGAGAGTGAAGTACTTTATGATTCAGCTTCTGCAAAAGACGGTATCCAAATATAGAGAAGGTTACTGGGAAGGTGACATTAGTTTCCTTCTTACCATCCTCTCTCCACTACCAAAGTGCTCTTCACAAGCATTTAAGCACTAATGTCTGGTATCTAATCATCTGGGCATTACAGATGATTTGAACACTAGACAATGTAAGGAATTTCATCCTTCCCTAGCAAGTGCCTCCGGTTGTGGTGGTAGGGAATGTACAGATCTCGGCTCCCACTCTGCATCTAAAAGCAGCTGCTAAATATTGCTTGAGAGGGAGTTGCTTTTCAAAGGCTGTATCTGTGACACACTGTGGTGAAATCTGTCGCTCACTCAAAAAGAAAGATGTACAACTAATAGAGAAACAACCCAAGGAGGGGTCAGGGGAGAGCTCCACTGGGTGGAAAATGGACAGCAAGGGAAGTGGGGGCTATGAACAGAGGCAGCAGCACAGAGGAAGCTGGGAGGCAAGTAGGGCTCCTGGCTGCGTTAGGAAGTGTTTGCTGGGCACAAGGACCCTGGGCAGGGGCTGCATGTGGTGCAAAAGAATCAGGATTTTCATGCCAGGGGGAATTCAGGTGGGTGGCATAAGCACCCAGCTCAATGGGTCCCGGCCATCTGCCGCGGACTGCGGGGCTGGGCAGGCTGCGGGGCTTGGCGGGTGGTCTCGAGACATTGCTCCTTCCTAGGCTCTGTGCCCCAGCCACTGCCACGACACCTGTAGCAGAAATGACAATGCTGGAGCTGATTTTCAGAGCGGTAAGGCATTGCAATTATCTGAAAGACCAACCACGCACTGCTTGGCAGCGATCAGAGTCCTGCACGCTGGCAGTCACCCACACACCCACACCACGGCCTTTCGCCGCACCACGCGCAATCCGCCACTCTGCCACCAGAGTCCTCCGCTCACACGTCATCCCCCACCCCTCAGCAACCAGCCTTAATATTTCATCAACTGTCACTGAAATATCGTGGCTATGTTGGTGAGAAATAAAATCTGTATTCTTTCCTTTTTCGTACTTCCTTAAGGAGACAGCTCTTCGACGAGAAGTAGAACTAGTCCCAGACATCCTCTGCCTGTTGACTGTCTTCTACTCCTTATCCCTGCTACAGTTTTCATGTGAAGAAATACTCAGTGGTTCTAGTCATTTGCAAATGCTTTTATAACCTTTCTGGTCCTGTTTTGACAGTGCCCCAAATAACCATTGACGATTGTGGAGGACACAGCTCCAGGAGTTTTGATGCAATAGTCCAATTGCTGGCATTGCCCACTGCTGACATATTATTCAGTAAGGGAGTGATGGGGTGTTGGATATAACAGTGAGACTCCTGCTCATTGAGAAAAAGATGGTTGGAATCAACTACTATGATCTTAAGAAAGCAGCTTCATAAAGCTGCTTCATATGTAAAAGCGTTTTTGATAAATATCCTCAAGAAAATTGGAATTTTTTATTTAGATTTACATAGTGTTATAAACAGAAGTAAATTTCTTCACACTTGTTACATGACTGATGTGTTGATTATGCACTTAAACTCTGAACATACTAAGGAGGGTTAATTCTGGCAGTGTCTGCTGAAGTGCTATAGAAAATGTTGAGTGGCCCTGTTAACAGCAATTTAACAATTTTCTTTATACTTAGAGACAATGGGATTGATAGGAAAGTGAGTTTTCACTTGTTACTACCTACAGGGACCAGTAACGGTTTGGAGAACAGTTATTGGCTCACAGACTATTGCAGTAACCACAGGATTAATTCTGCATCATATGATACCTATGCAGAACGTGCTTTTGCAAACACACAGAACCTGTTTTTTGGTGATGGTGTGATTTCTTTCTATTCAAACTTAAATTATTATTGTAAATACTGTTGATTTATCAGCCATAAATTTCATAGATCTGTCCCAGACAAGATGGCATCTGTGTTGGGGCATGTTGGCAGTGTTGTGTATGAAATCCCCTACTAAGCTCACCATTGGGCTGAACATGCAGCATCTTGAATCTTACCTCTGCAGGAGATGCAAAACTAGAGAGTTACAACTCAGCAGTAAGGTAGATTTTATTCTTGCTTTCTTAATATAGCCCTATTTCAGGTACCAAGGTGCTATAAATTGCTATGGCTGTTTATGAGACAGAAGCCTTTTACAGAAAGAAAATAGAGAAGAGGAGTTCCATACACTTTGTCCATGGCAACTGCAGTAATGTGAAAAGGCTGGAGAAACTTAAAACTATTTTGGGTGAGTGATGCTGTCCCAATACAGTAGAGTTGTGATTGTATTTAACAATATCTTAAATTAATCTTAAAGTTAAACAATTATTCTATTAAAAATAAGATGACATAATCTTATCAGTTCAACACAATGAAGTTCACATGAAGGTTACCATGAGCTAATATTACTATATTTTAATATTCTGTGATGATTACAAGCGGTTTTTTCCTTCTCATGATACAGCACTTACAAACACTGTTTATAAAAAGAAGTTGGCTCCTGTTTACCCTGTGTCATCATGCAGTGAAATCATTAGGCAATGTTTAAAACTGACAGCAAGATTTCTGTTTACACTGCATAATTATCCAATGAAACTTGTTGCTACAGGATGTCACAGAGATTACGAGCTGAACAGGAGTCCAAAAACCATTGTGAAGCTTTTGTGAACTGTGAGTCTGAGAATAATTTCTGTGAATTTTGTGTCAGCCCCGTGTTCCACGTGTGTCTTTGGTTGAAAACACCAACTGGGGAAGTAGCAGCAAAGTTGTGAAGTCCTGGGAGTGGGGAAATGGAAAGGGAGTGTGGGAAAAGCAGCTGCTGGGGCTGTGGGGGAGCACTGGGAAGGAGGCAAAGAGACCGTGGCTTGGCTATGAGGACATGGCAGCAGAGGAGGCGGGAAGGGGAGCAGGTGGTGGGAACAGCAACCGTGGAAAAAGGTTGGGAACCACTGTCCTCATTTATGAAAATTATGGAGAAAGCTCTTTTTACATCTGGTTATTATTCCATTTCTGGATATCTTGATCAGAAGTGTTTGGTGATGGCCACCCTTGGACATAGCATACCAGACTATCAGATGCATTGATCTAGGAACAGCAGTCGTTGGGTTCATGTATGTTGCACAGAAGAAATGCTCGTACTTGTTAGTGCTTCTGGGTGAAAGCAGAAAGATCCTGAAGTTGGGTGGCGCAGAATATGACAAAGGCTTCAGAAATACAGTGTGCTGGGAAAGATGCACAGCTGCTTCTTGAAGAGTTTTATAAATAAACATTATGTAACATATTACAATGATTTAAACAGTATTTCTGATAGATTGTTATACTTACCCATCACAGCTTGAAAGCAAATTTAACAGAAGAAATGGGTGGGACGGTGGAAAACTACTCCAACAAACAGTGGTTCCTATCTTTTAAGTTTAGTGAATAGATCTTTCAGCAGAGGCAGGAATGCCATTGAAATTCATTAGGTGTGGCATTTCCCTGTTTAGCTGAAATGAGAAGAATTGTATTGAATTTCCTTCCCTGAAATTGTTCCAGAAAGAAAATGTGATCTGTCAGATAGCTAATAAATGGGTTTCTGTGCTCACAGTCTTAACATTTGGTGTACAACAGTACAGTTGTTGAGTAACTTGAGCATCTTGGTAACTTAAGTGCTGTGCTGCTTTCTCTTGGAAGTGTTAGCCTACAACTGGAGAGTGACTTGGTTACTGGGCCACTTCAGATTCTGAGTTTCTAATGTAAAACGTGAAAGAGTCTAGGTAAACATCAATTTTTCTGAAAATTAGGTCTCTTCCAGATGTCTTCCAAGTCAATGTCCTGTGATCCTGTCACCCATCAGGCTGGAACCAGTGGGCCAGAATGGCAGAGCTTCAGGGGCAGGAGCAGGTCCAAGCTGGCAGCACGAGGCTGCGTGACAGTGCAGGAGGGATGCTGAGGGCAGCCCAGCAGCCTCCCATAGGCCCAGTGAGTAACTGGAGTGAGCCAAGAGTGTGTTGCTTGCACCTGATGCCTGTCCTGTGATGCAAACTGACATTCCCTTTGCCATGTCAGACATTTGCAGCAGTCTGGCAGCTCTGTTAGTTTTGGTTGATGCATGGGAATAGCACTTCGTTCCCAATACTCCCAAAGCTTAAAGGCAACTCCATGCAGCAGTGAGCTTCCCTCTCACCTGGGATGTCACAGCTCTTCTTGAGACCCCAGAATAAATTGTTTTAGGAAACTGTTTGAGACTTTTAAAAGCCCTGCATGTTGTAGTTTGGGATAAGGAGGATGACGGAGGCAGGTACAGCTGATGCTGATGTTGCTGTTGAAAACAACACACTGTCAAACCACAGCCCATGTGACTGTGATACCCTAATCCTCAAGTAGACAATGTCTGGTGGGCTGCCAACTGTCAGAGAGGGCTAGCACTTCTTAATCTTCTCTATCGTTACATGCTGCCCAGCTTAGTGACGCTCACAGTGGTGAGAGACCACGCGCTGGCCACAGGCTATTTCTCTACTTAATGCTATATTTCCAAAGTTTTCTTTTTCCACCATTTAATTTTTTTTCCTACTTACTGAATTTGCATATAGCTTAAGGTTAAATATCAAACATGGCTGGGCATATTTGTTCATTTGATGATCATTATCAGCTCATAGCTAATGCTAGGACTCTCCTGCACTGGTGTGCTATAAATAGCCCATTTTGTTATATAACTCAGCGGAAAGACTTATAAGCCTTTGCCCAAAGTCAGACTTGTATCAGAAGGGTTCAGGGGTTTTGATAACAATTTTATTTCACCTGCTACTGCAGCTGGATGCCTTATAAGCAGAGGAATAATAAATAATAAAATTCAAGCTAAAGGTTGTGAATTTGAAAGCATATCATAGCTGCGAATTAGTGGTCAGTTCAGGCACAAAGCCTCCTTTAGACCTGATCTTGGAGACAAAGCTGCCACTCCTGTCAGCTGCCAGAAGTGATTTCAAGATGCTGGAATCAGCAGCTGCCTCTCGCAGAACCAGAAATCTCACAGTTAACAGAGCAAGTTTGTCTGAAGTTACATAGGATGAGATCAATAATAATAGGATTCTACACTCTGGTACCAAACAGAAACAGATGACCAAAAGGGGCAAATGGAAAAGAAAGTGATCCTCTTTCAAAAGTGATTGCACAGAAGAACAGAAAAGCTTGCTGCCTTCACAAACATACAACTATGGTTGTGGAGTCGTGTGGCTATGCAGAAAGGTAGAATTAGATTTTGACATTAAGAACCTGTCTTGAAAACAAAATTAAACCATTAAAACCCATATGAAATATGATTAATGATGGTAACAAAATGTTGGCAGTGAAAATTCCTTATATTCTGTTCACAGAATTTACAACTCAGCAAACTGCCCAACCATAAAATCTCCTATGAAAGTGAGGATACTAACTGTTTGGAATTGAATTTGTGTTTGTCAGGCTCTAATTTTTCACTGAACCTTATGACTTAATTAGGATACTTGAAGAGTCAGTTGCAAGGAAAGTGTGCTCTGGTTTACTGAGCTCAGGTTTCTTGCTCTGACTGTGCTTCCAAGAACTTCAGCAGGTAAAATTAGCAAGCAAACATGATCGCTGGGAAATTATATTCTCTGGAGCTTTGTTGTCAACAGCTAAAACTTGAAGGAAGCATTTTTTGTATATGGCCGAAACCAAGAGTGGTTTTAGTAGTGTATGCAAATAATGGGGGAAAATTATCGGCTCAGGACGTCGTCTGAGGAGGAGGACCAGCCAGAGACCCTCACTGGCTCCCCTTGGTCTTGGGTAAGAGCTTATGCTGTAAGGTTGCATAAATAACACTAAAGCTCTAGGAAAAAAATAACAAGCTGTGCTGTGTGAACCTAGATAGAACTGAGTATCATCAGCTTTTTTACTCTCATGTTGAAGTTTGTGTTTCATTAATGGTTAGATTATCTGTTCTAGTTCTACATGTGGACATTTAAAACAAAAATTTGAATGAGGAAAACTTTCTTTTGCTGTTGTTATGCATGTCAGATGCTACAAGAAAACCTGGTTGATTCTGTACTGTTTGCTTTGCTGTTTCACTGGCCATGTAAAGGAGCACTGTTCAAAGACACCTTTTAGGTATAATGGAGGGAAAATGATGTAAACAATAGTGCAAGTGTTTGCTCTGAAGGTCTGCCTTAAGAAAAGGGTCAGCAAGACGCCTATTACAAATACAGAAATGTCTTGCCATAATTTTTTTAGTAAGATAGAAGCTGCCTTAATGAAAGACAGTCCGCACTGATAGTCCACTAACAGTGGTTGCATGGTCCTGTGTTTCAAGATCTGGGCTTGATGCCTAATGCTGCTGGAGATGATGTGGGTCAGTACGGTTTTCTGATGGAAAGGATGCATTCACTCTGAAAGGGCTTTGAGTGGAAGTAGGAACAGTTCTAGGGAATGGTCTGGGAATTCTCTAAATTTCAGGAAAAGGGTGGGGGATGTACAACCAAGGTTTTCAATTACTTTAAAAAATGCATTAAAGTGATTAAAAACCAATTATATGTCTTGAAAATAGCATTTATGGTTTCATGTCATAACCTTAAACTTCCATATCTTTTTATAGACATACACACCTATGATTTTTCTGGAAATGTCAGTGTTTGAAATAGTGTCTAGGTGTTTGTGGTCGGGCATGAAGATGTGTGTAAAGATGCAACTGTGCAGGTACCCAAGTTATCAGAGTCAATTGCTTTTTGAAGGTAAAAGGCATAGAATAAATTGGTTTAGTTGATGACAGGAATGTGGATTTAAAATAGTCTCACCTTTGGAGGAACATGCTGGGAGGATGAAAAGGATTACCAGTTGTTCTCACTATCAGGACACAGGTTTCTTGGTGAGCAACAGTATTTGTGTGTTGGTGAATGTCTATTTTCGATGGGTAGGAAGATAATTTATGGATGTTGGTTTCTTAATTAAACGTAAGTGGAAACTTTCTATTTCCACTGAAAATCCCCTACATACTGAGCAGAATGGAGGCTGGCTGGGGAGAGATAGGTACTGAATAGTTGGCAGATGGCTGAAATGCTAAGGAACACCTAGATTACGTTCAATATAAACCAAACTTTCAGTATAAACAAAGAAGGCAGGGATTTTTTTTTTTTTTAAACTTCAAACATCAGTGTATTTCTGGCTATCAGTTTTATTAAAAATTAAGATGTCCTACACAACATTTTGTGTATGATATGTACTTTAGCTTAAGTTTCCTTCTGGGAATTTCCTTCACATATAAGTCTTTTTAATTGCCAAGGGAAACCATGGATCCCACTGCTCCATGAAACAATCTGTTCTGCAACAAATATATAAGTTTCATTACAAGTAAAATAAACAGTGTTATTCACCATATAAAGCATGTTGTATTTCTGATAGAAATAGATGTGCTAAAGATCATTTGAAACTGTTGCTATTGGCCTTTAGGAATTGCTGTCTCTGGGCTTCTGCTAAGGACTTCAGAATAGAAGTACCATTTGCCTCCATAGATTTACTGTAGTGCTTCTGCATATTGGTGTGTCATAGAGTACAGAGAAAATTGTGGTCCTGGGAGAGGATGACAGAATACATATAGTTGAGAATATAAAAAACTCCTAATAAAGAGCTCTTTGATAAAAAGATCCCCTAGGTATGCAAAGATAAACATACAAGCCCTAGGCTTTGAAATGTAGCACATGTGATTAAAAATTTAAATGCTTCCAGAAGCAAAAATTGGTTTTTGCAAGCATCTAGACCTCAGAACACTTCCTCTGATTTACCATGATGTTGCAAGAGGATGACACAAATATGATTTCATACAGATGTCTTCTTTCCCTAAGGATATGAATGAGATTGTACACTTCTGTCCTTTCCAGAGAAGGAATAAAGAAAAAATAAAAAATAAATTATGCACCACTGAGAGAAGCTGATATAACACGGTGGGGATGGTGGTACAAGAATTTAAACACAAGTGCCCTTAGACTTGAAACAGAACGATACTTGGGCAGACAGCTTTATGATAACTACACAAATTAAGCAGCAAGAAAAATTACCTTAAACACCTGCATAATCAGTCCAGTTTCTTTTCCACTTTTGACCAGTCTTTGGCAATGTGACAGCATGTGAAGTTTCAACAGAAAATTGTGGCTACCCTGTGCTGTTGGAAATGGGAATGTTCAGAAGGGAGGCCTCTGCCAGAGCAGTGTGACCCAAAGCCCTATTTAGGTTATGCTGTCCTTAAGTATCTGCCTTTCTAGAACTCCTGTGGAAGTAAGATAATTATAAACCCTTGTTATAGTGCATTGCCACAGCTTTGTATGGATAATGCACAGGTGGATACCTCTAGCCCGTTCTTGCACCGGTTTAGCCCATATCTAATTTGGGGAGAGGCTGCTATGTGCTACGGTACTCTTTCATGCTGCGGAGAACTTATTTCACAGTTCTTGATAGCTCTGGGAAGGGCAGACTAAAGCCTCCCCAGTCCATCCCTGACCCAGAAAGCACTGTACTGGCAATATCCCCAGACTGCACTCTGCAGAGGTGGGGGAGATGATGGCTGGGGAGGTGAGAAGTTCATGATGTACAGAAAGAGGGGTAGAAGACAACACATCCACCCTGGGGGAATGGTCTGTGATGGAGGAGTCAAATGTGGCAGTACTGTGCCACCAGCATTTTAGCAAGGCTGGCTCTTCCTCACTCCCCTCTTTCCACTGGTGACAAACTCTTGGTGACAGACTCTACCAACCTGGAGACAGTGACAGTGTCTGCAAGTGTCTGACAAGCTGGGCTATGTGTTACTGGTGAGAAGCTCATCCCAACCTCACCATTGGTGTAGGGCTAGAACTGGGACTGGCAACCACATTTGAGCATATTTGCCAAATGAGATGGGCTGGGGAAGCTAGAAAGGGCGGGGACCATTCCTGCATTCACCTGTGCCTCCCTGTTTTTGTGAATGTGCTTGAAATCCCCATGCTCTGGGGCCAGCAGCTGTCTTGCCAGTGAAGGATGGTGGGGAGTGGCTCTAGGGGAGACACTTTGGGCTGTACCGCTGCTGCTTTCCAGGGAGAGACACCAGCTGCGGTGGAGGAGTCCCAGGGTGGCTGGGGAGCTTCTCTTCCAACCAAATATTGCCCAAAATGACCACTGCTGGGCCATGTGTGGAGAATGTTTCTGCTCCTCCAGCCTGGGGCAAAGAGCAATCGTATTCAGCAAGGCAACAGGACTACCTCAGATGCAGACATGGTGCCTGGCCTGACTTGTCCCCAGGCATCCCTGGGCATTGCTGCCTTCCTGTCGCATCCCCCCAGCAGCCCCAGTGGCTGGGCCATGGAGGGATTTTCCAAGTTACACTTTGCAGTGGGCACCGAAAGCCAGTAACATATTTAGCAAAAAAAACCCAAAACATATTGGAGAAAAGAGAATATTTAAAACATCTCCAAGCTCTCCATATGGTGGTGTTTCTTTCAGTTTGATCCCATAAAGATTTATTTTTGCCTGATAACTAATAAAATAGTGTGGGCTGTGTAGCTTAGCTAACAGATGCTCTCACTGCTGTTCACATTTAATTACAGAAATATCTAGGAGGGACACTGAAAGTACTCACCCACCCTCATTATTGCCAAGTTTTAGAGCAGGACTGGGCCTGTCAAAGCATAGCAGACACAGGGAGATCTATGCAAAATCCTGAATCAAATACAAACTTCCCATATAGCACTAAGCAAAATTCAGGTTTTATTTTCCAGTGTTTCCAGTTTTTGTAGGTAGCTCTGCTCTGAGTTCCTGGCTTGAGACCTTCAAGTTCAGAGGAATTTCTACAAATTTCACCTGAACTGCAAGGGCTGAGCATCTGTGAAAATCCCCCGAGCCGCTTGTACTGGGTACCCAAAATAAATGGGCATACTTGAAAACTGTAACCTTAATTTTCCTCCTCTCCCCAACTTTTTTAGGTTAATTTAACCCGAAGCTTATATTGTATTTTGAGATCCGCTGGGAGAAGAAGCCTTTTAGAAATACAAAGCCTTGCTGCAATTAAGTTGCCATCTGCTGCCAGTGCTACAGCTGCCGTTGATGCTGCCATGGGGGAGGGACTGGTTGGCTTCTCAAGGGCAAGTTTCTATCAATCTCTGCCCAGTCCCAGGCCAAACCACGGGATCATTGATAAAAGACTGTCATTTCTCCAGGGCTGCAGGCAGTCCTGGGTTTACCAAATTCCAGTGGGGATAACAATTTAATTAGCATCAGTTTCTTTGGAAAGCTAAAAACATCTGCGTGTCTCTCACTGTGAGACTTACTGCAAGAAAACTGTTATCCCGCATAAATGGGAAAGAGCAGGTTGGCACCAGAGGTTGCTCTCATCCCTCCGATGTTGTACCAGCTCAGGTCAGCTGGAGATCAGAGCCCATTTACGCAGTGGCTTTGGTCTCTTGGAGTCCCCTGCACTTTTAGAGTAAGGATGCCTCCAGTTACTCTGACAGCAGGACTGTTTCCAGCCGTCCCCACAGATGGGAATGGTCTGGACTCTGGGACTGCCCCATCCCGTGGACCTTCCCCAGTGAAGGGTCTCTCACATGGGGCCTGATTCCCTCCGGCTTTCTGACTTGTGGCTGATCTGTACCACTTCAGGCACAAGGATTGAACTACTGCCCTATGCACAGGGTTCATGGTGTGGGCTCTTGTTCTGTTTTATTTTGGTGGGCCTTTTTGCACCCATCTGTCGAGTAGACCTCAGACTTTTCAGAGGCAGGAGCTTCTTTCCCCCATGGTGGCCCTACTCCATCGTGCCCAGCGGGTCAGCAGCTGCAGCCTGGGGAGCAGGTGCTGCCTGGTTGCAGCCCCTTGCTCCCCTTTTGGTGGGCTGACACTTCAGCGACTGGAGGATGTATTTTTCCAAGGGTAAATAAGGCTCAGAGGTATTCACTGCAGATCTACTTTCTTTCAGCATCAAGCATGTATGCTGCCTTCCCACCTACTGAAAAACAAACAGTAAACTGAACACAGACCCTTCCCTGTGGTTCACCCCAGAGCTCCCAGAGCACCTCTCTGGGGAGCTGACTGGGGACCGAGTCCTTTTGCACTTTATTTAGAGCAGATTGCTGGAGGTCAGAAATCCTCTGTATCTGGAGATCATGTCTCCGAGAGCCTGTCCTGTCTTAATATAGATTTGAAAGTTCAGCTTGGTCCATGGGGATAAAAGGCTGTGAGGGCAATAAGTGGTAGACAAATAGTATCAAGGCTGTCAGCTGCTTCGCCCCCCAGTTCCTGTCGCCTACACTGCCTTTGCATGATAACCCTTCTTTGCATGATGAGTAATGCTTTAATAACACTTATTTATCTTATGCTTCCATAAATACAAATGGAGTGTTAACCTCTCTGCTTCCAACTCTCCTACTCCTTGTGGTGATCTGTGACAGCTGAATCTCATCTGGAGCAGGAGTTTGCACCACATCAAGGCCTCACCCCTGGGCCTGATCAGCCCAGGGGTGAGCTTCAGCAGCCCTGACCAAGTGGCTAAGCAAAACCTACGCTGAGATCTGGGCTGCAAGTGCAAAACACTCCTAGAAGTGGAGCACACAATAAAAGCCCAGTCCAAACAGACAGAAAGCACAAACACATCTCCAAGAACCAGGGTTGCCTTAAAATCTGAGGTTTTTCAAAGCAGTGATACTTGTTTCCTGCTACCCGCTTTCAGACATCTACATTCAAAAATGTATCAAGCTTTTACCAGTCATGGCAAAGGTTAAAACTTTTTTCCATTTAAAGTCCCCTGTCTCTGGGAGATAAGAAAAAGCTTCCTGAAAAGCAGCAGAAGTCTGGTGCTTACACTGAAGGCTCCCAAAGAGCTTCTACTCCAAATCAACGAGCAGATAAGGGCTGGGCTGTCATCAGCTGAGTGCTTCCTACGCTGTCACCCAGGGAGCCATGAGGCCACAGGTGCTATAACAGGGTGTGCCTGAAAAGGGACCATCATGTTGGCATCCCAAAATGTGTGTCCTCTGGTTTTAACAGGCACAAGCTGGAGAGATCATCAGAGAAGAGCATTCATGGCAGAACTGTCTCCTACTTCACTCACAATTACATATATGGGGGAGTGTTAAGCAAATGGGAGTAAATGGTCTTGTGGACCACATTGATTTTACAGAGCTAGAAATTAAGAAATTGCAAAAAAGCTGCATATGTTGAGGGCTAGAAATAGGTGTGGAAGTGAGCATGGGAGCAGAAAGCAAAACTGAGCTTGCTTGTGGAGTAAAAGCTGCAAGAAGAGAAGGGCATGTTTTACCGCATAACCTTGTATATGCCCATCCTGCCGGGGCATGCTGCCTTATAGCTCAAGCCCCTGTGCCCCCAGTTTAAATGCACCGTGTATTAGAACCAAGGCACATCCCACCTGGGATTGCAGTTCATGAAATGAGGAAGGAAAGTGACCCCAAGACCATCCTCAGAATTAATTTTCTCTCTTTTGATACCAGTAGCCACTCTCACAGGAAAATCAGCTGCTATTTTAATGAGAAATTACCAGTATAATGTCATATATATGAATGCAGAGAGAAAAAGAAGTTCCCGAAACTGTTTTTCCTTTAGTCTATCGTCTGTATTGTTTCAAATGAAGCTGGTACCTTCTGCTGCACCTTCACTGCCATCCTCGAGCTCTCTGTATGGCTGCGCTGCTGCCCGTTGTTGCTGTATTGGGATGGTTTCCCTGCAAAGCTGACAGCAAAGGAGAGTCTCTGGTCAGCTTTGCAGAGCCTCTTTGCATTGCGAAAGAAGCGATTGTAGGGAAACGGGCAGGAATTTCGTGTGCTTGCGCATGACTTTTGTTTAGGTTTCAGCAACTGAAATTCTGCAGCACTGCCATGGCGGTCAGGTGCAGGAGTCAAGAGCCTGTTTATCCCTAAGTAGAAATCTTAATTCTTCTTAAATCTTCAACAAGTGGCAAGCTGCGATTTTTATCTTTACAGTCTCTCAGGAAGTTCATCATCAAAACCACAGACCACAACACAAAAGAGCAGTCAGTCACTTGAACACAGGAGGCGCTATATTACAGACACTGTTACCAGGCAATGGAGACATGCCCATTCACAATAAATTCTTCATCCTTCCTTCAGAAAGACCAAGAAGAAAATACTTGATGGAGGAATTTATGTGGTTTCTATATTCTCTTGCCCTCTCTTCCTTTTTTCCTTTCTGTCTTCTGAATTCCACAAAAGCCTTGGTGCAATCTTGGAGTAATGTTGGTTTTGTTGCATCACAGCCGAAACGCATTGCTCTAATGGATGAGCAAATTGTCCTTTGCCCAACAGAGATGGGGAACACAAGGGGCCAGGGGACTGCATGGTTGCTCCCAAGCAAGGGAGGCTGGGAAGCAGCCCCCTTTCACAAGGGCCTGAGCAAACAAGAAAAAAACTGCAAAAAGAGGCTGAACATTGATGGCTGGTCAAAACTTTTTTACTCAGACACACTGTCCCTTTGAAGTCAGTTTATCAATCATCTAAGGATGACCCCTCAGAAGAGTAAGATTTTGCAGGATCAGTCTAGAAATTAATCCAGTACAAAGAGTATTGCTACTTTTCTTTGCTTGTTTACTTCTTCAGTGGCAAAAGCTGGAAACTTGGAGCCTTTGAGCTAATTGGTAGATAGCTGATCCATGGATCTGGTGAATAGTTTTAACATTTTCTTCTTTTAAATGCAGAGACAGTAATGTGTCTGCTTAGCCACAAAGACAAAAAATATGTTCTTTTGCATTCTAATCCAATCCTATAGTTGTTTCAATTTATTGATTTATTATTGTTATTGTCTTTCAGGCCAAAATAGCCACATTGCAAAACTCTGTGATATGGAAAAAATTGAATGAGAGTAGCTGTTTCATGAAGATAATTTGCTAGAATTCCCTGAAGCCCTTCTGGGCTACAAAATATCCCAAAATGAAATAAATATTTTCCAATGAATTTTCATGAACAAGTTGCAAACCTCAGTTGTGCTCTCTTCTGCTTTTGCAAAAAATTGTATTGCTGTCACAAGGTCTCTAAAGCAGAGGATTTCTAAACCAAAAGTGACCTCCAGTGGTCACACACATTATTTATGGCTGACGTCTGGTATTTATCTTCCTTCCTTTTGTTAGAAATGAGGCAATTGATAATTAATAGCCTGCATCAAGCATGGTTAATTAAATTGGATTTATCCTTTAAAAACAAAAAATGGTCTGTTAATCTTGATGTACCCTTACATCCAGGTTATTTGCATACCTGCTAACCAGTATGAACGTTTTAAATTTATTTTCTTTTACATCAATGTTTTACATCCAGGTTTTTTTTTTTTTTTTTCTGCATTATGCTGGGTTATAATGCACCGTTCTCTTTGCCCACCCTCTGCACGTAGTACAGCTTTGCTGCTAAAATTCTACATATAGCAATCTGCTACAGGATGGAGGTGACCTTTTAAAAAGCAACTAAAGTATCATCAAGCATCTCAAGGTGAACTTTTACTTACACAGCAATTAGAAGTTCTGCATAGCTTTGCTAATAAAATCATTAATTTTCCTTTAAAATCTGGACAACATGATGGATTGTCCTATATTTTCCTAAGCATTTTAGGATCCCATGGACTCATTATTTCTTGGATGCTTGAAAACAGAGAAATGGGGCAGAGTTGTAAGTCGAGGCTTTGTGGGATGTCAATCCCAGTAAATATCTCCAAGAAATCTCCTTGGAGAGCCCAGTAAATATCTCCAAATACCTCCAAGAGTTCAGAGATCTCCTTTCATCGCAAATGTCTGAGAACCTCCAGCCTGTCACCTTTTGCTTAGAGGTTTTTACCAGTCAAAGATGTCTGTAGGGGCGCTTTTCTGCAGAGGTACACTTAGGAAATTCAATGGAAATATACTCTTTAATAAATAAATTGCAAGAAATATTTGTATGAACACTCTCTTGAAAAACAATGGTTTCCTTAATTTGTATTAGCCTAATTTAAAACAAAACAGGTTAAACTTGAAGAAGAGTTTTCCTATAGGTATTTAAATGTTCTTCATCTTTAGATCCAATGAATCCAATTTAACTAAGGTTAAATTCAAAAATATCAGGCTGAGTCCTGATATTTTTGGAAGGTCAGTGGAAATGCAGTCAGTCATTGCAATTGAGCTAATTTAAAGCAATACAGACATGGCCTTTGGTAAAAAATGTTGGGTACTCATAAATCCCTTCCCCTGGAAGTTTTATGTTGTGTGTGCAATAGAGGCCAAAACTTGAATGTAAGTCAAGTAAGACTTGACTCTCAGCTTAGTCTGAGAAATGAACTGTAGCTCTTGTGCAGTGCTGGCCTGAGACAGGATGACAAAGCTGTTTCCCTTGTGCTGCTGGATGAGTTTCAATAACCCACTGCAACTTTTAGTTGCTCCATCTGTTAAAAGGGGATTATGCTAATAACATCTTTTGTAACATACTTTGAGACTCATGGATGCTGTGCTGTATATGAGAGGGACAATGCATTTAATAAACAGATTATAAACATAATAATACTTCCCCCCCTTCTATGTAAAAAATAACATTAAGTGAATAGGAGTTTAAATAATGGAAGAAGGAAGTTTGCTTTATTTTTCATTTCATCTGACACTTCTGTGCCCCTCCAGCAGCTGTATTAGACTTGTAAAGTAGGAGCCCATCAAAATGGTCACAGAACATTTCTGCAGCAACACATTTGGTTATAAACTGTGCTATAAAGCCTACGTTCTGCTCAAAATGAATATACTTTCTCTCTCTCTCTCTCTCTCTCTTTCTTTTTTCCCCTACGGTAGTAGGTTGTGGATAGTCAGGCCCTAATGGTATAACTGAGAACAAGTAGTTTCCTGTAACTCTTAATGTGACTAGTTCACTGATTTTTACATTATTCTTCCTCTTGTAAGTGCTGCACAAATCTCAGTAAATCAGGAAATGGTACAGTAAAAAAAGCTCTGTTAGGACCTGTGAAACACAAAGATGGTAGAAGGGTAACGACATTTTATCTTGGCATAACTCTGCGACAGACAAAAAGGTGGTTTATTAATAGGGGTTTGGCAGACATACTATACTGACACTTAATGACTGCAAGAAAACCAAAGCAGGTGTCTAATTTCCTGCAGGCAGTATGTGCCTAATGGGTGACAGGTTAGTGCAGCAGGAAAGGCAATGGTCAAGTTTCCCAAGTCAGTTTTCTCAGTGGTTCTGGGCAGTTGGGTACGAGAGGGAAGTTTCTGAGATGGATAAGGCACTATGAAAATGTTCTGGATTAAGTATTAACCCAGTGTGTAGTGCAGGACCCAGATATTTAGCTTTTGCATGGGCTCGGCACTTTTCCTGTAGCCTGTACTTGGGAAAGGACTATTAGCAGGACAGCCTGTGGTGATTTGGAAGAAAGGCAGGGAAGAGAAGGGGAGTTAATGGCAAGAGTGAAATAGAGCTGGGGGGTGAGGGGTGACAGATCCAGAGGGATGGGGGCACTGGCTAGTGGGGAAAAGGTTTCCATTCCACAGAGCACCCATATAAAATGTATGCAAGAGCTGGGCTGCATCCAGCCCAGCAATGCTTTCCCTTAGCTTTTGGCAGGAGCTGGAGGCAACCTTCACCCTCCACTGAGGAGGTCTGCCAAAGGCCAGAGGCATCAGCCTTTAGCCCTTCCTCGCATGGCATCTGGGAAGGAGCCTCCATCCCAGCCTCTCCAGGGATTCCCACGGGTGCCCTGGGGCTCCCACCTCCTGATTTCCCAGGGACTCATTTCATCTCCACCCATGTCAGAGGGAGCGAAACAGGATGCTGCAGGTTATTTTACAGCATTTGTGCTCAGTGGAAAGAGAGGGTTAATTTGAACCCACAGAAGGATTCATTTCTGCAATCTAAAGACAACAATCCTGTTGGAGTAAATCAATCCTTGAAATCGGCTCTACCTCTCCACGGCCTACAGAGGGAACTGTAAGCTTGCTTAGGCTTCGGCTAAGGTTAGGGAAGATGCTACTCACTGGGGATCTGCACCACATTCACACATGGGAGAGGCAGTTCTTCACTTTAACTGCCTTGTGCCAGTTCACAGCTATTGAAAAATGGTGCCCTTATTTACCTGGTAACGCCAGTGGTTTATTTTCTGCTTTGTAAAAGTCCTTTATAAATCCCCAGACAAGCATCCCTGAAACCAGGACATTGGGAGTGCTGGAGCAGACATACCTCCTGACTGTCCGCTGGCCTTGCGGCAGCTGGACAATACATTCCTCATCCTGCCATACACATCAAGCAAACTCTTCACCTCATCCTACACTGCCTACATTAATGATGTCTTGTTCCTTATTATATTAATAAAGCTGGTTACAAGCAGCAGACAGTGAATGACTGATCAGACTTTTGGATGTTAATATTTGGAAATCCTTCACTTTCTTAAGTTAGGGACGATTGCAAAAGAGAAAGACCCTGGCACAACCTTTTCCTTTTGTTCCTGTACAGTGTGTGGCAAAGTGGGCCACAATTAAAGCTTCTAAACTCTGCTGAAGGCCAGCAAAGAGCAGTATAAAATGTGAGTCTTAGTGCATACTCTTTTCCTTTGTAAACCCTGAGATAATTTAATACTGACAAAATGAAGCTCTTTTAACTGCTGTACTCGTTTTCAGGATGTATTTGCATTTGTTTTCACTTTTCCATTGCCCATGAGAGCTTTGCTGAAGAAAAGCAGACTTTGTTTCAGGGAGCTGCAACCCCTAATGGAAGCAGCATGCTTTAGGCAAGGTACAAAAGCAGATCTATCCTGTGGGGGAAAAGGGTGAAAAATGTAAAGGAAAAAGAATAGTGGGCAGTTATGCAAACTGCCTTCCCAAGACAGGCCGGAGGTCCATTTACAGAAAACAGGTTGCATTTGAGTGCTCTATGTTGTGCCATCTTAAGGTAGCTCAGATGGATCATGCTCCAGCAATGCCACACTTCCTGTTGATTAGAAAGGGAGTCCAGAGGTAACCATCTTTGTTATGGATGTCTAATGTAAGAGGAGCAGCCCCAGGATCTGATCCCACTTAAGAAAGGTGGTTTTGAAGTCAGGGGGACTATTCTCTGTCCCTGAAGTCAGATAGGTACACCTGGGCTAAAAGTAGGAGGGTTCTTTTGTTAAGCATCTTTGCATTGTATACCATGGGGACTCCAAATCTAATGCTGTCTCACTAACAGTAACACTAACAAACCAACTGAGAGGCAGGACAGCTTTCTACTCAACTGATGCTACATAATGAAAACTGTGACCTGGGAGAGAAAGGCTCTGAAAAGGTATAGTCCTATGTTGCCACCTCAAGCAAAACAAGAACAGATGGACCTATGTGCTTGCTCTTTGCAGGAATCCCTTCACATAGCAATAATTACTTTATAGGCATTGCATCAATGAAGAGAAAACAAGTAAATATGCTGTTTCCTGTTACAGTGAACAGATTATCTCTTGTCACTATCTCACTTTTTGCTGATTTCCTAATCTGTGAAGCCTATTTAAAAATGGATCCTGCTAGTCTGGAGTATCACAGAGTTAACTATCTTTCATCCATCTGAATGTGGGAGTACCTTTAAAGTCTAACGTACTCAATAAGAGATGATTCACAAAATTGAGCTTTGAATGTTCCCTGATTTAACTTCTGGGGAAAACCAGCCCCGTGTAGGTAACAGAAACACCAGTCAGGATCCTCCACTGACAGAGGTGGATCTCTGATGTCCTCGGCCACGTCGTTGGATGCTGGGGGAGGTTTGTGGTGCAGGTCTTGGCACCCAACTCTCCATATTGTTCTTAAATTACAAATCCAGAAAACAGAGAGTCCCAAAGCATTCCTGAGGGCAGCTGACTGTTGCTGTATCAATCAGGCACTGCTTCACCACCAGCCTAGGAGCAATGGCATCTTCAGGACTGTAAAATAAACACTTGTAGTTAATATTAGGACCTGTTTCTCTATTCTTAGGTCAGCCTGCCCTGTGTGGAGCATCTGCTGGTGACATAAATTGCATTCTTTACAGCCAGGGATCTGTAAACGTTCACCCATAGCATTGCACTCCCTGGAGAAAAACTATAGGACATTTAACAAAAGAGTGATAGATGCCAGGCCACTGAGTCTGGCTTAGGCAAAATACTGAGTGAAGGCAAAATACTGAGGCAGGGAACATCTAAAAGTGAGATAGTATTGCATGGTGGAAGAATTCCAAAGCCAATCCAATTATTTTAGTATTAATTAAAACCTAGTTAAGCCTAAAGGATTAATAACATCCTTTAAAATATTTCTAAAGACTTTTAAAGTTTTCTATATGAACAAATACTAAACTTGTGCCACAGGAATAACATGCTCCTGCCCCATTGCATTCTGCAATGCTTCTGCCCAAGAATTTGAGTCAAAAGCTTCCTTGTTCTGCACGTGCTGTTTATCTACTAGTCAGCGAAGTTGTAGCATATTTTGATTGGGTTTTATGATCCTTCTTCCTAGAAATAGTCCTGAACAGAGTGTGGTGTTAGTGAGAAAAACAAATCACGTGCAATGAAAAACACACTTAGCTTTCCCCTCCTCCTTATTTTCTGACCTCCTGGATAAAATCCAGTAGGGAACTGCTTCCAAAGACTATTTATGAACTTGTGTTTACTTTTACATACACGTAGTCTTTACTACATGTGATCCCTGTGTACTGACCCAAGGAACTCAGAACCTTTGTGAACATTGAGAAATTCAGTTTCATAACAGTACTCTAGGGCTGATATTGTTTTCTCTATTTTTTATTTAAAAAAACCAGAAGCAGAGTAAGGTTAGCTGGGTTGTGCAGCAGAGCACAGAAAGCCTGTGATAGTGCCAGCTGCAATGGAAGTTTCCAAACTTCCTGACCCACCCCTCAGAGGTAGGATTGTTCTTCCTCTCCTGTTGCTTCCTCTTCAGAAATCTGATCTCGGGACTGAAGTTCTGTCCTCTCCATATTACAATCATACCCATGTTCCACTAAACTTACTCTCTAAAAGGCTGTGGCTAGTAAATCCCTTTAAAAAACTATGAAGACTACACATAAGACAATGATACATTTTTTCTGCAGTTAATAATGTGCATGTGAGGCTTTACGATTTGACCACATGAAAGGTTTGAAAGAATTATAGCAAACCTATCTATTTTTTTTTTTTTCTCAGATGGACAGAGAAAAGTAGAAAAAACCCCATGTGTACTTTAATTCCCTTATACTTTAATGCAGACTTGTTACCACTCTTTCAAACCTGTCACAAAGCCATATCTTGAAATCTGATGTGCACATTACTCTGTTTGTACACTTGCTGGCTCTGGATGGTAACTTATACATAAGTACTCAGATATCAGGACTGACTTGAAGCAAGTTCAGCCTGTGGCAAAATTTAATCTGCTCTGAATAAATTGCATTCTGATGGGAGGCTTACTCCAAATCAGTGGGCAGGGGGATGGGAAGCATCACCTGAAGTCTAAAATGGCTCTGATACCCACAGGGAAGACCTCTGAGTAAAAGTCTGCAAGCAAACAAGTGAGTAAACAGAGAAAGTAAACAGAGAATAAAAAGTCCATCTGATTTTTAAAGGTCAGCCCCAGATAACGACCATTGCCTCCCACTTGCTGCTGTGACATTTATGCCACGCTACAGAGGCAGCTGCCTCAGACAAATGGACAAAGGGTACAATTCACAACACAAAAAGCTTGCAGAGCTTTTCAGTGTGCAGCACCCAGTTTTGTGCCTGTCATCTTCCCAACCACATCCCCATTCCTGAAACTCATGCCCAGATTTACACAGAAAACAAATGGGAACAGGGAAATGCTCCTTTCCAAAAGCTCCCCCAAGCTTCTATAAGGTATTTGTATGTGACCTATAGCAAAATCTACCAGTAAGTGAAAACACACACAAATTGTGCCTGGTGTTATTTAAGGAGCCATGAGCAGCACAGCAGTTATAGCAGTTTTTATGCCTGTGTACTTTTAGGTGATGCAGAGCCTGAGGATCCAATGTGTGTCACAAGTTTCTCAAGCCTGTAAACAGAACTGCTCTGGGTTTAGCTCCACTGCTGCACCTGTTTGACCAGAATATGTCTGAACTAAGTCAAGAACTTCTTAATAGCTCCTGATTTTTTTTCACTTGTGAGGGTCCTCTGTATACATGACTAAGCATGTATCTGGTGTCTCAGAATGAATATTAGTATCATCAGCTTGGTCTGTTCTCCATTTATCATGGAAAAAAAAAAAGGTTCCAGATTCTTCATGGGTGCAAATCCCATATTCTGCCAGATCTAGCTCTCAACTCCTCTGCCTTGTACTTAACATCGAGGGTCTGGATGAACCAAAGCTTCCCAGAAGGCTAAGCCCATGTGCCAGGGCATGTACAATGCAGATAACACAGTTGTGCAGCTTCACTACCCACCAGCTTTCTGACCCTAACTGTGAGCAGGAGGCAGTCATTTTAACCCTCCTTTGGTGAAAGGCATGTATGACCTGCCTCGGCAGTCCGATGGCGAGCTGCAGCTGGCAGTCCCCATTTCCAGGCTGGATGGCAAAGCTGACCTGTGAAGGAGAGGGCTAGGAGGCCCCCGGGTCTGGAAAGAACAATGCTACAAGGGAGGGTGTGACGATTGGGTGATGTGGAAACAACACCTCATGAAATACCTTTTGGTAGCCTGGGGTAATTTCTAAGAGGAACATTCCCAGGTGCAGTGTTAACTGCAGTCATTAAAATATCTGCCAAAAGCAAGCAGCAGGTGTGGCGGTGGGGCCACCACGTCAGCCAATGGAGGCAGCGGTCAAACACGCTCCTCCAGCTGAATGGTTTGGTGGAGATGAGGAAACGGCCTTATCAGCTGTCAATAGATGTGTCACAAGATTTTAGATGATAAACAGCTGATAATTCTCACTGTGAATGACTAACATGGGGTTAAGAAATGGGAGGAGCTCAGCAGAAAGAATTCAGACCTGTCATAAGGCACCAGGCTGGATGGGTGTATATCAAAGACTGGTGCTGGAGTCTTATGCACTAACCCAGTGCTGGGGAGTACTCAAGGACGTGCCTGGCTAAATAATTTAACTGCTGTGTAGTGTTTCACCTCCAGTTCTTTACTCAAACTCACTTTCAAGTGTGGCTAGCAAATCATGGTGCCTGGGATTTGCTGCAGATCACAGCAATTCAATAGTTCCCTTCTCCCACTGATGCTTAGCAAGAAGATTGGAGCTCCAGGACAGAAGTGCCTGGATATTCTCACTTTTTTAAATTTAGAGACTGGGTTATTACAAAGCATTCAGCATATGTCTGGATTTTAAAATCATTTGGGAACTTGAGGTAATGCAAAATGCAGCTATCAGTATTTTCAGCAGGGAGAACATCATGCTCATGCTGCAAGACCTGTCCTGGCTCTCATGCTGTCCCTGGAGCAAGGCAGGCTGTGAAGGCTGGGCAAGTAAGGAGGCTCCAAGCTGCTGGGATCTTCCCACCCTATACCTGTGACCCTCTTTCCATGTGCTGCCTTGTGAGGTGCTAAAGCAGAACTGCTTTCTTGTTGAGCCTCCTTCACTTCATAAAATAAAGCTTGACTATGGTTTTCATGTTGCAAGAACTTAAACTGTGCTGATCTCCATGTGCTGAGGCCCCCCATGTGGCCTCCTACAGACCAGCAGCTATATTTTGGTAGCCGCCTTCTAGAAAGTAAACATAGACAGCAATTCTTTGGCTTGGTGTGTTAAGACATCAGGCCAGTTGACTAGGAACTCACTACTGCAGTTTCTGACAGAGCTTTCTGTAGTTACATTTCTTTGACATTATTTACTGATGTCCCAAGCTTTACCTGACTCTAGTTACACCTCCCCGGGAAAGTTTAATGTTGTCCGTCAAACCTGACTATTCCAGATACTAGGAAATGATTTTCTTTCTTTAGGTCATTTAGAAAAGTAATTTGGTCATGGGCTGAATTTAGGATTGTCATCTTATCTTCAGAGGAGCCAGCCCTCCTTCCTCTTTGTTGCTTAGAAGATATTCTGTAGTGGAGATAGCATCCCCTCATCAAAGGTACTGGATCTCTGTGAAAGAACAGATCAGCCCCTCTGCACTAGGCACCCACATTACAGAGAAAATGTAAGTCATCTCCAGGCATCAGAGGTAGGTCTTATAATTGTTTTGTAAAATCAGATGCTCCTCAAGGGAAGAAATACGATGTTTCTGTCTGGTATTAGCAGCACTGAAGCACACATACTGTCTGTACTTAGCTACATTAAGAGGCATGATTACTGTAGGAACCAGATTTAAATTACCTGAGTAATTCACAAATGAGTAACTTTGTTTACAACATCTGTTGCATCAGTGTGATGAGTTAAACATAGTCAGGTGATGTCGTGAGACTGAGTCGGAAGTTTGAGACAGAAAGCCTCTTAGGTCACTCAGCCAGTCCCTTGGCTACTCTGCCATGCTTCCCTACAACTCATTTCTGCACTATTTTCTTAGTCAGATTCAAAACAGTTCATGTAACAGGTTTTTCACCACCAGTTTCTGAATTTTTTTCCACTGTGAGATTTTATTGCTAGGAAAGCGCTCCTGAAAATGTCATCTCATCCTACCATGTCACTTTGTCACAGAATAATAGAATACAAGGCTGAAAGAGACTCAGAGATCATCCGGTCCATTTCTATGCCTACAGCCAAATCAATGTTAATTAAAACATTTCTGACAAATGCATGTTCAGCCTGCTCTGAAAGATCTCGGCCTCTTCCGGCAAGCCATAGCAGAGCTTGCCCGCCCGTGGTATTATAAAGTTTTCCTAATGCCTACATGTTTCCTGTTGCATTTCAAGCTCACTGCATCTCCATCTCTCTCACAATGAGCCATGGATTACAGTTACCAACTTTTCGTTTTTTCCTTGCAATATTTTTATGTATTTTTCACTCTAGTGAGAGTATGAAGTATAGACTAATCTGTTCTCCTGCAGATATCATGGCATCGCCTCTGTTAACTCTGAATCTTCTCTTGTTTTACTCCATCTTCTAACAGCTATAAGAAATCTCTTCATTCTTAAATGCTTTGTATTTATCTGGGAAAAGTACAGCTTGGCTTAATGCTGCCAGACCAGGCAAGATAGGGTCACAAAGCCTCTCTATAGGGGTCAAAAGGCAAATTTGCTTTGCACCACAAGTTACAGTTTTCTTATGAATATTAATGAATTTATCCTGACAGCTTAGGAGGATATAATTCCTGTTAGACATCAGGAGAACTGAGCAACAGGTATTGTGGTATGTTCACAGCCCTATAAGGAAGAAAGCTCAGGTGGCTCCAGAGGAGATCTGGATCTCTTGGCTACACTGGTGTGAGTGAACTAAACAGTGACAGTGCCCATTCTCCAGCTTTGATGCTACCTGGCGTGATCTAGTCACCTCCATGCTATTTAGCTCCTTCAACTCTCAAAACTGGTTGGCCCCATACAGATGCATGTTGGAAATGCTCTGTGCTCATTCCCAAGAAGGGAGCTGCTAGCTGGCCAGGGCTGCAGCCATGCCAAGTGTTGTTCTTCCAGTATCAGGGCATAGATCAGAGTGTCCCAGTGCCTCCGCCTGTGCCTTGACTCTGTCTAGTTTTCTCGTACAGGAATAGCCCTTGTGTCCTATTTCACTAGATTAAGTGCAAGGTCATCTTTTCCCTACGTTAGCTTTGTTCTCTGAGGTCAGCAGGGTGACTACAGAGACTGGCACAGCTGAAGAAAAGATCTGACATGTTGTGTCTGCTTTAAAATAATTTTTACTCATATCAGTTTGCATTTCCAAGCCTACTAAATAGGAAAGGCAGACAGCTGATTTATAACAGTCACTCTAAACAATGGACAAAATATAATTCAATAAATACTAAATTTTTCCATGAATTGCAGGACTGAATGAAAGATCCTTAGGGTAGTTTTTCAAATGTGAGCAGGAGCAGAGATTAGACAATTCTAAAGATCAAATACTTAACTGCAACATTAAGTGTACTTTTAACTGCTGGCAGGAATCCTGGAGAGTCGCGTGGTTGTTACAACAGTACACAGAGAATGTTTTACAGGACTGTCTCCGATCATTGTTTTTCAGAGGAACTGAATGCACAGGCAGCAGCACTATTGTACAATTACCAACTCTGTTGCAACACACTGTTGACTTCTCTGCTAATGAAACGTATTGTTTTCCTGTGGCAGTTTCTATTATTGTGTTTCTGAGATTTATTTAATCATGGAACTTTGATTGTTCCATGTGAGGGAAATAGAGAGAAAGATGGAGAAAGAAATAAAAGCAAAAAAAGAGAAAGAAAGAGAGGAAGGGAGGAAGGAAGGAAGGAAGGAAGGAAGGAAGGAAGGAAGGAAGGAAGGAAGGAAGGAAGGAAGGAAGGAAGGAAGGAAGGAAGGAAGGAAGGAAGGAAGGAGAAAGAGAGAGAGAGAGAAAGAGAGAGAGAGAGAAAGAGAGAGAAAGAAAGAGAGAAAGAGAGAAAGAGAGAAAGAAAGAGAGAAAGAGAGAAAGAAAGAAAGAGAGAAAGAGAGAAAGAGAGAGAGAGAAAGAGAGAGAGAGAAAGAAAGAAAGAAAGAAAGAAAGAAAGAAAGAAAGAAAGAAAGAGAGAGAGGGAGGGAAGGTCAGCCTAGCCCTTTCATTAATATAGATATTTGAAAATAAATCTACTCATCTGAGTTGTTTTCTAGCGGGTGGGCTCCAGACTGGACTGCAAAGACTGGTGAAAGAGGAAGAAGGGATTAATTAATACAACCCCACCTTGATCCACTCTGCCAACGTGCTCCTGATGTTGGGAGTAAGAAGGTGGCACTTCCTAGTGTACAGCCTGCCCTCACGGCCTCTCCTTCCAGCCCATCCTCAAAGCAGCTCTTCTGGATCCAGTGTGCACAGGTGGCAGATTGGTACCCTAGCTGGTTCTTGTTCTGCACAGCTGATTTCCTCTGGGAAATCTGGAGGCTACAACCAATCTCTGGGGCAGGCATTTTCCAAGGAATGAACCCAGTTGTTCCCCAAACACTGCATCCAGCCAGGACATCTGGGTTTCCTTCTTACATGGTCAAGATGTGGACAGGGCTGGCAGCTCTCCCTGGGAGGTGGAAGTGGACCTAGAATTAAAAAAGTGATAAAGACTAAAGACATACACTGAGACCCACACCTCAGACTGTGTACAATGGGATGAGACAGCAATATTTCATGTTCTAAAATATCTAGTGTTGTCACTGCGCAGGCAACTGCTATGATAGCTTCAAGCCACCATCTTGGTCAACAAAGCAGCAAGATACCTCTTAAACCCAAACATGCACATGCAACAAGAAAATGTAATTATATTAAATACAGTATTTGCATACAACATGCATCTGTATTTCAATTAATAATTTAAACTGCAAGAGTATTTCTGTTCAATTATTGGTTCAATAAGGCCAGTATTTTTGTTCTGCTTCTGAGAATAGAAAGGATAGACTTGTTAAAACAATGGGCCATATGGAAAGAGATGTTTCTAATTCTGATGCGAGACTTCCTTTGTAATGCAGAGTAAGTCATTTAATCAGGGTGTATCTCAGTTTCTTCATTTGAAAAATGGAATTAATAATACCTCCTGGCCCATAAGGTTGTTGAGAGACTCAGTATATTGTGTTTGAATGGTGTGGTGCAATCCCTAATGGAATGCTCAAGTGCAAGGTATTATCGTGAACAGAGAAGGGCTATGTGCCAGACGTCTACTGTCTTCTCCTGATGGTACCACCCCGAACTTACTTTTCATGTCACCCACACGAAATGTTATTCTAATTATACATATAACAGAGTGTGTGAGTGAGTGCAATGAACATTAATGGAACTCTTAAGAACCGCACCTATCAGAACTGGGTGAATTTATTTCTGTAATGTCTGTTTTTCTATTTCTGGTTTCTCCTTATATGTTATTGTTTCATTAGCTGTATTTAAATGAGAGAAATTTCAGAAAAGGGATCATTTCATGCCTTTTCTACTTGCTCAGTAAGATTCCACAGTGTATTTCTGGGTGACATATAACTTGAGAATGATAAAGAGTAGAATGAGTTTGTTTTTTTATGGTGAGCATTTGTGCTTGAAAAATTATGAGATTTGAATATGAGGGAATATGAATGTTTTCAGAACACACACCACCAGCAAACCTGGCCATATTTGAATGTTAATTTTGCTAAACATCAAAGGGAAATCTTTCAAATTATTTGTTCATATCATCGTATTTATCAATCCTGTAGAATTAGTCCTTTCAGTATAAAATTTCACTATGGAATAAAAAATAGTATAAAATGCAGTACAGAATTTCTCTTCAGTAACTTTTATTTTAAACATGAATCCCATCATCTCCAGCAACACCGGAAGCTTACCCTTTTTACTAGGCATTAATTTATGTCAATGTGTCTTTCAACGGTGGCTTCTTTAAAAATGAAGTCACCATTCACTCCTACTTCTGTGTATTCAGAAAGAGGTGACCACAGTAATTGTGTGCCACCTCAGCCTTGGGGCTCTGACTCTGAAAGTGCAGCCACTCTGTTGAGGCTTCTGTGCTGCCTGTCAGCAGCGCACTGCTCAGGGGATAAAGCCCTGGCTCTGCTATGCAGCCCCTGAACCCCAGGTTGCTTCAAAGGTGCTGAAATGTACTCTTCTTGTCCTACCGAATTGCTTTTCCTGTCCTACTGGGTATTAGAGGTCTTCCTCTACCATGAACAGATCTAAGGATGCTGTCATATGAAAAGGTTTTTTCCCTAGGCAGCAGAGTGTGATCACAGCTCTGCCTCTGTCCTTTGCACTGGGCATCCCCATCCTGCAAAAGAATAAACAGAGCTTATTGTGGTCCATGCTTCTTCAGAGCTCACAGGGATTCCCTGCTTCCAATCTCTCCCCATCTGACAATACAGATCCTACTAGCAGAGGATTAAATCCTCCTGCAAAAACCCTGGAAACAGATGGTAGAAAGAGAATATTGAGAACATCCCCCAGTACAGATACAAAATGAGGATCACACAAGGGTAATGTGGCTTACAAAGGAATCACAGGAGAGGTATTCATTAGGGCAGCTGAGTTTCAAAGACCATAATTGAGGCTTGGATACATTAACTTCTGTGCATAGTTAATTAACTCTATTATTCCTCATTATTCTTCGTTTCTTTCAGATTCCATTGATGAAAGATCCTGGTTGGATTCGAAACGTCTGGACTCGCAATCTAAATGTAGGAATTTAATTGTTCATTTTCTTTTTAACTCCAGTGCCTTAGGGCAGACCTAACTTGAAGCCTGGTGGGTCTTTGGGAAAACAGGACAAGGCAGTGGTTAACTCCTGTCCATCTTCTGGTACCCAGCACAGCATGTCCAAATGTCACCCTTTGGACACTGTGTTACTATATGTCCACTGTGGTATTATTATTGCTGTGAAAGGCTGGGTGGCTCTGTGAAACTGGTGGCCCTCACCTGTGGCCAGTCCTAGCAGGATAAGGAGGGAAACAGCACAAAAATTTGGAAATTTGACATTTGACCTGGAAAATAAGCACAGAATCAGCAAACCTGTGGCAAATGTGAGATGCAAGACAGGTCCCAAGCCAGGGAAAACATGTCCAGACACCCCTGCTACTGCTCTCCTGAAAAACAGAGAGTACATCTGTGAGGTGGTGGTCTTGGGACACAGACATGAATTATACAGAAGAACCACTCAGGAGAAGTAACGAGAAAGGGAAAATGGCACTTCACACCCCAGTTATAGAACTGCCACTGCTGAACAACTGGTGAAGAAGGGAAAAGAGGCAGATCCAGGAAACAACCTGGTAATTTCCCAAGTCACTGTGGACTGTATTCCTCAGAGTGACCTACTCTTACGGTGATGGCGGAGCAGAATATTTAGAGGCTGATGTGTTTGAAATCACAGGTAGGACCACAGCATTTCTACCCAGCACCAAGCAGAGCCATGCAGACACATCCTCTTGGCTGAACCATTGGAGTCACTGTACAGCTCTGCGTAGGTCTCACAAGAGACCTATTAGCCTGGGTGGAGTATAATGTTAGCATAGCTATACTGCTGTCTCACATAGATCCCACTCAGGTGTTTCCGTACAACCTACACAGTACAGTGTAGGATATATTCCATGGTTTACGGAGGAACTTTCCTGATCCAGGGGTCTATGGTGACTTGCATGTAGCTTCTCAGTGTGCTAGCTGGTTGGTAGAGCCTGGCAGCTTTTCAGTTTGGGTCTGGCAGATGCAGGTCAAGATTTCCATGAAGGTATGTCAACTTTTACAAATTGAGAATCTAACTTCTACGATGAGTTTGATATTAGCTATGTCATGTAAACTGGACAGGTGGTTAAGTCAAAGAGGCAGTCTGAAATGAGGGATAGGTTAGTTGCTGTTGTCAGGGGTTGGCTTTGGACACCAGTGCAGTAGCTGAGCTATGCAGACAGAAAAGTACCTGGAAATTCAAAATGCCAGTAAAATAAACAGTGAAGGAACTCCAATTAGCAAAGAACAGCATAAAATCTGAAAATTAAACACATGCAAAGCAATACTACAGCTGTGATCTTTTCTTTCCAAACTTTGGGAACATTTAGATCTGCATTCAGGTGAGATTCTGAACTTTACAAGAACATCTCCTGGGTAACCAAAATATGTCATGTGAACTTGTACTGTAACTTCAAAAGAACTGAGGAGAATGCATTCTTGCAGTGAGATTATACTTTAAGAAGAATCAGTTTATGTTTTATCTGGGCAAAATTTTAAATTAATTTTTATATATCATTATTACGCTGTTTGTCCTAGATTTCTCATAATGTAGTACAGAAATACATGAAGAAGAGGAGGAGGAAGAATTTTGTAATATGTATGTGCTATATTTAAAATGTGCTACCCAGAAGGGAGATCTTGGGAAGTTATCAAACCACTAACGATAAAAAAATCCCAAAGATGTTGCAGACAAAAGATGTGTTCGCACTAAGCTGTGCCTACGTCTGTACAGACACGTTAGCAGTATGAAACAGAAAGTGAGAAACCCATATCAAATGGAATCTGCCACACGAAGCAGAATTACACAGGATACATTACATCTGACCTGGACAAGGTAGATGAGCAATAAGCATGATCCCAACCCCATGCAAGCAACATGCAAAACATGCAGGGTGAATGAGCTGGGCTGTCACCTAGGGCTGCAGGGGAGGGGCATCTGATATCACCGGGATGACTGCACAGGGAGGCTTTTTTGTTTGTGCCCAGATTGCAGTGTGGGGGTGGGCATGGGGAAAAACAGGGTGTTTGAAGAGTTCAGATCAGAAGCAGACATGTACCTTGACATGACTCTGAGCTACCTGTGGGTATGACTTTGTTTTTTATTCTATTAAATAGAATTATTTTCTGTATTTTCTGACCAGGCCTTTGTCTCTTCTTGTGCTATAGCAGAGCTTGATACAAAGCACTGTCTGATTGCCTGTTCTTAGCCTTGCTTTTTTAAAAAAAAATTTCACCTGTTTGAAACAATGAGCAAGACCCTTTGCTTGTGTAATACAAAGTTCACTGGCTTCAATGGGATTATTTTCCTTTGTGTGGCCTGACACTTTTCAGACTCTAAACTCACTGGGATAGGAATTCTCTTTGCGCATGATACGCTGAACACAATGTTGCTGATGTGCAAATAATAGTAAAACAAGCTTATGTTGCTTTTGTGGGCAGAAGCTGCTAGGTTTGTTCATGGTATGTAGTTTTGTCTGCAGTAGATAAACTGTACAGTAAGCTGTAATGAGAGTAGCAGGAATGAGGCAAAGTCTCTGATGTATTCTCAGATTTGCATAACGGCATATGTAAAGCATACAGACTGCCCTGACAAAGGCTTTCTACCCCAGAACATGCTAGACCTAATGAAATGGATTCCGCTAATTTCACTGAAGTAAATGATTTCCATAGACTTATGCAAAATGCTTGTTTTAGGAAACACCTCTGCCAATTTATGAAACAGGGATGAATGATTTTCACTGCACGTTAATTCTTGAATGCAGCCATTTTCTTAAAATAACTCTGAAACATGATTTTTAAAAAAAGTTCTTGTATGTATGTGCAAGTGCTTGTAAGCTTTTTTCAAATTATGAACAGAAATACATGAACACAGAGTTGACCCTCATTGGCTTTTATGTAAGGGCAGAATCTAGAGAACGATACGTAGAGCAGGTAGAGATTCATTTACAGTATTTTAATATTGGACTAACTAAAATTGTTTCAACTTTCTCAGATCAACATTGAATTAGATTTCCTTACAATGGATCATTGTCTCTTAAGAGCCATTCAAATACATTGTACTTTCTGGCCAGATTACATGGCCATAATAACCCCCCTTTAAAACAGGTGTTTCATTTGAAAAAACTTTTGTGCATTTTATACTTCAAGACTCTTTTATATTTCAGAGTCTTTGTTCAAATATTAATATTTGAATACTGAAACTTTCTGTTAGGGTAAAATTCTAGTTTTGCTCAGCTTTCAACACAACTGCAGAAATCAGAAAAAAGAAATTCTTCTTTTCAATCCACAGTTCCTCCATTAAATACTTCATTTTCCAAATCCAAATTGGCTGTTATACTCTTTGTCACAGCAAACCTAAGTTTAGATTTCCAAACAATTATTTTGAGACTAATGGAGATGAAGTGTTGTTTAACTGCAGATCTAAAACAACGTTTATTACTATGTTCAGGGATTGTAGTGCTATAGCACTTCTGGAAAGACTGCACTCATTTTGACACCAAGAATATTTTGAGGGAAAGATTTACTGTTAAGTTACCAGGGATACCTCTCCCCCTCATAAAAATTTGAAGATGAAACTGAAATAAAGTACTATTTTCATGAGTTTCCAAAGCCGATCACATCTATTAACTATATTAGCACTCCAGATAAAAATGAAGCCAGTTCCTCAGATAATGTCACATAGATATGCATGTCCTTACAGAAGATGTAAAGAAAGATAGCAGGTACAAAACTGAAATAAATGACAATGTTCCCGCTTTAACATACCTGACTTAGAGGTACCGGTGAGAGTTTTATACAAGTCCTCAGCCTAAACCAGGAGAGTGAACTGCTTAGATAAGAGAAAGACTGCAGTAAACAGCCTTATTTACTGATTAATTGTTCAGGATTGATGTAAGTAATTAAAGAGAATTTATTGTCCTGTGACCGAATGTGCAGAATTTAATTCTGTGCCTCAACTTGTTTCCAGAATTTCGACACAATCTTGATCGTGAACTTTATCAGTAACAACGTATTTTGAGAAGAAATCAGCCCACGCACAGTAAGATTAAGTCAGCTCTGACAGCAAGTGAGGTTGAAAAGATCATTTGCTTAAGACAAATATATTTTTAAACATTATCATTGTTCCATACAGATCAAATTTTGCCTGAAGAAATTATTACCACAAGCATTCAAAGAATGACTGTACTTTAAATCCAGAACAAGCAGAGTCCTTGATATAAACCATAATCACTAAATCCCCAAGAATGGAATTGTAAAGAAAATGACTCTAGAACAGGTTATCCCAAACAGTATCTCACCCATCCTCCTGAATCACCTGATACTGAATCTAGGGGTTAAAGATCAGAGAGATCTAAAATCTGTGATGCCAGATTAAGGTGTCTTCACAGCTCAGCACACGAGAAGGAATGAGAAGACAGTGTGGAAAGACCTGAGGGCCAAAGCCCTTGAACAGACTTGCACCCTTACGCCAGCCTCACCGTTACAGAAAGCCTTGTGGAGGGAAAGCAGGAGCCCTTCAGGCGGAGGTGCAGGATCCACACCTGCTACACCGGCTGAATTGGGAAAAGTGGAAAATTGCCCTTTTAAATGATACACACAGATGTTTAAAAAAAAAAGTCCTAACTTGGTTACATTCTACCACTTTGAATATTCAAGAAAGTTGATAGTGAGAGAAATAAAAAAATAGTAGCAAGGGGTTGGATCATCTCAATTTTTTAAGCAAAATTAATAAGATAGGACTGAAGAGGAGAACTTTCAGGCAGAGCCTGCAGAGGCCTCCTCCATCCATTCACTGGTGGGGGAGAAAGTCGCCAGGGTCTGCCTCTTCTGACAGCCTGCTCACAATCCTCCATCTGCCTCTTTCCTGAGGGGAGATTAAAACCCTTTTCATCCAGTTTATGACAGCCTGAACTAATGACAGTACCTGAGATAGCGCACAATTTTCTAACTTCAAAGCCAAGTAAACCTGTGTCTTGTAACTACAAGCAAGTGACGGAGTGCCCCTTCATTCACCAGGAGCCACACACAGAACAGCCACTTTTATATCCTGGTCTGCACAAAAGTGAAGAATTTTTCTGTCACAGTGAGAAGCACCAAATATTGTTACTTTTATTACAAACCTGATTTTAGACCACTATTTCAGTAGTTACAGAATGAACTTCAAGCTGAGCTCTGTTAGCACTTACTGCTTAGCCTACTATAAGAAAAAGCTTTATACAAAATATCTGTTTATCTTCCTGTATCTGTTTATCTTCTTATTATCTTAAGTTGGCTATAGCTATCACATCTTTGCTAGCTACAGGAAAGAGGGACTAGTTTGCATAGTAAGGAGGTAACAATACAGTGAACTAATCAAGATGTGCTACTTTACAACCCCTGAGCAATAACTTTCAGAACCTGTTTGCGAGGATAATTCAATATTGGTAGGCAGTCTGATGTAGAAATTGCAGATGTGAGGCTGAGAGGAAAGCAACAATCTTCTCAGCAGAAGAAGTTGGTTTCCAAATATCTTTTCCTCTTCAAGATTAAGATTACTATTTTAGTTTGCAAGAGCTACAGGAATAATAAAGAAAAGATTATACCGTGGGAAGTAGAGCAGCTTTGTTTGAAGTTCTCAAAGTGTGTTTTGTACTATTTTGTTCTAAACAAATAATGTTGATGATCCTGCTTTTGATTTGCTGTGCTTTGAAAACAGTATTCTGGGCAAAAGCTTTGCTAGTCATGCATAGATTTACTGGACTGATGAAAAGCTAGGTTTTGGGCTGGAAAGCATTTCAGTCCAAAACAGGATGGAGGGGTTTTCCATGGAGTGGTGTATTATCTCTCATTTCTTGTATGTGTGTGCATTTAAACATCAGTATGTATTTTGCCTGAGCCGAGTACAGGTCTGTGTTTAAACATGCCTATGCAGGAATTCTAGGCTTTGGCTGAAGAAAGAACATGTTGATTTTACTGTTGTATCCTTAATCTCATACACTGTGATTGCTTTGCTTTATCAGGGCTCAGGACTTTCTAAGCTTATTTAGGAGCTCAAGCTTGGTTATTTACAGATTTGCAGCTAAATTACTGTCTGATGAGATTGGACTGGTACAAGTAGACCCTCAGCAGGGTTGATATATTTAGCCTCTCTTGTTCCTAATTTAAATATTCCTACACTCTTTTGCTTTGGCCTTGTTTGGATCATAGCAGTCAATAGATGCCTCTGTTTCTCAGTAGCCAAGTATTTTGTAGCTGAGAACTGAATTTTAACTGTGGAAAGAGCTGCTAGGATATAAAGGAAGCATTGAGGTTTTCATGGTTTTGCAAGGCTGGATGTGGATCTAGAGGGAAAAGAAAGGCTCTTTTGAGAACCTTCATCATCAAGACTTGTTATATTCTGAAAAGGCAAAAAAACTTGTCTGGTAGTGTGTCGGCTACAGATACCCTTTTGGAGACTATATTTGGGGGGGGGAGGCAGGGAAACAGTGTATCTGTCACAAAACTAAGTCCAAAAGTACTTGGTTCCACATCAAATTTGGTTATGCAGTGCAAGCCCTGATGGCATGAGACCTGATAAGCATGTTACTGTTACAGATGAGCATTTTGGTACATGACCAGTGCCTCCTACCCTGCCTCTAATTCCAGCTGCAACAGTTCCTGGAAAATTACAATCTGACATTTGATCATTTGACAAAATAATCATCTCAGTTTCCCCTCTCACCTGTCACTCCCCTGCCTCATTGATGACTTAAACTTGATAGTACTTCTGATGACATCACAGTCCTCCTGAGGATGATGTCATCATCTCGCCTGTTAACAGTGAGGCCAAAGAAGGAAAATAAGAAATGATGTCAGAACTGTATTGGCTAACATGCGCGACTGTGACAATTACAATACTTGTTAACTGTAACCGTATGGAAAGCAAAATCCAGAAGCTGAAGTTGGCAAAGTGCAAAGAGCTCAGGCGGGTCAGACTTGATGGCTGGTGTAGGCCAGAAGCATCTGCCTAGATGTGACAGATTGAACACACTGCCAAAAGCAAGATGGTTTCATATGGAATAAAGTCTGTCCTGTATGGCTTTATGTTGGACAAGGACGGCGTTCTTTCTCTTTTCAAAGTTGTTTACTACTCAGATCTTCAAGTACCTGGTACTGAAACAGCGGGAACAGCTGATCCCAGGAACAGAGACAAAGCAAAACCAGCAGGACAGACAAAACTGGAAACATGTTAAAATCAAGGGGGGGGGGGGGGGGGGGGCAAATGTTTTAGAAATCTCTGCAACTACGTAACATCTACTTACACTTTTTTTTAAAAGTTCTCAAATAAATCAAGGAGTAAGAGGCAGATGATTAAATGCCAGGATTTACACGCTACAATAACCAGCACTACTGTGCCTTCAAATGAAGGACAAAATGAAGTACTGGATAATTGGACTTGAAGGGAAAAGAAAAAGAAAGGGAAAAAATAATGCAAACCAGACAGAGAATTCAAATTATCACGGGTAACTGTAGGTACTGTATAAAGATACCTACTTATGTTAGGAGAACTATTCCTTTTTTAAGATGGTGGGACATTTAATCAGGTAATTACAGAATCAGAGTCCAAGTACTTTCTGATGTTTACACTGGAAAAAAACTAGATCAACTCTAAATTTATACTACCTGAGCTACTCTGAGTTTAACACTAATACAGAGAATGTTTGCACCAGACTCCAGAGCCATCTTTGCTTATGAGTTCATTATAATTAAGAGCTAAAAGCTCAACTTTTCTATTTACTGAATCATTTTTACATGCACAGTGTGCATGCATTAACAATTGCACTCATTCATAACTCAGGTACTATATGCCTGAACATGAACTCCAGTTTTAGGGGAGGGAAATGCTAGACATTACTGATAATGCATTAAATAATTAACTTCTTGGTTTGAGTGGTTATTTTGCTCACTGGCAACATACTTGACAGAAAAATCTAGTGTCCCAAGCTAGAATTGAAGGCCTTCTTTTTTTCCCCTGCATGAACTTATGTAATGCTCTCTAGGAATCTGTTCCTGAGTTTTATTAAACTCTTCTGTGCTTGTAAACCTTTTTTTTAACCCAGTTTTATTAATTTACAGAAGACCACACAGTTCAACTTTCTTCTTACTTGTATTTTCATATTAACTATGAGCCCAGATCATAGGCTAGAGCTCCACTGTGCCAGAACTGTACAAACATGGAGTGAATACGTAAACTATAAGCTCTTTGGGACAGGAATGAAGAGTTAGGTAATAATGGACGGATATAACAGACCAGCAAAGGAGTGGAAAGAAAAACACTCATGAGCATGTCCTTCAAAAGTTTGTGGACAGATTTAATTCAAACCTTGAGAAACAAACTTGTGTTGCCCAACACAATGCCTCCAGAAAGAAACCTGTCAAGGGGAAATGCTACAGGATTTTTTTCCTGTGTTTTGGAAATGACACTGCCAGGAACTGTTCTCTTGCAAGGGCAGAGCCTGCCTCCTGACCGTACCCCCTCAGCTATCTAGTTTTGTGGGTAACTCCAGATTACTTTTTCATAATCGTTCTTGACCACAGTGTCCTCCAAGCTCTGCACTGGGCAGAACAAAAACCACAGCCATGACCACGCTAACACTTGGATGGTACAGATGATTATGTACTAGTGCTTGGTCCTCTACATAGATGTAACTGGTGAGAATAGTTATGAGCTGAAGTGCAGCACAAAACAAGTAAGGATTTCAGAATCAGTTGGCAGAGGTTGTTCCAAAGAAGTAATCTGAGGAACACTGCCCCGCACGGTGGTCACACCATCAGTGAGAACAGAGAAAAAAGCACAGAAGGATGGAGATGGTGCCCTGCTGTTAACGGAAACTTACTGTTGCTGTGCCAGCATTTGGCACGTTCTACAGCATCTTGTGTGTATCACGGCTATATTTACACTGCTCTGTAGGAAGAGAAAACACGATCTTGCACGTGGAGCCATTGAAAATGTAGAGCATTATTCTGTGGGTTATTTTATGTCAAGCAGCAGATGGTCGGACATGATGAATAACTAAACACAATACAGTACTTCCAAAGCTGAGGCTCTAGCTTCTGAGTTTCTGAAAGAAGCAGAGAAGGGTGGGTGTTGTTGAGGCTGTGGAAAGACAGTGGTTTTGATTCAGTGTGTTACGATCGTGGGTTTATTTTGGTATAGTAGTGAAAGACCATAGTGAAACAAGAGCAGTCCTGGACAGTGATGGCTGGAGGATACCACCCCCTCAGAGGGAACACAATACAGGACCGTATTCCACACAAATGTGGTGGGCAGAGCACTGGTCAGGATCCACAGCCAGTACAGACACAGCTTCTTGTATTTACATCAGGGATGGGATTATTTACCAGCACGTCTCATTGCCTGCAGACTGTCCACTGACAAGGGATTAGATACAGTATGTCTGGGAAACGAAGCTGCAGGTATTTCTGGGCTCAGTTGCATACTGTTTTCTCTTTGGGATTAAGTCAAGACCCTTGTTTGTTATGCCTGGGCCGAAACTGTCTTCATTGACTTTTTTATTCTAAAATTGAGGTGAACTCATCGGTGTAAGTGGGAATGGAGGAGAACAAGAAGCAGGGATTCAAGTCTGTGAGTGCGCACCAGGCCCCATCACCCGGAGGTTCTGTTGTAGTTGTGCGCTGCACAAAGACTAGCCAATGTGGAGACAGAGCTAACACAACTACAGGAGGAAGATGCGCCGCAGAAAAACAGTTTGAAGGACTACAATTGTGTGAGGACCTGGAGGAGATTGCATGGGGATTGCTTTACAGTATAACTGGAAAGTTAATAGAAAACGGAAGGCTTAAGCGCCAATTACTCGACAAGAAACTCTTTCCAGGCTTCAGTGAACATTTTGGGGACTAGAACATGTAAATGCACAAAATCCAGCTCTGAAAAACTTGTTTTCAAGCCTAAAATGCTTCTTCAGCTGATGAACTTTGATCCTTTTTTTGTGCATATTCTTTGTCCTCTTTTTCCCGTGTTACTGTTTCCTGCTCATTTGTTTTACACTTAGCACTGCCCTCTTCCGCCTTCTGTAAACAGGCCTGAAAAAAGCCTCGAAGGTTCCTCTATCAGTTAATTTTTATCACAGACATCCACTTCCCTATTTCTCTAGGGCACTCCGTGTTAAAGGATGTTACAATATGGTTTAAGTGGAAGGGAGCTGGTATCCATCTGGTGGAAAAAACTTTATTTCATAGCATTTATTTATGACACTGTAAGAAGTGCTTCCTACGGCCGTGAGTGTTGTGCTCTGGGAGCTGTGTCCTCAGTCGGTGCCCATCAGCCCTCTCTGCTCTCTGGCCTTCCCATCTACCAACCTGAATAAAGATGCCTCCTTTGTGAAACATTTTTGACATCGACTGACAAGAGCCGGTGAAAAAAAAAAAAAAAAAAGTATTTCTGTGATTATCATTTCAAGCTTGAAGTAATGGCCTAAATAAATAAAAATATACCCTGAGCTGCCGAAGCTCGCCGCCGGCCACGGCAGAGCAGCGGGCAGCGCAGTTGCCCCCGCCGGTCTCCGGGGCGACCCACGAGAGGCCCCGCGGGGGCGAGTGGTCCGGCGGCCGCCCGCCCCCAGCCGCGGGGTCCCCTCAGGGCGCCACCGCCCCGCG
Organism: Strix aluco; assembly: GCF_031877795.1. Lineage (NCBI taxonomy): Eukaryota > Metazoa > Chordata > Aves > Strigiformes > Strigidae > Strix > Strix aluco. Next base: position 117,243,485 of record NC_133933.1, read on the forward strand.
CTGACTCAGCGCCGCCAGGCCGCGGGGCCGTCGAGCCAGGGGCCCAATCGCCACCGCCCCGCCCCGCCCCGCCGCCGGGGCCCAACCGCCGCCGCCCTGCGCCGGTGGGAGGCGGGTCGGGCAGGGGCAGCTCCAGCGCCGGCCCGGGGTGCTCTCCCCGCCCCGCCGCGCCTTCTCCCGGTGCTGCGGTCCCTCCTCCGGGGCGGCACTGCCGGGCAGCCGGGTGCGTCCCTGTCGCCACGGCGGGCGGCGCGCAGAAAGGCGGCGGCGAGCGGAGCCGCGGGGAGGCGGCGGGCGGCAGAGGTGGGTGCCGGGACTCGGGGCGGCCGGCGCGGGGAGCGGGAGGAAGGGGAGCACTGCGCCCCGGCGCTGAGCCGGGCGGGGAGGGCCTGGCTTGCCCCGCCGAGGGCTGGAGCCGGTGGAGGCAGCGGGTCCCGCCGGCCTGGGCATCCCGCCGGTCCTGGCGGGGCTCCGGGCGGTCGCCCGCGGCATCTGCCTTTCCTTGCCGAGGAGTCTGGGTTTGGGGAGTGGCAGCAGGCAGCGGAGCTGTTGGGTTTGTGTGGGCTTGGCAGCGCTTTGTGCGCGGGGTTAGAGGGAGATCGAATGCTTTGCTGGTGTATCTTCAGAGGGAGGTACCCAGCGCTGCGGGGGGGGTCGGTCTGGGGTCCCGGCTCCTGCCGAGCTGTGTGAGCTGCTGAAGTCCAGTGCGCTGCTTCCCTTTCACGTTAGAAATAATATTTTCCTTGCCTTTGGCTGGCAACTGCTGGTGCAGATTGCTGCATTGGTACCACTGCTTCGTTAATACTTTCCCTGAGATGCAATAAGGAAAGCAGTGACAGGCTGGAGGGATTTAGTGGCACAGCAGAGCCTGGCTGGCAGTAGTGCAATTGCTACATATGAAACTAAACTTTCAGATATTTTGGGTTTCTTTTATGCGATTCTTCTCCCCCCCCACCCCAGAACAGCTATTAGTTTTTCTGTTGATTAGTGTATTTCCTCAACCTTCAAGAAAAAGGAATGTATCTTGTGGAGGCAGGGAGGAGACAAAACTGCAGTATTTTTGTTATCTCTGTCAAAAAGCGGAATTGTGTAGAGGCCTGCACTGATAACAGGATCTCAGCATTGATGTTGCAGACTAGCAGATCATTTTTCCTTTCACATGTAAAGTCCTCAACCTCGGTAGATCTATTGACCTCTGATTTGGTTCGGAGTCTGGAGGGTGTTTTGGAGTGGTTTGTTTATTTTTTTTTCTGGGTGGCTTTACTGGTGTCTCTGCTGTCCTTGGAAACAAATACTGGCAAACGTTTAGTGTACATAGATAAGGTTTTGCTGTCATCAGTGTACCCAGTTAGAAGTCAGATGCATGTACTCCTGTTACAGTAAAATAAGCCTAATTCCACGAAAAGAACTGGAGGAAAAGTGGGGAGACAGTGAAGGAGCTAAGATGGTAAAGACTCAACATAATTATGGTATGATTTTAGGCAAAAAACCATGAAAATAGCTTCTAATGGTTTTAGATACTTTCTGCTTTCCTGATAGCTCCAATTACTTAATGCGGAATATAGACTACCTGATAATATCTACTTACCTGACTCAGTGTGGTCTATTGTAAGGGAGTGGGGCAAGTTTTAGTCTTTGGCCCATTTCCATACCTGAGGATGTGCAGGTGCGTACATTTGTTTATCTATGAACACACATACAGACAGCCATCATCAAAAGCAGTTGAAATACAGTAAGAACTTACTTTAAACTCTGAAAATGTGGAAAATGTAAAGTTATGGCCTAATGGACAAATTTGTTTTCCAATCCCACTGAAAGTAAGGATGCCAAGTCACTAGTGGTATCAGCATAGTGTAAAGCTATTGCTGTGCTTCCACTCTGATTTATGTTCCTTCTCTGACATCACAACAGTAGCACAGGGCAGCACAGTATGTGACCTACCATATATTCTCCAGTTATTTCAAAAGTTCTTGGTTTCAGGCATTAGTTTGTACTTTTCAATTTGTTGTAGAGTTTGACCCTATTTATGCAGCGTCAGTCCAAAGGGCTGTCAGCCCTTGTGTATGTTCCCTCAGAGTGTCTCCATGAGGAGGGAAGCACCGTATGGTTGGGAAGCTGAGGCGCAAAGAGATCCAGGGAAATGTGGAAGGGTGTCCAGGAGATCTCTGGGAAAGGAGAATTCTTGAGGTATGATTTCGAGATTGCCTGAAATGCCAAAAGAAGTGTCCCTGGTGCTACCCACCACCGATTCTTTCTCAGCTTCTCTCTTTAGTTAATACTAGCAATTGTATGGTTATGTGGTGAGTCAGATCATCCCATTGATCCATCTGGAAATTATTTTTCTATGGCTTTAGTGGTGTTAAGTGCTGACACAAGGGCAAGATTTGGGAGGGTTAGGAATGTATGGTTGGGAGGTTGGTGTGGGGACCATGGTTGTAAACTTCAACTGGCCATGAAATAATTCTCTTGGACTCTTGAGTGCCAGCCCTGACTGTGGGACTATAGGCCAGTCCTCCCTTCGTTTGAACATTCATTAAAGGCAAGTTTGAGTCTTAAATTTGAATTTTTGACTTCATCTGCTCTCAAGAAAATATTCTGTCCTGTATGGGGACTTGGTGAAGTATTGGACCACGTAATGTTTCAACTATTTGAAAGATAGTGCAATACCAGAACCAAGTGAAAAGTCATCTCATAGTCAGAGTCCTTATCTGTGAGTGACTATGAGTGTATGGGTTCTGGAAGGAACTGGCAGCTTGGAAGATAAGTTTGACATTTGATCCATTTGACTCTCTGGCCATTATAAGAAGTCGTGGTTTTTGGCACTGGTCTTGGCTAACTTGGAGTAGGAGTCAAATAGTTCCTAATAGAATTAAGCCCAGAATAATCCCAAACCTAAAATATTTCTGGAGATTTAGCTGGAAGGAAGCAAAATGCTCTTACTCTGGTATAGAGCCAGCAGCCACATGCTGCATGTTGCTTTCTGATTTGGGACATGCAGTCTCCTGATTGACCAGACGTATTGTCAAATCACTTGCAGGAATGCAGTCTGTCCCACGCTGCTGTGGCTATGGGGAAGTCTAGAAAAAATGGGCACATAATCAGGTTTGAACGGAGCTCACCCTCGTATTTACAGAACAACCGGAATCACCCTGCTCAGCAGAGTGCTCTGGAGTTCTCCCTCAACACCTTGTCCAAATCAGGGTCATGGCTGCTTGTGGATCCCTTCTGGGTCATGTGTCCAGGTTTCCTTTCCCAGGAAAAAGAAATGTGCAAGGAGAGTGCTTGTCTGTGTCTCACTCTGATGAGCTTGGCATGCTGCAGTTGAGGTACAGCCACAGTCATAGACCCTGCTTGAGGCCAAAGGGAGTTAAACGCCCTCTAAAATCTAAGCCTTAGTAACTTGCCCAAGGCTGTGTGGGAATCTTGTAGGAAAGCAGGAACCTAAACTGAGGTCTCCTAAAGTCCTGTGCAGTGTCTTTACTGCTTCTCTAGAGAAAGTAAATCCAGGATCTGATTTTGCTCTGAGTAAAGTATAACTTTGGGGTTCTGGCTGGGAATTTACTCAAAAAAGTGGGATGGGAATTCGTGACAGTGACCTTGGGTTGGATTGATGTGGGAGCTAACACATAGTTAAGAAAAAGGCTTTTGAAAGTTCTTAATGATTTTCAGTTTCCAACCTGAAATGAGTTAAAATATTAAGAGGTTTGAATGTGATGGTCACACAGCATTAGTGACTTTACAGTGTGTTGAGCATTTACGAATAAACAGAAGTACCTCTTAAAAATAATAGAACGATAGTTATTGTGTGCTGTTGTAGTTACGAAGTCATCATTGCTATGGTTGTGGTACAGACATGAAGGCTAAGCTTAGTTTTGAAAAAAATCCCTACATTTTTATCATAAATCTTTTTTAGAATGTAACCTCTGATACTGTTTTTCATGGTAAAGAATATGTCAATAGTAAAATTCCATTAACTGCCGTAGAGGGAGTTGGTGTTCAGTACTGGAAACAAAACTGAACTGCTTCAGAGTCAAGAAAATAAATTATATGTAATAATAGAGTGGCAGTACCTAGGAGCTGTTGAAATATTATAAATTACTTTTTTGTGAATGAGGAGTAATTCTCTTGAAGGGGCCACAATCTGGTTCCCAAATATAGTCTGGTCTCCTTCAAGCTTTACATCTTCAAAACAGAAGCCAAGGGCAGATCAGGGGACCAGATGGATCAGGTTTGTAAAACTGTCATAGGTTCAGTGTCAGCAGCAGAGCTGCAGTGATTTATTTTAACTGAACATTAGCCCATCAATTTTTGGCTCCCTTTCACCATTTCACAAGTTGAATGGAGAAGTTCTTAGGAAAGTCAATTTGTTTTGTGCTTATACTTATCACTTCAGTCGTGAACCAGGGTCTCATCATGACATCGGGTATGAAAAGCGTAACTGAAAGGTGTGTCTGCATGTGTTGTGTTTCTTTGTGCTAAGCACTTGGTTTGTGTTATGTTTACCATTGCTGCAAATCTTCCTATCATGGCCTACAAAACCCCTGCAGAGTCATAACTGTAGAACTGGAGAAAAGGGGCTGAAAGGAACCTCAATGTTACATCCCTGCTAGTGAACGAAACGGTGCCAAAGTCAATGGTGGCCAGACCAGCTACCACCATCTATTCACATCTATTCTATACAGCTCTCTTAACCTTTAGAAGAAGGTGATGACTGTTAAACTGGCCTTGGGAGTAGTCCCTAGTCCATTTTATCTCATTAGCTGTGCCTGGGAATTGTTGGGAGAGTGCTTGTTGGCCTGTGCCTAAAATGTACCAGAAACAGATTTTGTAATTTAAATAGATTCAGTATAGATGACCGAATTGTAGTGGTCAGGTCTGTGATGTGATACGATTTGGTTTACTGCTTTGGACACAGACACAGTGACAGTCTCTGTCCCAGAGATTACAGTTGCCTGTTCCTAAACCAGTCCCAACAGATGTTTGTCCTGCTCTTCAAAATCTTCTGTACTGGCGTTTTCCTATAGTTTTTAATTACCCTTACAGCATGCTACCTAAATCATGGGTTTTTTTCAAAAACTATCTTTAGAGCATGTTGAATAGCACTTATATCCCTAATGAATTTGGGTGTGTGTGGATATCTAACCTGTTATGCCTTGTGTTGTGGCATCTGAGGAGGCACTGGGTCTGGCGAAGGGAAAAAAGGCCTTTAGTCGTATGACTTTCAGTATTTTATTTTACAAAATACGGTAAAGAAAGATGAAATGGTATGAGGAAGAGCTGGGCTGTAAAAAATGGGCCACTAAGGGTACAATTACTAGCTTTTTCTGTGGAATTAGAGGACATAGTCTGGTGTACCTGTATGAAAGAAGTGGGTTATCCAGATGACAGTGCATTTGATTTTACTGTGGCATCCAGTAGAGTGGGACTTTAAAGAATTAACATTGTTAGGTCAATCTTTGCTAAGTTAAGTAATAAGGGAACACCTAGCTATTTTCATTTGTTTTTCCATGGGATGATCAATTCTGAAAAATGACTGCTGTCTTTCCATCAAAAGAGTTGGAAATTTTCTGAGCTTCCTGGCAGGAGATGCTAGTTAAATTGACATTAAGAATTATACTACAAAATACTTCTAATTTCATAATGGATGCATGATATAGAGCTGTGGAGTCTCTCCTGGCGAAGACCAAAACTCAAGCCATTTGAAAATCCTGACAGAAGCAGTACACGCTGTTCTCACTTGCTGCAAGCTTAGATCAAAAGGATTCTGACTTTTCCTAGCAGCAAAAAATATTCTATTCTATGTCCACTAGCATGGTGTGAGAAGAAGAATTTTACTAAATTCAGTATAATTATCAAGGAGGCACTGGGGGTTTAACCCATGATGTAAACTCATGTTTACTGCTGAAGTTGCTGCTGCCTGTTTAGTAAGTGAAAGACTTCTTGGAGTAGCCAGAGTAAAATGTTGCTCCAAAACCACAGGCAGTCTCTATGGGGTTTGAGGAATTTTGGTTTTCTGGAGTACTGGCAGAGTATGGACTGACTTTAGGTTTGGAGTATAAATTTACAAACCTCAGACTACAGTCTCAGCTTTGGTTGGCATGTATAAAAGTTAGGATAAAGGGCCTACATCCGAGTCCAGTTCCTGAATTCTTCCCCCTTTTTGCTACAGCATCTTTTGTTTGCTACATATGAAATACAAAACCATTTCTGTCTAGTTTCCTGAGGAAGTAGGTTTTATGTGATTAGTCTTCCAGTTTTTCTTTTAATCCTGCAGTGTTTTTGTTGCACAAGTCAGGTTCAGCCCAGCTTGAAAGGAGTGTCCATCACCAGCTGACGGTTTGAATGCGGCACTTTCTTTTTAAGGCATCAGAGTCTTTCACTGTATGGAAGCAAGCTGTGCTGTGCCAGTTGGCCTCAGAGCTTGAGGATGGTGTCTACCTTTTTTTAATTCACTAGTATAAAAATAATCTCTGTGTCCTAAAACAGTGCAGGCAGTGCAGCTAAGATTTGTTGTGAACAAGATTAGTTGCAAAATTCTCTGTTTAGGAGTTTAGGAGACCTCCTGGTGTAACTTGTTAAGAGGATGTGTGAGTCCTCATATTTGGATTGTTTGCCCGTAACTCTCCCGAACAGTGGGGTGTATGTACTGTCCCAGCAACTCCTTCCCCACCAAGGAAGTTGTGGCTGTTTTGCACTTAGAAATTTTGTTGCTTCAGCAGACCAAGCATTAACTGGGGTGAACTACACCATGTAATTTTGAGTCTAATTGTAGCCATCTTTAAATTTAATATTAGCTCAATAAGAAACGTGTTTCTTATTATGCTTTAGGTTAGAAAAATCCACAGTAGAAACTGAAGTATTTTTCCAAAGCAAAGGGATAATTTTGAAAGTTTGCTGACATCTGTCACCCTGGAGGCTCACTTCTGAATTTAGGCCTATGCCTGTGTGGTGTCAGCTTTTTAAAGAGATCAGATGATGGCCACCAAGATAATTAGGGGGCCAAGAGTTTATGACTTAAAAAGAGAGTCTGGGAGAGCTGGTTTTGTTCAGTCTTCAGGGTATTCAGTTACCTATTGGGGGGTATAGAGGAAATGGAGCCAGAATCTTAGAGTGCACAGTGATAGGAGAGGAGGCAACGGGCACAAGTTGCAACAAAGAAAATTCAGATTAGATATTGGGAAGAAAATTTTTGCTGTAAGGACAGGCAAACAGGAACAGGAGTGCAGGGAGGCTGAAAAATCTCGATCCTTGAAGACATTGAGAACTCAATGAGACCAAGGTTGTGGGCAACCTGGTCCAAGTTGCCCCTCCTTTGGGCAGACTTTTGGACTAGGTGACCTCTACAGGTCTGTTCCAACCTGTTGTTCCCTGACGCAGCATAGGGTGCAGCATGAGTTTCAAGCGCAGTTCCCTATGAAACAGCTTATCACTAGATTTGAATTCAGGAAGGCATGTTTCTAATGTATAATAGGAGCCCATAAGTGCTAATACCAGTTGAATGCTGAAGAACTGAATATAATCGTGGCTCTTTCTGACTTGAAGTTTTTGCATGTTGACTTTTCAGTAGTTGGCACTTTCTAGATCCCTTAATTGAGGGCTGTGCAGAAATGCTTCTCCAAAGAGTATTTAGAGATTGTTCTTTCATTAGTTAACATCTTGTATACTAAATACTTTTAAAAAGTCTCTTTGGTTTCCAAAATTGGTGCCTAGTTTGAATGTTAATCTTTTTGTCATTGAGTTCCCCATTTGTCACGTGGGGAGAACCACCATCTCTTTTCAGGGGCAATGTAGTGATGCCTATCATAAAGCCCAAAGGAACATGAATAAATCTTCCTTCAGAGCATGGTTTGTGTCCTGATACCCATGTATTGCAGTAGAAACAGAGAAGAAAGCAAAGCTTCAGTCCATCCTATGTGGAGGGACTTTTGGAAAAAACCACAGGTGATCATTAATTAATTAGAACAGCTATGCATGAAGAGACCAGCCTTAATGGCAGCATTTCCTAACTTTCCATTTTTTTTACTGTAATTCTTTCACTGTTTTCTTTTAGTAGTTTTTTGTTTCTAAGTATAAATCACAGTTAAAAATTTAAGCTATTTTTACAGCATTTCACACCTTTTTTTGTTGTTTATGAGAGAACACAGCTGAAAGAGAGTCTGTCGTAGCAGCTGATGCTGCTTAACACATGCTGTGCAGCTCAGTGCGGTGACTGCCTCTTAGACTGAGCTCAGTTATGTTCTCATCACCATCAGCGGGAGTTTTAGTGTTGCCTAACCTGCAAGTGTCTCTTTATTGATGTCCAGGTGATGTTGTAGAGCCTAGCAAAGAACTTGTATGTGAGACATACTCTTTATACTGAGTGCACAAGGAATTTGGTGAAATCAGTATTTTAGAATCTGCAAGAAGTGTTGGAAAAATAATGAAAACAATAGACACTGGAAGTCCTTAAAATCTCTACTGTTCAGGAAGGTATTGGCTTAAATTCATTCATATTTTGAGAGCCCTTAAAAGAGTTTCTGAGTTTTTAAGTATGTCTAAGTATGCATGCTGTCCTGTCTAGGGGAGTGTTATCAATGGATCATGAACAGCACATGCATTAATGGAGTAGAAGAAGGACACTAAATGCTAAATACTAAATAAATCCAGGAGCAGGGGAAGTAAAGCCAATCACTTCAACCATCAACACATGCCTGATTTTTAATAAACCTGCTGATACTAAAAGTATGTTTTAAAACGAGAACAGTAAAGTTGCATTGGGAAGCACTCTGAAGTTCAGACGCTGTGGATTGAAGGTTGCTTGTCAAATCTTAATGCTTACCTATTGTGCGTACGCATTATAATAACCCTTTAACAGGAGAAATCCTTGTAAAGTGGGAAAATAGTCTTTGACTTCAGCGTAGGGGAAATTAGATCTGCTTAAAATCATTCACCTGCCCTGCCCTTAAAGCCTGTAGAAATACATGAGAAAAGTATATTTGGTGTGAGGGCACAATAAATGGTAGGAGATGTTATTTTGGAATTAATGCTTTGGAGACATTTATGAGCTGCAGAGTCTAAAAGTCCGACAGTGGTTTTGAATGCAAATGATTTTATGAACTTTGAAAGTTGTTACAATTCTCTGACTTACAAGCTCTCTTTTGCTTTTGTCTTTTAATAGCTCTCTACAAACATGCGTCAGCTATAAATAAATTAGGTGGGAAATCCTGATTCTGTGTGAAGTTGTTAATTTGTGAAACAGGAGAAAACCCCACTGCTGGAATCTCTGTCTCAAATGACTCTAAAATGTAAAGCGGGGATCAAAATCTTACTTGTTCTATCTTTTGCCTTTCAGGTCCAAACCATGAATTACGTTGGACAGTTAGCAGGGCAGGTGTTTGTAACTGTGAAGGAGCTCTATAAGGGACTAAACCCAGCCACGTTGTCGGGATGTATAGATATAATTGTTGTACGTCAGCCAGATGGAAATCTTCAGTGTTCCCCTTTCCATGTACGCTTTGGGAAAATGGGAGTTCTACGTTCTAGGGAGAAAGTGGTAAGAAAACTGATGATTTTGGTATGTCTGTCTGTGGGTTAACTCTAATGGCATGAAAGTTACTGAATGTTCTGTGGTGTGCTAGTCAAGGTTTTCTTTAGACATTCTTTATAAAGTGCCCAAATTGAGGCAAGGTTCAATTAAAATGGTTTACTGATTCTTGCATTTCAAAGCATAATTTGTAAGACATTGACTATAATAAAACCAAAACAAGTCACGACATTTGTACCATTTATTTTCAATAGAGCAAAATTTTGAATGTCCTAATTTGGGCCTATGCTAGATTTCATTAGTGTATTAAGACCCCTTTGTTCAATGATAGTTACAAAAAGGGAGGTAATAATGAAGTAATATTTTCAGCTAACAGAATGTTGAGGTTAATTGAAGCTAGAAAAAGCAGTGAAGACCTTGAGATAAATGTAACCAGGCTGAATGACCTAGCAGTATGATATCAGATGCGAAGTTGCCAGTGAGTAATGCACGACAGATTATTTTAGAAAATAATTTGTAACTACATATAGTCTAGGTTCTAATGTAGCTATAATTGTTCAGCAGAAAGATCCTAATGTCATCACAGACATTGTTCAACTCTTACGTAAATCAGAAAGGAATTCCAATATTTAGAATGGGTAAAAGTTGAAAATGTTACCGTGACAATAATATACTGTATCCTGAAGTATAACATAAATGTAGACTTGTCCAAGTCTCCAAAAAAAATACAGTGAAAGTGGAGTTGGTGCCAAGAACGATTATAGTCAAAGGGAGAGATCATCCTGAGAAGCAAGGGAAACAGTTGGGACTGTATAGCAGTGAGATAAATGTACGGAAGAAATAGACACGTGAATTGCATTGAGAATGTAAAACAATTTTTCTTATTTGAGTTTCCCATAATGTAAAGAGAAGTCTGTTTAATGAATTTGAAAGACAGCATATTAAGAACTTGCTTGTGAAAGTACTTCTTGCACAATTCAAAATTAGGCTATGAATTAAAGAGCAAAAAGGTCTGTGTTGTGAGTGAAGCATTCGGAATTACATTTAAAAAGATTCAGAACTTTATATAATGTCTATAAACCTTCCTGAGTAGAGGAGCAAACCAGCAATGAGCTGAATGAGTTTAGAAAAAACATTTTGTCAATTGATGGCCTTGTGAAGGGGTGAGGAGAGAAACAGAGAAGTTCACTATTTTATGTTTTTTATGAGGTTTCCTACACTTCCCTGAGAAGCATTTGCCCAGTGACAGCAGTAGGATAGCTGAACAGGAACTGTGTACCTAAAATAATTTTATTTTCATACGAGAGTATATTTATTGTCTTCCAGGTTGACATAGAAATTAATGGAGAGGCTGTAGATTTGCACATGAAACTAGGAGACAATGGAGAGGCCTTTTTTGTGCAGGAGATGGATAATGATCAGGTAAGAGTCAAAGCTAGTTTTAATTTGATAAAAATTCAATGCCTGCTCTTCAGAGTCAGTTTTGAGTTTAGGAATTTTGTTGAAAAATACATCTTTACCCATTTTATAGTTTTGAAAGTTTCTGGACAATCTTCTGCTATGAAAATTCAATACTATGCAGTGGCTGAGATATGGAAAAATCTAAAGAAGGTAATCACATAACTGGAAAATAAATCATAGTTTATGTGCGTGCCCGTGTGTGAGCAGAAATAACATGTACAGATATGTTCATATGCTCCAAAGGTGTGTACAACAGAGGTTAATGTGTCCATGGACCTGCTTTTTGCAGAAATCTTTACTTTGAACATATACACTCAGCAGACTGACAGTAAAAGTCCACATGCCCTGTAAATATCTGTGCACACAATAATTCTGGTACTCACCAAAGACGTGATCTTGCAACTATTATTCATGTGGAATTATATTTAAAAGAGAATGCCTGCTCTTGAGCTCTGTAATTTAACTACTAGCCTAAATAAGTTATGGTCACAATAATTTTGAACAGTCCACTCATAATGTAGCATAAGAAAAGCTTTTTACAGGCATGTCTCTTCAGATATCCCAACAATTTTTGTCACTGTCCAGAGTGGGATGAGTTTTCAGATTCTTACACTGAGTATGATAGTACTAGTTTCAGGTGAGAGCTGTGTGCACGTGCACTATTTCTTTCTATATCTTTATGTTTAAATATTCTGATCTTTATATTTAAATCTCCTGTGTGATAACAGTTATTTGGTGACTGAAAATCACTAGAAATACTTCCATGAGTGTCTAAAGATGTATATATATGACTGAATAAGACTATGTTTGTGTGACCTAGTTATAAACCTGACTACTATCTGTCATCTGAACTGTGAAGGAGAATTGGATTTTACAAAATGTTCAGGTTATAAACTAGCATTTTGTTTCTGCTCTATATCTAGTATCAAGTGGATAGAGCCTTTTGCCATAATCTGACCAATAGTAGATGCTCAAAGGATCCTCTTTGTTAAGAGTATTGTTCCTGGCTTGTCTAAGGAGGTGCAGCTATGGAACAATTTCCATATGCTATAGGATCATACTGAGCATCCAGATGTCTAATCTTTATTACTTTCCTGATGAATAAATGGCTTAGATTTTGGCAATTGTGCATGGATTTCAGAACTAGATTTACAACTGGTGGAGGAACTAATATGTTGCATGGTTTAAATTTTTTCTTTCTCAGGAGGTAATTCCTTATCATCTCTCCACATCTCCCATTCTGTCTGAGGGAACTGCTTTAATGGAAGCTCAGCTGAAGAGGAACTCCACAGACAGGATAAGAAACCTGGACAACAGTGCATCCTCACAAGTACCACCCCAAGCCCATGGATCCCAGCCTTCTACTGAAACATCTCCAGTCTGTAGCTCTGTGAAAAAGAGGAGGAAGAAGAGGAGGAAGTCTACCCATAAAATAGACAGCTTAAAAAGAGAAGACATTGGCGACACATCGGAAGATGAAGACATGTTTCCTATAGAGATTAGCTCAGAGGAAGAAAAAGAACCATTGGACAGTTCAAGGTATCACAGTGGATTTGAGATATGTAATGGAAACCTACTGCTGGATTAATGTTCTATTCCATACCTTCTAACAGTAATTTCTATCTAAGTCAGTACACGTGACTGATGAACATGTTTTTTTAAGAAAAAGATTTAGGCTAAAAAGCTATTGGGAATGTTAGTAACCAAAATCACGAAAATGACATTCAAAACATAAGTACAATCCTCCATCATGCTGTGAACTAGAAGGTGTGAGTCGGATAACCTTTCTCTGTCTCAGTTCAGGTTACACTAATTCTTCTCTGCAGTAGGGGTTTTTTGTTATGTGAAGTATATAACAGTTCAGTAATCAAGTATGGTTTTTAAATGTCACATCTTTCCCTTTACGTAGGATCCCTGTTCCAGATGTCTTTGTTGATGATGTATCTGACATAAAGGCTGCTGCAGTTTCTACGTTTTCTCAGTCTGCATCTTACCCTCATTCAGATGGAGAATGGTCACCTATTCAAAGGTACTTTTTCTGATAGTACAGTTCTAAATAATCTTCCTCTTTCCATTAATGTCTTATATGCTAGTGCTATATAAAATCTAACTAAAAATTTTGGTATCAAACATGGTCGCTGCCAACTACTAGATGAGTGCTTTCTATATTTGAAATCAGAGTGTACAGAGGCTTCAGGTTAGCTTTGTTCTTGATTCAACAAGTGCATGCATACAAATGCAGGTCCACAAATTCTGAAGAATGTTTATATCTGTTAATGTCACTGTTTGAATATAAGTACTGTAGAGAGGATGAACATTTTTGAAATCTGAATCTTTGCTTGAATGCACACACCTTGTCAGGACTTAAGTGAATGCAGGTATATAAATCTTTAGTACTTTGGACGTAATCCTTTTAAGAACTTGCAAGGTTGATGTATAAAAACAAGATTTTTTTTTTTTTAAGTGATTAAGAATATGAACTTCTTGTGTCCCTTTCAAAGCTAATCTATTGAATTACACAGTTAGACATGAAATACCTACTGTGTGAAAACAACACTCACAGTAATGCTTACTTTTTGCTGTTTGTGTATTTGTGTGCATGTGTGTACCTTTGATGTCAAAACAGATCAGTTTGGACCTCCTTTCTTGTGTCTACAGAATGCTATCAAAAGGGACAATTTTTTTGCTTAATGTACATTGCATTATAATTCTAGTGGTCTCTGTGTGTGTGCCCTGTGCACATGTGCCCTACACCCTCCATGTAGACTATTGGAGTGGAGCAATATTCTCAAGACTTTATCCTAAGAAGTCTAATCTAAATATACTGTGTATATAGTTGAGGGGCAGAGGAAGGGAGAGTGGGGAGATTATTTCAGAGCAAGGGCCTAATTTTAATGTTTTGAATTGGATTCTGGAAGAAACTTTTTCCACTGACTGTAAAGCTTAACGTGATTAGCTTCACCAGTCTGGTGACAGCATTTGTCAATACACTGCCCCTTCGATGGCTTTTTGAACTGTACATTCTGTTTGCAGTATTCTGGATTTTGAAAATTCTAGATGTAAATTCAGCATTCATGTAGCTAATGCACAAAGAGCTTATGTTAATCAGCACTTGTGAATAATGACACCCTGTTTTTCTTTCTACCAACATGCTGTGCTGTCCAGTAAGCCTATAGATTGCACAGGGCAATCCTCCCTTCTCACTGTTCCAGCAGACGGAGGCCTGTCTAACTCTTGTCCTCAACAACCTTCTCACTTTTCTCCTCCAGACAGGTAGAACAGTTGTCCTCCCTCTTTTCTGGGCTGCTCTTTAATCCTTTTAACACATTAATACACTTTTAACACATTCACAGTATATGAACTCTGTTGAATTTATAACTGCACTTATTGCTAACCCAGACACTTTGAAAGAAAGTGACACTGAAAACCACTTCCTTTACTTGCTACTTTGTGGGCATTGACTGGAGGTAAGTTACCTTGATGAATCATCTATTGAATAAAGATGGCTAATATAAAAATCAGACCAGTGAAAACCTGAGTTAAAACTGAAGTTAAGATGATTAAAAAAAAAAAGAAAACTTAGCTAGTGAAAGCTTACATTCCTCTGAAGATTGACATTTCCATATGGCTTTTTACAGTCAGTGTATATTTCAGTTACATTTTTATCCCATGGTTTTCCTGAGTTGTTTGCTTGTGCATAGGTTGCAAAAGTAAAAGCAAAACAAAGCCCTCAGATTAAGTGAGCAATAAGGAGTGCAAAGCTTGTAATGTGAGGAACCCAGTACAAAGAGACAGCTTCTCTTCCTTTGTTCCCTGATTTGGGGGAAAGGAAGACTTCTCTGTGTTGGATTGCAGTGAGGGAGCATTTTATAGAGCAAAGAGGACACAGTAGATAAGGCATCTTGTCTAATGTTTAGGAGACCCAGACTTAAGCCTTTGCTGTAGTAGAGGATTCCTCTGTCTGTGGACCCTTTTCTACAGAGCTAAAAGTGGATACAGACACTTTTTATGATATGTTAAATTTGAGGTGTCTCAAGATTCTTCAGCCAGGCCCTTTCTCCTCATTAAGTAAATGGAGAGAAGTCACAGCAACTCGGTTAAAAAAATTTAAGTAGGCATCTGAATATGATCTCTACAATTCTCCATTAATGCTGAGGAAGCTTTCAGTAATAAATTGAGCTAAATTGCTTGTTGCTTATCTCAACTTAGATGCCATACTAGGTGCCTAAGGCTGTATTGAAACCAATAATCTTAAGGTTTTCCCAGCTTCTAGGTCTGCCCTCTTTAACCTGACCATGTTGCAGCACCAAGTGGAGGTGAGATCCTGGGCATTCAAGGGCTGATCTCCTCAGTGTTTTTCATGGGAAGGAAGGGTAGGCACACAGGTTGGGATGGAGCAGTGGTGTGCTCTGGGTGGCTCCATGAACTTTGCTCTGGGTTCACCTGTCCTGCAGTCCAGATACACAGCTAAAGTGCTGTAGTAACTTGTCTGAGTAAAGCCCTCTGTGTCTGCAACCATTTTCCGCTGTGTGAAATAAGAAACTCTATGACGACCACCTCAAAGGAGGTTCAGAGGCTCTTGGCTATTGTTGTGACATGTACATGAGGCAGGTCTCTTCGCTTCTGACTAACTTTTCCTACTTTATTTGGCCTCAGTCAAGACAGGACTTTTTCTCAGGGCCCTCTGCTTTCAGTGGGAAACACTGCAAAGATCAGGGTGGTTTCCTATTGCAGAACTGCCAACTACAGGCCAAGTTCTTTGACATCGCGTTACATTAAGTACAATCATAGCTGTTAAGGAATACGTAGGACTGTGACACAAATAATCAGCATTTATGGGATGTGAATCAGATATGCTGATCTAAATGTCTGAAGTTGCCCTTCCTTCTTGTGCAGTGCTGACAGGATGGGTGGCTCTAGTTTGGTCTGCAATATCTCAGCAATCTATGTAAGGCAAGAGAATTTAAGCTGGGCTGGGTGAGTGCCTAACTTATGGACAGGGGAATTGCAAGGCATGGTTGAGCCCAAAACAAACGTCTTGGTGGTATAAGGAATAAAGGACCCATTTTGAATCTGGTCCATGGATGCATTTGCAGGATACTGTCACTGGGTTACATATCCTACACGGTCTTAGTATTCAGCCTTATTGACGCCCAGTGCAAGCGTAACATTAATTCAGGATTTAGTTTGACCTAACTGAGCTAAAAAAAATTTAAAGGAATGTGATTGTGAGCTTTGTTAGTCTTCATTTTACTTTGGTGGCAATACTGTGAAGTGACTAGCAGCCACAATAGTCCCAGTGCGGGTAAAGGAGACGACATCTGGCATTACGTACGGAAGCAGAACTGTAGAAACAAAAAGTATACAAACAGGACTGTAGTAGGCATAATTGCCATCTGCGTCCATAAACTACAGAGATTATTGTTGCTGTTCCAGAGAGATATTAGTTGGAGAGAGTAGCTATTGAGTATTAAACAACAATATACCATATGAAGAAAACAGTAAAGGTATTTCTCTCTAAGGGAAAACCAGCTCTCATCAGGAAGCCACCAACCCTGTAGTAACGTTTGTGGGTCGTGTAGAAAATTCCAGCTTATGTTCCAGATGATATAAAGAATGAGAATGCTTTGATAGCCTTTCATACAAACAAAATAATTTACCCTGTTTGCCTTGTGGATGCATGTTTGCAGTCTGATTTGGTCTTGGGCTTTTTAAATTAAGATGACATTGCAATGAAAATTCTGGTCTACCCTGATGTTGTATTGGCATTTTTTACGCTAATATACAAGGAGAAATCAACGGAAAAGAATTCTGAAGATCTAACATTTTGTTACTACTAAATCCTTGTATTTTATTTTACAGAAAAGTGTTATTTATAGAATGAGAATTAAGATGTTTCCATTGTGCTTGTGTTGAAAGTTCAGTAGATAGTGTGTATTTTGTGTACTTTGTTTTGGGAGAGTGGGCAATATTTTGGGGGTTAGATGCTCACCCTGTTTCTAGCTTACCATGGTTATACTTGTAGCTATATCTACCCTGAACCAGTAACTCAGACTCGTGCATGGATCATCGGGCAGCCTTTCACAGCAAGAGCCTTCTCAGAGCAGAACTCTGTCTGTTTTAGTATATGTACATATGCAAGTGCCATATTTCTGACACTTTCATGTGTGTGGCTGGGAATATACATCATGGTTCTTGGGATGCTGAGTAACAGCCTGGGCTTCTTCCCCACTTATTTGAGTGTATAAGGGAACAATATTTTCAGGGAAAATTATGGAAAAGGCAAGGTTCCCCCTGGTCAGTGTTCTCACTGCAAAATGCAGAGTTTCTAGCCCAAACTGAAGCAATGCCTGTGTTCTCTCAGGTCGTTTGTCTGGGTAAGTAAACCTGGGCTGAACATACCCCAGAGCCCAGACTGGAGATTTTTCTAAGTAAACAGTAGTATTTTGAAGGTTACAATGTGTGTACTGCACAGATTAACTCGTGCAGTGACAACACTTCCTTAAATGTAGATGTCTTGGGCTTAAAGCAGCAGTAGAAGCACTATTGTCTGCTGAGATTTTCTGAAGTGCATGTGCACCTGACTTCCAAGGTTTCAGTGGGCCCTAGGATGCATGGAAAATACTGCAAATCCTACAAACTTGTCAGTGGGAGATGTAGAAGTTGCTGAAAAATCCACCAGGCATTTCATGAATCGTTAGAGCTTGAAAATACTTTTAAAATCACATGGTATTGATTCCTTCATCTGTCAAATGGTAGGACTGATAAAAATTTGAAATTCTTATGACCAAAAAAGATCTTCCGCAGTGGTACTGCTTATAAATTTTACAGTTTAGTTAGATGACATCATTATCTGTAGCTAAAAAGTCATAGCATTTGTCCACATTCAGAGTATATCTTACTGCAACATAGATGAAAACAAGGACTGATATAGATAATTAGGTTGCTATTTTTTCAGATATGAAATTCACAGATTTTTGAAAGTTGCTTAGTGTTAGTGAGAAGTAATTATTTTCCTGTGACTAGTGAATTCCCTACCAGCCAACTCTAGAAAACTGCCTTACAAAAGCAAAACTGTCTTGGATATTCAGTTTATCCAGAAGAAGGTAAAGACCAAATCAAGCATGAAGAATTTATACTAAATGTAGGAAGCTTTTTGGTTTTGAGAGTGAAAGTAACTCAGTTTGGACCTTTGATTTAGAAATGTTGTAGATTCTTTTGTTGCTTGTAGTTTTTAAATTAGGATTGCATGAGTATACCAAAGACGTGCTATGGTCAGACAAAAAATAATGGGCTTTGCTCTGGGGGTTCAGGGTGAAATACTATGACTTGCGTTATGCAGAAAGGCAGAGTAGATAATCAGAAGTTTTCCTTTTGTCCTTGAAATCGGTGAACCATTATTTATTAATGGCTGATTTGACCTCACATTATTGACTTCATCACATTAAAAATATGCTACAAACTGATAATTTACTGATTACTTGTTAAATATTTTATATTAAGTAGTCAGCAAAACAAACAAATATTTTTTTAATTGGAAGGACTCAAATTCTTTGTGTAGCTCTCCTGCTGGTTTCCTGATAAACATGCATCCAAGGGTTGCACTGAACAAGTTAGTAGAAAGAAGTGATCAGCTGGATTCCTTAGACTAATTTATTACTTAGGTAGGATAAAATGTCTTGTTGATGCAAGTGAGTAATTTCTGCACTTCACATCCATTATAACAATACTAACATCTATTCATCTACTGCTGCTTGTACCACCCCCGTTCTTTTTTTCACACAGAAAAACAAAAATCCTCCTGAAATGTTTAGGTCCAGTGGTCTTGTTCCATCTCTTTCAGCTTCTCAAATCCTGGTTGTGTGACAGCACTTACTAAAAAATGGATGAAACCTCTGAATGCTAGTCTAAGAGGATCCTGAACTGTTTAAACTTTTTCCATGCTTTCACACTTGCAGTTTTCCAATGACTAATTTAGATCTTCAGTGCTTTGGGTTGGTGGGTATCAGTTTAGAAA